>NW_024412419.1:12050278-12218043 GCF_014898765.1 Herpailurus yagouaroundi
CCCGACGCGGGGCTCGAACTCACGAGCCGTGAGATGGTGACCTGAGCCGAAGTCGGACGCCCAGCCGATTGAGCCACCCAGGCGCCCCCTTAACAAGAGTCTTCTAAGGGCACTCCATGAAACCACATATTGTCAGGGCCGGCCACAGACCTACGGAATCTGGATACTTGGAGAGAAGGGGCTGGAAATCCGTGTTGTAAAATGCGCCTAGGACGATTCTTAGGATCAGACGACTCTGGGAGAGAACAGTCACAGGGGATGGCATGCTGCCCAGCTAACGCTGGGCCTCCTCCCTGGACTGTGAGCCCCCAGTCCAGCAGCCGCCCCCTGAACCTGCTCCAAGCCTCTCCAGGCCCAAGATCAGCGCTTGTGGAACGAATGAACCGATCTCCAGCCCGAGACAAAGTATTTCTTCTCATAAGCTGCAGCAAATTTCCAGCCAGGCCTTTTGACTCCTGGGGTTGGTCGGCCATTCCTATTACATGATTTGTCCAAATCTTAATCAAACTTTCTTATTGGATCCCGCCATCTGCCTAGTAGCTTCGAAGGTTTCCTATCAGCAGGGCAGTCCTATGTGTGCCATATTTTCAGATGTGAACCACTAGAGAGGCTTCTACCTTTCGGTTAACTTGAACAATAGTGAAAAATAATTGCTTTTTTTTTTTTTTTTCCCCCATAAGAGAGGAAATGTTACCAATGGCAAGGTCTTCAAAAGGCCACTTTGCAAATTCAAAATTTACTTGAAAGCACACAATCTTTTGCTGGAGGCCAGGCTTGGTATGTTTCTGATTACACCGGTGACCTTCACCCTGAAAAGCCTTTGTAGATGGGCCTTTTTTCTAGACAACCTACTGATGAGCAAATGATCTAACACATTTCACACCACATAAATTTAAGCCTAATAAATGGTTTCAAATTCAGAACTCCTAATTCTGGGTTCAGAGAGGTAGTCTTCTTACAAAAGCAATCATGTAGACAATTAATAAACCCACACACGGCACTGGGAAAGAGTGAGTTTTGTCCCCTTCCCCTGATCCCCTGTCCCCAAACTCCAAACGACTAGCTTCCGGAAATGTGAATTTGCTTTGACTTTCTTGTAGGGGCAGGAGACGTGTCTATGGTAAGTTTCCACTCAGCTACAAACGTCTTCTGCCCCGTCCGGTATGGTAGCCACATGTGGCTCTTTCAATTTACATTTAAATTCATTAAAATAAAAAATTCTGTTCTTTAGTTGCACCAGCCACGTTTCAACTGCTCAACAGCCACACGTGGCTAGTAGCTACTGGCTTACAGCACAGAATAGAATACTTCGGACAGCACTGATCTGTTCTTCAGGCAAAACCTCCCAGGGCCCACACTGCTTCTGCTTTGTCTCAGTTATCAGTAACTGTTACCCCCCGGGACTGTTTTATTACATTAGCCTAGGTAAGCAGAATGAAATGAAGTTCATACTGAAGAAAACTGTAGATTAAAAAAAAAAAAAATCTATTGTTAATGAGAAAGAAAAGAACTTTGTTTTCAATCTGCTGATGAGCTCGTTTTCTTTCAATTCTTTGCTATTTTGGGTGGCATATTTACAGCTTGGGGGATGAACGATCTCGATTATTCAGGGCCAGAAAAATAAAATCTGCTTTCTCATCCCAGTAAGACAATTCCTCTGTCTGAATTAACTAGGTGATTGCTCTGGCTGGTTGTCCTTAGACAACATCAGAGCCTAATAGGGGCAGTCAGGGCCTTGGAGAGCCCTGAGGTCACCGGCCCCATGTACAGCTGGCAAAAGTAGGAATGTGGGGCGAGGGGGCTTATCTAAGGCCACATGACTAGCTTGTGGCAAACTCTTGTTCCCAGCTCATTCTCTTTAGCAAACCATGGACAACCTCTCTCTTGACCCTTGCACCTTGGTCTAGTTAGCTATAAATGGGGGAAGACTTGCCCTTGCATGTAGGAGGAGCCAATTGAATGCCAAGCCAAATCAAGAGATTGTGGGACCACAGAGGCCCTGGGAGATGTGGGCTTCGATCCAAACGGTTGTAGGCCATCCCAAAGCTGCTTTTCTTGGCTTCTACAGTGCGAGGTGGGCTTTGCCTCATAAGATGAGGGATTCTCCAAACTTGGAAGGGGGTTCAGATGGGGAAGAGCCCAAAAGAAAGACAAATGCCCACTAACCTTTATCCATAGGTGATAATGCCCACTTATACAATTCCATCCCAGGCCTCTCTTGTAAACTCCAGACCTCTGTAGTTTACTTCCTGTTTAACATCTTTTGTGGAGGTATTTTAAAGACACCTCAAACTTAACGTATTCAAAACTGATTCTTAAATCTGAATCTCCCCAATATTCATCAGGTCAGTGAATAACACCGTCACTGTCTGAGTTAGACCACCTGGACGTCCTGACATCATCTTCAACCCCTCCCTCTCCTTCTCTTTCCATAGCCAATCTATCACCAAACTCTGTAAGCTTGACCTCCCAAAGTTCTCCTGAGTCTGTTCATGTCTCTCCATATCCTTGGTCTCAGCTACTGTCATTACCATGCTGGGTTATTGCTATAGGCCAAGACTGGTAAACCAGTTACCCACCCTGATGTATTCTCCCCACTGAAACTAGAGTGACATCTTTGAAGTGAAGTCTAATGGCATTGTCTCCCTGCTTCCCATTCTCTAAAGACTTCCATTGGCCTCGGGAGAAGCCAAAACTCCCTGGTTAACGTGAAAACCTTATATGGCCTGCCTCTTCTCTCCTGAGGCACCTCTCCACCCCTCTCTGCTTGTCCCCATTTCAAATATATCCGATGGCGGGTGTCAGTCTCTCACAACCTCACTCTTCTTTCTTCCATAGAACCTTGTAGTTTCTTCTTCCTGAAGTGCTCCTATCCACCTCCCAGGTCCTGGCCATCACCTCTGTTCATATCCCATCTCCGCTCAGGCATTACTTTCCTAACAGCATCTTTTACCACCTCTGTGTCAAGGTCAAATCCCTAGTTCAGGTTCTCATAACACCACAGACCTCTCCTCCAGAGCCCACATTACTGCTGCAGTGTCGTTTTTCTTTGTGTGGTAACGAGACAAACGTCCTTCTCTCCCATTAGATTGTAAGCTCCATGCTGTCAGGGACCATGTCTGTGTGCTCACCAAAGAACCCCTGGTCTGGCATAGAGTAAGCGTTGTATAATGCTGAATGAATGAATGAATGAATGAATGAGACACACCGTTAAGTAAGTCAGACTTGGGTTTGAATCTTGGTTCCACTACTTCCTTAGCTGTGATCTTGAATAGGCCATTTAATCCTTCTGAGACTCAGATACCTAATATGCAGAAGAAGAACCTAATAGCTGCTTCAGGAAGACAAATGACATGGTGTGAGAGGTTCCTGAAGTAGCCCTTGTGTCTGGTACCCAGCAGGGGTAATGCTTGTGGTCGTCATCCAAACGGCCTTCCCAGTGGAAGACTAGATGTCCTACTCAACATCCTATCAAGTCCTCTTTTTGGTTTATGTTGGTTTGTGTCTGTTTGCAACCAAAAATCCTACATGGAATGTAGCTCTAGTCTCGACTGACAAAATAAAGGCATCACATCCCAAGTGCACACCATCACCACTTCTGACATTAACTCATTCACTTCCATAAGCAGGTCAACCCTCTGGGGGGTGTGCTATTATTCTTGTCTTACCCAGAGAAAATTGAGACCCAGCAAAGCTAAGTAACCTGTAAAAGGCTACACAGCTAGCGAGTGCCAGAGCCAGGATGCAAACCCAAGCTGGCTTTGCTTTTCACTCTTGCACTCTGCTATTTCATCTATATTTTGGAGAGTTGACCCCAAAGCAATTAAAAGGGGAACGAACAAAATGCTTGCAATATGTTACATAAACCACCCCATCCATTACCACCGCCAAGATCCAAATTATGTAAAAGAAACACATGTACATATTCTTATTACATGCGTAGAAAAAAAGACATGAAAAGAATATACCAAAACAATGATGATTTCTGAGTGATAGAATTTTGGATAGTTAAAAATTTTATAATTTTTTTTTTTAATGTTTATTTCTGAGAGGCAGAGAGAGACAGAGCACAAGGTGGGGAGGGGCAGAGAAAGAGGGAGACACAGAATCCCAAACAGGTTCCAGGCTCTGAGCTGTCAGCACAGAGCCTGATGCAGGGCTCAAACCCACAAGCTGTGAGATCATGACCTGAGCCGAAGTCAGTCACTTAACCGACTGAGCCACCCCGGCGCCCCTTGGATAGTTAAAAATTTTATTCTTCTTTTGTTTTTCAGCTATTTCCTACATTTTTGACAGTATAAAATACAATTATCATCTAAAAAACAAACTCTGTTTTTCTGAAAAGTTCCTTTCTTATTAGTAAATAAGAATGAGAAAGAGGGGCGCCTGAGTGGTTTAGCTCGCTGAGTGTCGGACTCTTGATTTTGGCTCAGGTTGTAATCCCAGGGTCTTGGGATTGAGTCCCACTTTGGGCTCTGTGCTGAACGTGGAGCCTGCTTGACATTCTCTCTCTCCCTTTGGCGCTCTGCTCTGCTTGCATGGTCTCTGTCCCTAAAATAAAAATAAAAATAAAAGAGAGAAAGAAAGCAAAACGCACCACTCAATCCAACTCCAAGCAGGAGAGGAAGAGGAGAGAACGTGACTTTGAGGTACCTGGAGTTTTGCTGATGAGCCCATCTCTGTGGACCTGAGTTCTGGGCCTGAGAGCAACAGCTGAAATTCTCATTGTCAGGCAAAGCTCTCTTAGAATTTTCATTAATAAATAACTTTGGACCACAATTAGCTCACTCAGTATTGAGCAGTAAGAGCGTAGTTGAGCATGAATTCAATGTCTGCAAATAGCCTTGAGAGGGCATCTTGGGCTCCAGCTTGAGCGTGGCTATCCCCTCACCATGTGCCTTGGAAAATCTCTACCCTCTTCTTCTGCCAAAAGGGAAATCTGCCAAAAATTGAGCTGTATCTGCTTGATCACCTTTTGAAATCTGCCGTGAGTTACTAGAAGCTCAGTGAATCCTTGCTGTCATAAGTGTTTTACATGGACCCACTCACGTAAACTTCAGGACAACCCTGTGAGTTAGACAATAATACCATCCCCATTGTATGAGGAGGAAAAGGAGGCACAAAGCATTGAACGGACCTGCCCAGGGTCACATGATTGATAGGCGTAGAGATAGGACTCAAGTCCAAGCAGTCTGGCTGTCTAGTGAATTGTGTGGTTGTGACTGCTGCATTGTGCCAAGGGACACCTTTCGGCTTGGAATGAGATGTGATACAGAAAAGAGCTTGGTACAGCTCGAAACACGAAAAAAAAAAATGCAAGCTGTTAGTTTGGGCATTTTAAAGGAAATGGCTCCTTGCTTTGGGGCAATGTTTTAAAATGGTTAATGATTAGGAAATAGGTATAAACCTAGGAAAAGCTGCACATAAATAAAACATTTCCACCTCTCATTGGGGGAAAAAAAGTTTCTACCAAGAGCACAGGAGATTCCCCAAACAGGAAGAGACACTCCTTACCCAATAAAGTAGTGATTTTGTGTTCGTGTGTCTTCCCTGGGAATCTGCCTTTCAGATGGCAAATATATTATGCAGTTGGGCTTATGAAAATTGCTTGGGCAAAACAAGCTTGAAACTCTCTCCCCTGTCCACACATCTATTTTCCATCCATGCATCTAGGGAGCAGAAATTTGGGTAAGTCCGACACCCCAAAATTGAGTTGTTTGCCTCCGGTGGTAATCGGATATTGTCTCTAAGACTCCTTGGGGGGGAAAAGACCTAAATGGTCACCTGGTTGCCCTGTTTCCCCACTTACTGTCTTCCACCTAAAACTATTGCCAACGGATGGGGTGACGTTCTGTTTCAGGGACCTCCAGGGAAGCGGAGTATCTGGCCTCCTCCTGGGAAGCCCTCATCAGTCCTGTAATCAAAATGTTTAGGGCCCGTGGGAGAGCTGCGGCAGAGGCCAGCTTATCAAGGTGGGATTTATTTACTTACTGTCCAAATCATTTCACATCAGATTGGCTTGTCGCTCTCTCCACTCACCGGCTGGAGAGCGGAGGTGACAGATGACTCCATTGCTTACTTAACCAACCATAAACAGGACTTGAAAGAAGGGGGTTCGCTGTGCATGGCTCATCTTTGGAGAATCTGACAAGCATCAAATTGATGGCAAACTTCTGCTCGTTATTGCACAAGGCCTCTTCTACTTTTCCCTGTTTTCTGTTCCCAAAAGAAGGCATTTACTCAGCAAACTCCCCAGTTTCACTGCAAAGAGTAGAATCTACGCCAGAAAGTTGTGTCCAGTCTAAGTGGCCTGGGGGCCGTTGAAGGCTTTCTTTCCCACCTACGTGGACCTCAGGGTAGGAGGCAGCTTTCAGAATTTGGTGGAACGTTCAGTTTTTCAGTTTTCCAAAACCCATCAAAGTGGCTGTTGAATGGTGTCTTAGATTTATCTACAGTTTAGACTACAATGAGATTAAGTTCTAATGAAGTTATAATATCTGAATAAAATCTGTGATTTCTGCGACACATATACAGGAGTAACACGTTCCACAGTTTATGGAATGATTTCAATTTATTTTGTTCCTTTTTTCCTTCCCCTTCCCCCAACTACCCCCACCCCCACTTTCCTCCCCAGAATAAGAGAGAAAACAGAATGCTATTTATCTCAAGCCAACTTCTGTGTTGGGTGTTGGGCTTTTAGAAACATTATTTCATTAGGGGCGCCTGGGTGGCTCAGTTGGTTAAGCGTCCAACTTCGGGCCAGGTCATGATCTCACGGTTTATGGGTTTGAGTCCGCACTGGGCTCTGTGCTGTCAGCCCGGAGCCTGGAGCGTGCCTCAAATTGCTTCAAGTTGCTTCAAATTGTCTCCCTCTCTCTTTGCCCTTTTCCCATCCACACTCTCTCTTTCAAAAATAAATAAACATTAAAAAAATAATAAAAAAGTAACATTATATAATTAAATTCTCCTAACAATGTGTGTTGCTGAACCACACTTACATGGTTGGTGTTGCAGCTGAGCTTTAAGCCCAGGTCTAGTGATGCTAAAACCCAGACTCCTTCTCCTGACTCTGTCATATCTGTTAGACCATAGGGACTGATTAGTGGTCAGAGAGGTCAAGTATGGCTACCAGAGGCATAGGCAGGCATAGGTGTGTGTGTGTGTGTGTGTGTGTGTGTGTGTGTGTGTGTGTATGTGGGTAAATGTGTGTGTATGTGTATACGTCTCTGTGTGTATGTATGTATGCATGTGCATATGTGTGTGTATGTCTCTGTGTATGTGTGTGTGCATCTGTGGGTATGTCTGTGCATACGTGCATGTCTATGTGTGTGTTCACACATGTGTGCATGCATGTGCTTGTGCGTCTGCATGTATGTATGTGTGCGTGTATGTACGTGGGTGTATGTCTATTTCTGTGTGTATCTGTGTATGTCTCTGTGTGTACATTTGTGTGTGCATGCCCATGTATGCATGTGTGTGCATGTATGTGTGCACGTGTGTGCGCATGTGTGTGTGTGTGTGTGTGTGTGTGTGTGAAGTGGCTGGTGTACAAGAAGCTAAAGGATTAGAGAGGAAATAGGGGCGCCTGGGTGGCTCAGTAGGTTGAGTGTTCAACTCTTGATTTTGGCTCAGGTCATGATCTTGTGGCTTGAGAGTTCGAGCCCCGCATCGGGCTCTGTGCTGACAGCACGGAGCCTGCTTGGGATTCTCTCTCTCCCTCTCTCTCTCAAAATAAATAAATAAAATTAAAAAATTAAAAAAAAAATAAAGTGAAAATGAAGGCTAGATTAAAATATGCTGAGAGAAATTACTTGGGGTATGGTAATAGAATACAGATAGAAGGTGAAATAAATACCACAGCAAAGGGAAACACGGACATGATAACATTATGCTTGATTTAGCAACAGTGTGCATCAGACTCCTTTGCCACGGAAAGGGTCTACAAGTGGGGATATACACATACGACAATTAGCACTGAAGATTGCACGTGTGTGGAACTTACCATGTTTCTAGAATACTACAAATACTATTTTAATGTGACAGCATCGCCTTTGGGAAGAAGATAAACCCTTTTGGTTAGGGACAAAAAAGTCACCACGGTGTCCTTGAGCACGTGATGTCAGAAGCCGTGTGCTTCCCTGACTGGCTGGAGCCCGGGGGACACTCCCCTATGGGGCACAAAGCAGAGCAGCAGCTGCCCAGGCCTCAGCTCACCTGCCGTGTGGCATTATCTAGAATGTCACTTAATTTGTTGAGACCTTCTTGGGGCCCTAGGAACTCAGGCCATGCCTTCTAGATTCTCAAGTCACTGGGGGTGATGGAAAGAGCGAACTGTTTCAGGGCGCCTGGGTGGCTCAGTCAGATGAGCGTCTGACTTTGGCTCAGGTCATGATCTCGCGGTTTATGAGTTCGAGCCCTGTGTCGGGCTCTGTGCTGACAGCTCGGAGTCTGGAACCTGCTTCGGATTCTGTGTCTCTCTGTCTCTCTGCCCCTCCCCCACTCATACTCTGTCTCTCAAAAATGAATAAACATTAAAAAAATTAAAAAAAAAAAAAAAGAGTAAACCATTCCATGGCGTAAAAGGCCAGGTTTTAAATCCCTGACATACATATCTGGTGTGACCGTAAATCCCTCATCTTCCCGGTCTGTATGATGAGGACGATAGTCCCTGTAGTAGTGGGGGGCTCCCTTGGGGGCAGTGGGAATTAGGTGCCTGGGGCATCGAATGTTCACTTCCTCCCACTTTTGAAAATGTCAGGTCCGTGTCTTATCAGAACTTGAAATTTTGAGTGAAAGATGTCTCTTCTCTCCTCCACTTCTTACCAGGCACAAAGACCACAGCAAACGGTTTGGCCTTTCCCTAGTGAGTTAACCATATGGCTCGCCAATGCCACTCCTAGGGCTGCACCTCGTGTTCAAACAAAAACTTGTACAACTTCCCAGCAGCACCGCTCACAACAGCCGAAAGGTCGGGACAGCGTAAAGCTCTGGAGGCCGATGAACGGCTCTGCAAAATGTGGTCTGTCCATTCAGTGGGGGAATATTCCACCAGAAAGCAAAATGCGGTCCTGATGCGTGCTGCCACGCAGTGGGCCTCGATCATATGCTATAGGTGAAACGGGAGGGACCCCTAAGTCACATATCACACGACTCCATTTATATGAAACGTTCCGGCACGGCCAGATCTACAGGACACAAGGCAGATTCGCGATTGTCGGGGAGAGCGGAAAATGGGGGCTAATGAGGACAAAGGTTTCCTTTTAGCGCAATGGCAATGTTCTGGACGTAGGCAGTAATGAAGGCTGTACAACATCATGAATGTACTAGGTGCCACTTTAAAATGGTTCAAGTGGTAAATTTTATGTGCATTTTGCCACAATATTAAAAAAAAAAAAAAAAAAAAGGACGTAGCCTTGAAGGCTCTATTATACTCCACGGTCGTGTTGGTGAATGTTGGGTTTGAAATCTGGATGGAGCCTTCCCGGAGGGCACGTCACCGCGTAAAGATGTCTTTCCTCACGGCTGGGCCTCGAACCAGCTCTGGGCAGGGATCCCTCTGCCTGAGGCCGCCGGCTCACCCGGTCTGTGTGAATCCGCTCGCCCACCCGTAGGGTCTCCACGCTGCTAGACAAAGCCTCTTTCTTTCCCCGTGGTCAGGAGGAGCTGAGGGGGCACAGTGGATGCATAAACACGGGCAGGAAGGCAAGCCGCCTGAAAGCTTCCAAAAGCCCCTTTCTGACAAATGAAAAATGTTGGTGACTTTAAGTCACAGGCCAGGCTTTTAACAACCCTCGGCGTATTTATTTAACCCAGTAAATATGTTTATTAGCAAGGCCGCCTCCTTTGTAGAGCAGGTAATGGATTCCCCATATGTTTCTGCTTTGCAGACCGGGGCACAGCGGCCAACACCTAGCCTCCTCCAGCCTCCGAGGTGAAGGCCTCGTGTGTTGCCTCTTTACTGCCCTGGCCCCTCCGTGTGCGTAATTACAGCCGTTCCCAGAGAGAAGGAAATCCCCGGGCTGCGGCCTTAACTAGCCTGGCGTTCCACGACCAAAGGGCATGTCTCGGAGGGGGGAAGAGAGGGGTAATAAAGCTTTCACATTATTAACTTTTTCTTTCTGAAAAGCCTGAAAAATACCATCGCACCACATTAAAGGCCTTACGTGAGAGCAGCCTCGGCCTAATGAGGGGCTCGGACCCCGGGCCACATGCGAGCGCTTCGAGGGCCCCTTTTAACGGAACCTTGATGCTGTGCCAGCCCCGAGGGGCTGGGCAGGAGGGAGGGCGGGGGTCGGCCTGAGGTTTGCACCTGACTCAGGGGACCCAGAGCGACAGGGTGTCACATGTGAACAGGCGTCGGTTCCTTCCCTCGGGGACCTTAGAATGCCGTGCAGGAGGTGACAGGGTATCAGGCTGGGGCCATCGGAACGGCCAGCGTCAGAACAGGTGTGGAGAACACGGAGCGGCGGGGCTGAAGGTGTGATGGACCACCCCTGGGCGAAGCCTGCACCCCCGGAAAGCACAGCACGGGGCTGGGACGCCCAGGGCGAACTGTAGTGTGGCCAAAGACACCCCCCACGGTCCTTTCCCCAGATCCCAGCCATAGATTCCCAGCCAGCAGAAGGATTTCTAGCTGTTGTAATACGTTTGGATGTTTTGACGGCGGGTGAAATTTCCTCCCTGGGCATTCCATTCCAGCTAAGTTCGGCGCTGGCGTAGATGCGTGTGGGGCGGCAGAAAGAATGGGGCCAGGAGCAGGGACGTCCAGGTCTGGCCTCAGAGCTTGTCTTACACGTCTCATGACCCTGGGTGGGCCTCGCTCTCAGGCTCTTAGGGCCTCATGGGCTGATTCTGAGCTCCCTCGTCCACGCTGCATGGCTGTGAGCTGAGGAGGGGGTGGGGGCCAGCAGGGGACAGCAGCCAGAGGGCGGCCCCTCCTCCACCTCTTCCACACCCTCCCACGGGCCTGAGGACTCACATCACTGGGTGACAAGAAAAGCAGGCAAGGCCTTGGGTCTGGAGAGCATGGAAGAGCCGGTCTGGATCCTAGAGTCCTGGTGTTGGCAGCCTGCCAGGTCCAGGGAAACTTCACCAGTCCTGCTCTCTGGAAATGACCGCCTCCTCTCTGAGAGCTCCTAGCAGTAGACAACAACGTTCTCACCATCGCGCTCATTGCAGTGCTGACTTCATGGTCCCACCCAAAGTAGGCCCTGATCTAGAACTCCCAGGTCCAGTTGTGCAGGCTGTGCACTGACCATTCCCTGGGGGAGTACGGGCGGTTAAATAGACTCTGATGTCTATGTGATGGAGCCTCGTAGACTCATGCAGTGTGAAAGCCCTGCCCATCAACTGAACTCTTGACGTGGAGAGCCCACAGTACCCACTGCACACCCAGTGTGGATGGGGAGATCAAAGGCCAGGGAGGCCTCTTCGTTCAATCGGTATTTAATTTGCCTTTGCGATTAAGAAAACACTTTTGCATGTCTTATCTCATTTGATTCTCTTTGTGGGAGCAGGCGGACATTAACAATTCCATTTGACCTCTGGGTGCAGCGAGGGCCACACAAGGGGAAGAGACTTGCCCAAGATCCAGGCATGGCAGCTGCAGGGTCAGGAACCGGGTCGGCCGATGTCCTGTCCGGTGCTCTGGCCACAAGACTGTGGGCCGTCCGTCAGGCTGACCGCTCATCCTCTCTCCTTTGCCGGGGAAGGACTCTCAAGCATCTCTGCCTTGTCTGCATCTGTGTGTCCCTGGACGGGAGCTGCTTGCATGAACCTCAGAAGTCAACCCTGGGTTTAGGTTATGGCTCTCCTAGCTGATTGCTCATGAGTAAATCACTTCATTCATTCATTCACTCACTCACTCACTCACTCACTCTCTCACTCGTTCATTCAGTAAGCATTTATTGGGTGCCTGCTGTGTACCAGTCATGCATCCCGCCCCCTGGGATACCCAAATAAACAACACACACACAGATCCCCCGCGCTAAGTGCCCCATCACCATTAGCCACGCCCTCCAGGCTTGACCTCCACCTGCCCATTTACCTAGTGCTTTGTAGGCACAGCCGTGCTGTGACCGCTCCCCAGGGATCAGAGGAGGGGTCAAACTCCCTCTCTGGGCAGCCTCAGCCCTTGGGAGCAGGCAAGGGAGGCATGGGAAAACTATCCATTCATCCCTGCGCTTACGTTTCCTGCCCTGGGGTGGCTGAGCATTGTCATGCTTGAGCTGGTGATAATATATTCCAACCACCCAGTGCTCATAACATTAACATCCGCGCTTGTCTCGGTGAATGATTTTCCCTGATACACAGAGCATTTCCTGCACCAGGCACCGAGGGCTGTTTATTTATAGGGTCACTGAAGGAAGGGAGATGCCAGTTTCCTCACATGTAAAATGGGGGTGGGGAGGGCTTTGGGACGGTTCTTAATCCGTAGGAGAGAGTGTAGTTGTTCGACTAAAATGTTCCTGTGAACGATCCCAAACAGCGCTCGGTGTGTAGCAGGCAAGAAGAAAAAAAATGCTACCTGTTTTTACGTTTATTATTATTGGAGACACCAAATTCCATTCGGGGAGGGAACATGTCTTTGCCTGCAGAAGACCAAAATGCCTGCCCAGCTCGGTTCCGTCATTATTGCAGAGGGGGACCTAGCAGGCGAGGGCTCGGAGAGAGCGGTTGGGTGGTCTCGGCATGAACCGTCTGCCTCCTCTGCGTGCCAGAGACACAGCACAGTCCCCATCAGTCTCCAGCCGCCCCTGTCTCCCCCAGGAACTTTCCTGACATTGAAAAGGGGGAAATGGGAACAGGCACGCTGAGCTTCTGGGCTGGAATTCTGCGAGGCAGCCGCTGGGTCCGTGTTTGCCCATCAAAGGCTGCATGTTGGGACAGTTGAGGGTTGGGAGATGAGAAGAATTTGTGGGGAGCAGGGAACAGGGAGGTGTGCAGAGGGACTGCTCAGGAACGCGCCCGGGGAAGAGAACGGTGAAGACAGGAGCAAAGTCTGCTCATGTCACTTTCATAGTGGGAGAAGGTGATGCTTCTGGAAACATTACAGGGGCTTTTGCGTTCATTCTCTAGGACACTCAGAGAGTGACACAACTTCATGCCATGTCAAAACAACAGCGAGCGATCGGTGATTCTTATCCTCGTTTTGCAGGCGAGGAGCTGAGACCCGAACAGTTCCGGGTGAGGCCCACGGAGTCAAACTGTGTGGGTTCCCATCCCAGCTCCGCCACTCGTTCGCCACAGATCACTCCGGGGAAGTTATTTATTCTCCGTGCATCAGTTTCCTCATCTGCAAAATGGGGATGATAAGATAAGACAGGTTTGTTGTTGTTGTTTAGAACGGTGCCTGGAACCAAGCAGGCACTGGGTAAACGTTGGTGATGACGATGGCCTCATCACTGGGAGAAAAAAAGTGGAGTCAGGCTATGAACCGAGGGATCCAGACTTGTGCTCTTTCCACAGCCCTACACTGCCTTAGACTTTGGCAGAAGAGACTGACGAATGTTAAGCAAAAATATCTCATGCCAAATTGAAACCAAAGTATTAAGAGACAGGTTGCTCTACCACTTGTGTTTGGGTGTGCACCACTGGCCAATCAGGAAAAGATCTGGTTGGAGTGGCCGCCGATCAAGGCCTTCAGCTCATTTGAAATCAGAGCCACCACCGCAACAAAACCTTACGATATCTGAAAAGCCCCATAACAGCTTCTCAGCTCACGGAACCCTTTACTAAGATTAATTATTGTTCTTTAGGGGCAGTTTCCTGAACTCCCTTTCCCACATCTCTGCTGTGCTCCTTCCGTTCCCTGTGCCTGGAATGTCTCTTTATCTCTGAGTCCTGCCTATCCTGCGACACCCAGCTCAAGCCGCACCTCCTCCAGGAAGACTTCCCTGACCATCTGGCCCACAGGGATGGCCTCCTCCAGAGCAGCTGGGTGCTCACTTGGCCAGGGACACGCAGACCTGTGAAATGTGAATCCTTTACATGCATCCAGAAGTCCTTTTCTGGAAACTAGATTGTAAGCTCCCTAGGACTGGAGAAAGTCCCTAGGACTGGAGAAAGACCGTGTCTTTCTGTATTTTTTTTTTTTAATCACTTTTGACTACGGATTATTGAATTTGTATGAGCTCACACACTCATATGCTCATTGAGGTCTAGAATGCTGGATTGACATTCTATTTTTTCTTTTGTTGGTTACAGCATCTTATCACAGTGCCTCCCTCCAGTAGACATGTGTTCAGTCAGTGTTTCTTCCATTGACCGAACAAACATGGCCTCAAGACCCATCAGGTGCAGGGTCTAGGCGAACAGAGATGAAGGAACCAAGTTCATGGGAGCCACCATGGCGGGGAAAACCAGACGTGAACACGAATGATTTCAACACCCTAAGGATGGAGGTAGGTGTTTGGGAACAGCCTGAGAGATGTGAGTTGCCTTGAAAGCTGGTGTGAATTTGTTATCAGAAAAGTGGGGAAGGATGCTCCAGGCACAAGGAATGGTGGGATGCACATGTGGTCTTGGCTTAGAGGAGCCTAATAGAATTGGGGGATTGATACGCAGGGGGATGTGGTCGGAGAAGGAAGTGACAGCAAAGAGTCAAGTGAGGAAGGCCTCAAAGAAGGTACAATAACTCGGTGCTGGGCCAGTTTTCAGGATGTTGGGCGGGGGATGTGATCCGTTAATCTGATGTGATAGGTGGGGGAGCCTCTGTTGATGACGGTGACCTAAATGTCAGTGAGTGGGGGACTGATGAAACATTCCCCAGGCAATGACAAGCATGTATAGCATGGTCAGCCCCAAATGGTCTTGATTCGCCATGGCCCTTTCTGTGCCGTCTGGGAGGAAGGTCGCATCTCTGTGCTACTGCCCTCCTCCCGGGAAGCTGTCTGTCCTGTGAGCCAGCAAGTCCGATGTTTTTGTGCTTGAAAAGCCCGCTCTCGTCCACCACAGGCGGCTCATAGCTTTCAGCAGAGGATTACTTAGAATAACAAGTTAGTGACTGTCCTCAGATCAGGCGAGCCTTGCTGGAAGAAACAGCCATGCCCAGAGTTCATTTCGCTCAAGTCCGATGGGGGTGGGTTGAGAAAACACATTGCAAATTCCATTCTAGGAAAAAAAAGAAAAGAATTCTTCACCCAGTCAAAGCAGCATTTTAGAAGTAGTGTGTGGGAACGGGGCATAACCGTCTCCGGAGTATGGTGGGGTGACTGGGTGACAGGCCTGCCTGAGGAAATGGGGAGTAGGCTGTCGGCTGTGCTCTTCTTGGGGTCAACTGATCCGGGGCCCCATAGGAAACAGCTGGGAAATCACGTGTGATATGGAGTGGGGAGACAGCGAGAGGGAATGGGGAGGGGGGTGTAGGCGGTGGGAGGGGGCAGCTGAGGGAGGGCAGGGGTGAGGGTCTGCTGACTCTCCTCCATCAACACTGGAGACCACCAACAGGCCCGGGCTTCTTCTCTGCTTCCCGCTGCCAGCCCCAGGCCAGCACTGATGATGCTCTTCTAAAAGTTCTGAAGGTGTCTACGCTCTCTTGTAAATTCACTCAGTAAATATTTGACGTCCTCAACCTATAAAGGAGAATCAAGGGACACAAAACCTCTTTGCCAAATGCTAACTCTGAAGTCTGCAAAGTCTGTTAAGGCACCAGTGGCTGTGAATACATATACAGGAGGAAACACAGCATGTGTGTTTGGGGCGACCTAGGTGACTGACTTACAGTGCGTCCCCACCTAAGAAAAGCTCCAGGGCACTGAGGGTGCTGAGTCAGCTGGTGTTCTAGAAACTGGAAGTGATGCCTCAGGCCCTGAAAGACAGGTGGATATGGAAGGCGGAAGAAGGACAGCACTGTGCTAGTGTGGAGAATAATGTGTGCTTACGATGAGCAGGCCCTGATGACTCGTTGCTTTGAACCTTTAAACCAACCCAGGCAATTCTTGCTGAAGGGAGGCGGTGGGGCAAGATATCAGACCCCTCCCCATGCGTCGAGGCCACCACTGCAAATGGCGGGGTAATTTACCCCTAAATGGTCTACTATTTATTATTATTATTATTATTATTATTATTATTTTAGTTTTATGGTTTTATTAGCACAAATACGATGTGCACATAAACTGTCTATTCATTTTCTTTGCCGCATAGCCTGACATCGGGATTGGTGACCCTGGTGGCCAACTGGGCTGCTCTTTCTGCCGTGGCTTGGTGGGTCTGGGAGGAGACATTGTGAGCAATCTCTGTGCAGTAAGATTTGTTGTAAATCAGCAGCACTTCAAGCTCCTTGATGTGGTGGACTAGGAACTTCCAGAAGCCACTGGGCAGCATATACTTTGTTTTCTTGCTGCTCTCGTAACCAATGTGGGGCACCGAGATCTGGCCCTTGGATCGTCTTCCCCCCGTTTCACCAATGCCTCTGGGTTTCCTCCAGTTGCATTGAATTTTGACATGTGGGTCTGAGTGGCGCCAGATGAACTTGTTAGTCCTCTTTTTAACAATCCTGGGCTTCACCAGAAGTCTGAGGGTGGCCATGATGCCGAGTAAAAGATGGCTGCCACCGGCATAGGCAGGGCCGAGGGAGAGAAGGGAAGCCCACTACTTTTAAGTAGGACAAAACCGAAGCTCAGAGAGGTTCATGTGACTAAGCTGTAGCTGGTAAGTGGCAGGGTTGAGACTTGAACCCATTGGTCTGACTGTCGCCCATGCTTCCATCCAGTGCTCCGTGAGGAAAGGGCCTCCTGGGCTGAGCCGGGGACTAGCTTAGGGGCACAGAGGGAGCTAAGGCTGGGAGCACATCCAGGTGCAGCTGGGAGGCCTGCACAGGAGCTTGCTGGGGATGCAGAAGGAAAGGGGGATTTCCAGGCCCCACTGGAACGGAAGGTTTAACCTAAGTGTGGGCTCCGGCTCCCTGAGTCCCCTGAGGTCCCCATCCTTCCTCCTTGGCCTGGCTGGAGACTCTGGCTCTGAAACCGGAAGTTCCCGAGGGGTGAGAATCTGGAATAGTCTGCTGGGAGTTGTATACAGGAAGAGGAAAATGCAGGTAGAACTGGAAAAGGTATAAACACATGACTGAATGCTTTCCCTGGTCTTCTGGAGGCTGGCTTGGCCTGACTGCCTGGGGGGAGGCCTCAGCTCTTGAGAAGAGCCTCTGAGATGCTCTCTTCTGCTGGAGATCGAGTTCGGAGATCCCTCCAACCTGGGAGGCTGGAAGCATCCTCCATCCTCTTTACTGATGGATGGTGTCTGTGAAGGGGGCCTAGTGGAACAGCAAGCCTGCTGGCTTTGATGTCAAGGATTTTTGGGTTTGAGTCACAGCTCATTTTTTTGTTTTTTTTTTTTTACATTTATTTATTTTTTTGAGAGATGGAGAGAGACAGCATGAGCAGGGGAGGGGCAGAGAGACAGGGAGACACAGAATCCAAAGCAGGCTCCAGGCTCCGTGCTGTCAGCACAGAGCCTGATGTGGGGCTCAAACCCACGGCCTGTGAGATCATGACCTGAGCTGAAGTCGGACGCTTAACCGACTGAGCCACCCAGGCGCCCCACAGCTCATTCTTTTACTGGCTGTGTGACCTTGGGCAAGTTGCTTAAGAGCCCCGGACCTCAGTGTCTCATTGATTGGAAACAGAGGGGACTGGAAGGTGGAGGTTAGGGGTTATAAAATCTGTAAGGACTGGTCACTTATGCAACACTTTTAATTGAATTATTACCCTGCACAGGCAAGGTGCTCATGCTGGAGATTTTGAGGGAGTAATGAGATAATAGTAATATAGATTCCTAACCAATGATGGTTACCTTTCACAGTACACAGTAGACGCTTAATAACTGCATTTTGTAGTAGATAGCCTCCGAGGTGGCCCCCACGATCCTTGCTTCTCACTAGTCACGTTCCTGAGTGGTCCCCTCTCACACTGAATCAGGAGCAGCTGCTTCGGATCAATAGAACATGGCCGAAGTGATGACGTGCGACTTCTGAGCCCAGGTCATACAAGTATCAAAGGTCCTGCCCTGGTCTCTGGAATCATTCACTTGGGGAAGGCCAGCACCACGCCATGAGGATACTCGAGCAGCCAGTGGAGGGACCTGCATGTAGACTGGCTGAGGCTTGTGACCGATTCGCCAGGCATGTGTGGGAGCCGCCCTTGAGAGGGTCTCCCAGTTGGTCAGCTCCAGCTGGCATCTGACCATAATCTCATGAGAGGGCTCCCCAGTCCATCCACTTCAAAATTCAAACTTCTGGAAAGTATAACGGATAATAAAGGACTATGGCCACAAAGCTTTGAGGTGATTTATTACACAGTGGTAGATAACTCATGCAAGTTACCCTCTTCTCTTTCCCCAAGGCCCCTCTTTGCTTCTTTGGCCAGTTAACTTGTCAGTTGATTTGGGGGCCACCCCTCTGCCCTCACCCCACCCTCTTTGTTGGCTCCCTGGGCTGCCCAGTGGACAGTCCTCCGTGGTTCCCAATACCTAAGCTCCCTGGAACACGGGTGGTATTCACTATGGCTGCCTCTTGTTGACCTGCACCTATGTTCTCGGCTTACTTCATGTTCTTCACCCTCTCCAGCAGCTTCTCACCAGCCATTTCACAGGTAAAGAGGAGGCTGCCAGCAGGGCCTGGCTTATTAATATCCTTTTCATTTCCTTACAAGTCCATTTTTTTTTTACCTAGCACGCAGACCTGACCATGCACTAATCAACTTGGAATCTCTCCATGACCCTCAGGATCCAGCCTCAGTGCCTTTGTCCGCTGGTAAGGAGCCATGTCTCCCAGTGCCCACCTACCCCCTACCCCTACCCCACCTTATTGTCTAGTGTTTCCACTGTGCTTCAGCTCAGCTGATAAATATTTTCACTTGACATCATCATTTGGAAAGAGTTTGAGAGGTGGAAAATGAGGATTGAAGAGGGCATCACAGGGACCCTGTGTCAGAGAAGGTAGTCCCCCTCATCAAGAAGTGCCTTTTGTGCCACAGGGAGGAAGCTTGGAAATGCTTCTGTAGGCAGTAGCATCCATCAAAGATTTGGGGTCCGGGGAAAGAGTGCAGAGAGATAAATAACGAGGATATCAATGGCTTATTTCATTGATGATTATAACAAAGCGCTAGGAAACAGATCTTTAAACACCTCCCTCTGAACTTATACTAGTAAAGCCACTTCCGTGGCCTCTTTCTTGCAGAGGTCAGGAAGAACTGTGGGTTGACCTTCCCTGAGCAACCATGAACGTGCATGGTAAAGATCACTCCAGCAGGCTGCAGTGAGTTTGATCATGTCTAAGGCATTGGGCGAAATGGTCAGAACTGCCACCAGCTGGTCACTGACTTTGGTCCCTGGGGAGGTAGAATAAGCCAGACAGATAAAGGTCCAATCCTGACTCTGCCATTTACTGGGGTGGTCTTGGAAAATCTGAGTGTCTTTCTGAGCCTCAGTGCCTTCATTTATAAAATGGGGATAATGAAAAAAAAATGGGGATAATGATGCCTGCCCCATGGAGAGTACATGGCATAGTGTATATAAAGCAGTTGGAACGTAGCGAGAGCCAGTAAGTGCTACTTAACATCAATCCCCATACCAAAGTGACAGCTGGAGGCAGGGGGAAAAAAACCCATACACATAACATCAAAAAAAAAAAAAAAGAATTCCTTTTGAAAAAAAAGAGAGAGAAGAGACAGGAGCATTGGAGAGGAAGAAAGGAATTAGTGCTGTCAACAGCAGGCCAGTTTGTCTTAAAACCTTTCAAATTGTGGAAAGAACTGAGAAATGTATTTCCTGGGGCAGGGGGCAGTGGGCTGAGGGCTGTGCACCACCCCCCCCCCCCAGGTGGCCTGCACAGAGCATTCCAGAGGGAGGGGCGCCTGGTGTTTGGGAAGCCTTAACAGGGAGGTGGGCCAGTGACCACAGGCTGCAGTCCCACCTAGAGCAGGCAGGGGGAGCCGGGGAAGCAGGAGGCAGAAAAGGCCAGTGAGACTGAACCTTGAACGCGTTATACGAAGTGAAACAAGCCAGACACGAAAGGCTACATATTACGTGATTCCACTGATGGGAAATGTCCAGAATAGGCAAATCCACAGAGACAGAAAGTAGATTAGTGGTTGCGTAGGGTGGGAGGTTTGGGGGGAAATGGGGAGCGAGTGCTAACGGGTCTGGGCTTCTTTTGCGCTGATGAAATGGTCAACCATCGATCGCAGCGATGGCTGCATAATCTCTGTGACTGTACTCAAAAGCTCTGAATTGTAAGTGTAAGTGTAAGTGGGTGAACTGCATGGGACGTGAATCCTATCTCAACAAAGCCGTGATTGAAAAGCAAACATGGGAATAAGAATCATACCCGGTTTCCTGAGCAGTGAGGATGAGATGGGCCGATGTCTGTGAAATCTGTGCGGTGTTCTACTGCGACTTCCTGTCGTGGGTTCTGCTTGCGTGGGTTGCTCCCAGCCGCAGAAGCACGTTTCCTGGCACTGCAAGGTTTTCACGCCGCCCGGAACACAGGCCCCTGTTAGAAGCCAAGGTCCACCCGGAGAGGGGAGAGCGTCTCCCGGAATAGACAGGAGTCCCGGCTCCCGTGCACGGTGGTGGCCTACCTGTCCAGAGAGCATGACCCCTTCAGGCCCCTAGAAGAGTCAGGAACGGGCCCAGCAAGGAAGAGGGAGGATGACTAACCCTATATGTCATTTCAAGTTCATGATCTTCGTAGCTACCGCAAGTCTGTTCTAAATTCCAAATACACATATTCGCCAACTTAGAATACCACAGTCAGGGCGGTTTAGCAAGGTGCTCAGGGTCATTCCGCCGGTGGAGAGGGGCAGGTGTGAAGATGCAGCTCTGTCCAAGCCAGAAGCCCATCGTCTGTCGAAAGCTGCCCAGAGCAGGGGGTGCTGGAGGCGCTGTTTGCCCACAATCTGATTTTGTTCAGAGCTGGCTCTGAGCCAGGCCTCTGAGTTGACTGAAATGTTCTGAGAGTTGCTGGGGGGAAAGGAGCTTTGAACTTGCCTAATATAACACGGGCTGGTTCTCAGGATCATAAACATGTTTCTGAACCTAATTAAAGAGTCTCGTGAAAAGGGGGAGAGCTGAGCTGAGACATGACGGTCCGTCTAAAATCTCCCCGTGGGCCAGAACGGGAGCTTGGCTTTTCCCAGACTCGGGGAGAACCAGCCCTCTCTGGGGGCAGAGAGTTAAGAGGCTTTAGAAAGAAGAAAAGGCTCTTTTACAGTCCTGGCTGGGGACCTGGGCTGTACCGAGGAGGGAATGTAGGAGGCATAATTGGGGCTTGTAAAACATTTCCAGACAAAATCACTTAATGTGTTTTGGAGAGTAAAAGGCAACAGTCCACATAATCCATAAATTTGGGTAGTTTTCTACAGACTCATGGAGACGGATCAGGGGAGCTGAAGAGCCGCCAGACCGGTGATCCATGTGCCGCGATGGCGGCAGGTGGACTTTGCTCCGAGCGCAGGACCCCAGAGCAGCCAGATGCGCAGGCTTGAATTCCTGCTCCACTGCTCACTTACCCTGTGACCTTGGGCAGGTTATTTATCCCGCTGGACCCCAGTTTCCTCGTTTGCAAAATGGAGATAAAATAGTACCCACCTCATAGGTTTGTTGGGAAGGAAGGTTCAAGCTCTTGGAAAATAAGTGCCCGAATCAGTCTGCTGTCATTAGTCTCTGCCTTGGGAATGAGCCACTACCTGGTTAGGGCAGAACTGTAGGTCCTTGGGAATAGTCCAGGCCGAGGGAAGTTTCTGGAGCTGGGAATGCACCGAGCATCTCTTGAGCGATTCCCCCCTTTTCTTCCCCGGCTCCCTTTCTGCCAGTATTGGCCACTCTCATCCATTTCCTAATGGCCTCCGTTGCCGATATACATCATGGACCCATCCTTTTCTGCAACAAGCTCTGATAATGCCTCATTCTGTTAGCATAACAGTCAAACCTCTGGGTCCTGTAGACTCGGTTCAACTTTATGCTATGTCCAGGCATGTCCTCTGTGGTTGTCACAGTGTGCCAAATGTTTCCAGTCTCCCCTCCTTCTGGGAGGAATGGTAAATCTTGCACCTCCTGCTCCCATCTGGTTGTCTGGGGACAAACAACTAGTTTGGGCTATGCATTGTAAGCAGAGGTAGCCAGCTGGTCCCTTTTTCCCTCTACCATGACAACTGGGGCAAGGGTCTAAAGCAGGTGTCAACACTTTTTCTGTAAACATGTTCAACCCTGTGAGCTATATGGTCTCTTCTGTAGCTTCTCAGCTCTACCCTGTCTTGGGAAAGCACTCGTAGATAATACACAGATGAATGAGCATGACTGTGCTCCAATAAAACTTTATTTATAGAAACAAGCGCAGATTTAATTTGGTCCATGGGCCATCGTTTGCAGACCCCTGTTCTAGACCAAGCTGTCCAGTAGAAATTTCTGCAACAACGGAAATGTTCTATAATATCTATGTTGTCCAGGGTGGTAGCCGCTAGCCATATGTGACTTTTGAAAATTTAAAGAGCCTCTTGGGGCCAATACCTACTATATTGGACAAGTGGTTCTAGACAGCGCCTGTTTTATCAGCCAAGGCCCTGGAGTGAAGGTGGCATGGATGGGCCTCTTCCATCCTTGATGTTATAAGCCACTGGGATTTGGGGATGTTTGTCACTGCAGCGTGATATAACCCTTCCTAACTTGCACACCCCTCACCTTTACCCCCATGCACATCACACATATTTCATGAGCTCTCACCTAAGCATTCTACGCAGGTCCAGGCTTCCAGGCCTTCATCATACTGTTGACTTTGCCTGGAATCCTCTACTACCCTTTATGTCACTGGCACACGCTGCCTCATTGTTCGAAGTTGGGCTCAAATATTACCTCGTCTCAGGGGTTTTCCAGTTATTCTTCATATAACGAGAATCACCTGCGGTTTCCCTAGGACTCTTTGCCGGTCGAATGCAAGCATAACATAGTAATGCAGTAGTTTATTTCCACCAGGTAACGAGCTCTTGGAGGAGCCCCCATCAGATCATACGTCACTGTCTTCAGTGGGACCGCAATACATGTTTGTTGAATCGTATTTAATATACTTCAAACCCAAGCGATGTTGACCTCCCAGGGTCCTCTGTGGCTTCCTCTGGCCCTGGGTTCAACTTTGGACCATTTCTCTCCATCTTCTTCCCATTTTCCTAGGCACAGTGTACTTCTCATTCTCCCCAACTCAGCAATAATAGTGGTGGAGGATGAGGAGAAAGGGAGAAAAAGAGAGTCTTACCAGGTAGTAGTATAAAAATATCAATTTGATTATTTCCAAAAAAAAAAAAAAAAAAAAGGACACCGCAGTAAACAATTGTGACTGCAAACCCAGCTGAAGCCCTGCGAGTGATACCCCGGGCTGACCGTAGGACCTCAGATCTACTGCACTGCCGAGCTGGAACATGTGAGGGGGGTTTTTTACTCAGGACGTTTGTCTTAAAATTCCTTTTCCATGGGGTATGACTTGTAAAAAATCCTAGTTTATTCTTTCAATTATTTTCATTCCGTCTGATAAAAGACATTAGTGTTTTGGTTTTCTGCATAAATAGGGAGACATCACTACCACCATCCCTTATATATATGCATCCCTTTGTAGCTAAAACACTTTCCACCCACGTCCGCTTGAGCCTCTTAGTGGCATGGGGAAGAAGACGGGGCAGTGTTCACCAGCTACATTTCACTCATGGAGAAACTGCAGCCCAGAGCAGGAAGGTCATTTACCCCCAATCTCAATGAGCTGGGGTCTGAGTGGAAACCTGACCTGGGACTCCAAGCTCTTAGGTCAGTGCCCTCGGCCTTCAGACACATTCTAGTCCGAGGACCACAGTGGCCATGCCTCCTACTGATCAGCACTGCCATACCCCTGTGCTGGAAAGTTGGGGCAGAGCTATAAGATCCCTGCCTAATTCTGAAGTCACTGGAATTCCATACCTATCCCTCCGGGAGACCTTTACTCAGAGAAGTTTAGAGCAGGTGAGAATTTTCCTTATTACTTTTTGAAAGTCAAGGCTCAGTTCGTTAGCAGTCTGGTACCTGGGAGTGTTTGAATTATTTAATATGAGTTTGAGAATGCTTGGATAGGTATCGTAAGGAGAGCGATAGGCCTAAACTCCTCCCAGTACCAAGAAGACATGCTTTATAATAGTCTGCCCTTCAAAGGGATCCTTCTTACTCTCCCTTGGCTTTCAGTCTACCTAGAGGAACACAATGTGACCCCCTCCTGGTAACATTAATGCTCCTACGAGGGGGAAGATCTTAGTGGCTTCCTCCCTCCCATCACTCTTTACTTTCACCTTTGTTCCTTACCCTTTGCTCTCTCCTCCACTTCCCACCTTGCCAAGAGCAAGAAGAAATGGAAAACTGAACCATCAAACCAGGATGGGCTGTAATAAGATTTCATTTAAGGGACTAAAGAATCCAAGGTGGTAAGAAAGAGCAAAGTCCTGAATTTTTTTCAATGTACACATTACAAAATCCCTTTGTTCACTTATGGGTAATCGAGCTCCTGAAATGTCTGTTGGAACCCTAAGTCTTCTGAAGGCAGAAGGTCCAAATAGGTCTACCAAAGATGCAATTAATCCCTAGGTCAGCAATAAATATATGCAAATATCCAGTACGGGTAGAAGGAGATAAAACATACACCTGGACACCGTAAGTTGTTACAATATCAGCTGGGGAATAGTGTGATTGCATATACTGCATATGCTATATAAAGATACAGGTTTCAAATCAAATAAAAAATTGAATTCATAAAGATATTTATGAAGGTGTGTCCAGAAGAGCCGAAAGCTGGAAATGATTGAAGGGGGCTGTAATGGGAGAAGTGCTTAATAAGCTATAGTTATACTGTAGCTATTAAGAAGAATAATTATGAGGATTGTTCAGACCATACTCCTCAGACCAAAAATGTTAACCACAGAGGTATGGGCAAAAGGTAGAATTCAAGTTGGGATATGTGCTATGATGGAATTTATGAAAAATTTTGTCTGCATGTGACCCAGGACCAGAAGCAAAAATTTGAAAAATAATATAGCGTGTATGTGTGTGTGTGTGTGTGTGTGTGTGTGTGTATATATATATACTGTTTATACTCTGATTTCCTGAGATTACTTATCAGTGTCTCAAAGAATGAAGAAACCACCTCTGTTATTTTCACTATGATCTTTGAATGAAATCATTTGAACGTGAAATATGTTAGATCTGACTCCTTAGGGTTTATTAAATTGTCTTATCAAAACAATGATGAAGGTGTTTATACATAATGAAAAGTATAGAGAATAACATATTTGTTCACTACCTGACTCTCAAATCCAAACACGGTGGTATATTTGCTTCATGGTTTCAAAAGAAGTAGAACATTATAGGCACAACTGAAGTCCTCTTTTGGAGGACAAAGAGACGAGCTCTTTGTTGGTCTAATATTTTTACTGTTTTTGCTACATCATTTTTTTATATCAGTAATTTTCAAAAGGATGGAGCATGTAAGCTTTAAATAGGTTTTGCTTTTTTTCCATTCAGATTATGACTCTCTCTTTACTGTATCTCTCAGAGTAGATGTTAGGCAAATGCCTTAAACGGTCTCATCCTTAGTTTTCTCACCTATATGGACCTCAGAGGGTAAGGATCAAATGAATCAGGGAAGGTGGGGAAAAGCTTTCCAGGCATAAGGAACAGTTTTAACAAAAGCCCAGAAGCAAAGCCTGGAGGGGACTGTCAATAGGTCTTCATGGCTGAGGTCCTAGCCCAGAGCATAGGGGAGGGACACGTCATCAGTGAGATCCTGACCCCCAGTTCATCTGTGGTGGTTTCTCGAAGCCCTGCCCACCTATCTATGTCCAAGTCCCCAGGCCCTCATCACCTGCTTCCTGGGCCTTTCCTGGCCCCCGGATGCACCTCACGGACACCCCACATAGCCTCCTGTGGTGGTTGTGTCCCTGCCTGCTTTCTTCACTGCACAGATGGTTCCCTGAGGGTGGGAAATGAGTCCGATTATATGCATCCCTGCCCCTAGCATGGGGGAGGCCCATCAATCATAGATGGGTGAGATGGGAGAGGGTAAAGGCCACCCCAGGCACCGTCCTCAGACCTCTCCCACGAGAAGTCTTGCTATCTGGTCTATCCAACAGGAAGGAGGCAGATTCTGAGAGCTTTCTCCAAAGATGATTCATACATGTCCCCATTGGAACCTGCTCAAAGGAAGAAAGAGGAAAGGAGGGAGATGATTCCAGAAAAGAGCACTCAGTTGCCTCCCCAGGTCAAGGCATTTCCTGCTCCAATCCAATCCCAGCTCACTCTGTGCCCCTCCTGTCACACTGCACCCTTCCTTAGGCTGGAGCTCCAGTGGCCAATCCTGACACTAAACTATACACAGTGTCTCTCCAGCAAAAGTTTGGGCTCCTGGATTCAGAAAAGCCACAAAATGAGAGGAGACTTTTCCAGATCCAAGCAGAGCTTGTCCACAGCAGACTCTGCGGGGCACAGGACGGGACCCTGAGCTCTTTCTGTGGGCACAGAGGTCATCGTGTCAATGGAACTGAACAGAGAAGGGGGCCCAGTGGTTCACGTCTGGCCTGCTTATCTATTACTGCATAATCACCCATTTCAAAATTTAGGGGCCTAGAACACAGACATTGACTGCTCACGAATTGATCATTTGGGTGGAACTCAGTGGGGACATGTCATTTCTGTGCCACGTGGCACCAACTAGAGCAGCTTGACTTGGGCAAACCCTTGAGATCATCAGAGGACCTTTTGTCTGTCCGAGAGTTTCTAAGAAGCACTACCTTACATCTTCGTGAGGTCTCAACCAGAGATGGCATAGTCCCACCCTAGATTTATGAGCGGACTGAGCCCCTTTCTTCACTGAGAATTGTTTGCCATCTGGAGAGCCTTGAGAATGAAAACTAGTTTGATTTTCGGACCCAGCAAGCCCTTTAGCTGGTCCGTCCCCTCCCATATTGCATCATTCTAGGAGGCACTCTCCATATTCTGCCTGGAAACCTTAGCTAGCCCGTGGAGATCATTAGGTGCCCTCCTAGTTTCCGTGTTGCTGCAGGCTGCAGCTTTGCCAAACTTTCTATAACATTCTATGACAGGGATCCATGTTATTTCAGGATTCCTGTGACATTTTCACGACTTTACCTAAAGCCTTTCACTGACAGGCTCCTTAAGGCCCTGCAGTCTTTCATTCACATTCTCCTTGAGACCCTCTAGCCTTCTATATGCTGCCTGGTGTGAAAACCAGTGTTGTATCTTTCAGGACTTTATTATGGCAGCATCCTACTCTCAGGCACAAATATCTGTTCTAGTTATCTGTTGCTACATAATCTCAGGGACAGAAAAACACCAGGAATCACTAATTTTACTCACATGTCTGAATTCTCGAGAGGTCTCAGCAGAGACGGGTCATTTCTGTGACGTGTGACATCAACAGGGGCGATTCCACTGGGTCTGGAGAATCCACCTCAAGAGGGCTCAGTCATGTGTTACGAGTTGGTGCTGATGGTGGCTTACTGTCTACCCGGGCCTCTCCATGGGGCAAGTGGGCTTCCTCATGGCCTGGTGGCTGGGTTTCGAGAACAAGCAACACAAGGGACCACAACTGGAAGCTATCGGTTTCTGTCGGTCAAGCAGTCAGAGAGAGAGACTGAAGAGCAGGAACCTAGGTCCCAAAGTCACATTGTAAGAAGGACACGGGGGATGGGATGTGTTGCTGTGACCATCTCCCCAAAACACAGTCTGCCACGATATTCTTATTCTTAGAGGTTTGGCTTGTTGCTTAAAGCCGGTGAGGAGGTGGAACAATACCAATTCCCAACATAAACTTTATGTGCATGACTCCTGAATGTTTCTGTGGCCCAGCCACAAAGCTGACTTAATCCAGAATTGGTTTCAGAGGATACACATGGCCAAAGAACTTATTGGCAGGAGTTCTGAAAACAGCTTCACTCCCAATGGGCTATACCAGCTTTCCCTCAGCCCGATAAATATATTATGTCACCCGTAGGCATTTCTGCCGGTTAGATTAAACCCCTCAACTGCAATTGTCCCCACCTCCTACTACTCTCTTTCATCACCTTGTCCTCCTAACTACCTCTGACACTCTGCTCCCTATCTGCCTGGCAGGTGTGCCCTGCCCAATACTTCCACCTCCGCCCATGCCTCGGTTTCCCCCTCAGCGAGAGGCAGGTGCAGTGGACCAGTTAAGACTACACCCTCTGGAGCTAGACCCTTTTGGGCTCAGCTAATGCCTACTTCGGCTGCTTATTAGGTGTGTGTTGCTTTGGGCAAGTTACTGAACTTCCCTGCCCTCAGTTTTTTCACTCATAAAATGGACTTTATGCTAATAGCCCCTTGTGGAGTTGTCATGAGGATTGAGTTGATGTGTTCAAACCAGTACCTGGCATTGATTTTCTCCCCTCATTTTAGTCCATCTCCATTTTCTCTTTGGGACACCGACTCAGGTTTTCCTTCCATCAGTTCTTTCATGTCTCTTGAAGACAATAGAGCCCATCAGTCGGTTGAGCGTCCGACTTTAGCTCAGGTCATGATCTCGTGGTCCATGAGTTCGAGCCCCGCGTCGGGCTCTGTGCTGACAGCTCAGAGCCTGGAGCCCGCTTTGGATTCTGTATCTCCCTCTCTCTCTGACCCTCCCCCATTCATGCTCTGTCTCTCTGTGTGTCAAAAATAAATGAAACGTTAAAACAATTAAAAAAAAAAAAGACAATAGAACCCAGGCCCCATCAATTTTCCCTTTGCTTATTTAAAGTAAGTGTGGGTTTTTAAACAGTAATACTCTGTCACATTTGTCTAGTATCATTATTTAGACGATTTCACAACCAGGATCACATTTAATCTTGATACCTATCTTGCTAGGCAGAATTCTAAGCCCCCTGAATTCCTGTCCCCAGTGCAGCCAGCATAATCCCCAGGACTATGAATGTGATGCATTTTCATCCCGTGACTAGATTATATTATGGCACATAGGTTGTATGTTACATGGAACAATTGACTTTAAGAAAGGGTGATGATTCGGGGCGCCTGGGTGGGTCAGTTGGTTAAGCGTCTGACTCTTGGTTTTGGCTCAGTCCATGATCTCATGGTTTGTGAGTTTGAGCCCCTCATTGGGCTCTGTGCTGACAGTGTGGAGCCTGCTTGGGATTCTCTCTCTCTCTCTCTCTCTCTCTCTCTCTCTCTCTCCCTCCCTCTTTTTCTGCCCCTCTCCTGCTTGTGCCCTCTCTCTAAATAAATAAACTTTAAAAAAATTAAAAAAAAAAAAGAAAGGTGATAATTCTGGGTGGGGGCTGATCTAATTACACAAGCTCTTCACGTTTGGTCTAGCGGTAAGTGATAGGGCATGTCAGAGCCTTGAAATGTGGGAGGATTTGACATGAAGAAGATCCATCATGCTGCCTTTGAAGATGGAGGAGGCCATGTGGCAGGGAACACGAGTGGCCTCCAGCAGCTGAGAGTAACCCCTGGCTGACAGCCAGCAAGGAACTGGGGACCTTAGTCCGACAACCACAAGAAACGGAATGCTGCCAACATTCAGTCCAGAAGAAGATTCCAGGCTCCCGCTGAGAATGCAGCCAGCTGACACCTTGATCAGAGCCTCGTGAGAACCCGAGAGGAGAACCCGGTCGGTTGTGCTGCGTCTGGGCTTCTGATTTACAAAACTACACGATAATAAATGGGTGTCATTTTAAGTTGCTAAGTGTGCGCTAATTTGTTACATAGCAGTCAATAATTGTACTTGCTTCCTAGGGCTGACATAAAATATTCCCACCAATTTGGCGACTTGAGGCAACACAAACATATTGTCTTAGGGCTCTAGAGGCCAGCAGTCTGAAATCAAGCTGTCAGCAGGGCCGTGCTCCCCTGAAGACTCAAGGGGAGAATCTTTCCTTTTCTCTTCCAGCCTCTGGTGGCTCCAGGCGTTCTTTGGCTTTTGGTCTCTGCCTCGTGGTCTAGGGCCTTCTCCTTCTCTTGCACCTGTGTCTTTTCCTCTTCTGTCTTTTAACATTTGTCGTGGAATTTGGGGTCCACCCAGATAATCCAGGGTGATGTGCTCATATCAAGATCCTTAATTTAATTACCTCTGCACAGACGCTTGTCCCCAGTATGTTCACATTCGCAGGGTGGACGTAGTTTGTTGGAATCCCCACTACATCCGCTGTGATAACTAACGTGGAAGTGGAGCTCCTTAGGACCCTTTCACAGAGAGCAAACTGCAGAGTAGGCACGTGTATACCCTCCACGATGAGGTCTAGTTCTCATTACACCAGCGATGCCTGTTTCTCCCATAGCATTTAGCACTACATTGGACAGACAGTAGAGCTGAATGAATGCCTGTGGATTCATTGAAATTCCAAATTAGTCATGAGTGAAGTTGTACTGTATTTAGAAAAGGATTCAGGATGGGGGGGGGGATTGTCTCTTCTGCAAGATCTCTGAAACTGTCTAAGAAGCCTGAGTTGGTGAATATTTTCATTCTTGATTAAAATGATGAAGGGGCGCCTGGGTGGCGCAATGGGGCGCCTGGGTGGCGCAGTCGGTTAAGCGTCTGACTTCAGCCAGGTCACGATCTCGCGGTCCGTGGGTTCGAGCCCCGCGTCAGGCTCTGGGCTGATGGCTCAGAGCCTGGAGCCTGTTTCCGATTCTGTGTCTCCTTCTCTCTCTGCCCCTCCCCCGTTCATGCTCTGTCTCTCTCTGTCCCAAAAATAAATAAACGTTGAAAAAAAAATTAAAAAAAAAATGATGAAGAGTTCAGGGGCTCCTGGGTGGCTCAGTCAGTTAAGCGTCCGACTTCAGCTCACGTCATGATCTCACGGCTCGTGAGTTCAAGCCCCACGTCGGGCTCGGCGCTGACAGATCAGAGGCTGGAGCCTGCTTCGGATTCTGTGTCTTCCTCTCTCTGCCCCTCCCCTGCTCACGCTCTGTCTCTCTCCCTTTCTCTCAAAAATAAATAAACATTAAAAAAAAAAAAAAAAAGATGAGAGTCCTTATGAAACAAGAGGCTTTTCCATAAGGATTAGAGATAAGAGATGGGAGGGGGAAGCTTCCCCTGCCTAGAACAGTCTGGAAGCAAAATGACAGTCCTATTACTTCCCATCCAAGTGACCCTGGGCAAGTCAAATAACCTTGCTGAGTTTCCCTTTCCTGAACTATAAATACAACAATATACCTATTTCAGGGTGGGTTTTTAAGGACAATCTAAGATGATAATAACTGCTCACTGAGGCTGTAGATAGTAGGTAGCTTACACCTATGACATTACTTCAACCTCACAACTACCTTATGAAGTAGACAATAACTTACTACCATTTTATAGAGGAAGAAACTGAGGCACACTGTGGTGAGATCAAAGGTTAACAGCTAGCAGTTGACGTAGCACAGGCAGGATTTGAACTCAGGATATGTGGCTCCAGAAACCGCCTTCTTAACCACTGCACTGTAGCGACTGTATCAGTTAGGAGTTCCCTAAAAGAGCAGAACCTAGTAAGTGATATAAAATAAGAATTAAAAAAATAGCAGTTAGACTTTATGTAACTAAAGCGAGTCGAGCAGTCTATGCAAGACTGTGTGTGACCGTGGGCTTGACCCTGGAGGGCCAGGAAGCCTGGACGTGAAGTACGAGAGAGCAAGGTCAGACAAACCGGCAGGCAAAGCGGGCCCGTATCTGGTCCTCACTGGTCCGTCCTCAGTGATGCAGGTTACGTGAGGGGTAAGTTGGCATCCTTCGCCACACTGTGTACATCTGTCCCAGGATTTGGAGACTCTGCACAAGCAGGAGCTGCTGTGGCTGCTGCCAGCCCAGACCAAGAGGGTGAACGTGCAGATCAGTGACACCATTTGGGGGCAACAATGGCGTCTGGCCCCACTGCCTTCAGAGCAGAACATCCACCTTCCAGGTCTCCCCAAGACGTCTCTTGTAGCCAACCCTGAATCTGAAGAGCGTAGGGTAGGGGATTCTGGGAAATGTAGTTCCAGCTCAGCTAGGCTGATACAGGACAGAAGACTTTAGATACTCAAATATCTTTAGATATTCAAGAGCGCCAGTAAGTTCTTTCTTCAGGACTCGATAGGTGTTAGTCGTCTTCTTTCCCACTATTCTTGATGGAGAAACTATGGATGAGTCTGCCAGTTGGAAGTGAGGCTGTGAAGAAGGATTCTAAAAAATCTAAGACCCAATGAGGAAGTGTTTCAGTCACACCCTCCCCACCCTGTCCCCCCCCCCCCCCCCCGCCCCGGGCAAATTGCCACAGAGATTCAATAATGGTCCTGTTGGGTAAGGGCTCTGGCGGGCGGTGAGGCTGTGGGCTCAACTCCAAGAGGCTGGTATAGGACAAGGGGTCCTCCCTGAAGGACAAGAAGGATAAAGTTGGTGGGGCGGGGGGAGACACAGGAGGGGGGCAAGCCGCACTCCCTAGATGGCAGCCCAGGTCCTTAACACAAGGTCTCCGCAATGCCAGGTGGGATGGAGTGGGGATGCTGGGCTTCAAGGTCAGGAGCTGAGACTATGTGGTGGCGAGTGCAGGAACAGGCCCGGGGTGTGGAGAGGCAGTGAGGGCCTTGCATGATCACCTTGAACCCAGCTAACCTTCGGGAGAAGCAGGTGTGTGGTGTGGGGTGCACAGGCGTGGTCAGGCAGGCATCAGGCTGGGGTGGGTGGGTGCATTAACACCCATACTCCTGGTAGAGTGGAGAGAGAACAAAGCCTGGCTTAAAATCATCTCTTGCCTATTCCCCCAGATCCAGTCCCTGAACGTGTCGGGGGCTTCTCTGTCTCCTGTCACTGATGATCTCGCCATGGTCCTTCCCAAGAAAAACACCCAGACACTATTCTAAAGGTTTGCATGTATTGTGTTGGGCAAGCCTTTCCGTAACTCTGCACAGTAGAAATTATCAACAACGTTTTGTAGAGGAATATTTCCTGAGTTTTACAGCAGCGTGTGGCTTGCCCGAGGCTGACCCCTAGCACGTGGTAAAGCTGGGATTTGAACCCTGGCCTGTCTGAATCCAAAGCCACTGCTCTTCCCACTCCAAGGAGGACTACAGAATTGGCTGGAGTTTTGGACTTTGAGGCTCTTCCAGCTTTGAAAATCTGTGAGATTCTCCAGAGTGGGAAACCAGGTCTTTTAAAAAAATACATTTTCAAATATTCAATTGGGTTTCTTAGAATCTGAGAAAAGAAGACTGAGTTGTTTCTTTAAAAATGAAAGAATCTGCTAAAGGTTGTGTTCATTGTGGTTTTTCCTCTTGAAGCTTTTCAATCTCAAAATCAAAGCAAAATTTTAACAATAAGCTCAGACTTCTTAGAAATCAATTGCAATTGCCTTTTTGTTACTTTAATTGAGCCCCTTTGCAATTATTGTTTTCTTTTATTTTAATGAACATGCTGTACTTCTCTCAATGACAATTCTGATTCTTCTTTTGAAAAGAAAGATAGATCCTCAACAGGTATTTTTGGCCCAAATCACAATGAACCAAGAAGGGAACGGTGTGATGAATCGAGCTCCCGCTGCAAATATGCGGGGGCCATCTGTCCTAGTGCTGGAAGCCGTCCTTGGGGTGCCAGCAGGGAGCGGTAGCAACTGATATCCAAGGGGCCCAATATCACCTGGCTTTGTCTCTTTTGGCTTTTATTTTTTATTTCCCGTTTGCTGTTCTAGTCACTTGAGCAATTTTGCATTCAGAAATGAGTATGTTGGACTATTTCTCACCTTTGAAAAGATTTCACCCTTTATGATAAGAATCTTTGACTTTGGGGACCTGGGCACGAGTACCCAGAGTGTGAGTGTCGCTGTGCTGGGCACTGAAATGACATTCATTCATTCCACAAACACCTCTTTGCCATAACTTAGTGCCAGGTCCTCTCTGGTGCTGAGAGCATGGCCGGGAACAGCTCTCTGGGGCTCTGTGCCCTCTAAGGAGCACACCCTCCAATCGATCAGATAAAGCGATCAGACTTGATGATGGCCATGGCACTGAATTGCCCCCCCCCCCCCGGTTCCCCCCCCCCCCCCCCCCGCCGCAGCTGCGGACACCCGGAGGCATAGAGCCCATGCAGGGGTGCGGTGGGCACCGACGGTTGTACACCCCTGAGAGCAATACCGGGTAGAAAGAGTCATTGCCATTTTGAAGACGAGCAAGCCAGGGTTCAGAGCGGCGGAACCTCCTGGCCAAGATCAACGAGCAAGCCGGTGGCGCAGGCTCCTCAACCTGGGGCAGGCACTCTCGAAACCCTTGCTGACTCCCCTGCCCTCCAGTCTCCCTCCCAGCCTGGACGAAGGCACAAGGTACGGGCGGACCTGCTTAAAGATCTTAGCCTCCCTCTCCTCCTCCAAGGCCAACCCCTTGTGATCCTGGTTCCTTTTGCATCAGGTGCTTACCTTCTTCTTGAGGAAGGAGAAGTCAGCCTTCCAAAACACCCGAAGGCGGGGGGGGGTCGGGGGGGGGGGGGGTGCTCTGCTAAAGCCCTGGGGCAGAATAAACATTTTCCCTCTCACTCCTCCCCACTCTGGAACCTCGACCCTTGCTCAGCTCTGCTGGGGGTGGGGGATGGGGGTGGGACACTGTAACTCAGGGAGGGAAGACAGGAGACCCTTTAGCACAACAGCACCCTGGGATGTTACTAAGAGATGGCTCATCTCAACAGGAGCAAAACAAGTGCTTGAAGGTACTTCACCTTGAGGCCTGACAGAGAAGGACTGGTTTCCCTCATCTTGCCACCTGGCCACGTGGAGGACCCCACGCCCTCAGGGGAAAGCCGTGGGGCCCAGGGAGAGTCTGGCCAGAAGCCTGAGGGCAAAGAAGAGGGTCTAGGGAGGAGGGACAGAGGTTTAAGAGGCAAGATCTCTTTGGGGAGGGACAGACGCCGGCAGGTGGAGACCGGGGACGGTCTGGGTCAGGCGAGGAGCGACAGAGTTGTTGCAGGGGTGTGGTCAGCATGTGCATCCGGGACCTCTGCCCCTCCGGCCCCACCGCCCTCGGCCTGAAAGGCAAGGTGCTCGAAGCAGGCCCTGGCAAAACAGCCTTGATTGTTGGCAGGAAGGGCTTTCTAAAACAGCTTCCATGGCAACCGAAGAGACCTGAGAGAGAGAGTCCAAGGGCTCCTGGTTGCTTAGCAAACGCCGGCCTCTCCGGAAGTGGCGGCCGTCCCTCTGCACGCGCCTGGGGGGGGGGGGGGGGCGGAATGGCAGTTTGGGAGAGCTTTGCAAGGTCCTCTTGGGTTTGGTAAGCCTGAGGTCAGGGCAGAGGCGAAGGCTCTAGGCCCGCAGCCCGCCTCCCTTCTCTTTCCACAACCTGGCCCTGTCTCGCGTGGGAGGGGATCTCGTGGAGCATTCCAGTTGGCCGGTCCAAGCGGTGCCCACCCCGACCCCGGACACCCTGGGACTAGAAGTGAGCACCCCAGTGGCCCAGTCAGCCCTTAGGGGAACGGGGTCTGGAAGCAGGCTTGGGGCAGTGTGGATGCCAGGGCGTTTCAGGTCTTGGTACTGGAAGCACAGTCTGAGGCATAGAGCTAGAATCTTCTTGGCTCCAGAAAATTCCATGTTCAGTGGGAAGGGCCGTCTGGTGGTGGTGGGTGGGGGGGGGGGGGGACGGTTGTCTAGAGCCTGGGCCCAGGGCACTGACCTGCTCCTCCGGGTCTAAGGGAGGCACTGTTTGTGGGCTGGGTCCCACATGGTCGTTGAGCAGGAGCATCGACTGATGCTTGGCATCTGGGAGACTCCCTTTTATGCCACTGTAGGCGAGCAGGCCTTCTAGAAGTGGACAGCTCCAGTGTGGTGGCCTTCAGGGTGGGAGCCTTAAAGGGTCCAGGTGATGGCCAGCCAAGTAGTCTGCTGGAGATGACAGCCATGGCCAGCGTCCCCCTCCCCCCTTCTCACTCTGCAGAGAGTGGCTCTCGTTCCAAATGTGCCATTTCCCCGGTGGGTGACCTTGGGTGGGCATGAAGCTTCTCCCCGCCTCAGTTTTCTAAATCGCCTAAGCCTGGCTTCCCTGTGCCTTTATTCTCCTCATCTAGCACAACCTCTTTAACTTCCGTCCCAGAGAGGCTTCAGGGGTGCAGAGAGAAGCTGGACAGACAGACTGTTTCATTCATTAGCTTGCGCTCCAGCCCACTGGCCCTTGACACTGGCCTCCTTTGAGGTAGGAACCATGGCTGACTCACCTCTGGATCCTCAGTATTGGGCACAGGGTCAGCTCAGTGAGTTTTCGTGGAGTGAGAGGGTGCAGGAGGAGAGCCCTCGTTGGAGGCTGGTGCAGACCTTTGGTCTCTAGATCCAAGCCAGTGGCTGGGATGGAGCCGGAGCTGTGGAAGGGGGCAGTGGCGGCACAAAGGTTGGAAAGCCGAGCACTTAGGGGCGCCTGGGTGGCTCAGTCAGTTAAGCCTCCGACTCTTGGTTTTGGCTCCGGTCATGATCTCATGGTTTGTGAGTTCGAGCCCTGCATCACGCTCTGAGATGACAGTGCAGAGCCTGCTTGGGATTCTCTCTCCCTCCCTCTTTCTTTGCCCCTCCCCTGCTCATGCTCCCGGTCTCTCAAAATTAAATAAATTAAAAAAAAAAAAAAAAAAAAGGAAAGCTGAGCACTTAGCAGCATTGATCCTTTGGTCTAGGCGAGCGGGAGTAAGTACCTGCAAGATTCCTCTACTTTTCCATTCACCAAAGGAATCTCTGTGGTTTGTAGAATGCCAGCCCTGAAAACAACAGCTACAAGCCGGCCTTCTTGCTCAGGCTGCTGGGGGGCTGGACCAGCATTGCTCCCTCTGACCCACGTGGATGGTTTTCGGCAGCACCCAGGCCCTGGGCCACCTTGCAGCACCAGGCGGGCTGGGCTGATGGCGTTTCTCAGGCAAGGCATTCATGCAAACCACTGGGAGTGCTCTGAAAAGGTGGTTTCCAGGATACTTAGTCTGTGCCTATGAAGGTAGGCTTCCACGTGGGATGGAAAGGAGGAAAAGCCCACAGATGACCAGGTGAGAGCCTGAGTGATGGGGTCAGCCAGAAAGGCTGGGTTCAAAGGCTGGCTCCGCTCCCTGCCCCTATGGGTCAGTCTCCTCACATGTAAAATAGGAATCTTCCTCCCGACTCGGGGGGGGGGGGGGTGCTGGTGGTTATCGTGAGGATTAGACAATATAACCCAGGGTCGAGCCTTTGGCAAAGAGCCTGGTTGCTGTCATACTCAGCTTCATGGAGGTCAGCAAGTTATCCAAAGTCATGCTATGTATGGGAGCCACATCCCCATGTGTGTTCACACAGGTGAAGGGGGCCTAGGCTGATGGAGTGCATTGCAGAAGACAGGAACAGCCAAGTGGCTTGATTTTAGCAGGCGGCCCTCTGTCCTCCACCACTTTGCATCCTCGAGCCTAGAGTTCATGGACCCGGGGCCCTTCTACGCCCGGACCCTCATTTCATCTTCACGCCTGGCTTTGAGCCCATTGAGCCGCCCACCCTCCAGCCCTTGGTAACCCAGGCTACACCCCTGGGAGCTGGGGCTCTTCTCGTGCAACAGGGCCCACATCACTCACATTGTTCAGTCTTCAGTTAGAACAGGACTTCTGACTTCCTGATGCCCTGCCCATCCATCAGGTCAGGTTCACTGTGGACGGGGTGCTGTGCTTGGCACCAGGGTAGATAAAATGAAATAACGGAAAAAGTCCCCCAAGAACTCGGAGGAGAAGCCAGCCTGTGGTACTGGGGCCTGAAGGGGTAAGTCACTGGCCCCAGCTCACAAAGGTAGAATTTAAACCCACACTGATTTGGTCCCTGGTGGAGTGCTCTTAAGAACCTGTCACCTACTGGGGCACCTGGGTGGCTCAGTCAATTAAGCATGCCACTTTGGCTCAGGTCACGATCTCACAGTTCATGGGTTTGAGCCCCGCGTGGGCTCTGGGCTGACAGCTCAGAGCCTGGAACCTGCTTCAAAAAAAAAAAAAAATTTTTTTTTAAATTTTTATCTATTTTTAAGAGAGAGAGAGACAGAGAGACAGAGCACGAGTGGGAGAGGAGCAGAGACAGAGGGAGACACAGAATCTGAAGCAGGCTCCAGGTTCTGAGCTGTCAGCACAGAGCCTGTTACAGGGCTTGAACCCATGAATCATGAGATCATGACCTGAGCCAAAGTTGGACGCTTAACTGACTGAGCCACCCAGGTGCCCCTGGAGCCTACTTCAGATTCTGTGTCTCCATCTCTGCGCCTCCCTGACTTGTGCTCTCTCTCTCTCTCTCTCTCTCATAAATAAATAAATAAATAAACATTAAAAAGAAAGAAAGAAAAAGAACCTGCCCTCTACTAAAGGACTCAGGCTTTAATTATGGAAAGAATTTGTCCCTAACCCCAGCTCAGCTGATCTGGCGAAGGGGCCAGGTCTCCTTGGAGAGACAGCCTTGGGTTCCCGTGGGTCCCCTGGCCCCTAGGTGACTCACAGGCCGGCTGCATGGAAGGATCTCTCTGTTGCAGATCCCCACACTACTTTCGTCAGCTATAAAAAAAAAAAAAAAGGCTGGGAGTGGATTTAGTGGTTGTGAAATTTAAAAAGGCAAGTGCAGTGCTGGGAGGCATTTCCTTAAGCACAAAGTAATGAAGTGGCCTGCATGCCCGCCCGCATGCTGCACATGGTTAGCATTAGTGGGGACTGCAAAGCCATTCCACAGCCCTGATGGGGGGGGGGTGTGAGGGGCGGGGGGGGGTCCCTCTCCAGTGGAGAAGAGCCCCTCTCCTTTTTTTTTAAGGTAAGTTTTTTTTAAAGAGGGGTTTTAGGTTCACGGCAAAACTGAGAGGTAGGTACAGAGATTGCCCCCATATCCCCTGCCCCCCCCACAGGCAAAGCCTCCCTTAGTATCGCTCCAACTGATGAACCTCCACTCACACATCAGCTTCATCCAAAGCCCATTTTAGTTTGCACTAGGGTTCCGTCTCAGTGCATGCATTCTGCGGGGTTGGACAAATATGTACTGACATGTATCATCATTCCAGCATCACTCAGAGTAGCTTCGCTGTCTAAGAATCCTCTGCTCGGCCCCCATCAAAACCTGGCAGGCTCTGATCTTTTCACTTGTCTATCGTTTGGCTTTTTCCGGAATGTCATAGAGTTGGAAATCACATAGGACGCAGCCTTTACGGATTGGCTTCTGTCACTTAGTGATATGCATTTACGTTTCCTCCCTCTCTTTCCATGGCTTGATCGCTTTTCCTTTTAGCGGAGTAATATTCCACTGTCTGAACGGACCACACATCATTTATCAACTCGCCTACTGCGTGACCTCTTGGTTGCATCCACGTTTTGGCAAATTTGGGGCAAGTTTTGCATCTCTCCCCATTATCAACATCCCCCACCCAAGTGGGCGTTTGTTACAATTGATGAACCTATGTTGACATATCATGATCATCCTAAGTTTCAGCTCCTAAAAACATCCCTCTGAAGGTTTCTGTATGGACCTACGTTTTCAGCTCCTTTGGGTAAGTACCAAGGAGCGTGACTGGAGTGTGTTGGGTCATACGGTGATATTACATCTAGTTTCGTAAGAAACAGTCTGTTTTCCATGCATCATACTGCGTTCCCACCAGCAACGAATGTGAGTTCCTGCTGCTCCCCAACACTCCCAGCAGTTGGTGTCATTGGGGTCTGGATTTTGGCCAATTCTAACTCCCCTTCAGAAGGGAAACGCTAGCAGAGGCAGGAGAAAGCCTCTCATGCAGGGAGCCTTTAGGGGATTTGATGGCACAAGATAGAGTCTCTTCTTGAAGTCGATCACCCCTGTACTCATTCTCCCAATAATTTGTTTATGCTTTCAAGCATTGGCAAATCAGTATGTTTACTCTTCATCAATTTCTTACATACTTACTCACTACAGGGCAAGGACGCTTCAATGAATAAAACACCATTGTGTGGAGGAACTCACACACTTGTAATGGAGACAGATACACAAACAGAAAACTGCAGTTCACCAGGATGGTTGAAATCTGTAAGGATACACAAAATGCAGTGGGGCCCAGCAGAAGACCCAGCAGAAAAGAAGATCATGGTAGGCTTCAAGGAGGAGGTGACCTTGAGGAATGGGTAAGCCCAGATGCAAGACTGGACCTGGGAGGAACAAATTGCTTGGGTTGGGGTGGGGGGAGTTTAAGATAAAGGAGAAAAGGGAGAGGGGTGAGTAGGAAGCCCCTGACCCATAGGAAAGCCAAAGTTAAAAACTTTTATAAGGCTAAGTACTGAATCATAGACACCCAAGAGGGCCACGTTCAGGGGTTTGTATTTTGCCTTGTAGGAAACAGGAACCATTGGAAAACTTTCGCTTTTACTCTTTCCGGGCCAAAGACGAGAGCCTGTGCTGACCATTTCAATGGGCTTTGGCTGCTGTTGCCAGCTGCCTCTTGCATGAGAAAATCTCCCCAGGTCTAACAAGACTGTGGATTCTGAGGGTCCTTTACCAAGACCTGGGCACCTTCTAGAGGCGGACTGTGGTTCCCAGACCCTCACTTGAATTCTCCAGCACCTTAGATTGCCATTCCCAAGCTGCTCCAAACCTTTAGGACTCCGTCTGGGAACTGGCCCCCGGGCTCAGGGGCCCTTCCCCAGAGGGGCATTGATGGAAACATCTGCTCAGGCCAGAGAGGAGGACCTCTTGTTGCCACGTGTCATCCTTCTCTCTTTGTTTCTCTTTAAAACTGTAATTATTGTTGTTTCTTAGGGAAGACACAATGGCCCATGGAGCTGTGGAACCCTTTGGCATGACTGAGTCATTAGGGCCGGGTCCTGATGCCCCGTGTCCCAGGAGGCCCTGGCATGCTGGTTACAGGTGATGACAGTCATGGGCCAGATCTCCCAACCTCCGGACCTAGAGGAGCATGTGTGTGTGTGTGTGTGTGTATGTGGTGGGTGGAGAGGGCAGGGTGTGGGGAGGACTGATGTGTGTATGTGTGTGCGTGATATCTTTCTGGGCCTTTGTTATTGGAGAGATGGGCCCATATTTGGCCTTCTCTTTGGTTGCCATATGTTTCTGGGATCCTCCTCGGATCAAGGCCAATCAAGTTCAAGGCCTGGGGAGGGTGTGGAAAGAATCCATTCCTTCCCTGTTGGCTAGCCCGCTGGGCCAGAGTTGCCTTGACCATTAGCTACTAGAAGTGCAGTGCCCAGGGCCTATTAGCTTTTTCAGGGCCTACAGAAAGGTTTGAGGCCTGGAAAATTTATTTGCTCCAAAATATGTAAGCAGCCAAATTGAATGTAGTAAGTGTTTAATTGGAAGTCTATAAAACATACAGTCAGCTGCAATTCAACTCGTTTAGAATTACACACTTAATTTGGTAAGCCTGATTGCTGTAACGTCTCTCTCCTCACCCCCCAAATTCATATGTTGAAATCCTAACCCCCAAGGTGATGATATTAAGAGGTGGGGCCTTTGCGAGGTAATGAGGTCATGAGGGCGGAGCTTTCTGAAAATTAACAAAAGGAAATTGTGTTTAAAATGGAGTCAGAAGGCCAGAAGGGGGAGCACTTGCACCCTACCACTCGTGGCCAATTGCACACCCAGCTGGAAGACAGGCACCCTGCAAGTTGTTGCTACTCTAGCTGCTACTTTACCATCCCAGTAGGAGGAAGAGAGGTTTCCTCTTCCCCTAGCAACAGCCCGGCCAATGAGAGACAGTCAGAATTCTGCCAATGAGAAGCCAGTTTACTTGGAACTCCCAGTTTACTCCAATAGAATTTTTGTTTTCGGCAGCCCTCCCAACCCCCTCTTAGGGCAGTAAAGTGGGGTCTCCTCTTTTGTTCTCCTGACTTGCCTATGGTTTTGGGGTAGTTTGCACATCCTGGACTGTGATTCTCTGCTATTCCCAAATAAGCCCATTTTTACTGGTTAAGTAACTGCTAATTTTATCTGTAAAGTTAACACCCTCACGAATGGGCTTAGTTCCCTTATTAAAGAGGTTCCCTTGCTCCTTCTATCTACATCTCTGAAGAGGGCTTTCGCCAGACCCCAGCCATGCTGGTCTCCTGGTCTTGGATTTCCAGCCTCCAGAACGATGATAAATTAATTTTTATTGTTTGTAAGCCCCCTAGTCTGTGGTATTCTGTTACAGCAGCCCCAATGCTCCAAGAGGCTGATTATCTATAGATGTTTCTTTATTGTGAATTAAGTCAAGCAGTTTCTTTTGAAAGGGGGGGGGGGTTTCCAAAGGTCAGACTATCCAGGTGGATGAATGCTTAAAATAAGTGTCCAGAGCAAAGAATGGGAGAGGCAGGGACAGCTCGGGCAGGACCCAGGCGTTGCCATATTGGCTTTCCCCTCACTGCTTAGGATGTCAGTAGGCTTTGCTACTTTCCTCACCGTTCTTGCTATTAACATGATTGTACAGATTTTAACTTATTTCCAAATATTCACCACCATTGCCGCTGTGACCATAACACCACTACACTGTAGCCACCCTCATGGTTCCACCCCTGCCTCAGTTACTTTCACCCCTGTAACTGCAACTTGTAGAATTACTACCCAGTGGCCACCATCACTTACGTTACTTCCACCTTCACCAGTACCATTGCTGTGACTAACACCGTTATTACCCTTAATTCTATTAGTTGCTCGCATTTAAATAACACTCCTTGGTTTACAGAACCCGTCATACCAATGAACTCATTTGACCCTGCTCACAACCTGGCAAAGCATCAGGTTATGGGCTGATGTGGGTCATCTTGTCCAATGCCATTTAAGACCTGGGGCCTCCCAGAGAGCTGTCCAAAGAAGGCTGTTCAGAATGGTGTTAAGGTTGGGCCACGTGTCACTGGCCGGAACCCAGCCACGTTTCCGACCCTAACTGTGGGGGATGTTGGAAATCTAGAGGTACACTTGGCTCTTTGTCGAGTACCAAACATCTCTGCCGCAATCAGACACTAGTGGAGTACAGAGTTCTAGAAAGGCCAAGGGCCCTGGTGCCTTCCACAATGTGGGGCCGATGGAAGAGCACTCAAGGAAAGGCAAACCATAGACTGTTGGGTGAACTTCTGGCTATGACTTGGCCTCAGTTGTATTCTCTGTGTTTCTGTGTCTCCTGGTTCATATAGCAAAACACTCAGCCATGTGTTAGGGTCCCTGTTTTAGGCACAGAAAACTGCTCAGGAAGTGGAAGTGATTGCCTAATGTCCGTAGTGAGTGACTGCTAGAATCAACACCAGAGTCCAGGTGACCTCTCTCCTAAGCGAGGTCTTAGAGCAGTAGCTGTGGCCCATCAGTCTCCCCTGTACAGAACCCCAACTTGTTCAGATATTAGAGGCCATGTACAGAAGGGGAAGTGAGGTCCTTCCACCGCCCCTAGAAAGAGAAGTATGAGTAATCTAAGAACCAACAGTGCTAATTCCATTTCCTTGACCAATAATTTTTTTTTAAATTAAGGGATGGCCATATGATGTAATTCCAGCCAATAAGAACTCTGCTAGGGGCCTTCTGGAAAGGTTTCTTCACTCTAAAAAGGGAGCACAAGAAAAGGATGTGCTTCCTTCTGGTCTTCTGATGTTGTTATATGATACTGTGATGTTTGGATCTTCTGCAGCCATGTTGTGACCATGAGGAGACAAGCCTGAGAATAAACATCTATCTGTGACGATGGCAGGAGAGAAAGATAGAAGCAATCTGGATCTGCGGTGATGTCATTAAACTGCTGAATTAACCAGCCTTGGGACTGCCCTCCCTCTGGAGTACTCATTATGTGACATACATATTAGTTTAATGTTTTCTTTATTTTTGTACTTTTTTTTTTGAGCCACCTTTAGTTGAATCTTTTCCTTGCAGCTGACAGCAATAAAAATCATTCAGTGACAAATATTCCATTTATTCTGAGTCTTTGCACATGTTATTCCCATTGACAGAAATGAGAATATTTTTGTATCCATCTGGTGAATTCTTACTTGTCCCTGAAAATCAACTTGGATGTCATTTCCTGTAGGAACTTCCCTGAATTTTACTGCCCAAAGACTTTACCATTCCTTTTTTCTCTGTGCACCATGCCTAGTCCCCACGTTTTTATTGTACTGAATATTGTATTTACAACACTCCATATTGTAATGTGTGTGTCACCCTCCCTTGAGGGCAGATGTCGGGTCTTATTTTCTGTGTTTCTCCGGCTCTTAGGACAGAACTTGGCACACGATAAACCTCACTAAATAAGTATTCAATTGAATTGAATCAGTGGCACAGTGCATGAGAAGTTCAATGAACTATAAAGCAAGAAACAACGCGAGATAGTATTAAGTTGATAAATGAAGTCACTAAAGTGTTAATTGCTTCTTAATGACCTTCATTCAATGAAACAGATTCTTATTTAGCTATTGAGGTAGCTATCTGTGTAGCCAATGGAAAACAGATGTTTTCTGACAGTCTTCCTCTATCCCCTTCCAAAAAAAAGTCTAAGGCCAAGATCATCGTCCAGCCTCCACACTGCCTGGTTATCCTTCTTCTCCTGGAAAGGTAGCGGGGTGTACTTGAAAGAGGACTCTACGAACATTTCCAAGAACACCTGCGTGTAAGCCCAGATCTACACTTGTTATGCATGACCCTGAGCAAGTCATATCATTCACTGGACTTTGAATCATCTGTAAATGGGGATTGTTAATTCTGCCCCAACTACCTACCAAAACTTCTTTGAGACTCCCAGGAGGCCAAGCCCACACAAGCCTCTTTGTCCACTGTCAGATGCTATGTGTCCTTTGCAGGAAGGTTGCTGGCATCCGTCGCCCAGGCTGCTGGCAGTCCTGTGAGTTCTTGTATTAAGCATGTCTTTTTATTCTGACGCTCTGACATCTAGGGCCTTGCTGGCCGTGGAAGGACTGCCCTTCTGAGGGTCCCAGTTCCTAGAGATAGTAAATGACTCCCTGAGTGCGCCTTTCATACGTCAACCAGCCAATCCAAAGCCTTTATCAGGCTTTCACGCCCCCAGGCCACTGGCTACCTGCCCTAATCACCCCAGGGCCAGGTAGCAGGTAACCAGGGGCAGCCCCTGTGCCCCAGAGCCCACTGGAACGATCTAACCTAGCCAAGTCCAAGCCGATTTACCCTGCCTCTCCCATTCCTTCCCATGATAAAGTCTCTGGCCCACATTTCCCCCCTCTCTCCATCTGTCTCCTAACTGACCCTGGTGCTTCTCGTGTGGCTCTGTGTGGTATGGAGGGGCCGGGCCCCTCCTCTTAGGAGCCATGGGTAACAAGCTGTCACTTCAGGGGCCTCACCATCCGTGATTCATGATAAAACTCGTGTTTAAGAACAGCCCCATCAAGCAGGAAGCTGGGTGATGGGCGTGGGAGCAGGTGAGACGGAGTCACTCGCTTCTTTCTCCTGGAATTCGATCACTGAGCCTTCTCTGTGACAATATGGAAGGTAACCCTCAGCAGGGACAAGCACATTTTTCCGGCTCCTGCAGCAGCCCAGCCCAGGTGAGCGGCAAAGACTGGAGCGGCCGCGTCCCTTGCTTCCAGGGCCTCATAGACCATTTAAAACGCTTGGAACATTGAGAAGGAAGGGTGTGCTGGTTGTGACTTTGATCCTTCTGAATGGGTGATCCCCATCCCCAGATGTGCTATGGAGGGCTGATTAGAATCCCCTCAACATTTGACCGGGGGTCTTGGGAGTGAGGAAAGTGGGCACTGGAATTTCTAACCCTGGTCTTCATACTCGGAGCCCAAGGCTGTGCTCTGGATTCTTAGGCCTTCCTGGGAGGCAAGCGTGTAAAGCTCTTGGGAAGGAGAGGGCGTGAGACTCCTGCTGCAGCCCCAGTAGAAGGCCAACAGCAACTGCTCCCCCAAACACATAGGAGGGCTGTCTGTGCTGGGGTAGCTGCAGGGTATTCCTGGACCCCAGCCCTGGGAACCTCAATCCTGGGGGGCACCCTATGGCACAATGCATGGCTGGCGGGCGTGGAGGCCTGGTTGGTTTCCCTAGGGTGGCTGGGAAGGGGGTGTGGGGTGGGATTTGGTCTTGCAGTTTAAGAAAGTTTTTTTTTAATGTTTATTTTTGAGAGAAAGAGAGAGAGAGAGAGAGCATGAGCACGAGCGGGGGAGGGGCAGAGAGAGAGAGACCCAGAATCCGAAGCAGGCTCCGGGCTCTGAGCTGTCAGCACAGAGCCCGACGTGGGGCTCGAACCCACAAGCCGCGAGATCGTGACCTGAGCTGAAGTCGGACGCTTAACCGACTGGGCCACCCGGGCGCCCCTGGTCTTGCAGTTTGAACCCTGTCCTGACCATGGGCACGGCCTTCCTGGTGCCTGGAAGCTGAGGTGGAGCTGGTTTGGGAAGAGCTTAAGCAGGAGGTTTCTAAACAAAGGGCTGAGGCGGATTCACCTTCTCCTAGACCTTTGTTGTAAAGTAAATACCAAGCCAAACGGTGATTTGGAACAGTGGCTCAGGAACTGAGCTCATCTGGGCCCCAGGAGTCCTAGGGCAGAGTGAGAGGCCTCTGGTGCCTCTTGAAGTGGCTTATCCTGGCTCCCCAAGGGTGTCTCTCCAGATGCCAGCCTGGGGGTGCTCTTTGAATGCTGCCTGGAGCACTCTGGCCACTTCCCTTACCCCCAAGGATGGCTGATGTCCTCCTGGAGTCTGTGTGAGGTACAAGTGCCAGACTCGGTCCCAGGGCCAAAGCGCATCCTTGGAGGGGAATAAACACATTCTAATCAAAACAAAACACTTCCAAATGGGAGTTTCCTGTTGGAATTTCCTGGCAGCTCCCAAGGCAGTCGTGATTGTGGAAACACTCACTGATTTCTTTCTTCTCAAGGGGCGTGGAGGGCATATGACAATGATAGTCTTAGCTTCCCTTTTCTGGACAGGGACAACTGTGGTTATCAGAGGAGGCAGCCTGAAATCCGATGGTCAGATGCTATCACGGTAACCCAGCAAAACTGCTGCTCCTGGAAACTAAGAACTGCCTCCTCACTTGTCTGGATGGATGGCCTGCCTTTACCTCCTCTAGAAATTAGAAACACTTAGAATAGCCTGTACGCAGAAATCTGAGCATCTTAAATGCCGCCTACCTCATCACATGCCACTGGTGACCAAGCCCTATGCATTTACCAGCTGAAACCCTTCCATGTGTCTCTGTCACCTTCCAGTTGCAGCCCGATGTCCTTGGTTCAGCAAGCAGGGCCCTCCGGGATCCAGCCCCCCACCGCCCTGTGCATCTCAGCTCCTGCTTCCACATCCGTGCCTCGTGCCTCGAGCTCACCAGCGTGCTTTGTGCCGTGGTGTCTCCCTGGAATGGCTTTTTCCTATGTCTACTTACTGAATTCATTTCCTAGGGCCACCGAAATATAACTCCACAAACTGGAGAGTGTAAACGGAGATGTATTATCTCACAATTCTGGATGCTTCAAGTCTAAGGCCTGGGTGTTAGCATGCTCCCTCCGGAGGCATTAGGGAGGATCTGTTCCAGGCCTCTCTCCCAGCTGGCTTGCTGACAATCTTTGGTGCCCCTGGAAGCACCATCCATGTGCCGTCACGCTCATGTGGTGTGCTTCCTGTGTGTCTGTATCCAAATTTACTCTCTTTATAAGGACACTCATCATTATTGGATTAGGGCTCACCTTAATGACCTCATTTTAACGTGAATCCCTCTATAAAGACACGAGCTCCAAATAAGGTCACATTCAGGGGGACTGGGGCTAAAACTTAGCATAGGAATGGGGGGAGGGCACAATTTAACCCCTAACACTTTCCTTTTTAAGACTTTTCTTCTTTCATCTGGTTTCTTGCCCTCTCTGCGCCCACTGGAGGAATTGGCCACCTCCTCCTTTGTGCCTCACTGGATCCTGTACAAAAGACCATCAGAGAACCTAGAACTTGGCTTTGGGGTTCTGTGCATGCTTCTCTTACTACACTGTGAGTTCCTTAAAAACAGGCAGAGTGCTTTATGCTGTGTATCCACGGGGCCTAGAATAATGCCAAGTGCACAATAGGTGTTCAGTGTTCACTGGCTAGATGGGTGATGGAAAGGGTATAGTTCTTAGTGAAGACGTGAGTTGGTTCACACTCTCCCACCTTAATTCCCTGCAGGACCCTCCCTCCAATTTCTTTCTGCTGGTGCTGCCTGCCTCCCTCTGTCAACCATTCCCACGTCTGACCGAGTAATCTTTATAAAACAAAAAACGGATCAGGTTATTCCCCAGTGTCAATGGCTTGTCATCCTTACTGACTCAATCAATACTTTTTACATTGTAACTATTTGTTAGCAAAATTATTGAATAGATTATGATGCATCTGTTTAATGGAATCTTATGCAGTCATTCAATGTATGAAAAGACAATCATCAGCAGAGAAAAAGCTTGGGCTGTATTCAAAATAGTGAACAATCGGCCAGACAGGATAGAGCCCAAACAACTTCCAGCAATAAGTGACCAGTGTGATAATCAACTCTCACGGTTCCTCTGGTGTGATGGGGAGAGAGGGATACAAAATTGAGTAAACAGTGTGTGGTGGGCAGAACTTCGCAGTGGCCCAGTGACCTTCGTCCACGGTGTTAGTCCTGGGATTACGTTATGTTATATGGCAAAAGGGAGGTTACTCAGGTGGGCCTAACCTAATCACAAGAGCCTGTAAAGCCAAGAGTTTTCTCTGGCTAGTAGTGGAAGGAGAAGTCAGAGACTGGAAACATGGGAAGAATTTGACATGCCCTTGTGCTTGAAGATGGAGAGGACTTCGGGCAAGACCTGGAGAGAAGCCTCTACATGCTGGGAGAGGCCCCTTGTAACAGCCAGAGGGAAACAGGGACCTTGGTCCTGCCATTTCCAGACACCGTAGTCAGCCAAAACACCTGAGTGAACCTGAGAGGACAGTCTCTGAGTTTGTGGGAAATTGTTACGCAGCAACAGAAACCAGTACAAAGTGGGATAATCACTTAAAAAAAGGAATCTGAAAACTGGGAGAAAACCTGCCAGCACGTTAAGGGCGGTTGACTTTGGCCACTGTTTTCCTGTTTATCCATTCTTTACAGCAGTTCCCAAGTGCTTTATGATGTCCGTGCTCCGCTTCCACGACGAGCAAGCACATTTGTCTCAGCTTCCTTCTTCTTACTAAGATCTGGGCTTGTCAAGGACAGAGGCTAATGATGTTTGAGTATTACTCAACAGATATCTGAATAACCAAATTCATCTCTCCAACCCAAAATGGGTTTGCATTTTCAGACGTGACCTTTCATCCCAACAGCATCTCTAGAAGTTCAGCAGTAGTAGGCCCAGTTTATAGGGTTGGAAGTGAAGATCCCACATCATTGAGTGACATGAGCTGAGTCCCCATGCCTGGCACACAAGGAATCCCTATTTGAGCCTAGGGTTGTTTGTAGACCAGAGGGGCCAACACACAATACTCTTTACCTTGTGGTCTGCTTAACAGTGTTTGCTGATGGGGGCTCTGTGTCCCGCCTGGAGACAGGAGCTGGAGAGTAGAAGACCAGTCCTTGTTCTTGGGGGCTCCTAGCCTGGTGCAGACCAGCAAATCTAGCTCCACTTCCCAGCCCCCTTTGCTGCCTTTGCTCCCAAGGTCCATCCACACGCACGGGGAAACCGTTCACCCCTGGTGATCCCTGCCCAGGGCCTGGGAAGCCATGACCTCCAGAGGCTTGAGTTTCCTGGTATCTTCACAATGTGGAGTAGCCAGTCGTGTAAGCAGGGCCCCAGTGGCTCTGGGAGGCCTGTTGCACTGCTTGAGAGAGGACACAGCACTGTTGCCTGACTCACCGTAACTCTATGCCTGTGTTTACAACAGATTTTAAACAATTCGTATGCTGTCGACAACCCCCTGCAAAAACGCAGCTGCACAATCCCTCCTTCCTGAGCTGACATCCCTGTTTAGAGAGGGACATCCGGGTTTTTCTTTTTTCTCTCTCTCTCCTTTAAAGTGCGACTTGCAAACAGCAGAGAGCTCTCCCAGCCCAGGGCCAAAGCCGGCCTCTTATCAGTGAGAGGCCCTGCAGGACCATTTGGAGGGTCCACTTCCTGTCCAGAGAGGAAGTGGCTAGGTCTTGACCTCGGACATACTCTCATTTCCAATCATTTTCCAGCCTGGAATGCAGTGATTCAGTTTCCATTTATAAAGTGAAATTAGTGCCTATTGAATACTCTGCCTGAGGGAGGGGGTAGGAAGGAGGAAATGAAAGCCCCTTCCAAACAATTCTCCCTGTTCAGCTTGGAGCTGGTCTGTGGTGGAAGGATTTCCTCATGTTCAAGGTGTTAGCAGCCTCTCTCAGGAAGGACCCCGCTTTATGCTCTTCTGCGGTTAAGAAAAAAAATAAAATAAAATAAAAAAGAAAGGTGTGGAGTAGCCACGTGACTTGCAGACGCTTGGCTGTAATTGAAACTCGTGTTTCTACGGCACCTTACGCTTCTCAAACATCTGCCACACATACTATCTCAGCAGATCCTCGGGATACCTTTGGGAAGGAAGCTGGGAAGGCATGTGACTTTCTTTGCAAAGTGTGTGAATCCTGAGAACTTCTGTGGGAACGGCTAGGGAGACAGTGGGGGTTAGGAGACCTGGATTGTGGCCCTTGCTGGGTCTCCATTTCCTTCTGTGACTCTCTGGACTTTGGCTCACTCACCTGTGACATGGGAGGATAGCACGAGGCACTGAGAATGTACACCTACAAGTATGAGAAGAAGGGATTAACAGTTTGGTAGCAATCATTTTGTTGCATGAAAAAATAGTTCGAGATGAGCTTCTCCCTGGAGTCCTGGAGGGAATCCTTAGAGAGCCAGGGATCAGGCTCAGTGCAAAGGCTTGGTTGACCATGAGAGAGGCTGGTGGCCAAACGTACCCCTCGGGGGATGTGGGGATGCACGGGGGGGATGCCAAGAGGTCACAGGAGCTCTGAAACCAAAGGCCAAAAGTCCTTGCCCTGCCCTCAAGGACATGCCCCTTGAAGGGTGCAGACCATGGCAGGGGGAAGGGCTCTGGAGAACGAGGGGGAGGCGGCCTGGTGCTGAGCAAGAAGCAGACATGAGAAGAGCGGAGAGAACCCCAGGGGCCCAGACGATAAGGGAAAGAGATTTCGGAAAGGTGGTGGCCGGGTTCTGCTAAAGCCTGCAGTGCTGAGTAACTTTCCTAAGGTTTTGTGGCCAATAAATGTAGGATTCAGGGTTCAGAGAGGTTTTTTTCACCAGTCCTTCAAATCTCATCTCTGTGCCCCCCTCTTCAATCATGTGAAAGTAAGGGTGACCGAGAAGATGTGCTTCTATGGTGTGTGTGGATTCCTGGAGGGTGGGCAACTGGAATGTCGCTGTGGAGACTCTTGTATGGCTACTTCCATCTTCGTGAAGGGCCAGCCGAGTGGAAGCATGGGAAGCCCTTCTGGGAACTGGGGGGTGCTGCATCAACACTAGAGAACATGGGGTGAGGACCCCAGGCAGCCAGAAGATTGATTCCAAGCCTAAGGGCTCTTCTAGGACTTGCTGCCTGCTCTTTGGTGACTAAGATGGCTACCCTTATCCTCACTCCTCTTTTCTCACCTGACCAGCCGCTTGGAGTTGGGAGAAAGGGTTGCCAGTGAGCTGGCAGTTGGGGGACTGGGCAGGGGGTGTATATTCAGAAGCCTAGCAGTCTTCTCCAGGGGAGACCAACCTCCCCGCTACCCCCAGGAGGAGTGCACCCGCCACCAGGGTGCAGGGGCCTTAGCATCCTGACATTTGCCACTGCATGATGTTTGCTCTCCCAGGCCTCATGGCGTGGAGACTTGTCTTCCTTCTTTTCCCTACTTCCTTTTCTATCTTGGGAAATTTTGTGTGCTCTCGAAAATACAGGTCAGGCCCCTGCTCCCTGTTACTTCTTGGCTAGCCCGTTCTCTTAAAACTTGGCACTTTCGGGGCGCCTGGGTGGCGTAGTCGGTTAAGCGTCCGACTTCAACCAGGTCACGGTCTCGCAGTCCGTGAGTTCGAGCCCCGCGTCAGGCTCTGGGCTGATGGCTCGGAGCCTGGAGCCTGTTTCCGATTCTGTGTCTCCCTCTCTCTCTGCCCCTCCCCTGTAAGTTGAAAAAACTTGGCACTTTCTTCTTCACTTTATTGTGATTTTATATCTGTGTCTTACATCTCCCGTTGGGTTCAGGGTGGGGAGTAAGGACTGGATCTCTCTCATTATCTACTGCTCCCCCTACCCCCAGGTCTGTTTGCTCTTAAAATTGATCAAATCAAATTAGGAAAAAAGGAAAAAAAAAACCTTAACCATGTGACTTTGCTAATACAGCTTCTGTGGGAGTGATCGCTGGACACAGGATCAGACCCAGAGCCTTGGGACATCGCCCGTCCGACATCGCCACCTGCTCCAGGACCACTACTCATGATGCTCATCAGCTTGGAGCTTGAACTCTGGGCAGTTATACCCCGGGCTTCTAGGAACCAGGAAGCTGGGGTCCTACTGCTCCAGGAGAATCTGGGCTCTGCCTCCAACTCTGCACTAGGCATTTATACCTGGGGCCCATGATTCTAAGAGTAGCTGTGAACCTTTGAATGCACATATGTACATGAGTATTTTTTTTTTTTAGGACAGAAGCTTACATACTTTCATCCAGTTCTTAAAGGATTCTGCTTATGCATCTTTGTCTGGGGCTCTTCTAAACCATTTACTTTGATCTGCCTCCTTGGTCTCCTATCTGCCCCATTCTAGGTTCTTGAGTTTGAACTCGTGGTTTCTTCTTCATGTAAGACCGGGCCTGCTCAATTCAGAAGAAATTATTAATGAGTCACCAAGTACTATCATATTTTCCTCTTAAGTTTCTAGAAAATGCACCCCACAAACATTTCCTGAACTCTGTAGTAGATGGTGGGGCTAGAGAGATAAATCAGACACTGGACAAACTCTGGAGTTTGACATATGGTTCAGTGGGAGAGGCAGACATATAAACAATTCAGTGCCATTGACCATAATGGAGGCAGATGGACACAAGGGAGGACAAGTTCAATGCTCCCATAGCGGGGGAGTCAGGGAGGCACCATAGAGAAAATAGGTCTTGAGCTGTCTTGAAGGATGAATATGGGACAACAGGTGGACTACGTGAGAGGATAGGCCTTCTAGTCAGAGGTATTGGCATATGCCAAATCTCAGGGGTATACAACAGTGTGGAGAATTCTAGAAATTCCCAGCACTTCCATACAGAACATGGCATGGAAGGAGATGGTGGGAGATGATATTGGAGTAGAGGCAGGGGTGGATCACAGAAGATACTTGAGAGCTTGAAATTTCAGGGGCGCCTGGGTGGCGCAGTCGGTTAAGCGTCCGACTTCAGCCAGGTCACGATCTCGCGATCCGTGAGTTCGAGCCCCGCGTCAGGTTCTGGGCTGATGGCTCGGAGCCTGGAGCCTGTTTCCGATTCTGTGTCTCCCTCTCTCTCTGCCCCTCCCCCGTTCATGCTGTGTCTCTCTCTGTCCCAAAAATAAATAAACGTTGAAAAAAAAAAAAAGAAATTTCTCCTACAGGATGTGTCAGTGGATTAGGATCCCCACTTTTGAAGCATGAAGAGGATGCGGCAGAGAAGAAGAGGGTTAAGGTTGACTGCTCACTACGGGGTGTGCAATGGTGTGGGTGCTAGGGGATGCACGGCAGTGGGAGGGGACGGACGTGAGATAGTAAGAATGCATAGTGGGCAGGTCCCTTAGCATCAGTTTAAGTGTGACAGGGTGAGGGAAAAGGGGGTGTTTGGGACCCCTTATAATAGGTTCTGGTCTGGGTAGTCGGATGGAAGGTGGAGCCATCTTCCAAAGGGGAGCAGTAGGCGGGGGGAGGGGCAAACTCCTTGAACACCGACGATCAGAGTTCAGCTTTTTGTCACACCCCCTCCAGCACTCCTGGAATCAGAATTCTTCTGATTGAACACAGGGGAATTTCTCTACGATGTGTGCACTGACAATATCAACAGGGCTCCCTACACAAGCTCAGTTTCCCGGCCCAAACCAGTCGTACAGGCACCTTACAGAACGACGTTCATGTACTGAAGTCATCTTTAGCTCATCTTTATCCCAACGTCGCCACTGTCCCAGCACCTAATGTTCACACCTTCCCAGCCACCTGAGGTGAATTAGAGGACAATTAGACAGCGTGTCATGTGTCACTTAAGGATGTGGACAGGTTCTAAAGGCTGATAGAATTTACGGGTGAGCTCTGAAGAGAGGGCTGGATTTAGGTAGCAAGAGAGGTTGAAAGGTATGGGGATGATTTACCAGCAAGATTCTGAAATGCCTGCCTTCTCCCCTGCCCACAGTGAGGGAGCGAGACAGACAGGGCTGGGGAGACCCTGGCTGCCATGATGGATGCAGGCTTTCAGGAAATGCGTCGGGGATTCCCGGGGTGATGTGGAAATCTTCTCATCGTGGCAGTCCAACCCCTGTTCTCGGCTTGGGCCTTGCCTATGATTGCCAGAATTGACATTACTGACTGGTCTCTAAATTGTAAACAAAATAGATATCTTCCCAATTCATTAGAGTGGGCCAAAATCCTTTTTCTGAATATATGGAAAGGTTGAAAGACAGCCATATTCCACTATCTTCCTAAGAAACAAGAAAATAACTATACGTGTCATATCTGTGACTGATTGCCTCATGCAGGAATGTCCTCCCAGGATATGGCTCTAAATTATTTGTGAGATTCATCCGTGCTTATAAGCAGGCTTTAGTTTATTCATTTTGTAGGGCCCAATAATATGACTATATTACCATTTGTTGATCTATATTCATTTGTCCCCTCGATTTTTCCTCTCAGAACAAAATGGCTTCAAATGTCTTATATATGTCTTGTAGACTCCATCAGCAATTTTTTTCTTTGTGTGTGTGTGTACACACACATATATAAATATGTACACGTATGTATATTTATATAAATGACTTCTGGCTCATAGAGTGTAACCATCTTCAACACGACTAGGTATTGTCAAATTGTTCTCCAAAACATGTCGCATGCACTTATAATGGTGGAAATGTGTTTCTCTTGCTCGATATCATCGCCAACACTGGATGCTGTCAGACTTTTTACTCTCAGCTCATGGGTGTGAAATGGGACTCTTTCCCACGTCCACACGTCCATGTAACAGACATCATCCGTCTGAGTCCCTTTTCTGAGCACGTCTCCTGTCTACACTGGGTACATGCCATACCAGGACTGCAGCGTGTGGATGTGTTGAACTGAATATTTATTGAGTGTTTGCTTATGCTGGATGCTCTCCTATGGTCTTTTCACAAATTACCCCTTACCACTCACAATAACCGAAAAGAGAAAAAAACTATGATCTCCATGATATAGATTTCTTTCTTTCTTTCTTTGTTAATTCACTCAGCAAAATACTGAGTGACAATTCTGGACCAGCCACAAATGGGGTAGAACCTCAGGATTCCCGAAAGAGCAGCATCTGATGTCCCTTATGATAACAATCCAGTGTCCCATTGGGGTCAATGTACCCTGAATGTCTGGTCTTGGTAGAAGGATAAACTCCGATAAAAATCTTCCACCATGGAAGCTTAAGAGCTGGATTTTCCCTGTCCTGCCCCAGTATGGCAGGGAACAGTGAATTAGGTGCTGTCTGCCGGATTTGGAGTCCGAATGCCTCCTGAGTGAGTGGGTGGGGGGAAGGGAGTGGTTGAAGGTCACGTGGGTGGACCCCGTGGGCAAGACTGCGGCTACAGCCCTGACCTACTCCGCTGTGAGGGGGCTGTTGTGTATCTTCCCTCCTGCTTCCTGAGCCGTGGAGCTCCCTGGGCTCACTTCCCGGCCATCTGTCTGTTAGGTGAAGCTCTTGACATCCTTCTAACAAAGTCCCTTTGATTTAAGCTATCCAGAGTTGGTTTCCGAAGCTCACATCAACCCTACCTGACGTAGAAGGTTTGGGCCGGGCTCTGGACCACATGGGATCAGCAGAAATGAGGAACCAGAATGAATGTCCGTCCTGGGCCTGCTTTCCTCTTGGATCTGTGAGCCACCCTGGGAAGTGAGAAGCTCTTCTGCTGCTGCCTTTTTCTAGGGGTGGGTTGTTGGAGAAGGTCCAGCAATTCACCAGTAGTCTACTCGCCATGGATGGAGCCCACGTAGCTGTGTTCCTGGTTCCCTGGGCCTGTAAGGGAAATCTGCCCTTTTGGGAAGAAGACAAGCCCCAGCCACGGCTGTGAGCCCTGCCATGACTCAAGGTATGAACTTCCAGCTAGTAAAGGCTGGTAAATATCCCAGGGCATATTCCCAATGACCTGCTAAACTCAGAGAGGTTTTGTTTTCTTTTGTTTTGTTTTTAAGTGCAAATAGATTTTGCACTTAAAACTTCCAAGGCAATTTCCAAGGCAAAATTCAGACCAGAATTTCCAAGGCAAAATTGTTTTCCCTTGGGATGTAAGATCGTCCCATAGGCCCATGGCTCAGAGGAAGCTCCTTACCTCGGCTCTGTGCTCACCACACAGTGTGGTCCTGGATCCCATGACCATCTCCCTTTCTCAACCTGATCAGGAGCTCCCTAAGGGCGGGAATTAAGTTGTTTCCATCTCTGTTTTCCCAGTGCCAGGCATGGATCCTGGCACAGAGATTTTCAGCTGAGTGTCATTGCGACACAGGATAACATTTGGCCTGGATGTGCTTTGCTCCTAAGGGAGGTGGTAGTTGGGAACCTGGACCTTGAGGAATTTCAGTTGGATGGACATTTGCTTAGTATTCTTAGATGCCAGCACTGTGCTGGCTGCTGGGGGTATGGGATCAAAAATGATACAGTCCTTGACCTTGAGGAGCTCATAGTCTTACAGGAGAGGCGAACAGATAAACAGGCAATTTCAACAGAGTAAGGGCTGCCACAGAGGTATCGGGAACAGATTTTCAGAGACTAACACTTCACTCGGCCGACAGGAACATGGAGGCTGAGCAGGGGGAACAGTGTGCCCGCCGCTCTCTCTTCTCCCTGGTGCTATTCATGAGTTAATTGCGCAATTAATTCAAATACTTACTGAGTGCCAACTGTGAGTCTGGCGCTGAGCTTCGCGTTGGGGATGCGGACGGGAGCCGGGTGTATGCAGACACGGACCGTGTCTCTGTAGGGTTTGCAGCCTGATGGGTGGACAGGTGTGCAGAAGTGACAAATGCTATTAGGAGAGGATAGGGGGTTGAGGGAAGGGGGTCACTAACTTAGCCTGAGGGCCCCTACATTCATTCACTCATTCGTTTCATCCCTTCCACGAACGTCAGGGAGCCTGCCCTGTGCCAGGCATCTTGCACAGTCTCTCCCAGGAGCTCAGCCTCCTCGTTTTGCACACATCCTGGCCGGAAGCTCGAGAAATAAACACCTATAGTAACAGAGGGAATTTGCATGAACAAGAGCAATCGATTCTGAAATAGAGAAATTTATTAGGACTTTTTTTTTTTAACAGGAATCTAACTGTGCATCTTCACACCTTCTGTCGCCAGCTGAACATTCCATCCTGGGCCCCAGATGATCACTCTCTTGTATTTCTGCGGTGGAGGGAACACAGGACGGCGGCTGCTAAATGTGGCATGTTTGGGAACAACGTTGAGACAACAGGGATATGAGAGGAGTGAGCTTGGTGCCATCTGCCTGAGAACCACCTGCTGGATGTGTGGCGGAGGACCAGCCTCACACTGCCCAGGGCAGCCGGTTCCCGACCCGAAGTCCTGGGGACCAGAGCTCTCTGTGGAAGGTCTCTGGGAATCTTTGATGCGATCAATGGCCAGGGTAGCCAATGACCACACCAGGGGTGACAGGGGAGGTGCTGTGACAGAGGCACTGCTGGAAGAAGCTCAAAGCTGAGGGTAATGAACTTAACCCAGGGTCAGGGAACGTTTCTTGGAGGAAAAGGGAATTTGCAAGATGGGCAGATGACAGGTACTGAGAGTCTTCAAGGAGGAGGCCACAAGTGCTGAAGACGTGGGTGTGGGATGTTTGGCTCAGGGAAGGGTCCTAGAGACTGCTGAGGCTGGACAAGGGATGCCGAGGGGGCTCCTGGCTTCTAGTCCTTTGCTTCCATTTTAGCCTGCGTGCCGTGTGTCCTCCTTCATCTTGCCTCTCATAAGCAGACCTTTTGCCTGCAGCCCCTCCCTATCTCCTGGCCCCCTTCTTCCCCCCCTACCAGGCTCTGTGAAAAGCTTGAAAGATTCATCGAGGAGCAGAGCCTCTCCCCTGCCTTCAAGTAGCTCACTCACAGCCTAGCAGAGGAGACCAACAAGAAAGCGGATCTTGTCAATCCAGCACAAAAAGCCGTGCATGGGGTAGGAAGATCCAGAGAACAACTCGTTCTAGCCTGGAGTTTCAGACCAGGCTCCTAGCACACGGGATAGCCAGCTAGGAGCGTGTCGGGATGGGAAGGGGAGAGGTTTCCGAGCAGAGAGAAGAATCCATACCAAGGCCAGACCTTGGGATATTTAAAGAGTGCGGGAGGTCCGGCAGGGCTGGAGGCCGTGAGGGTTTTGTTGGAAACAGTGGGGCCGTGGGCTGGGGGCCGGTGATGGAGCCAGACGGAGAAGAACCTCATCAAAGAAAGTAACACTTCCTCACCGAGCACTTGCCGCAGGCTCTGGGGCGGGCTTGGGGCTGGTGTCCTCACCTGTGTTTGGTAGGTGGGGACAGAGTCTCCCGGCAGCTCGGAGCAGAGGCAGGATCTCAGAGCGCTTCTGAGAAGGCCTGCCAGTGGCACAGACGAGCCGTGGCCAGCAGGTCCGGCCTTCCTTCTGAAACTGCTGAGGCTGCCCGGAGCTCTCCAGGCGGGGTCCTCTGGCCTCTGTCCACCTGGGGACCCTGACCTGGGCTGGGTGCACCACTCAGGGCTCTCCTGCTCACCCCCACCTGCCTGCCTCTCCTTGTGGCCCCCTGGGTGCCCCGCCTGCCCGACCCGTCCTGTGGCCACCCGAGGCCACGGGAGCTGGTCACGCTTTTCCGCTCCGCACGCGTGTGTTTACGTTTCTGCCCCAGACGGCCCCACACTCCTCCCTGGCCCTGCTGGCTTCCAGAGCATTTATCAGGCCCTGTGTATGTTTTTCTTGTGTGGGATTTGAAATGATTTCTTTAAACAAGGTCTACGCTGGGATTGATTTCCTCTCTTTATTTAGAGTGGTTTGTTTTGTAAAATGGTTCTTTTAACAGTCTAAATTGTGGGAACTGGGGAGAAAAAAAGAGAACTTGCTGACTTCATATAAATACAAATTACTTTATCTGCCTTTGAAGACTCCCATGTCTTTTCCTTGGAAAGGCTGGAGCCAGACTCTTTGGGGTTCCTTTTCTCGTCAGAATTGTTACGACGAGAGCAATCTACTCACCGCGAGACTTCCATTCCAGGGCTGAGGATAGAAAGCGAGCCCAGCCTTTATACGGTGCCTTCGAGTCTCCTTTCAGAGCGAAATTCTTCCGTTACGTTGATCTTCACGACATAAAATTCTCCTTGAGTCTGAGTTCATAGCAGCCCCGAGGGGTGAGGAGGGAAGACAAAATCCATCCCCCCCCAGTTGATAGAGGAGGGAATGGCTCGTTCATCTGATGGATTATGGTCCTGGCCTGGGAGATACCGGGTCCCTGGCTGAGTAGCTAGATCAGCCCACAGCTGATGGATCCCACAGATATTTTTAAATACCCACTGTGTGGCAGGCTCTGAGCTGGAAATGACCCTGAAAATGAACGGACTCTTCCCGTTGACGGAACCCTCCTGCTTCCAAAGACTTGCAGGCTACAGTTTTCCTGCTTGTGCTTGCATGCCTCCAGTGACAGGGAGCTCACCATCTACCAAGGTAGACCGTGCCAGCTATGGATGGCTGAGATTGTCAGAATCCTCCCACACACTGGGTTCCAACCATCTCCCTGTGTGACTCGCCCATGCTGCCCCCTGGCTGTTCCTGCTCCCCCACAGCACATTGGATCATGCCCTTACCTTCTCTGGGAGGGTCTTTGCTCTGCTTGGCTCTGACCTGTGGATTTGTTATCAGGCTGGAACCGTCCAGTCTGCTATGGGCTATGGGCCACCTCATCCCCGGGCATTATAACTCACTCAGTTCACTGACGTTGGCCTCGCCCTGAGACCCTCAGCTTCCACCTCACATCTTTTCCTTGGGTCTTTAGGCCGGACCGAGGAACTGCATCTCACATTTACAGCTGCTCTGTCGAGTTCCGTTAAGTGAGGCCCATCACCCAGCCTCTGTGCATCCTGTGGGCCCTGACTTCACTGTCACTCAAGATTACCTTTGTCCCCAGGGTGTTCCCCCCACGTAGTGGACCTGCCCACCACCCACTTCCTTGTCCAAGCGCTAATTAAATCGTTGCGGAGCACTGAGCCTGGGGAGGCCCTCTGGTTGGCTTGCTTTGGTTCGTTAGCAAATGAACCTTGCAGCTGTGCTAGTTTCCAACTTGTCCATAAGGAGAACGTGACCTAGTTTGTGAGTCATCTGGCTTGAATATGGGTTCATTTCAACTACTGGATCTTACTGATATCCCAGGCCAGGGAGCCCGTTAAGAAGGGAATCCATTTAAAATAACTTATTCTTAAAGCGCACATGGTGCTTTCAAAGGGCATGACACTTTCTTGGTTTCTCTCCAGGTGTTCATGAGTCGTCCGTTTATTTGTCTGTTCCAAAATAGGATTAAGGGCGGCACTTTCCTTCCCCTCTGGTAGCGTGGGGCTAGGGAGAGGAGAGTAACAGAGGACATTAGAAAAGTCGGTCATGGGCCTTGAAGTCTGTGCCGAGGAGTTCGTTAGGCAGTTCTGTCCAATTCAGAGCAGGCACAGGATACAAGTTCAACGCTTTGCTGATTTCGGATGTCTCTCTTTCACATAAGGTTTCCCAAACATGGCTTACCAAGCTGTGAAGCTGATGGCCTTGGTTTCTGGGTTGCATGACTGGTAGCCCTTATGCCCTTCTGGCTAGGGTAACCGTACAACTTCTCTTGCAATCTAGCTAACTTACCTATGACTCTTGAGGCTGAGAGGGGGTGCTGGTAATAACCGTGCCGGGACATGAGGTACAGCCTAGATGTCACTCCCAGCATCGTTCTCTGTTCGCCAGCACACTCTGGGACACTCTGGAGTCTCGAGCAGGAGCAGACGGGGATCCGGTTTCACTTTGCCCCTGTGCCCGGCTGCGAGGGTGGAGACTGGGGGTGCTGAGGGTTTGGCTAAGAGGCCAGATGTTTTGGGTTTGCTCAAGCCTCCGCCGCAGTGTGCCTCTAGCCTTTCCCTTTCACTGGCAAAGCTGCATACTTTCAGGCAAATCATTCCATGCGGCTATAGCGCCTCCACACTCGGCTCTTTGAGACCATCCCTGGACAGGCTTTCTCGCCGTCGAGTGAGCTCTCCCCGTGGGAGGCGCCACTCTTTGAACTCAAACACCTGTTTATTTTTGGACTGGAAACTAGAAACTTAGAATTCCCCAGAGCCACAGGCTCGGCTCCTTCTTTGCAGTGATAACCCGTGGAGCTTACAGAATGATAGACTCGGGAAACGTCCCCGGGGAGAGAACCCGACAGGCCACTTCATCTCATGGTCTCATGTTCCAGATGGGCAGACCCGAGTTCAAAGAGGAAGGAGGGGGGCATTTCCTTAAGAGCACACACGTTTTCATCCCCGCACCACCTTCAAGAGTCCTACCACGCCTGCTGTCTCGCAAGAAATGAAGCAACGCGGTGCAAATACAAGTAAAAATAAAGAAGTAGAAATCCTTTGCATTGTGTGCAGCCTTGAGTCACTCATGATGTCGAGAAGTCCCAGGGCTGCGTGCCGAGCCACACAACAGCTTTTAGAAATCCCATGTACCTTGTCAAGTACAAGGCCAAGGTAAAGACCACCCATTGTGGAAGCAGAGTGGGGACAAGAAATATGGACACTGGCTGTCCAAAAAAGGGATAGAAGGTTCTGGTGGCTCCTGGGATTAGTAGTGTGGCCCCTTGAGATGCCTTCTGTAAAGACACCCCGTCTTCTTTGCCCACGGTGCTCAGCGGCTTCTTGCTGAAAGCATGGCCATGGGGGGGGTGGTTGTCCCTTGCTGGGACCCTCTGAGAAAGGCCTCATTTCTGTATCTGCCCTGAGAAAGCACCATGGTCTATAGAGGGAGGGTGGGCTTTGGCCTCAGATAGGCTGGGTTTGAAACCTGGTTCTTTCACCTCTGGCAACTTACTCACTGTGCCTGAGGCACGCTGTCCTCAATTTGGAAACCGCCATAATTTCCTTCTGGGTTAGTTGTGGGTATTCCATAGCGTGATGTACGTAGGCGTGTCTGATCTACGTGCCTGGTTCAGGCACTGTTTTGTCTTTTGTGTTTTGTTTTTTCGTAAGGTTATGATCGCTATCAACACAGAATTTCCCAACTCCGGCACAACTGGCATTTTTTTTTTTTTTTTCTCGTGCGGGCGGTCCCGTGCATTGCAAAAAGTTTAGCGGCATCCCCACCAAATTTGGCATCCCCCCACCCAAAATGCAAATTGTGACAGTACAAGATGTCTCCAGACATTGCCAAATGTTCTCCAGGAAGCAACGTCCCCACCCTCACTCCCAGTTGAGAACCTCTGCTTTGATTACCAGGAGTGCCTAACACAGTACCCGACATCACAATGTAGTGGGAAGAATATGGATTGTGAGCCAAACTGGCGTGAGCTTAAATGCGGGCTCTACCAGTGACTATCGCGTGGCCTTGGACAAGACCCTTAATCAGATCTACCTTTGTTTTCTCATCTGTAAATGGGTATCATATTGGCTCTACCCAGTTTGTCGAATGAGATGGCGCATGTGACTGAGTCTGGCCCAGAGAGGATGCCCGACATCTGTTCATTCCATTTGCTTTCTTCCATGAGGTATTAACGGGGCTCACAACGTATTGGATCTCACATGTCCCTACAGCGTTTCAAGGGGATGGGAATTTCAGAATGTCTGAATCCGAAAGACATTAACCTAGAACGACATCCAGAATGCTAAGAATCTCAGTTTTCCGTTCCAATTCTTGAAACATCACGTTTGTTGTTCAAAAACGTGCATATCTTGTGCTGTTCACTTATTTGAATGCATTTGGCAATTCCCGCTTTTCTTCCTCCTGTGGCTACGCAAGTGACTCTCCGCGGTGACCCTTTCACCTTTGAACAAATTGTGGTCGAATCTGAATTCAACGTAATAGTCACCGGAAGCCCGGGAGTACTTTGTCCAGTTTTAAGGGAAGAAGAGGCCCAGAGAGGAGAAGTGAGTTTCTCAAGGCCGCCCAGCAATTCCGCCCTGAACCCAGTCTTCTGGCTCCTAGAAAGCCCTCTAGCTCTGTGCCATGGGACTTGGTGGTGGCTGTGATGGGGCAGGTGGGACAGCTGTGGTGGTGGTGGTGTGGGCCTGGGACGGCAGGCAGAAAGACAGGAAGAGTATTAGCTTGCTGGGGCTGTTATAAAAAAATATCGTAGGATGAGAGGTCTACAACAGAAACGTAGGGGCGCCAGGGTGGCTCAACCAGTTGAGCGACCGACTTCGGCTCAGGTCATGATCTCACGGTTTGTGAGTCCGAGCCCCGTGTCGGGATCTGTGCTGACAACGTAGAGCCTGCTAGGGATTCTCTCTCTGCCCCTCCCCTCCCTTCAAAATAAATAAATAAGGGGCGCCTGGGTGGCGCAGTCGGTTAAGCGTCCGACTTCAGCCAGGTCACGATCTCGCGGTCCGGGAGTTCGAGCCCCGCGTCGGGCTCTGGGCTGATGGCTCGGAGCCTGGAGCCTGTTTCCGATTCTGTGTCTCCCTCTCTCTGCCCCTCCCCCATTCATGCTCTGTCTCTCTCTGTCCCAAAAATAAAATAAAAAACGTTGAAAATAAATTTAAAAAAAAAAATAAATAAGTTTTAAAGTAAAATAAAATAAAACACAACACAACAGAAACGTATTTTCTCATGGTTCTGGGGGCTGACCTCTCTCCTTAGTTGTAGAAGGCCATCTTGTCATGTCCACACACGCTTGTGTCCATGTTTCCTCTTCTTATAAGGACACCAGTTGGATTGGATCAGGACCCACCCTCACAGCCTCATTTTACCTTCATCACCTCTTTAAAGGGGCCATCTCCACACACTGTCACGTTCTGAGGTCCTGGGCACTGGGGCTCAACATAGGAGTTTTGAGGGACGCAATCCCTCCCTAAGGGAAGGGAGAAGGGAGTCTGCGAAGATAATAGGAGGGAGCTGTGAGGGAGGAGACTGAGGAGGTGTGGGACACAGACGGCCGAGGTGGGCAAAGCCCAGAGGAAGGCCACGTTGCCTGTTCTATCAACCTTTCTCTGGCCTTCCCAGCCGCTCGCTCATGTGGTTTCTGTCTCCCCCCCGCCCCCACCCAACCTCCGCTGCTTTTGATTCTCTCTCTCCAGAACCCTCTCGGCCTCATCCTTCGTGAGAAAGCAGAAATCTTGGGCAAGTGGGAGGTGATGAGAATTTTTTATGGGGATTTTTTATGTTTTAGTGAGAGACTCCAGGTTTGAACCCAAACCCACTGTAAGTACGCGATACTCCATTGAGAAGCAGGGCTCCCCGCAAAATGGTGCCGGCCTTGTCCCGTCTGCCTGAGCCTCTTTCCCCGGTTTTGTCTCTGGGGTCTCTTGGCCTACTGCCTTGTGGTTTGGAGAGCATGACGGCGGTGTCCTTCCCACTGCCAGTGGGTGTGGGTGTGAGCTGCTGAGCTCTGCAATTTGCATCATCGTTGAGGGCCCAGAGCCCTGGGGCCAGACTTCTAGAAACATCCTGGGAAAGAAGGGAGCCTCGAGAGGTCCTTCATTTCCTGGACTCGGTGCCCAGAAGTCAGTGCTTCTCAGAGAAGGAGGGAGCATGGTCAGCCAGTGAGAGCAGAGATGTCTCTAGAGGGCAGGTTTGGGCTGGACCTGAGGACTTGTGGTCCCCAGGGTCGCTGAGAGAGGAGCAGGGAACAGAGAGAGACGGGCGGGAAGCTGAGAGGGTGAGACTGTGCAGGGGGCCTGCCCAATGTGCCCAGGCTGCCCTGAGCAAGTACCACACACTGGGTGGCTGAAAACCACAGAGATTTATCATCTGCAGGCCCGGGGGCTGGAAGTCCACGCTCCCTTTGCGGGCAGGGCCATGGTCGCTCTGAAGGTCCCAGCAGAGAATCTGCGCCCTGCCTTTCTCTTAGCTTCTGGTGCTGTCACAGCCGCTAGCATTCCTTGACATGTAGACCCTTCACGACAATCTCTGCCCTTGTTATCATGTGGCCTTCTTCCCTCTGTGACCATGTCCTGTGTCCTCAGCTCTTCTTACAAGGACGTGGGTCACAGAGGACTTAGAGCCTGCCCTACTCCAGTATGAACTCAATTTAACTAGTTAAGCCTCCAACGACCCTATTTCTAAGTAAGGTTACATTCCGAGGTTCTCTCTGGAAGGTCTCTCTGGACCTTCCTAGTCTGGGGTTCTGGGCATGGCTTCGAAGGTTCCCCTCCAGTCAGGCATCAAAATATGTAAGTGCTGAGACCGTGCCATTTCTCATATGCAGCGTGCTTTACTCGTACGAAGTCCTTCAGTACATTTCACCTTATTTAATTCTCTCATGCTCGGGGGGTCAGCGGGACAGGAGAGATACTCACATTTCACAGACAGAAAGCCCGAGGCCGAGTGACTGAGCAGAGGCCCAGCCCTGAGCAGATCAAAGTATTTGAGGTTAAGCACTATGCTGACTTGGTCCACTGTCCTAGGTCTCCAGGCAGTTCCATGTTAACGAACTCATTCGATAGCTATGTGTTGAGTGCATGTTATTAGCTGAGAGCTGTGCTCAGCACTGGGGGCCATGGAAGTTAACAAAGTGACAAAAAAGAGGAGGAAGCCAGTGATAAACAGATGGCACGTCAGATGGGGAAAATAAGGCGGGATGAGAGGGGTAGGGACTGTCTCAGAGCTGGAAGGGGACCGCTACTGTGTATAGTGTGGACATGGGGAATCTTTCTGCCAAGGTGATATTGGAATGGAAACCTGAAAGGATGTGCGGGTGTGAGCCATGTGGCTGTAGGAGGAACAATCGTCTTGAGGGCAGCAAGTGGAAAGGCCCTGAGGTAGGAGCAAACTTGATGTGTTCAGAAATGTAGGGAGACCAGTAGGCTCACATTTAGATCCCATGTTTGAGACCTCCTGGGTAAATCAGGTGCATTTTTACTACCTTTTCCAAACACCTTATATTTTGAAAATAGAACTATGTCCCCATTGTTTTAGAATTATACAACCGTAAGATGTTTGTTGCCCTCTGGTACTCTTCCTCCTTGAGACTTGGCCGTGGTCCATCACATGGGAGGAGGCCAAACCCTGACGAAGGATTCCTGGGCAGGTCTGAGTAGAGGACATAAGGAAGACCAAGCCAAAAGGGGATGAGGCTTCTGTGACTGGTGTCACGAACAGAATTGCACAGGGAATAAGTGCCAGCAATTGTCCTGATGGCTGTCTAGGGGGGCTGACCATGAGCCTTGGGGAAAGACAGATGGCACAGAGAGTTAACATCCTTCTAGGCTGGGCTGGGAGGAGGGAATCCAGTCCCGCTCGTGAGACCCCCTCAATCTATCATGGTCCATACCTAGGCTCTTGAATAGGAGAAGGGCCTCCTTCCCCTTTTTGGAGTAGAATTCACTGAATTCATAGACTTTGTTCAGTGCTATAGAGATGTGGGGTTGAACAAGAGAATCTGAATGACATCAATTAATTAGTGATGAACCAATATTTATCAAGCTTTTCTCGAATGTCAAGCTTGGATTTTGGAGCATTGAGAGGTACAGAGATTAATAAAATCTGTCCTCTTTCCCGGGGCTTATAGACTAGCTGGAGAGACAAGATTTATGTCCAGGAAAGGTGAAAGAGCGTGGAGGAAAAGGCATAAAGCAATCTGAATTAACCTTCCTTTGCAGACGTGTGCTTCTCAGTCCTGGCTGCGTTAAGGACTCACCTGGGGGCTCTTTAATGTGGCTGCACGACACACTCACCCCCAGCGATGGGGAAAGAGGGACCTACGTGTGTCCTAACCCCTGGGGTGGGCGGAGTGCATGGAGGGCTCTGGCAAACAGTCATTTGAGGGGTGACAGCATCTGTGCCTGAGATAGGGCCTCAGGTATCGAGCCCCAGGTAAGTGGGGATGTCCAGATCGGAGTCAATGTCAAAGTGGGACCAGGACCCGGGTCTTCTATCAGTTTTCTTCCTGTTCTTCCAGACCTGCCTGTGGTCTCTGACGCCTTCTGATCGGTTCTCGGGCACCATAGCTCTGTCCACCCCAGGTGAGCTCAGAGTTTGGCTCTCAGGTCTGTGGGGGCTGCTGACTCTGAGTCCTTCCTGTGTTACTACCTCGGAGGGCAGGAAAGGGATGTGGGGCTGGGGCAGAGGGACCTCGATCAATGGATGGGTGGGGGGGGAGGGAGGACAAGGACAGTCGCAGCTGACACCACAGTGACATACTTGGGACACTGCTTTCAGTCGCTGAACTGAGACCAGGGCAGTAAAGAGACCCTGAGACATTGCCTTTGGAGAACTTTTGAAGGGAGAGGGGGGCTTCATCCTGGAGTGGAGGAGGGATAGCAGGAAGAGACACCTGCCTACAAATATCCGTCAGTGTGGAAGGAGCACAAGGAACTTTGCACTTGATCTTAGCCAAAAGGCCGAGAAGCCATGGAACTTTGTGTTTTGTACCTTAGAGCTTTGCGTATGGCTCGGCTGCCCCGGTGGGACCAGAATTGCTCTAAATACTGGTGATCTGCCGGGTGTCGCTATGTGTCGTGTGCACTTTCCATCCATTAACTCGTTCAACTTCCCCGGCAGTCCTATCAGGTAAGTGCTATGATCGCCCCCATTTTATAGATGGGAAACAGAGGCACAGGGGCCCATCAACTTGCTCGAGGTTGTACAACACAGGGTGCCTCCCGGGTCTGAGCTCCTGCAGCACACGAAGAGAGTGTGAACAAGAGGCCCTCTAAGGTTGTCCCGTCCCCGAGACCTTGAGGTTTTAGGGAGTTCCCCGCTGGGACCATCCTCCTGGGATTTACTTCTCGCGGCCCTTGGCTCATGCTCCACCTAGAGCCAAGGAGACAGGACACAGCTGACTCATTCTTTCCCAGCTGTGCAGGCTGGGAGCAGAGCCAGGTCCCTCATCCAGCCTGGTCACAAGTGCTGGTGGGTGCGGTTTGGCAGGAGGGTCGACAGCTGCGATGAGGCCTCCGGGGCTGACCTCTGGGGATGGCAGTGGGTCCACAGGAATCCAGGCCCCGGGACCCTTCGGAGAGGGGTGGATTTGGGGATAGGAAAGAAATGCAGTCCTGAGGGCAACGAGGCAAAAGCCGGGAGCTGAAGAGCCCCGTGCGGGCTTCGCTCGGGGCCGGGCTTGAGCATGGTTGAGTCGGGTCCACGTCGGTGATCCTCCCCGAGGGCTGGCCTGGGGCTGCCAACAAGCCTTCCCGGCGTTACTTATTCCGTCCACATTTGTTGAACGCCCTGGAGGTGCCAGAGCGCTTCTCAAAGGCGTTCTGGGTGGAAGTACCCCACAGCAAGCGTGGTGGCCCCAGAGGGCCGAAGGGATCAGTAGCCTGGCACGTGGGTACCCCCTGGGAGGCTGTGCTCCAGAGGACGGACCAAAGCGTCACGTTTCAGGCACTTCCCGCCCATCGGGAGGCAAGAACCCCTGCTCCCCAGACAGGCAAAGCGATGCCCTTCGGGGTCATAACCCTCCAGCCTGCCTCCTCCAGGACTTCCTCAGGTTGTGTCAGCCTTCGGCAACCTGCCGGGATGGTCCCCTGCCCGGGCCACCCTGCTCCAGATCATCAGGGCCCGACTCTTGTGGGCCCTCGGAGACCAGCTAAGGTGTCCCCTCTTGCAAGGTCCCTTCATCATCCCATCGCCCAAGATTGGCTCTGGGGAGTCTCTTACCATGTGGCCCTGGTGGGTCGTCCCGTGTCCCCTGAGGACAGGGCTGTCCCTCGTTTCTGGCACGCTAGCCCCCGCAGAGGGGTTAGACAGGACCACTATCTCTGTTGTGGTTCCTCACCGTGGTACAGCACCTCACAGTTTATAACGTGCTCTGGACTCATTCTTGCTCTTGAGTTTCACAGGACAGTATGCATGCTACTCTTTCTGTGCACAAATGTGAAAACTTGGTGTCACGGAGGAAAGTGACTCGACCAGGGTCACTCGGAGCTGGGCCTGAGCCCAGGTGAGCAGAATCACTGAGCACTACTCTGGGGGGCACTCAGCCAGGGGCAGGGGCAGGGGGGTGCTGCAGGTGGAGGGCACCGAGGACTAGGAGAGAGTTGCCTCTGGAAATGGAAATCAGCCCAGTGCTTCTTCACCATTTGGGGAGGCAAATGTGGGAAGCTGTCCCCTCTGAGGTGGAGTTCTGGGAGGGGAGGGGCAGGGCTTGCTTAGCAGGACTTGCTCTCAGTCAGGTCCCTACCTTCCAGGCACTTTCCTCCAGCTCCTGAGCTTTGTATCTCAATCCCTGACCCCCACATTCCCTGGGTCCCACCGACTTCTGACTGGTCCCACTCCACCATCGCCTCTCATTGTCCTGTCTTTGATCAGCTTATTTTCTCTGCCTGGAACCTCTTTCGTCCACTTTTATACTCTGTCAGCCTAGTGTAGACACCTCTTGCTGTAGGTCTCTCTTCGCCCCAACCTCCAGAGTACTTCGTAAACCCCTCCAGTGTCAGATGCGCTTTTTACTTTACTCTCCGGGGTCACATGTTTGTGTTTGGTTCTCTCCCCTAGACCATGGTGTCCCGGAATCCCGAGTAAACCTGATATTTATTCCTGTACACCCACACATTACCTGTTACATAGCACATGCTCAGCTGGGGAATGAATGAACGAATGAATGAAGAGACTGGACTGAGTTCATCTCCGTTCCTCTGCAAGTGCCGAAAGAAAATCGCACGTGTCCTAATCTCATGACGTGGGGTTTCTGCATAATTTGCACAAATAAAGCGCTCTGCCAGGTCCTTGACAGCTTGGGAGAACTGCCAGCTGCCCACCACCTCTGGCTTCTGGAGAGGAAGCCCAGCTCCGTCGTCCCCAGGGACTAAGCTACCTCGCCCACAGGGTCCCTTTCTTACTGTGCAGGAGAGACACAGTCTCTGTCCATGCGAGTGGCTGGCCTGTCCACGTGGCTGGTTCCAGGTGCCATCCGTGTGACTTTGACCTCATTCTCGATATGATTTTCATCTTCCGGCATCTGCAGTCACTATACGTCTATCATTGGGAGACGGGCATCATCATCGTCTCCATTTACAGATGGGAAACTGTCATGGTCAGGAGACTAAAAACAGGGCGTGGCCAGGTCGTGGGTCTCCAAACAGTCCAGTTCCACCTCTGGAGGCCGGCCTTTGCCTGGTGAACTTCAGGGCTCCAAAGCCCCAAAGATCTCGATCTCTTCCAACCAGCTACGGCCCAGATTTGCATCTTCCTTTTCAGAATGCCTTTAAAAATACAATTAAAACTCAAAAAGCTTCTTACCCGAGCCTGCCAATATCGTTCCCTTATTCTTTCCTGGCTGAATGATTGGGGACGATGTGCAGCCCCTGGGCAGCTGCAATGGTAGGGGGTTTTAGCTGAACGGAGCTCAGGGGTGGAATGAAACCCCCAGGATGGACTTCTCTTGATTTCCCCAGTACTTCCTGCCCTGCATCTCTTAAGGGATGTTTTGTGCAAAAAAAGTTCCTTCTCTTTCAGTATTAGACGCTTGCATGAGAGAAGGGATAGCCAAAATCCTGATACCAAAGAAAGCAGCCAGCCAGTCAACCCCTGTTATTCCTACTAATAGGGAAGGAATTCAGTTTGAGTTGGTGGCTCCTGAGCTTGTCTGATTATAAAGGTTTTGCTTGATCAGAACCTTTCTAGGAGGAACCTGACAAATTCATTTATTTACCTATTTATTTACTGTAATCTTTTTTTTTTTTTTTTTTTTTTTAGAGAGAGACAGAACAGGGGAGAGGGGCTGGGGAGAGAGAGAGAGAGAGAGAGAAGAGAGAGAATCTCAAGCAAGGTCCATGCTCAGTGTGGAGCCCTAGGCGGGGCTCAATCCCATGACCCTGGGATCACAACCTGAGCCAAAAATCAAGAGTTGGACATTCAACCGACTGAGCCACCCATGCCCCCCCTACAATTTTCCATTTTATATTTTTTAAATTTATTTATTTATTTTGAGAGAGAGAGAAAGCACAAGTGGGAGAGGGGCAGAGAGAGAGGGAGAGAGAAGCCTAAGGAGGCTCCACACTGTCAGCACAGAGCCCACTGTGGGGCTCGAACCCATGAACCATGAGATCATGCAATTATGACCTGATCTGAAACCGGATGCCCAACCCACGGAGCCACCCAGGTGTCCCCCAAACTTCCATTTTAAAATAAGAACCTTCCTCCTGCAATATGTACCATTAAGTGAGACCCAGAGGAATGAAGTTTGAACTAGAGAGTCCATTCATAACGCCTTCATCTTGGGCTTGAGAGAACCTCAAGGAACCTATTACATCGATGGTTTGGGAAGATTGAAATGTAAAGAACCCAGTGAATGCCAAAGAATGCCTCAAAAATGCTGAAGGTTTTCCTCCTTCCATTTTAGTGTTATTTATTATTTTACGAGCATTTTACTAGCACTTACCACGACCCAGACGTTATGCTTTACAAATATTTGCTCCTTTCATTTCATAGAGGCCTGCAGAGACCCAGTGAGGTTAAGTCACTTGCCCAAGTCACACTTGCCCAAGGTCAGTCGTGAGCCATCTGGCTCCGGGGTGTTTGATCTAAACCACTAAATTATATGTGTTTTTAAGAATCTCTTCTCATTTGACCACAGGGCAAATTCTCTCTTCATGATCATTTGAACGATACAGCAGCCTCGTCTGTGTGATTTCCAAGACTTCGCTGGTGGGTCCAAATTAGCCGTGCTGTTACCGTATGTGGAGCCTGATCTGACTTTCCCTTTTGATGGAGAAACAGGACTATTGTTAACGGTGATCCCAGATGCTGCGTGGAAGCTTGAAAGAGCAGGTTTGGATCCCTTTGTTTCTTACCCCAAATGTTGAAACAAACCTAAGAGCTCTGTGGATTCCTGACAGTTTTGAGTCTCTCCGCATTTCAAATATTTCAGACCAGCTTGGGAGCAAACACATGATATTCTTCTTTCTCTTGCAGAGTTTATTTTTAAAGCATGCATCTGGCTGCTTTTTCGTTTCCCAGAAGGAGGAGGGAAATTGCTCCCCAGAAGGCGGGTGGTGGATCGAAACCTCTCCTGGAAGGCAGGAGGCAGTTCTATCGGGGTCTAGTGCCTTAGTGGATGTGGTACTCAGCAGGTGTTGTCCCTTAAAGGGCTAATCCCTTAATGGGGCTTGTCCCTTAGCCTCAGTCTGAGAGCTGGAAGAACCCCGTGGCCCACAGGGCTCCTTGCACATGGACATGAAAAAAGTTGGTTATCTGAATGTGTCCATCTTCCCCGAGGAGCGGTTTACTCGCCCTCTGATCGTCCCTGGTCAAGTCACATGGAGGAAGCTCTTTCTGGCTGAGCAAGCCCCTTGTCACAGTGCCACAAGCTTACTGAGCATTTGCCACATGTCAAGCCATGGGCTAGGCATGACTACACCCAGCCATGAAGTAGGCATCATTGTCCCCCATTGTTCAAAATCAGAAGCTTAGGCCACGGGATCTAAGTTCCTGTAGCTCCTGAGAGCAGACAGGAGAAAGGGGATTGGCTTTGACAACAACACTTCTGTTCGCTGCACCCCTCGATGTGGTGAGGAGTCATTCCTACCCATCATTGTAACACAGCACCCTGGGCCATCTCTGTGGGAGCAAATGAACGGGAAATTCACATGGCCCAGGACGATTTGTGGTCTGAGATGTTATGTCTTAGTTATAAATGTTGCTTCGTGATTCTCCTGGAGGAGCCTGAGTCCCACAGAGAAGTGCAAGGAGTGAAATTCAAATAGCATTTTGGGATTCCGAGTACACGTTCACCAGTGGCCTCAGTCAAGAGAGATCGTGGGACCCCAATCAGGCGGTTGATGTTAACCGAGGGGCGTCTTGCAGTTGCCGGGTCTTTTCCCCAGGGAGCTGGTGCTGAAACTTTTGTGGGGAGCAGAAGGCAAAATAGCTCGGGCTTGAGATACGGTTCTACTCAGTGCCTCTTTATCCCAACATCACGGCATCCCCCTGGCTGTCATCCTTGAACTGATGGACCCTTAAAGAGTCTTTTGTCTCCAGGCTTGTCCTCTAGGCACTTTCGATGACATTCGTGCACCCAGTTCAGGTTTTAAGTCGCTAGCATGGAGCACGTGGCCCCTGAAGATTTGGCCCGCTGTTGTGCCAGAACACCTGGTCTCCTGCCGCCTCCTCACTCTCTCTGGGTCCGCGCCACGGTGGACTTTCCCGTTTCTCACACACGCCGTGCCCTTTTAATGGTCCCATAGTTTTGCACCTACTGTGCTTTTGCTCGGGAATGCCCTGCTAGCAACTTGCTACCCAGTGAGCTAGTCATGCTTAAAAATGACCAAAAGACCCCTCTTCTTCTGCTTCCCCAGGAAGAGATCTTATTCTTCCCTCCCTCTCCAAGATTTATCACTCCAGGGGCACCTGGGTGGCTCAGTCGGTTAAGCATCTGACTCTTGGTTTCGGCTCAGGTCATGATCTCATGGTTTCGTGGGTTTGTGCAAACAGTGGGGAGCCTGCTTTGGATTCTCTGTCTCCCTCTCTCTCTGCCCCTCCTGTACTTGTGCTATCTCAGTCTCTCTCAAAATAAATAAATAAGCGGCAAAAAAAAAAAAAGGCTTATCATTCTGTGTTGTGATGATTGCTTTAGGTAATGTGCCTAATTCCCTGTCCCTCTGGGAGTGAATCCCCACTATTCCTCACATGGCCTACCCCAAGGTTGGTGCTTAGGAGCTCTCTTGGTAAAGGAGTGAATAAATGAATGAGTACGTGAAGAAATGAACACAGGACAAGCAAAGTGTTTGCAGGAGAAAGGCAACATCAGGAACGGTACTAAAGGCACCAATGCTCAGCAACATGACATAGTTTCTTATTTTTTTTTTTTTATTTTTTTTTCAATGTTTATTTATTTTTAAGACAGAGAGAGACAGAGCATGAACGGGGGAGGGGCAGAGTGAGAGGGAGACACAGAATCAGAAGCAGGCTCCAAGCTCTGAGCCATCAGCCCAGAGACTGACGCGGGGCTCGAACTCACGGACCGCGAGATCGTGACCTGGCTGAAGTCGGACGCTTAACCGACTGCGCCACCCAGGCGCCCCCGTAGTTTCTTATTTAAACCTTGCAATAACCCCATGGGGTAGACATTATACCCGTGTTGTGGATAAAGAAACTGAGGCTCACAGAGTTTAAACTAATTGTTCAAAGTTTCCACTTAGTAAGTGATAGAGCTGGGGAGCAAATTCAGATTCAGGTAACTCACAAGTCCAATCTTGTAATCAACTTATCTTTGATTACCTGCCTGGCTCAGCTCGATCCCATATTCCCTGTCTGTGGGTGAACCGGGTCACATCAGAGAAGACAACCGCAGCCTTTCAAGGAAAGAGACAGAGGGCAGAAATGGCTTCTTTTTCTCAGTGGATCGGTAGTGCCCTTCTTAGACTTGGATCCATGGGCCCCATCTGGGACAAAGATGTGCGGTAAAGGTAGAGGGAGGGAGTGGACAGGAGAGGAGGGGTTTGCAGGAGGCCATCTGCTCCTGGAAGTTCACTGGGATGCCCTCCACTCCCCCAGGAACTGCACAGCCTGGAGTGCTGGGGAACCTCCCCTCAGAGAAGCACCCACTTGATCAGAGACTTTTCTAGCTGGGGAAATTTATTTCCTCTTCTTGCTGTATGAAAATGCAAATTAGGTTCTCTTTCTGCAGTGTCACTGGGCTTGATTTCCTTATGGGAATCCCCTTAAGAACAAAATAAGTGAGTACCAGGGTATTTCAAAACCGTGCAAGGGTGAGTAAATGTATGCTAAGCCAGAGAGTCAAGAAGATATTAGTAGAAAGTGGCTGAATGGCATCTCTCCCGAGTCCTGTCTCCCAGAGACTGGCCGTCACCATTTCGTCTTCTCTCTGGGAACACAGCCAGACATCTCTCTGCCTCCCTTGCAGCTAGCAAGTGCCACAGGACAGAGTTCTAGCCAATGGGATGTCAGTGACCCTTCCAGCCCTGGCCATTGAAAAACAAAGCAAAACAAAACAAACAAAACAAAACAAAACAAAACAAACAAAACAAAACAAAACAAAACAGAAGAGTCCTGTATGCTTTTTCCCTAAGCCAACAACCCTGGGGGCTCAGTGTTGAAAGTGAGTCACAAGATGGAAGGAGCCTGGGTTCCTGGATCACTCTGTGGAAGACAGATGTCCGCTCATCAAGAGCCTGAAGTCAGGGACTGTGTCTTGATTATCTCTGCACCCCAGGGCTCACACAATGCCTGGTGCAGAGGGGAGCTTGATAAGTGTTTGATGAATAATCAAATTGTATGGAGATCGCACAAAGGATCTTCACATCTACATTATGTTTGATCCTTACAACTATGTAAGAGCAATGCTACCATGGTTTTTATAGACCTTGTAACCAAGACTTAGAGAATGAAATGATGTACATTGCTAATAAATGCTGGACTTGTTCACCTGACCCCAGACTGTGGCCTATAGGGTAAAGCTGGTGTGACTTTTTAAAAAAGTTTTTTAATGTTTATTTATTTTGGGGAGAGAGACAGAATGAAAATGGGGGACAGAGGGAGACACAGAATCCGAAGCAGGCTCCAGGCTCGGAGCTGTCAGCACAGAGCCCGATGCGGGGCTCGAACTCACAAGCTGTGAGATTATGACCTGAGCCGAAGTCGGAAGCTTAACTGACTGAGCCACCCAGGCGCCCCTAGCTGGTGTGACCTTTAATCCATGACTAGCAACAAGGCAGTTCTGGGCTTTGATCCTGGGAAGCAGATGGGAATTGGCCAAAAGGGAAAGTGGTCCCAGAGACAGTGACTCCCACGCCTTGGTCTTTATAAAACCGCCAGGCACCTCGGAATTACCTGGGCATTTATAAAGTGTAGCTTTTTAGGCCCCATTTCTGGAGATTCTCTTATACAAGGTCTAGAATGAGGCTCTCTGGACTTTACGTTTCTAAAATGGCCTCTGAAGGATTCTATATGCAGCCCGTCCAGTAACCAATTTGTGGAGGAAGTAGGCATGCCTTTAGCAGTCAGACAGGACTCGAAATCCCAGCTCTGCCATGTACCCGTGGTAGGACTTTAAGCACGCAACGTGACCATGCTGAGCCACAATTTCCGTGTCTGTAAACTGGAGGTCACAACTCCATCCTCACTGGGTGGTTGCAAGGATCAGATGACACAGTGCACATAAAGCCCCTGGCGCTAGGAGGCATGTCCTCTCTGAGCGTCTCTGGGGCCCACTCAGGGCACTCCTCCGCTTCCTGAGCTCTCCAACCCACTTCAATTTCCTTAACTGTGAAATGGAGATGACAGTATATAACCCACGTGTCACCCCCATGGAGAGGTCCTCAATGACTCCAGCCTGCTGTGGCCCCTGTCCTTTAAGATTCAAATAAGCTTTGCCTTAGGCTTTTGGTGGATGTCCTTTGGCAGACTGAAGAAATCCCCTTCTGCTTCTAGTTGGCTGGGTGTTTTTAAATGAATGGATGTGTCATTTTGTCAAATGCTTCTTCTTCATCCATTGGTACGGTCACGGGAAGTTTTTCTTTCAGATGCTAACATGGTAAATATCGTAATTTATTGTAAATATTTTGTTGAGGACTTTTGCATCTGTGCTCACGAGAGATATCGATCTCTAGTTTTCTGTCGTAATACTTTCTTTTCCTGGTTTTCATACCAGGGTAATGGTGGCCTCACAAAATGATCCGAGGATGTTGCCTTTTACTTTCTGAAAGAGGCTGAAGGATCGATTTTATTTTGTCTTTATTTGGTAGAAATTGACGGCGAAATTATGTAGCCTGGAGAGTTGTTTTTTGTAACTATAAAATACCTTTCTTTAGCAGTTATGGAATTATTCAGGTTATCTATTTCATCTTGGGTTAGTTTTGCAGTTTGTATTTTTTGAGGTATTGGTCCATTTCATCCAACTTGGCAGATTTATGTGACTAGAGTTACTCATACTGTTTCTTTATTCTCTTTTCCATGTTTGTGCTATCCTGGTGCTGTTCCCTCTTTCATTCCTGATGTTGATAGTTTGTGCCTTCTCTTCCATTTCCTTTACCAGTGTTTGTAGAGGTTTATGAATTTTGTTGATCTTTTCAAGACCCAGCTTGGTTTAACTGATTTTCTTATTACTTTATGTTTTAATTCCATTGAGTCTGTTGATTTTTGTTCTTCATTACATTCTGTCTTCTGCTTGTTTTGGGTTTATTTTACTCTTCCTTTCCTAGCTTCCTAAGGTGGAGGTTTAGATCTTTGATTTGATATTTTTCCTTTTCTTTCATGTAAATGTGTAACACTATACATTTTCCTCTTAGTACTGCTTTAGCTGTATTCTTTGGATTTATACAAATAATTGTATAAACATACAAATAATTGAATTAGAATTTGGTTCGAATTTTGATATGTTGTATTTTAGTTTATGTTCAATTCAAAATATTTTCTAATCTCCCTTGGTACTTCCTCATTGACCATGGATTATTTGGAAGTATACTGTTTAATTTCCAAGTGATTGGAGATTTTCCAATTATCTTTCTGTTACTGACTTCTAGTTAATTTCAGCATAATCAAAAGACACAGCAGTATAGCTTTAGTTCTCTTGAATTTGTTAAGGTTCTTGTTTAATGACCCAGGGTAAGGTATATCTTGGTGAGTGGTCCTCGTTTGAAAGGAATGTGCTTCTCATGTTGGGTGAAATGTTCTATAAATGTCATTTAGATTCACTTGATTGATGGTCTGGTTCAGTTCTTTAATAGTCTTGCTGATTTTCCGTTTAATTAGTTCTATTGATTATGACTGAAAGGAGTTTTGGAGTCTAATAGTATAATTTTTCCATGCATTCTGTCCAGGTTTCACAGTTGCGTTCAGTGGGAGAGAGAGGGTGGACTTTGCTTATTCCTAATTATTCAGAACTGAAGCCGATTTGCCTCTTTACCTAAATCATATTTGTGCCTACTGCTGATTGGCTGAGCACATGCTCTCCTGAGAGCAGGAGAGACATGTCTTAGTAATGAAACATCTGACTCTCTTCACTTTCTGAATGCCTAATCATACGACAAGGTTTGAAAAGAGCCAGTTAGAAGCCTGCAGTATTCAAGCTTCATCCAGAAAGGAGGTTCCTCACACACATGAAAATGGTCTACATGTTCATGGAAGAGTCCCCACCTTCAAGAGAGACTTTCCATTGCAAGGGTCGGGGATCAGGAGAGGTACCCAAGAGGACAGGACACCTGAGTGAACTGCAAGACTGTTGCAGGGTCAAAAAAGTGAAAGATGGAGGAAAAGGCAGAAGAGGCCATCTTTGCAAAGGCCTGGCGGCAGGGTGAGCTCTCTCTTGTGCAGTGCTCTACAGGGAGCACTCACCTAGGATGATCTCACTGTGAGAGGTGGTGCTCTATCCTTCTATTCAAGGATGAGAACACTGAGGCTTTGTAAATGAACTTGTCTAGATCCGCTCTGTGAACCTGTAACAGAACGTTCTAGAACTCAGGTTTCCTCTCCCCTATCCAGTCTTTTTTTTTTTTTTTTTCAGGGTGGGGCCATAGATGTTTATTTTTTTCCAGCTTTATTGAAAAATGGTTGATAGATCTATTTGTATATATTTAAAATGTACAACATGATGTTATGACATGCATACATATCAAGAAGTGATTACCCCTATCAAGATAACTAACATGTCCATCACCTCATGTAGTTGGCTCTCTTCCCTGAGAACACTTAGATTTACTCTCAGCAAATTCCAAGTATACAATACAGCATTGTCAACTATGGTCACCATGCTGTATGCTAGACCCTCATAACTTACTCTTCTTATAACTGGGAGTATGCATCCTTTGACCAATCTCCCTCTATTTGCCACCCCCGCCCTCCAACCCCTGGCAACCACCACTCTACTCCCTGTTTTTATGGAATCAGATCCATTTTCTTAGATTTCCCTTGTAAGTGATACCATATGGTATTTGTCTTTCTCTGTCTGGCTTATCTCACTTAGTTAATGACTTCTGGGTTCATCCCTGCTGTCGCCAATGGCAGGATTTCCTTCTTTTTTATGACTGAATAATACGCCGTTGTGTGCGTGCGTGTGTGTGTGTGTGTGTGTATGTGTGTCAATTTTCTTCATCCATTTATCTGTTGGTGGACACTTAGGTTGTTTCTATGTTTCAGCTTTTATGAATAATGCTGCAATGAACATGGGAGTGAATATCTCACTGAGATACTGATTTCATTCCCTTTGAATATACACCCTGCAGTGAAATTGCTGGACTATATGTAGTTTTATTTTTAATTTTTTTTATGAATGTCCATGCTGTTTTCAGTAATGCTCTGTTCGATCTCCTTTTACTCTGAATGCTCCCAGCCATAGGACTCCCCCAGATCACCTACGAGATTTCCCATCATTTTCCTCTGTGGCCATGTGCAATGACTCCCTGCAGGTGCCTGTGCCCCGAGGGGGCATATCAGGGTCCCTTGGGGACGACCAAACCACCTAGAACTGTGTAGTCTGAGAAATCACCCCTTACCCTGAAGGGCATGCCTTCTCTCCCTGTGCCTGGAGAAGAACCTCTGATTTAATTCCAAACTTCCATTTTATGATAGTGAAACACAGGCCGGCAGAGGGGAAGGGCTTTGAGCCAAGACCGAGGCTGGGGATCTGGATCCCGATGTTCAGCTCTTTAATAAGAAATCAATCATGGCTACCATTTATTGAGCACTTACTTGATCCTGTGACATTCTGATAATCCCTTTACATGAACGAGCTCATTTTTTTCACACCCTAGCAGATAGAGGCTACTTTTTAACATTTTTGGCTACAACTATCAAGCTTATTTCATAGTTGACAAAACCGAGGCACGGAGAGGCTTGGTGACTTGCCCAAGCTCATGTGACGGGCGCCCGGGGAAGCCCGGGAGCCAACAGGCGCTCTGAGTGCGGTGTCTCTGTGCCCACCTCGCCGGCTTTGCTGCCTGTCACCCTATTTCTCGGCATCAGGATCCCTCCACAACCAAACAAATGGCCTTTTATCTGTTCTGCTTTCCCTTTGGGGCCACCTTATCGTCAGTGGGGGGCTCCTTCGTGTTAGTGACATTGACCAGGGATGCATCAGCGCCTGCAAACCCCTGCCTGTGTCTGGCCCCGCTGAGGAAAGGCCCTGACTGGGCCTGGCCTCCCATCCTGCTGGCCTGGCCTCCCTCCAAAACCCACATCCTCTCAAGGTCTGGAGACCAGGAGCCCTTCCCAGCTCAGGCAGGACCTGGCTGAGAGGTGGCCCAAGACAGGCATGACAATACATCTAAAATTACCCCAGCTGAAGGCTGTGCACCCTCCACCCTTCCTGCATTCCTCTCCAGGCTGAACCAGCCCAGAAAGGGACCTCTGTGGCTTGGGTGGTTTATGTCGTGAGTTGTCTCCCAGCCACAGCTTCCCTCTAGGCTAGAGGGCTGGGAGGGCTCCCTGGAAATGGAGCCGGTGTAGAGCAGGCTTGTCATGGGGGCCGGTGCTCTGCCCCAGTGTCTTCTTTTGAGCCTTGGGGGGGTTTGCTGGGGCTCTGTGTTAACCTTTCCCTGGCTCACATTTTGCCTGGCGAACTCCTATTTATCCCACAGTGTTCCCCTAGATGCACCTTCCTCCAGGAAGCCCTCCTCGCATACCTCCCTCCTGCATCTGTCCATGTCCCATGACTTTCCCCATCTAGCACTCCCTGCTCCCCCCTCGTAGGGTTTTTTCTGCTGTTCAGTGTCTGCCTGGCCGTGAATCTGCCTCCTTGAGAAAAGGAAACGGCTCAGTGTAGTATTTTAAATCCCCAGCACAATGTTCCACACAAACAAATCCTCAGTAAGGCTTGTTGAGTTGATTAAGGGAAAGATGTCAAGGGTGAAGACTGAATAGTGTGGGTTTCTCCATGCTCTAGCTCCAAGATGTCCATAGATGTAAGTGAAACATTCCAATGCTTGAGTCCTGGATGAAGAAACAGCCTTGTACAGCCTAACGGCTTAGGAGTTGCAGGCGCTCAATTGTCTCTGCTGACGCCGAAGCTTCTTTCTGAATGGGATACTTGGGATAAAACTTGTGGATGTTATCGCCGGCAGGTCTTTATTCCTATTTACCCCTGCTTTACGCAAAAGGAAGCGGAGGCTCAGAGAGGTTCAGTAAACAGCTAGGGTCACACAGGAAGCTGGGAAATGGCAGATTTGGGGCTGTCTCATTGTTCGTAAGGTCTGCGTGGTTCTTGTCACGACAGGGCTCTCTTGCGGCCTGGAAGACGCACAGGTACCAGGACGATGGCATGCCGCTGGGAAAAGTGCAGAGGGAAGGGGAAAGGAGTCGTGGGAAGCCGGAGGGAGGCAGGCCCTGGGTTTGCCCGAGTGTTTGCAAGGCCGGGAGGGCTTCTCTGGGAGGGACCTGCAACTCTCCCACGTCATGGGCAGCTGCTGGGGCGCAGTGGGAAGAGCTAACACCACCTTTGCGTTTCTCTGAAGTGGGCTCTCCGTCTGGCCATTGGGCTGGCAGGTCAACCAGTCGTACCCATTCCCGAACAGTAGAACCCATCGACCCTTTCCACCCTCCTCACATCAAACAAGCCGAGCTTCCCGAACGTCAGGATGTCTGGAAGTATAGAGGCTTTGCCAAGATGAGAACAGAGCTCTCGTGCTGGGTCTCTGGGCATGTCCTGCCTGGCTACCTTCCTGCCCCTCCGGGTGGTGTCGACCCTTCCGTCGGCCCATCCGTCCTGGCCAGATTGGCAGGTCGGGGCAGAAGCCTCCTCTGGCCTGCTGCGGGGTCTCTCCCGGAGTGATGAATGTGCCCAGGATTAGCTGACTGCTCGAGGCCCTGGTGGTGCCAGGAGGGAGCACATTCCTTAAAGTCCTGAGCTGATGGATGCCTTGGGGGGAGGGGGCAGGGGCGGGGGAGGGGGAGGTTCCGGGGAGAGGAGAGCCTAGAGTTTGGGAGGGGATTCCTAGCATTCCCGGGGGTGGGGGCAGGAGCGCCTGGAGCCAGGACGGACAGACAGCTGAGAGAACAGGCCCAGACCAGGTGGGGGTGGCGGGCTGGGGGCCTTGATCTGCACCCCCGGGCCTCCCCACGCCAGCCCCTTGGAATGTTATCTTTCCTCTAATCACTCAGCAGGTATTAGCACCTGCACAGTGTGCTCCTGAGAAGTGGCATTGGCTCTTTTTGTTGGGGGGGGCGGGGTGGGGCTGGGGGAGGGTGCAGTAGGCCTAGGATCTAGGCCTAACAGGGCTGGAAGGAAGGGTGCAGGAGCTTCCTGAGTCCCCCCACGTGCATACAGGTGAGACCCGGAAGGATGCTGAACCCACCAGCTTCCCAGCTGTAAAGGGTGTCGTGGCATCACCTCCTCCAGCGCCTCTATTTGGTGGCTGAAGGCTCTCAGGTCCCAGGACGCATGCCTCCTGCCCTCAGCCTCATTTCCCCAACGCTAGACAGCAGAGGGTTGGATGTGATGGTCCCTGTAGACCCTTCTGGTTCTGATACCCTTGGACCTCTAAGAGCACTCACCCCACACTACTCGCAGGCAGAGGGGAGAGCAAAGCGTTAGCTAGCTCACTCGCGCTTTCTAGGGAGGTGTGGAACATACCAGAAAGAGGGAGCCCTTGAAATTTATTTCATCAGAACCTGTGCTCCTAAGGCTGCCTGGCCGAGGGGAAAAGCACCAAGCCCACCTGGGTGCCCTGTCCCCCGTGTGACTCCTGCAGGCCCTTGTGCCTGTGGCTGAGCCCCTCCAAGCCCCGGCTCCTAAACTGGAAGACAGGGTAACAGGTGAGCCCTCGTGGTTGCTTAAGGTGGGAGCAGGTTTTCCTGATGCTCCCTTTTTTTCAGGGTGAGCTTGCCTCCTCCTCCCACCCCCTAGCTCGTCTACGGCTGCAGGTGTCTCTGGAGTGTGGTTCAAGACAGGCGTTGGAGTTTCCAAGATGGCGTGGGTTTCTTCTGTGGTTGTTCTTTCCCACAAGGCACTTCACTCAATACCGACATGTGATTTCATTGGCCTGGCTTTTAACACTTCTCATTTAAAAAAAGCAGTTGGAAATTAGAGGAGAGGCGCACCCCCAAGGTTAGGCATCTCGCCTGCCTTCGGCTGAGCACCCTGGTGACCAGCAGTGTGTCAGGATACCCGCTCACGCTTCCCGCTTCATCCTCAAGACGGCCCCCGGGCGGGTTTGTCTCCCCAGTTTATAGATGAAGAAACTGAGGCTGAAGGAGATTAGGGCACAAGGTGACACAAATAGTATGTGGCAAAACTGGTTGATTAATAAGTAGACGGTATGGCAAGGCTTTGTGTTTGTCATTTTAAATTTTTGTAAGTTTATTTATTTATTTTGAGAGAGAGAGAGAGAGAGCACATGCAGGGGGAGAGAGAGTGGGAGAGAGAAATCCCAAGCCGGCTCCATGCTGTCAGTGCAGAGCCCAACACGAGGCTCAATCCCACAGCCACAAAATCGACCTGAGCCGATACCAAGGGTCAGATGTTTAACCGACTGAGCACAGGCTTGTGGTTGTGGGATCGAGCCCCGCATCGGGCTCTACACTGACAGCACGCAGCCTGCTTGGGATCCTCTCTCTCTCCACCCCCCCTCCTCTCTTTCTGCTCCTGCCCCTCACCTGCTCACATGTGCGCACACGCACGCCGTCTGCCTCTCACTCTCAAAATAAATAAATAAACGTCAACAAAATAAAGCTGAGGAGCCTTCTGGACTGCACGGTAAATCTCTTAGCAGACAGAAAAGATGTGGTATGTCTGCATAGGAGACATGCAGTGAACACAATTATTATCTTTTGTTTACACGATGATTTACTTTAAGACAATTGACCCGGACGTTGCCTTTAAAATCTCAGTATTCGAAATCACGTCGCCACCGTTATTTTCACACGTCCCTTCAAAATATGTGCAAAACGCCTCGTGTGCGCCAGGCACCGTGTGGGGTGCCTTTGTGCGCAGGTGTGTCCGTGTCGATCCCAGAGGGGCTGCTCCCGCCTCTCCCTCGTCTGCCCCTGCACCGAGCCTGCCACCGGGCCTGGAACACGCAGCTGCATGCAGTGTGCTTCGGAGATGGCAGAGAGCCCAGGGGCAGCCTGCATCTATTTCCCTTCGACCCTTGAATACGAGCTGGAAAAACGAACGGAGAGTCTGGGCGCTGTCCCCTGTCAGGGCTTCCAGAAGCCCTTCCAGGGAGCGGGATGGTGGGCGGGTGGTAATGTATCCATTACCTCATCTCCTTCGCCGTCCTCTTTTTTCTCTGGTTCGATCAAACAAAAACAAAACAGTCACCAACGTCACCCTTAGGAGCTGTTCTGGATGACGACGAGCAATTGTGAGGAAATCTAAAATTAGCCCAGCGTCGATCAGGTCCTGTCGCCAACTTGGAGGACTCGGTTTCCAATCCCACAAATCACGACCTCCGGTGCTGCCCTCAGAGACCGATGCAGCCTGACACCGAGACATCGTAGGGCCATCGGCGCTGGTAGGAAGTGCACTAGCTGTCGAGTCAGGTGGCCTGGGTTTAAATCCTGACTCTGACCCTTGCTGGCTTCAGATACAAGGGCAGCCTTCTCGACTTCTTAGAGCCTCACTTTCTCCATATGAAAAGAGAGGCCCGAAGTGCCCGTTGTATGGGGCTGTTGTGGGTAAGACGGTATGTGTAAAGGTAGACCTAGCATAGCTCCTGGGACAATGACTCTTGTATCAGGTTGGTTTCCTTCCCCCTGCAAAGCTGGGGTTCCCTCTGCCAATTCCCCGTGACAGCCCCCCATGGAGTGCCCTGCTCCCAGGACGGCCCTGAAGAGGACCGCCTCAGCTTGGGTACCACGGCCACCTTCTCCCTTCTCGAAGTGTTCTAGCCTCTTGGAGCAGGAAAGGACCTTGGATGTTCTCTGATTCACCTTCATTGCTGTATCCCTTCCACTCCATTCTTCTGTTTATATGCGTCTGGGGATGGGGGCCTCACTGTTTCTTCCTCATTCCGTTTTCTAAGAGTTATTACACTCTTTCTTGTTTTAAACCAGAATACACTTCTTGAGAGCTTTTCTGCTTGGATGTGCTCACGACTCTCGGCCCTGCCTGCCTCCAGCCTCCAGCTCTCCGTATGCCATAGCTGGGGCCGCATGACCAGTGCCAAAGAGCCCCAGCTGGACCCAGTGTCCAGGAAGGTCTAAGCCTGTCTGAAGGGAAGAGGGACTGGACAGGGTCCAGCCACCCTAGCCAGGCCCTTGTGCCCCCATCTTGCTTTTCTTAGCCAGGCCTTCTTTTGAGACCCAGACCTTCCCGGGTCACTTCCTAACTCATGCAAATGCAGGCATTGTTGACGTTACCTCCTCTACAGGAGGCACAGGGGATACAGACGTGCCACCGGCTCTCGATGCCTGCCTATGTCATGCATGAGACGTGCCAGTGATACTGTAGGGGCTTACAACAGAGGCAGGCTTAGGTTCAAATTTCAGCTTGCTCTCTCCTGGAGTGACCTTGAACAGTTTCTTGACCTTTTATATAGCGTGTGCCTTCCACTGTTTAACTGGAAATTGGACTAAATACTTTTATTTTTTATTTATTTGTTTAAAAATTTGTAAACGTTTATTTTTGAGAGAGAGAGACAGAGACAGAGAGAGAGAGAGAACAGAGGAGGGGCAGAGAGAGAGAGAGGGAAAGGGAGACACAGAAGCTGCAGCACGCTTCAGGCTCAGAGCTCTCAGCACAGACCCTGATGTGGGGCTTGTGGAAACTGTGAGATCATGACAGGAGCCGAAGTCGGACGCTTCACTGGCTGAGCCACCCAGGCGCCCCTGGATTAAATACTTTTAAGGAGTTCTTTCATTTCAAACATTTGGGAATATATTCGACAATAAGCTGTGTGTGTGTGTGTGTGTGTGTGTGTGTGTTGCTACCATTAAGAGATCACCAGGCCTTTGCACCAGGCTTTTGCACAACCACAGCTGGACGAAGACGAAGGGAGAGACGGCTGGACAGCTTCCGAGGCTGCCGATCAGTAGGGGGCTCTGAAACTCGGGAAACGGGATCAAATGGAAAAATGTCGCAGGGCTTCCTTCAGGGAGGATATAGAATAAAGGGGTAAATAAAGCCATGTGGGAGGAAGGTGGGAGGTGAGGAATCGCGGAGGTCGAGTTGCCGAAAGCGCTGAACTGTTTGGCTCAGTGGCGGAGAGGCTGAGACGTGGGTCCAGCCTGCTTTTTCTGCCCTTCCCAAGAGGGCTGGTTGGCCACTTCCTCTTTAGGAAAACACGGGTCATACGTTTCAAGACTGTTGGGTTGAAGAGGCACCATAGTGCTGATCTACCTGAGATCAGCCTGCCCAGGGCACTCACGTGGCTTGGCGTGATCTCTCAGCCACAATACGCGGGCAGTCTGCTAACAATGTCCCCTGTGGGAAGGAGCCCAGCAGAGAGAATTCCAGAAACCTACAGGTGGCCCTCTCGGGCTCCAGATCCTTGGTTTCCTCCTCGATGTGCCTGTCCCGACGGGCTCCGTGTTTGCGTAGGCTTTCCTGCCTGCGGCCCGCTTCGTGCACCCAGCCCTGCCTCTCTGATCGGAGCCTGGGTTCATCTCCCTCTTGTGCGTGTCCAGGACCAACAGTCGTCGGACATTTCTACCTAGGCCTTGTGGCAATTTGCACTGCGGAAAATTTGATCAGCCCGCTGCTGGCCTGACGGCTACACGTAGGAACCTCTCAATGCCGGGGCACCGCCAGCACCCTGGGAGCAAGCAGAACACACGCCTGGGCAACAGCAAAACTAACTCCCACAAAACACACGCAGTCTTCCCTGGAGCAGTATGTGTCAGCTTCGGGCCTTCTTGCCAGGGTCTGGTGGCCTAGGCTTCTGTGTGACGTGAAAATTACTGAATCAGGTTGAGTGGTTTCTTCTGGAAGACATAATCTCTTGTCGGTGTAGAGCGGCTTAGAAACAACTGAGGACACGCCGAGGGATGGAGTTGAGAAGGCAGCTGGGGCAGGGGGACGAGGCGCGGGGACAGAATCGGTCCTTAGAAAAGCAGGGGGGCCGGTCAGTGAGGGGAAACCGGCCCGGACAACTCGGGTGTTTTCCGAGGACATCAGTGTATCGAAGTCTGCTTAAAGTCGCTAACGTTGGGTGCGCTTTGTTAAAGGACAAAGATGGGTTTGCAACCCATCTTGTACTACCAATACAAGTGGCCGAAATTATACAAGCTTATCACTGGGGGTGGAAAATGCCAGTCGTCTGGAAGGTTGGCTTTTGTGGAGCAGATGACTCACCTCACTGGCCAGAGGACTGGGAGTGGCCGTAGGAAGGGTTTTCTCTGGCTTCCAAGAGAAGCAAGGGCATGCGCAGTGCAGGGAGCGAATGGGAATCTGCACGGTCTGCCCACGTTCGCTGTGAACCTCGACTGGCCCTAAAAACGAAATCCCTTAAAAAAAAAAAAAAAAAAGGAATGGGGCGCCTGGGTGGCGCAGTCGGTTAAGCGTCCGACTTCAGCCAGGTCATGATCTCGCGGTCTGTGAGTTCGAGCCCCGCGTCGGGCTCTGGGCTGATGGCTCGGAGCCTGGAGCCTGTTTCCGATTCTGTGTCTCCCTCTCTCTCTGCCCCTCCCCTGTTCATGCTCTGTCTCTCTCTGTCCCCCCAAAAATAAATAAACGTTGAAAAAAGAAATTAAAAAAAAAAAGGAGTAAATGTGGGATTGTTGGCACAGTTTTGGTTTTTGTTTCCAACGTCGAGTAAATATCACTTTTGTCTTGTGATAAGCGTGGGAGGCACCTCTTTTGAAACCTCCGTTTCTTCGTCTGTGATGTAGGGACAGAAACGTCACCCGCCTCGCAGGGCGGTGGTGAAGACTAAGCCAGAGCACGGTTAGAAAGCCCCGGGCCCGATGGCTGGCCATGCCAGTGCTCAGTACCGAGGAGCCCTCATTAGCACTCTCGATATTTGGATTCGAAGGGGAAAAAACATCAATTTTGGGGTGTCTGGGTGGCTCAGTCGGTTGAGCGTCCAACTCTTGATTTCTGCTCAGGTCACGATCTCACGGTTTGTGAGTTCGAGCCCTGTGTTGGGCTCTGTGCTGACAGCGTGGAGCCTGTTTGGGATTCTCCCTCTCCCTCTCTCTCTGCCCCTCTCCAGCTCGCTCGCTCTGTCTCAGTCTCTCTCTCTCTCTCTCTCCCTCTCTCAAAAATAAATAAATAAACACTAAAAAATAAAGCAACTTTGAGTAACCCTGACTGCTTTTTGGAGAGCACCAAGGAACTAGAGCCTGATTCAGGTCAAAAACTACGGTCATCTCGAGTCACCAAGTGTCTACTCTAGGGACAAATGAGCTGCCGCATCCTGTCGTGGATCCAGCCACCCCGAAGGTCCCTTTTCTATCCCCTTCCCTGCACCCTGAAGCATGCCTGCAGTCATGCCGAGAGGGAGGACAGGAGCTGATCCCTGAGCTTGGGCATCTTAAGCTGGGCACAAGTTGACGGTCCCTTAAACAAAGCCTGTGATATGCAGTGACATTTTAAGATATTGAGTGGTGGCCCTCTTGGGCCATGTCGCCTGAAAGCTTCTGCCCCCATTTAGCAGGGAAGGCTGAGAGCTTTGGGAGGCAGGGCTTTGCACCCCCAGAAATTAGGCAGGAGTGATGTTGAAGGATACCAGGACCAGGAGTAGGGTAGACGCGTGGTTTCTCGGAGCCTCAGTTTCCCGGTGGGAAAAGCCTGCCTTGGTAGCCCCCCTGTGCTGTTGGGAGCCTCAAACAGGATGCAGGCACATTAGGAACTGCCAGCTGCAGAAGTCGGGTCTGAGGAGAAGCAGCAGCATTTTGGAGGCGGCGTGCCTCGCCATGGGAGGGTGTCACCGCCCGCTTCTCTTTCCTCTCATTGGGGTGTGTACCTTTTTGTCACAGCTCACGCCCACACGACCCATCCTCCTGTCCTGATTGGGTCAGTCTGGCCAGATTGTCACCATGGACGCCATGTTGGGAGAACTCAGTGCTGAGAACCGGCCACCAGGGGTGGGGAAGTACCGTGTGCTTAGTCACGTGGCCTGGGAGCACGTGCTGAGGGTAGGGCTTGGCCCCGGGTCTCCGGGCTCCCAGACTGGCCTCCATCACGCTGAGCTGCCACTCACAGCCTGATGGTCTTTCTATCCTCCCATCTCTCAAAGCCATGAGCACATTGACTGAAACATTTTATCTCTTGGTATGAGGTGGAGGGCGTGTCTAGAGGACCCCTTCCAAAAATAATATTTTTACTCTCCAGCAGCAAAATACACAACATCCATTCTTGTCATTTTTGAATCTTTGGCAACCACTCAACGCATTCTTATTTAGAACAATATAACAATCTGACTTCTGTTTTGGCCCCTAAGCTCTTTTGTCCCTTCCAACCAAGTGTGAAATATGTGCTTCCGGGCCATCGGACAACAGCTCCTGACAATGTAGAAACAATAACAAACCAAGCCAGAGGCAGGTGGGGACACAGGCCCCATGATCCCAGCCCCTTGGAAATCCTGTCTGGGTTGCAAGGAAGATCAAAACTGAGTAGCTACCAACAACGGCCCGGTTACAATGGGTCAGTGATATTTCGCGGCTGTGGTTTGCAGTCGAGGACGGTGTGACGTCAAAAGTTGTCCCTGACTGACCCCAGTTACCTCACTTCCCCTGATTTGTTATGTCACCTTGGGCACGAGGTGATCCCTCCACCTGAGCACCTACTGCCCCCTTTTAACCCGGGTCGGCTGCGGTGTTCTCTCTTCTCTAAAGACCCCACGGCTCATTCATTTATTCAACACACGTTTGCTGAGATGTACGATGTGCCGGCATTTTCCACGTGGTGGTAACCACGCCCCAAACACGGGCTCATGTTCCCTCCTTTGTGCTGTTTCTTTATTTGGGTTCCTCCATTTTATATAAACACAAGGAAAGAGGTCCACAGGGGGAGGCGATAAAGCCGACGTGATGTCAAAAATGACATGAGGACGTAGAGGGACCAAGAGGTTACGCCACTGCTGAAGGGTCCGAAGATGCCCTCGGTTGTACAACACGGGCGGCTGGTTGCTCCTTATCCCTGGGCGGGGGCAGGGGGATCCTTAAAGCCTCAAGGGCAGGAGGACACAGTGACTATGCCTTCCTTCACCCAGGTGGCAGGGTATACTCTGATGGGGTAAGAAGAGCTAGGGCAGGGGGTTGGGGGAGTGATGCGTGGTTCCAGTAGGAGGTGGTGGAGGCTGGGGTGGGTATATGCAGCCATGCAGGCTCCAAGCCGCCTCCCTTCACCCAGAAGCGGGTGCGACGGGTGGCCTCCAAGCGCTTGATGCCCATGTAAGGTGACATCCCCTCCCGTGAATGGCAGGGTCTCCCGCTGCAGTAACACATCTCTCCTGAAGAGCACCCCTTTCATTGCACCCCTTGATGCTTTCTGTATATCCCCTGCCTTCCCCTCCTCCATCTCCAATGGCTAATTCAACTCAGTTTTTTTTTAAATTTTTTTAACGTTTATTTATTTTTGAGAGAGAGAGAGAGAGAGAGAGAGAGAGACAGACAGACAGAGCGCAAGTGGGAAGGGGCATAGAGAGAGGGAGACACAGAATCCAAAGCAGGCTCCAGGCTCTGAGCTGTCAGCACAGAGCCCGACATGGGGCTCGAACCCACAAACCGTGAGATCATGACCTGAGCTGAAGTCAGACGCTCAACCAACTCAGGTGCCCCTCAACTCAGTTTTAATAAGAGCTGCCATTGAATGCTTACGCTGTGCCAGGTACATAGCAGGTACTTTGGCTAAATCAGATTAAATTTCAGCAACATCTCAGAAAGGTAGTTCTTCTTTGTCCCCGATGAGAAAACTGAACACCGGGGAGGCTAGGTGGCTTGGCTGAGATCATTGAGTTGGTATCTGGTGGGCACAAGACCATCACGGAGGTGGGTCTAGAGCCCCAGAGCCGGGGCAGTGGGGATGGGACCTCAAGGGAGCCACCTGGGCTTGAATCCTGTGCCTCTCAGAGCTGGCACCTTGCCTCACCTTTCTGGGGCTCCACTGACTTATTTGCCAAATGAGGATACTAACAATACACATTTCAGAACAACGGTATTAGGAGCATCAGATGAAATGATGGCATGAACAGAATAAAAGTGAAAGCGTCTCAGAATATGGTAGCCACCATTTTTAGAACTAAGCGACAGTACCATTTGTATAAGAGAATAGTGATGCGCTATCCAGGAACATCACTGTGGTTGACTGTTCCATCCACTGATGGCTCAGCGAGTTGCACCTTCTCCATGAAGACTTCCCTCCAGGGGTCTGTGGAAGGAGCTTTTTTAAAACAAATTTTGTTTAATGTTTATTTAATTTTGGAGAGAGAGAGACAGAGCATGAGCAGGGGAAGGGACAGAGAGAGAGGGAGACACAGAATCTGAAACTGGCTCCAGGCTCTGAGCTGTCAGCACAGAGCCCGACACGGGGCTCGAACTCATGGACCATGGGATCATGACCTGAGCCGAAGTTGGACGCTTAACTGGGCCACCCAAGCACCCAAATGGAAAGAGCTTTAATTCTAGTTCTAATCCTGGGGCCTCAGTTTGCCCATTGGTAAGTGAAAGAGAACCGATCTATTGAGATAATCCGTGTGAAAGTGTTCTGAAAGCCGCCAAGTGCTGTAGAGAAAGGACTGATTATTACTTTAGACAATCCGGGTATCACATTTACTAGAGAAAAAAACCCCAGAAACTTGCAAAGGTATCTCTTCCATTTTACCTCTTGCCAAAGGCAGTTCTGGGGCTGCATTGCTGTTGAGGATTCAGAATCTTCTCTTTTTACAAATTTCCTCCTTACTCTCAGCACCCACCTCCTCCTGATTAGTGATTTCGGTAGCGGAAGGGAGGAGGGAAATCCCTCTGGGCGGGGGGAGGGGGTCCCCGCACTGTGGCAGCATCGGCCGCTGACAGAGGAGGTGATATCCCAGTGAGGGGGGACGCTTGTTCCCAACCCTGTCAGCTCTCCTTTCAAATTAGGTCCAGACCTGGCCACTTCTCACCCCTCCAGTGCCATCCCCCACCTAGGCCCGCATTGGCTCTCCCACCAGGACTGCAGCCCCCCGACCCTGTCCCTGTCCATACCTCCCCAGTCTGTTTTTCGCACAATAGCCAAAGTGATTCCATAAACACAGCCTGTGGCTCCGAAGGTCTACGAATGGCCCAAAAGCTCCCGAAACAGTGCTCAGCATCGTTCATCATTAGGGAAATGCAAGGCAAAGGCACAATAAGATACCTCTTCATACCCACTTGGATGGCTATAATAATTTTAATAACGAAAATAACAAGTGTTGTTGAGGTCGTGGAGAAAGTGGAATCCAGTGCCTTGCTGGTAACAATATAACATGGTGCACCTGCTGTGGAAAGCAGCATGGTGGTACCTCAGGAAGTTCAACACAGAATTCCCATATGACCCAGTGGTTTCACTCCCGGGTGCACAGCCCACAGCACAGAAGATAGATGCTCAGACAAGTACCTGTGCGTGCATGTTCAGAGCGGCGCTACCCGTGACAGCTGAATGTTCATCGGTGGATGTCTGGATTAGCCAAATGTGGAATTGTGCACACCGTGCAGCCACAGAAAGGAATGATACAGCCTGCATCGTGGAGGAAGCTCGAAAACATGCTTAGCGAGAGAAGCCAGGCACAAACGGTCCTGCGCTGCTTGATTCCTCCTCTATGAGATATCCAGAATAGACACTAAATCCATAAAAACGGATGGGTGGTTGCCAGGGGCTGGTGGAGGGGTGGGGGGAAGGGGGAATAACTCTTCCGTGGGTTTGGGGTTTTATTTTAGGATCTGAAAGTGTTCGGGAACTACTTAGGGGTGGCGGTTGAACAGCACGGTGAATGTACTAAATGCCACAGAATTGTTTGCTTTAAGATAGTGAATTGTATGCCGTGTGCGTTTGAGTATACCTCGATTTCTAAAAAATGAGCAGTGTTTGGACTGTTCACAGAAAAGGGAGCACTCATGGCTTGCAATTCATTTCTGTCTACTCAAAATGTAAGCTGAAGGCTTATAATTGCCTGCAGAACTTTTCATGGTCATACCCCAATGATCATTCTGAGCTCATCTCCTTCAATTCTCTCCCCCAGATCATGCCCCTCCAGCCACTCTGCCTCCTTGCTAGCCTCAGAATACAAGTGCATTCCTGCCTCAGGACCTTTGCACTTGCTGTTTCTTCTGCCCGAAATACCGTTTTCCTCATAAATCCGCCCGGCCTGCTCTCTCATGTCAGTCTCTGTGCCTCAGTTTCCTCATCTGGGTAACAGTTATTTTAGAGATTAAGCAAGAGAATGTCTGTGACTGGTACAAGGTAAGTGCCAGATAGATCTTAATATCTTAGCTATGATCAGTAGTGACATTCCGATTTTTTTTCCATGAATTCAGCAGCGTGTATAGTGATACTCAGTATGAACATTAATAACACTATAGCTCAATGTTTACTGAGGACTTATATCATGTCAGATGCTCTTGTAACATTTTACACAAAGTACATGGTAAAGAACAAGATAAAATGCAAGTAACATACAACTCTTCTTATTTCACTGATTGCTATGGTCTGAATATTTGTGTGCATCCCCCTCATGCATGTGTTCAAACTCTAACCCCTAATGTAATGGCGTTTGTAGCTGGGGCCTTTGGGAGGTGATTAGGGCAAGAGGGTGGAGCCCTTATGTATGGGATTGGTGCCCTTATAAAAGAGACCCAGAGAGGTCCCCTATGTCTTCATGTGAGGAACAAGCAAGAAGCCAGCAGTCTGCAACCGGGAAGAAGACCTTCCCCAGGACCCCCCACACGGGCACCCTGATCTCAGATTCCCAGCCTCCAGAGTGGTGGGAAATAAACTTCTGTTGTTTATAAGCGCCCCAGGCTGTGACATTTTTGATTGTAGTGGTTGGAATGGACTAGGACACTGGCCATGTTCAATCCCTGCAAATCCAGGACGAGAGGCAACAACAGAGCTTTTTTTTAGCAGAGATTTCAATCCGAGCAATGCTTTCCTTTAGTTCTATGTTGGCTTCGAATTTGACTGATTCCTCATTTTGGAGAATTGGTAACTATGTCTGAGCGAAGTTGATACATCACTCAGATTCCATGATTTTGGAAAAGAGACAAGTGTAGCCCTGCCTCTGCCTTCAAGTGATTGATATCTGGCTTGTAGGGCAGGGAGAAAACAGACCCGCGGACCGCCTGACCTATGATATGAGGATGTAGCTGTGCATCTAAAGGGTTTGAGAAGATCGTTTAACTGGCAGCTTAATTTTAAAGTCTGCTTCTAAAACACCACCCCCTCCTTCTTAGGGTGTGCTGTAATTCACACTCATCTTTTGGGGATTGATGATCTTTCTTCCATTATTTCTTTACTGTCACCAAAGGACCATTTATACAGATTCCTGACTATAACAGCTAATGCTTGTGTTGTGATTTATAATTTGACAATGTTTGGAGGGCTCCTGGCTGATGAGGGCTAGTACATGCCATTATCTTTGCATGAAATATTTCATTTCCTTCTCCCTGAAGGTATGGCTCTTAGACAGGAGGCAGGCGGAGCTCAGAAAGATCAGGTAACCCCTCAAGACCCAGAGCTGGTGCACATGGGTCATGGTCCCATCTGATCTATTCCAAGGCTCCCCACTTTCTTGTGTTGCCTCCAAGAAAGCATCTCCCCGCCTGCAGGACAGAAGATCACTCGGGGTATAGGGACTTCCAGCTCTGGGCTGGGGCTTGGGTGCCATATTGTGGGCTGGGGCTTGGACGCCATATTGTGCCTTGAGAAGGCTGAGACATTTATTTGCCTTTTCGAGGAACGCTGATAGGATTCCTTTACAGAGGTAGCTCTTCAAATGTGTTTGGAATATAACTTGTAGGAAAATTCACTTGCGTGCGGTTCTCAGGAAGACTCATGACACAAGGGAGGCCAACTTGCTGTTATTAGTCCAGAGACGTGCAAAGGAGATCGATGCCCCGTTCACTTATTTCCTAATCCTTAAGGCAGCAGAGAAACGTGACAGTCGATGTGTCAAACGTTCATTTGGACTCCAGGGCTTCGAAATGAAAGAAGAATATGAAAGGTCGCTACACCAATCTCCTTTGTTCGCAAAACAAATACTAAGCACCAACTCTCTGCCAAGGAGCCCATCAGGTTCTATGACTACAGTGAGGCTCAGACATGGTCTTTCCTTCTAACAACCCACAGCTCATAGGAGAGGAAGGTAAGGAAAGGGAAATTTATAATCCATAACGTGACGGGTCTGGAATAGTCAGGGAGAGCACAGCGTCCGTGGTGTGGGAACTCAGGAAGCAAAACTACTGTTCGCTTTAACTGGGCCCGGAAGGAGAGGCCTCACAGAGGGGGCAGATGGCATTTGACTTGGACCAGAAAGGATGAAGAGGCATGGGTTAGGCTACCGCAGGCAGCAAGAATGTCATGGGCAAAGGCAGGGGACATGTGGTGGCCTGTTGAATTTGCAGCCAGCTGGGTTCTGGTGGCGGGCTGGCCGTGCGAGAGGACTCCTTCAGTTGTGACGCCCTGGGCTGCGGGCTTCCCAAGACCCTTACCCTGGGGGGGGGGGGGTCTCAGTTTCCCCTCCTGCACAGTGAGGGCGAGCGCTGGATGGCGTCCAAGGGCTTTTCCATTTCCCGTGATTCAGCCTCTTCCAAGGCCTGATGTCAGCCTAGGGTGGCAGAGTTCACTTTCTGGAAAGGAAGGGGGAAAAAAAATGTGAATTATTTGTGCTTCAAGAGAAAGTGAGGCCAATCTCTTCTTTGTGGAATTGTCTTTGTCAACTTCCTCAGTGTGTTCCCCGCTTTGGCACCAAAATAGCCCTCTCATTATCTATAGGCACCAATTGTTTCCTCCCCACTAAAATGGTTTTTTTTTTTTTCTTTCTTTTCATTTTTTTTCCCCCTTAGAATAGACATTTGTATGGAGTGAAGAAATTGTGCAAAATAAGCAACAAGGTTGTAATATTTCTGGAACATCACAAAAACAATTAGCGAACAGCTCCCGCTGAAATCCCTCGGCCTGCGGGGAGAATGAAGAGAGGTCCTGTTTACTGGAGAGGCTCGCTCAGGGCAGGGGCCCGGGACTGGGAGTCGGTACCTGTGCAAAGGCCCGCTTCCTGTCCCAGGGTTTCCCCTCCTTCAGATGGAGATTGGTCCCCAGCACCACCGCCCCCCCCAACCCCGCTACAGGATGTTCCCCGCTTGCTGGGCTGACCGCTTCAGCTCACTCGCTGCCGGACCCTGGGCTCGAGGTTGGGATTCGGGGATGGAGGGGGTGGAGGCCTGGCCTTCATCCCTTCTTCTTGCTGAGCTCTTCCCGGCGAATTCCAAAGGGGCGCTCCTCGGGGCGGAGGAGGAAGATTTGGGGAAGAGTTCAGGCAGGGCCCGGACATAAATGGGGGTGGGGGTGGGGGAAGGGTGATGAGATACAAGTCATGGGCCCTGCCGATCAGAGGTCGGGCTAGAGATGAGGCCACAGGCAGGAGGCGGGTTGGGAGCTACGTTGGGTGAGTTGGCCTGGGCTGCGAGGCAGAGACGGGCAGTCGCTTCGGCAGGAAAGTGGCAGCGAGTAGCGGAGGATGTGGCAGGCTTTGTGGGCCTGATCCACACTTCAGAGCCTCATCCCGGAAGGAGAATTTTTTTTTGTGGCATTACAATTCGCATTCTACTGAGAAGGCAACGAAGGCCCTGAGATCAGAGGATAGCCCGAGGCCACACAGATGGTCAGGACAAGGCCGTGACCAGAACCCAAGACTTCAGACAACTTGGAAAATAGTCAGTTGGCACCTTTAGCCCTCAGGGTTCTTAACTGCCAGCCGCCAAAACGATTCTGGCCGATACGAACCCAAAGGGAGGCCGTGAAAAGGGTCCGAGAGTCCAGGAGGGCCAGAGACCCAGGCCTGGGGTGGAAACCAAAGGGCAGAAGCGGATGCACGGACACAGATGCCTTCCCCGCTGAGCACCGGCCGCTGTCGTTCGCTCCCTGACGTGCCCCAGCCCCAGGGACTGGACCGGACCTGGCCACGGCTGCCCGCCAAGCGGCCGCTACTGCCCGGGAGCTCCAGCCACCGCACCCACTGCTTGTCCCTGCCCCCGCCCTCCCCCCTTCCTTTCTCACCAGCCCTGAGCCCCATCTGGGCCGCGGCTGCTGGGGGGAAGGGCAGGCCAGCAGCATGTGCTCTGAGCTGGAAGTCAGGGCTTGTCGTTTTTAGCTCTGCCTCCCACCGGCTCGTGGGTGGTTAATACATAGAGAGGGGCGTCGGAGTTCCGGGGCCAGAGAGGATGACATGCGTCCACTCCACCCGGTTAAGGGTCACACGCCGTGTGCGAGGCCTGAACGTCGGGGATTCCAAAGAAGAGACACCGCTGTATGGAGAAGCTCGGAGCCTGAGTCCTAAACCGAGATCCTTCCCACGGGCCCCGTAACACCTCAGCAAGGTGGATAAGACAGAGCATACGGACGGAGACACAGAGGCCCAGAGAGGGCAAAGGATGTGCCCGAGGTTGTGGAGCTCATGAACACACGCTGGCCTCATACCCAGGAATTGGGGCTCAGACCCCAGCCTCTTTGTGGCGCACGGAGACCGAGTTCCTGCAGGAAACAGAGCTCGACTCAGAACCGGGTCTGCCTGTTTGACGCTTGAACTGGTCTGGGGAGGCGGGGTGCAGAGAGCCAGCATCAGATCGGAGATGCAGGGTGGCTAAGCGCCCTGTGTTTATTGTGCCCGGACTGAATCCACCTCTTGTCTGTGTGTGGGAGTGCGGCGGGCTGGTGGTGGAGTTCAAGAATGCCCGTTCTTTCAGCAGGAAGGGCAGCAAATGGCCCCTCGTGCGTCGGTTGGTCTCCGCGAGGATGTGGAACGCATTTCTCCGAGGCCGCAGCTGGCGGCATCTGTGGCATCAGAGGCAGCTGCGGCCCCCTCCACAGTTCCAACTGTGGAGTCTCTGCCCCGGAGCTGAAGGGCGGGGCCACTGGCTCGACTTCACTGGTAGCCTGGCCTCTGGTCAGCTTACTGTGGCCGCCCGAAGGCAGTGGGAATGTTCCGGCCCCAGACCTGGGGCCCCCAGGAGGAAAAGCGTCCTGGCAAGGGAGTGAGTGGCTGTGTTCCCGAGGCCCCCGGCCCAGTTTGCCTTGTCTGCAACCCCTGTGGCAACTTCAGGCTGGGAGCCTGGAGAGACATTCTGGGGTCCTGGGGGAAGAGCACTGAATTTGGAGTCACATGACGCAAGCACCAGTCTCAGATCTGCTGCGGCCTAAGTGCCTAGCTCTGGGCGAGTCAGTTCCCTGTGCCAAGCCTCAATTTTCTCTCCCCTCAAATGGGATAGTGATATGGTGCGGACCGATAGAGCTTGCCAACGTGGAAGCCTCGGATCACACAGTGCCTGACAGGTCCCTCCTGGAGACCGCTGTCAGGAGCACATGACAGTATGAGTTGGCTGAGGGCGGCCACGGGGCCCCAGGAAGGGGTGTGTGTGAGGGCCTCTCGCACTGTGGTTTGGGAGAGGCCAGAAGTGTCTTGTCCACCAGCACCATTCTAAACGCAGCAAGACTGAGCCCTGGAGACGGGAAGGGACTTGCCCGAAGTCACCAGGTCCCATCCCCGAGCCCCTCTCTCTTCTCTTTAATCTTGCTGTGTTACTCTCCAGCTTGTGGTCATCAGATATACAGGGGAGGCTGCTGTTAGTCACACAACTAACACAGGCTTTCGAATCCGTCAGACCGGGGTGACGACACCTAGCTGGGGCCTCTGTCAAGGCTAGCTTCGTAAGCCTCAGTCCCTCTTCTCTGTAGAGTGGGGATAGTAATGCTAGCCTCCGCGAAGATTAAACGCCTGGTTCATTGAAGGCATTGAAAGGAAAATAAGGACAGATGTGGCTGAGCGGATAGAATCAGAACCCACTTGTCCCCTGCTGGATGCCGTTGACCCCGGGAGCTGGCACGGCAGAGTCACTGACAGGGCACAGAGGAGGGGAACGTGGCTGGTTCTCCTCCACGGGAAGACAAAGTCAGACTCAGCACAGCGAGGGGTTGGGGCCAGGCCAGCTGGCGTGACCCGGGGCCGGCGGCTGCCCTCCTCTGGCCTTGGTGTTCCCATCTATGAAATGAAGGGGTTTGTGGTTTGCTTAGATGAGTTTAAGAGCTCTTCCTCTCTGACGGTTAAACATTCTCCAACTGTATTAATCTCAGAACTCCTGGCGGTATTTCCAGGGGCCAAATTTCCTACCAGGTCCGTTTTGAAATAATGGCGAGGGAGCTCATTAGCGCCTCTGCCCATACAGGCAATTCCTGGGCGGGGACGGGGGGGGGGGCACATTTTCTGCACTCGTGCACAGGCCAACTTTCCACCATCTCGTGTTCTCAAATAGTAATAACTGCTATTTCTACTAGATGGCTCACTCACAAAGGTCTCTCTGTGCCAAGGTGCCTGAGGCTGGGGTCTGGGCACACAGTTCTTTTTCCCTCTGAGAATATGCCTCCACCTGCAAGGCAATTAACCAAACAATTTAAGTGAAAAACCCACCACTTTACACCTGAAATATGCTAATAATGGAGAAGAAGAAAAAATTTTGTGGGAGTGAATCTAACATTAATTATCTGAATAATTGCCTCAGATCTTCACTTAGCGTATTCAGAAGTAGAACTCTCGGGAAAGTGAGTTTTCCCAAAACCAAAATACAGGGTTTCTGTGTCTTTCCTTCAAGGCCCAGAAAGGTTGGACTTTGTCAGTGGCTTCCCTGAAAAATCAGAGCACAGGGAAAAGAGCTTGGTCTTAGGGTTCAGGAAAACCTGGGCTTGAATCTCAGCCCTACCACTTGCCAGGATGTGTCTTGAAGCATGTCATTTCACAGCGACGTCCTCCGTGAGGCTAAGTCGGCTGGGGTGTGCCCATGAGTGAGCTCAGGTGGCCCAGAGGAGTTCCCTGACTGACCGGGCGAGGCTGAGTGGAATCTCACCCTCTGCTCTCTTTCTCTTACAAGCTGCCCTCTCTTTAGTCATGGCAGACTCTTCATGTACCTACAATGCTCGCAAACCCTTGGCGGCCTAACAAAGGGTTCCCCATTCTCCGAGGCTCTCAAGTGTTTCTTCCTCTGTGAAGACTTCCCTGACCCCCACCTACCTATAAACCCAGTCTGAGCTCATCAGCCCTGAATTCCCCTGTGTGCCCTCAGAGGGCTGGGCACAAGGTTGTCCTTACACATGGTTGAGTGAGTGGATACAGTGGAAGCTCCTTTCACAGAAGCATGTAGACCTAAGTAAACCTGAAAAAGCAAGCGTCCCTTTACCGGATCTCTTGGAGTGCACAGCAGGGTCTGGTGTGTGAAATGTATTCGAGGAATTTTTACTGAGACAATAAGTTCAACGCCGAATGAATGAGTGACCTGGAGAGTTCGTAATTAGGTCAGAGGCAATGCAAAGGATCTCATTCATTTGTTCCCTATTTACTGCGAACACAAGATGTCAAGGAGAAAGTCAGACACGGTTCTTGCCATTATGGACTTTACTTCTATGGGGAAAGAGACTCGTGAACCAAGTAGCTGCAATAATGTTGATAAGGGTGGCAGGATATGGGGATAGATTGCAAGGGAAACCAATCTAGCCTGTGAAATCCTCCTGAAATAAGTGCTTCTTAAGCTAAAAACTGAAGTATGAGAAGACACTAACTGGCTGGAGGAGGGGCAGAGATGATATTCCGCTGGAGAGACAAGCACATGCAAAGGCCAGGAGGAGGTGGGGGGCAGAGGCTCGGGGAAGCTGAGGTTTATGAGGTGAGTGAAGGACATGTCTTGAGAAACTTTAGAAGCCGTATTAAGGCATCTGGGCTATGTCAAGGGAAACGGGAAGCCATGCAAGGATTTTTAAGGCTGTGAGTGACAGGGTTTTAAACCGCAACCTGGCTACGGAGTAAGGAATGAATTGGAAGGAAGTAAGAATAAGGAAAGACCAGTGTAAGAGAACGCTATCCTTTGAAACAGTGAGATTCTCCTTTTTTTTTTTTTTTAATTTTTTTTTAAGTTTATTTATTTTTGAGAGACGGAGACAGAGCATGAGGAGGTGAGGGGCAGAGAGAGAGGGAGACACAGAATCCGAAGCAGGCTCCAGGCTCCGGCCATCGGCACAGAGCCCGATGCGGGGCTCGAACTCACAAACTGTGAGATCGTGACCTGAGCTGAAGTCTGACGCTTAACTGACTGAGCCACCCAGGCGCCCCTGAAAGGGTGAGATTCTAAACATAAAGACAATGTGTAGAGCAAAAAAATGTGCAGGGCTGAAATGATCATTGAAATGACAAGCATCACCAAATACTTGATGCGGAATCCACTATCATAATGATTCTTGGGTCCAGAAGCTCACAGTGTGACTGGGGAAGTCTCCATTCACACAAACATTAAAGACCTCATAGTATACGCTTTCACCTAGGCTAAGAAGAGCCTCAGTGACTGTAAGGGGAAAGATAGAGAAACCACGTGCTAAAATCTCCCGGAGTCATTCTTGTCAGAGGCAAGGGGTGTCCAAAGCACCGACAGTGACAAGCAGATATGAGTAGGAGGAGGGAGAGCTTCCCAGGTCAAGGCTGGAATGAGAATAGCATGCCATTCTCACCGAAAGAAGACTCACCTTGAAGGAATTATCGGAACCTGAGCGGTTAGAAACATCACAAGGTGCTGATTTCTTCAGATTTGATTTCTCATCTTTTAAAAACAAAATTGTTTTTATCTTCAAGATATGTCTAGAGACATTTGCTTATGCTAGGTTGGACTGTATTGTTTGAGGCTGGAAGCATTTGGCATCTTATAGGTATGAATTAGACCAAACTGGGTTAGCATGAGTTGGGGTCATTGTTCTCAGAGATGAGCTGTGTTGGGTGGGTTGGGTGATATTGGATGGAGTGATTTGGATAGTAACTGGAATATGATGGAATTTGTGGAGATGGAAATATTGAGATAGCATGGGTCAAATTTAACTGAATTGTGTTTATTGCCATGAATTTCTTTGGTCTTTCTAAGCTTCAAGGAGTTCAGTCAAGGTAGGTCTTTGGGAGATTTAAACAATTTTTCTTTTAATGTCTATTTATTTTTGAGAGAAAGAGAGACAGAGCGTGAGCTGGGGAAGGTCAGAGAGAGAGGGAGTCACAGAATCCAAAGCAGGCTCCAGGCTCCGAGCTGTCAGCACAGAGCCCGACGCGGGGCTCGAACTCCCGGACCGCGAGATCATGACCTGAGCCGAAGTCGGACGCTTAACCGACTGAGCCACCCAGGCGCCCCTAGAAGATTTCTAACACTTCCCGAGAGTGTCTGGTGAATCCATTTGGGGATCTATTTGCAGAGTGAGAGAAGAGGATGTGCCCCCGGCACCGTATTAGAGCTACGGACCCCTGGGCCGTCTGGCGGAGCAACGTCTTAGGCAACGCCAGTTTGGACCCATCTTGCTTCCCTGTCTGAGCTCCATTTTTTCTCTGAGCCCCGATCGCAGCTTCTGTGAGATGAGGGGAATGAAATCGCTCACAGTTCGCACAGCACTCCCACGTGTTGTTCCGTGGGACCCGCATCCACCTCCCTGGCCAGTCCACGCCATCGTACTGATGGAGGACGAGGGTTCCTCGGGGTCACGCGGCCAGGGGGGCACCCACCAGTTGCAGAGGCCTCCGGATGGGGCCCCTCACAGAGCCCTTCGGAGCCTCCCTGAGGCTTGACGCTGGGGCCCAGTCGGGGGTTCCAACGTGCCTGCGGATGTATGTGGTGATGTCTGCCCGCGGAGTGGTTTGCGTTTGTCCCCCTTTGGTGTTTGTGTCGATACAACCCGGCGGCCCTGTAATGGAGCAGTGCTGGGGTTCACAGAGAGGAGTTGGGCGGAGGGGGGAGGACAGGACTGTGGTCCCTGACAGCGTGGAGGATGAAAGGAAGACAGTGAGCTGGGCTGGCTTTTCTGACCTGAAGAAGCCCATGTCAGCCGCGGTCAGGGGACCCCCCCCCCTCCCCGGCCAGTGTGCCTCGCTGGACAAGTGTGATGGGAAGTGGCCAAGAGACCCTGAGGTGAGTCCCGCTTTGTGCCATGTTGGATGACTCATCCCACGTCTCCAAACCTCGGTTCCCGCCTCTGTGAGGTGGAGACTGTCCGTGGGATGGGAGGGCAGGACGGAGACCGATGGTCTCCCCGTGGAAACTGTCCGTGGGATGGGAGGGCAGGACGGAGCTCAGGCCCCGGTGCATGGCAGGAGCTGTGCACATCGTCCCTTCTCTGCCTCAGGAGCTCCACCTGGGAGCCTTGTAGGCTGAGGAAATTGGTATCTCCCGTCCATTCCCAGGTGACCTCCTGCAACCCCTTCCACCCCGGGCAGGTCGACTGACCTGTGACCCCGAGGTGTTGACAGAATCTCTGGCCTCTGGGAAGGAGGGGGTCACTTTACCGAGTTTGTGCAAATAGATAAAGAACAAAGTGGCCCATAAATCAGGAAAACAGGAAAAACAAATAATTCTCTTCCCCCTTGGGAAAGGAGCAGCAGGGATGTGGGCGGGAGAGGGGAGGCGAAAGCTGGCGGGGCAGATTCTCTCAGGGCTTTCCCCGGATGCAGGGGTGCAGTGGGGAGTGGCAGCTGCGGGGGGGAGGGGAAGGTGCCCCTTTTCTCAGCCGCACCACTAGACCTCTACATCTCTCTCCGGAAGCTGGCCCCTGAGAGGAGACTCGCTCGGGGTTGGGGCACGAAGCTCTCTTTTCCCTGTGGGCATTACTGGTTATTCTGTGTCACCCCAGAACGACACGGGCCAGGAAGGGGCCCCCCAGGACCCCAGCTGGAATGTCAGGATCTGAACAAAGCACCCACTATGTGATCTTACACCAACCACTCCCTGCCCGGACTCTGTTTCCCCATCTGCAGCATGGAAAGTTAATCCCTGTCCCGCCTGCTTCTCTGGTACGTGGTGAGAGGGACAGGAGACAAGGCCTGCGCAAAACCCCGGGGGCACCGCAGTGTCCTGGGAAGGACGCTGGCCCTGGAGCGGGCCACCCGGATCAAACCCAGGCTCGCGGCCAGGAGAGTGGGCAAGTGACTGCACACCTCCCAGCCTCGGTTTCCTTCTCCGTAAAACAAAGAGGGTGACTGTGCCTGCCTCCTGGGGTTATTCTGATGCATCGTCGAAGATACCAGCTGTTATACTAGGTGTTGGCTGAAAAAAAAAAGTCTCTCCATCCTTTTCTTATTGAAAACACACCCCGACCGCTGATACCTTTCAGGGTTGGCTCTTGGGGGATCATGGAAGGGTAAGGCCTGAAGTGGCAAAGCCCGTGTGGCCGGTGCTGTCCCGGCTCTACCCACCAGCCTGCACGTCTCACCTGCTCATTTGGCTTCATTCTTCTGTGCTCCTCACTCAGGGCTTTGCACTTCCTGTTCTAGAGTGACCAGCTGCCCGATTTCCCCAGGACTGAGAGGCTCTCCGGGCATGGGACTTGCAACCCTGACCCATGCTTCACTTCCCTGGGAAGCCCACGCAGGCTGCAGCGCCCCCCCCCCCCCTTCCCCCCGGGGCGGGGGCCCCCCGGGCCCGCCAGATGAAAATAGCACCCTTCTCACCTTTCCTTCCTCCTTGTCCAAAGCTTTTATCACCATCTGGAATATTGTACGCGTGCTTGCTTATTTGTCTCCCTGTCTGCTGTACAGTGTAGGCTCCATATAAGCAGGGAATTTCATTTTGTTTTTAATTTTAGATAATGTGCCCTTTTATTCTCTAAATAACCCCCACGGGCAAGTACTGTCATTGCCCTGGTTTTTACGAGGAAGGAAACCGAGGCTGGAAGGGGTTCAATCCCTTGCCAACACCTTCTGGAGATGAGCCTAGGTTTGAACGGGGTGGGCCCATTCTATTTCTGGTTTTGTTTTTGTTTTTATTTATTTTATTTTCTTTTTTTGCCGCTGTATCCCCTGGAGCCTAGAACAGAACTTGGCAGGTGGTAGGTACTTTTCTTTTTTTTATATTTTTAAATTTTGGAATGTTTATTTATTTTTCAGAGAAAGAGACAGAGCGCGAATGGGGGAGGGACAGAGAGACAGGGAGACAGAATCCGAAGCAGGCTCCAGGCTTTGAGCTGTCAGCACAGAGCCTGGCGCGGGGCTCGAACTCACAAACCGCAAGATCGTGACCTGAGCCGAAGCCGGACTCTCAACCGACGGAGCCACCCAGGTGTCCCTGGATGCGTTTTTCTTGAATGAACAAATAAATGAATGAATCTATGGTCCTTGGGCCTAGATAAAAGCAGAGAGAGGGCCAACTGGGATTGCTCCTTTAAATGAGCATGAAAAATAAAAGTTAATGTCTGTCCCGGGCTGACTGATGAGGTGTGCAAGCTCACGGACAAGGCAGGAAGCGAGGCTGGATGCTTAGACTGGACACAGAGGGACAGGGAAAGTGGAGCAAGACTTCAAAGCACCAACAGCTTCTCTGAGGCTGTGTCTAAACACGTGAGGCCCAGAAGTGAGGCAATTAATCAGGTAATTTCAGCCCCCTTCCAGCCAATGGCCTCAATTATCTGGCTATTTGAAAACTACCCGTTTTATGGGTAATGAGTGTTAATAGGATATTGTCCGGAAACAGTCTCTCCTCCAGTTTGCTCTTTGGCATTCAAGGGGCCCCAGGCAGCAGGAAAGGTCCGGTTAACTCTTCGAGACTCACAGTCTGCACGTTTACTGGGGACAGGACGACCGTCGTCAGTCAGCAGGCCGCTGTCAGGATTAAACGGCGGGCACAACACCTGGAATCCTGGCTTCGGAGCTCAGGAAACGTTCCGTCCGCTGTGGCCAGCCACGTTCCCCTCTGTCCCCACCAGCCTGGAGCCAGGCCCTGCTACTACCTTCCTCCAGGCGCGCCTCGTCTCTCCCGTTCTGCGCACCCTTCTGAATGCAGCAGGAGAACTTTGAGAAGAAGAGTTGCCTTCTACCTCTCCCTGATGGCCCCTTAACAGAGCTTGCCTTCCTGGGAGAAAAATCACTGAGGAAAAAAACAAGAGTGAGAAAGAAAAGGGAACTCTGATCACTCTCGGCTCTCCTGTGGGTCAAGGAACCTGCGGGGTCCTTTAAAAGCACGTCCTCAATCCTCACGACTCTCCTGCTAGGGAGGCTACTGTTACGATCCCATTCGGCAGCCTGGGAGACTGAGTTTCAGAGGTTTAAAGAGCACGTGTAAAGTTAGACGGGCAGTAAATGGTGGCGCTGGGAGCCAGACCCAGGGACCAATTAGAATTCTACAGGTAGGGAACCAACAAAACCAGGCCTGGAAAAGTCTGGTGAGATCGTGGGATGCCACCCTTTGTTTCACAGACGGGAAAACCGAGGGCAGGAAGGTGGAAATAGAGGCAGTAACCTGACGGGAGGGTGATGGCGCGGTGGCAGCGGTTACAGCCGGAATCTAAGGTGTATCTGCTGGGCGTCGCATCCGTCTCACCGCCAGGCCCCGCTCCTGCCTCTCTGTGCGCAGCCTGGCCCCGGCCCGAGGTCCCCGCCTTCCCGGCGGCGGCTGCCCTCTGGCTGGAGACACCAAGGGGGCGGCCGGGCCGCTGCTGCAGCCGGCTCTGCGTGGGTTCCCCGGGCCGGCTGCCCCACCTTCCACTCACCTCTGGGCCCCGTGTCCATCATGCCTCCTGTTTTCCTCCTTCAGATCCCCGACATCTGTTCCTCTGGCCCAATTCACCCTTAGGCTTTGGAAACTTGAATCTGAATGTAGTTTTCCCAGGCGTGCCTAGGTCCCTCCGTGCCCAGAACCCGCAGGTCCCCTCTGGGTGCGTGGCCTCCCTGGTGTCTGGGAAAGACGAGACTTCAGGGCTGCGTGGTCAGAGTAGCAACCCCCTTGCTTTGCAACAGTGCCTAGAAGGCCTAGCCCCCGTCCCTCCCACATACCTCCAACCACTGTCCTGGCCATTTCCCTTTCAGAGGTCAAGGAGGGAAATCAGGGCATGGCCAGGGAGGAGGTGATTCCTCCAGGAACAATTGAGCAAAGCGCTCCTGAGGAGGAATGAGACGCTTCCCCCAGCTTCCCCCACCGGCACAAATCCTGCCCCGTCTTTGGACCTGGTCTTGCCCCAAGAAGCTTTCTGCTCCCCCTCGCCCACCTTTGGGCCCCGGCAGGCCCCACTGCTCAGCCAGCTGAAGGTACGGGGTGACGGCCATCCCTCAGGTCTGAGTGGTGAGCGCTTCCTATGTCTCTGAGGAGCTCCCTGTGCGTTACTTCCTTCCGGCAGGTGGGACAGGGTGGCCCAGAGGATCGAAGGTCAAGAAGTAGACGGATGTGTCTGAGTCACCCTGTGCAACAGTGGCGGGGATTGGGGCTGGGACCCGGATCTCCCGTGTGCCCCACAGGATGCCTACAGGGCCAGGACAGCAAACCCTCCCACTCGCCAGTCCCTGGGAATGGATTTTGGTCTCCTGACCTCCCCTGGCCTTTTTGTCCCAGGCAGGTTAGCCCTTGACGGGGGGGTGGCTATAGCCACCGCCATGGAGCACGTAAGTCAGGGTTGGCTTAGAAGGCCTAGAAGACACAGTCTAGAAGACATAGCCCCTCTGACGGGCTTGGGTCCCTCTCCCCCCATGAAGTGAGAGGTTGGGCGCTACGCGACCTGGGTCCCAGCACCTAACCGCACACTCGTGTGACGTCCAAAGGCAAGCACTGGTCACGTTAAATCACGTGTGACACGTGTGTAAACGTTTCATCCATGTACAATTTCCCCCTCAGTCTCTGAACACACAATCCATCCTCCAGAGGGGAGCATGTCAACCTCCCCTGTTGTGTTGACATTGCAGCTAATGTCATCTCATCGTCTGTCCCATTCTTCATTCTTCTGGCCTTCCTGAAGCCCTCTGCCCTCTCCCCTTGGAACACCGGGGTGGGGGTGGGGGGCAGGTGCTCACGTTAGCCCCCAAGGCTGCCCAACCCTATTGGCCAGCTCTTTAATTTCTGAGCGAAGCAAACAACGCAGAGAAGTTGGACAGCCCAACCCCCTTTGGTCAACTCTCCAGCCAGAAAGTGTAGTGTGAATGATGTTGGGGAGGGCAGAGCGGTGGCCGAAAGGTGTGTCTGCTTGCTCCTCTCACTGGACCTTGTAGATCTGTCAGCGCTTTTTTCCCCCCCCTGTGGTAAAATATACATAACCTAAAATTGGCCATTTCAACTATTTTTAAGTGTCCAACGCAATGGCCGTAAGTGCATTCTCCTTACTGTACAACCACCACCACCGTCCATCTGCAGAATTTCATCACCCCTCATGGAAACTCTGTCCTCACTAGACAATAAATAGCCCCCCAGGCGCCGTCCGGAGTGACATCTGTGCCCTCTTGCTGTGCCTACGAATTTGACGATCCTAGTCACGCAAGTGGAACCACCGTTTATGCCTGTTAGTCGATGTCAGAATTTCGGTTCTTTTCAGGGCTGAGTAATATCCCATTATATGTACGCACAGCATTTGGTTTATTACCGGCACGTCTTTAGCGGCCACCATCTGTCTGGCTCTGTTCCAGGCACTTTTGTATATGGGTCAGGAGACTCATGACACGAACATAGCATTTTCTTTCACGCAGGATGGCTAGACGTTTTTGAAGTGATCGGCAAGTAAATCAGGGTGCCACCAAACAATGGTGGCTGTTTGGTGAGAGGTAGGAGACACTTTCCAAGGACCGGTCTAGTCTGAGATTTGGGGAGTAACCTGAAATATACAGAGTTTTCTGCATACCTGTTGATTCTCTCTTACAAGTTGTTCTTCTTTATACTTGTGTTTGAGCCGGCAGAGAGAAGGGGGAGCTAACTGTGATGTGTCAACTTCCCCTCTACCCGTCAACGATTCTGTTATCGCCGCTCCTATTGTGTGCCAGGCTGTGATGCCTCAACCTCGTTACCTCTTTCTCTCATTTGCCATTTCAAACTTTTTTTTCTCCTTACCGTGACAAATATCTTTGGGAATGAAACAAAGTAGAAGAAATAGCCCTTGCCTGTAATCAATCTGTCAACTTGATTTCCTTTTGTTTGAAGTTATTGATCAATCTCACCCACCCCTTCCCCCCCGCCCCCCTGCCCTTCTGTCACCTCTCTGGCTCTCCTCTGTCCTGCTCCCAGTTCTGTCCACTTGGTTGCTTTAGAGCCGAAAGCTCAATATCTTCTGTGGGTGCATCTTCTAATCGGCAAGGTGGCCAATTAGAGCATGGTGTGAATGCCCCACGTTTTTCTTATTCCTTTGTTGCCTGTTATTCTTTACATTGGTGCTATTTTGGATATCTTAGATTAATGGAAACCCCCTGGTTAAGTGAGGGTTTGTGATATTTATTGATGTGAAGATAGCTTATTATGATTTATAATGAACAAACTCTTTCAAAGAGTCTTATCACCCACGACAGGACAATAGCGCACAAGGCTGGTCTTCTCACTCTGGAACATTCCAACAATACTCAGCTAACCGCTGTGGTCCTTATACACACGTTTCTCTCCCTTTGCTTTCACCCAACATCTTCCATGACCTAGATGTTTAAACAAACACGCTATGCGTATTTCTGCGGTGGCACCTCTAAGGCTTTGCTGCCTGCATTTGTTTAAGGGTCTGCCGTCCCCCGTCTGGATCTGAGCTCTTCCAGAGCAGCGAGGGGTGGACAACAATGAGTAAGTCACAGTCCTTTTGCTGAAGCCACTAACAATGACATGGGAAGACAAACATATCAAAGCCGACTACAAAATGAGGGTGTGGGGAATATGCTTTGGAGAAAGAAATAAGTGCATAGAGGGGATGGATGCCTTGGGGAGTTTCAGTTAGAAACTGAAAAATGAGAAAGATTTACGGATGAAGAAGAACCGGGGAGGGTCGGCATCTCAGCCATCGGGAACAGCATGAGCAATGGCGTGGCGGCCAGAAAGTGAACGGTGTACCCGGAAAGTGTCGCATTGGCTGCTGAGGTGAAGGAAGTGACTTGGGAACTGGGGAAAGCCTTGGATTCCCAACCTAGACCGTCACTGTTCATCCTGGGGCAACGTGGAGCCATTGAGGGCTGTGGAGACGGGTGGCTCTTGTCTCAGTTGGGGTGGCCGTACCGAGGGCAGGGAGACCAAGGCAGAGTCTCCTGCAATAGAACTGGAGAGAAGGCCAGAGCGGATGGAGTTGGGTGGGAGGGCATACCTAGGGGACTTCCCTGAACACGACTGTCACATCCCGTGGGTGCGTCAGTGGGAGGAAGAAAGTAGGTGAAGAAGTGTTTCTCCACCGACAGGGCTGTCGCCAGAAAGAAAGTCACTCTGCCAGGCGCACTGTTTATTGTTCTCTGTCACAGTCTATCTTCTGTTACATAATGCATCAGGCTGACCCTACCCCACAGACTCTGCCCCAGAGCCCTTTGTCGGCATCTGCCCGTGGGCCTGTGATTGGGCAGCTGGGCCGACCGGCCCCCCGACCAGCCCCTCCTGGGTCCCCCTGGGGTGGGCGGGCTCCTGAAGGCGGCTGAGCTCCTGGGAGGGGCTTCTACCCCGGGTGCCGGTGGACCTACAAGGCAGGCAAATGAGGGCACATCAAAAAGCTGTCATAGCTGGTCCACACCTCATTATTCGCCTTGGGACAATCAACTGTCCACTCACTCAGTTTACTTATCTTACCTGCAAGAGAAGAAGATTCTGTCAACATAGAAAGTGCTGGAAGGAGGTTGCTCAATGTTGAAGCAAATAAAATAGAAATGGTACAATCTGCCCCGAATTGGACCATCTCCTCCAATACCGGTGTTGTTATGGACCCTCGTTCCCCTTTGGTCTTTAAGGGCTGGAGTAAGGGGTTGGGGAAGAGGGGCTACCGTCCAGAGCTCTGGATGCCTCATAAGTGAGGAGAGGCCTGAGTGGTGGCAGGACTCACACTCGAGTCCAGCTGGAGACTGTGCGGGTCCGAGGAAATCAGTCCTTGGTCTCTAGACCAGCCACAGCGGAGCACTGAGGAGTGTGTGTGTGTGTGTGTGTGTGTGTGTGTGTGTGTCGGGCTGGGGGAGGGAGGAGGCAGTGTTTAGAGCTGGTGCCAGTTTGGACCCACCTGGCGGGGCCTGGTCTGCCTGGGATGTGTGGAAGCCGAGGGTGGGCCCAGCACCACAGCTGCCTCTCTGACATGGCGGGACTGAGTGGGAACAGGCCCCGGGAAGGAGCTGCCCGAGCAGGCCCTCCGTCCATAGTCAGAGACGCCCCCGAGGGGCTGTGGGGTGCAGAGCCCTCAAAGCCAGAGTCAGAGACACTTGAGCCTGGTTTTGCACATCGAAACAGAAGCCGGCTCGCCCGCCGGCTCTGGCAGAGCCCAGGGGCCCTCAAGTGCACCCACCAGCTCTGTGTTCAGCTGACAAATGTGAGGCGTGGCCCCTCCTGTGCTCCACGCACTTCTCGGGCCGGGTGCGGCCGTGAACACAGCAGGGGAACGCTGTCCCTCCGCGGCCGCCGTCCTACAGTGAACGAAATGAGGGCTCACACAGAAGGCAGGGGCTTGCAGTGACCGCGATGGCTCCTTATCATGAATATGACAGAAGTCAGACGTGGGCCAGGCTGGAGGGGAGCTGCCGACGGAGACAGCCCCTCCCGGGGGTGCCGGGCTTCGCTTTGGGGGACAGCGTTCTCTGCTCCCCTCCAAGCGCCTGTCTCCTGGGTCCTCCTGCAATTTTCCACATGCATCAGACATGTTTGTTTTGGAGGCTGCAGGACCAAATTTGTCCCAGCTCAGAGGAGTCCATCCCCGGACAAAAGGCAGTGTGCTGGGACCCCTGTGCGCGCAGGAATCCGTCCCGTCACCTCTGTGTACCATCCATAACCCTAAAAGACTGCCCTGTCATCTTATCTGGCAAGCGAGGTTTTAGCAGTCCCTTCATTAAGCCTGGAGAACAAAGGCGGCTGGGTGAGGGTCTCCGAACGTCCAAACACCCTGTCACCCGGAGTGTGAGGCCGAGGCTGCCCCAGGGAGGGCTGGGCCTGTTTACAGATGGGAGCAGATAACGGGCGGAGGAAGGTCACCCAGCCTTTTTTTCCCATCCTCTGGCTGGGCAGGGGAGAGGCGGTGGGGCGGGGGTGGAGGGGACCCCGACCACCCGGATGATGCTCCAGCTGGCCCCGGGGAGGGGGGGGGCCTCTCTCCAGCTCAGCAGAGGAATGCAAGCAGAGCCCAGGACCCCTGTCTTCACACCCTGCAAGAGAGGAGGGGCTGAGATGGGGGGGGGGGCAGGGAGCCCCAGAGAGACCAGGAAGGGGATTTTACAACCGTGTGACTACTGCTGCTAGGGGTGGGGAGAGTGGGAAGCAGGTTACTGTTTGAGTCACCCTCTCCGGCTGGGCAGGAGTGTTCTGAGAGATCTCTGGTTTGTACTCCAACTAGCCTAGCCTCCTCCCCCTGGGACAGGAATCCCCTCTGTGTTATCAGAGACACGGGGCTACCCGGGGCTGCTTGGATACCACCAGTCGACGGGGAGCTCACTCCTCCAAGGGGAGGTGGTCTGTTCCTTTGGAGGGCAGCTCATGGGAAAAATCTCCCCAGGTGAGCTATCATCTGCCCACCCACCTCCTCCCCCCCACCCACACCGCGCAGCAGGCTGAATGTTTGTTTAGGCTGAAGTCTTGACTTTGTGCTCTAAGTTCTTCCCAGGCTTTAGAGAGAAACTTTCTCTGGATGAATTATTATTATTCTCATTACCACCCAAACTAATGGTCATCATCATCATTAGTAATGACAACGCCTTGCACCAAAAGAGCACTTCTTCTCTCAGCGCTTTTACACGCCAGAGTTGACCTGCCCTTCCCGACAGCCCTATGAAATAGGCGTAGATTGACCTCATGGTTTAAATTACAATTTATTTATTTATTTTGAGAAAGAAAGAGAGCATCCCAAGCAGGCTCCGAGCTGTCAGTACAGAGCCCGATGTGGGGCTCGAACCCATGAACCGTGAGATCATGACCTGAGCCGAAGTCAAGAGTCAGACACGCGACCGAATGAGCCACCCAGGCGCCCCAACCTCATTTTTTTAGGGAACCAAACAGAAGCTTGGAGAGATCAAGTCACAGGCACAGGTCAGTAAGGAAGGGGTGGGGCCAGACCCCGTTTCCTACCTCCTAGTCCATGATGGCTCAGCCTGAATGTAGCTCACACCATTTCTAGACATTCACAAGGGCTGACTTCATGTTTTGTGCTAAAAAAAAGAATCCCTCCACCCCGAAGATAACGGCGGTCCTATTTCCCACCCCAAAATGGACAGGTGTTGTCACAAGGTTTCCAATTCAGAATTCAAGAAAAACGTTCGAGCTTCGAAGCTGGAAATGTCTGCTGTGAGAAGTAGCGAAGTCCCTGTGCCCAGAGGGGTGCATGTGAATTGACGAAGGACTTAGCATGGACGCGTTACAGGACAGCTGAGGGCCAGCTGGGTGTTGGAGTACATGATAAGTGCCTTTTGAGTTTTAGTTGAAGGAACACTTGCCTGCCACGCCCCATCCTCAGCCGAATTTGCTCTGTCGGACCTTGGACACTTGTCTTCTCCTCCCCTTGGCTATTGACACTCCTGATTCCGGGACCTTCAAACCCGGACTCGATTACACAACCAACCTTCTTGGTTCTCCGGACTACAGATGGCGGATCATGGGAACTTTTGGCCTCCAGAATTGCATTAACTCTTTCCTATAATAAATTTCTTTCTCTCTCTCTCTCTCTATATATATATCTCACATGGTTCTGTTTCTCTGAGAATCCTAATATACTCCTCCAGGACTCAGCTCAAACCATGTTCTCTAGGAACACAGTCTTGACCACCAGCCTCTCTGTCAGGCAGCTCACCACGTCTGCCCTTCTTTGTGTTTCTACCGTATGGTACACACAGCCATCCATTGGTTTGTCCAGATCACATGGAAGGGTATTGGTTTATCTGTGTATGCGCGTCCTGGACGGGGTCCCGCCTAGGAAAGTATGCTCTCCTGCTCAGAAAAAGCAATTGCCCGTATGTCCGAACGATTTTGATGGTCTGTATGAAATGCCCCTGTCCACACTTACCGCTCTTGGTGGCAGGTGTGAATGTTCGTATCCACACAACACACGCGTATACCACACAGCGCACAACACACGTGCCACACGGCCTACGCCTGTAACGCACGATACGCAACACACTTCCCACTTCAAATTCCCACACATCTGCTGTCTTTTTCTGCCAACACGCGTATCGTACACAGCTGTGTGGCCTCAGGCAGGTTCCCTGGCTTCTCTGGGCCTCATCTGTCCATTCCTGTGATCTGGAAGGCTCTTGACGAGAGGTGCAATGCTCTAAGATTCGAAGAGCAAGGGTAGGAAGGAGCTCTCTCTGAGGCCTGCCCCTCAGGACATTCGGGAAATGCTTCCTCCACCTCACGGGAAGACAGACTCACAAAGGGCCAAGTGTAGCATGGCAGGAACACAGGACAAGGGGAGCAGAGGCCACAGAGGGATAGAGAAGCTTCCAAGAAGGAAGCGCTTTGGAGGGAGGTCTCAAATAGCACCCCCTGACCGGTGAGCAGCGGGAAAGGCCGCAGGTGGCAGGGGGCCCTCTCTTTCTGTCCCCGCCAGGTGTTGAGCGGATGTTCACCTGCCTGAAGGAACACTTCTGCTTACACCTCCCCAAAGTCACAAGTCCAGTGACACCAGGTGATCAGCAAATCCCCTGTAAATCACGCGCTCCCGCGGCCGCAGGGGCCTCTCTCCACCTTGCTGTGGCACATCAGCCCACACTGGGGCTTCTACCTGGGCTGGTTGGGGAACCCTCTTTCTGGTGTCTGAACAGAAGCTTCCCTAGGCAATCCCTGCCTGGTGCCGTGAGGCTTTTCTTTTGGGATCCCAGATTTGTGGTATGTCTACGTCAGTCGAGGGACGGGAGCTCCCGTGAGGATAAACCTGTAAGTCTGTGTGCACGGGAGTTCACTCAGCCAAGAGGAAGGGCAGAGGTGAGGGTGTCTTTTCCGAGGCCTCGGAAGAGGAGCAGGGATGCTCCTGATGGGGAAGCACAAAGAGTTTGAGCAGAGCGCGGGGGACACGAGGGAGCCCTGGTCCCCGGGGACACTGGGGAGGCAGGGTGCTAGTTCAGAGCTTGACCGAGGGAGCGGGGCTCCGAGCCCAGCTCCCTTGAAATGGAAAAGAAGGAACCCACTGTACAGGTGCTGCCGGCCGGTCCCTCGTCCGGCCTGGATGTCGGGGGGCTTGGGCTAGAACCTCCATCGCCACCAGGAAATAGCCCCTTCTTGGGAGAGATTGCAGGAGCTGGTGGGAAACGGATTTGGGGACATTAAGGCTTGATATTACTTCTTCCGATAAAAAGGCGTTGGCTTAACCTTTTTGTCTTCTGCTTAATGACTTTCAGAGGCTCATTAGGCTTCGAGGAAGTAAACTTTCAAACTCAAACCACATGCCGCCCTCAGAGAACAGACCCCCCCCCACCCGCCATCACCACCACCATAGTGAAAGCCTTGTCACTTCCCAAGCACAGAACCGTTTCCTCAGAGGGGACACTGCAGGGGACCGCAGGCCGCCGAGCGGCACGGTCCCAGCGGGGCTCACGAGTCTGAGGCGACGGTGACGGCTGACTCTCCCAGACCCTTCAGTGCACCTGGCACTATCCTAGGTGCGTCGCACGCGTGAACGCACTACGTGTCACCCAGAGGCAGGTACCATCATGATCCCACCGCCCCCCGCCCCCTGCCCCCCAGAGCAGACCCGAGCACAGAAACGTCCAGTAACCTGCGTCAGATCGCACGCAGCACAGTGGCAAATCCAAAACCCAGATGCCTGGGTTTGCAGCCTGGCTCTGCCGTTGACCTGCTGCGTGACTTTGGGCGCGTTCCTTAGCTTTGCCGAGTCAGTTTCCTCATGTGTGGGGTGAGCACAGCAACCACATCTGTCTGTGCGGGGGCCACGGAAGATCGGGCCCACCGGGGGCCCACCGCGGCACCTGGGGTGTCGTGGGTGGCCATAAACGGATATGAGGTGAGCAAATGAGGTCTACCCGAGATGCCACCACGTTCACGAGGCCTTTGTCCCTGAGTGTGCTCACTGTTTGCTCAGGAACAGGCGGCACCGGGAAACCTCCCCATTTCTGCTGTTCCGTCGTGTAAGACCGCACCGCTAGGCAGCAGGAGAGCCAGGATTCGCACTCTGCTAATCTGGCCGCAGTGCCATGCACAGTGGAGCCGCCTTCAGACAGCCTGCCTTCTCCACCGGACAGTGGGCCCTTGGAGGCAGGACTTTGATGATTTGTGCTGATTTCCCAGCTCCCCACACGAAGCCTGGCCTACGGTGCTCAGAGAACGTATTTGGTCAATGAATGCATCAATGAACATAGTGGAGGCCTTCGCACTCTAAGGTTTTCGAATTCCACAGGCAGACAACAAAACGAGGCAACGTTTTCCCTGGATTATTTTGTGGAGAAATTCTTGCCGGCTGCCCTTTTTCTCCCAAATGCAGTGATTGGACCCGAGATCCCAGAACTCATTCCTCCTCTTTCTCTGACAGTGTCTGCCATTTCATTTCTCCCAGGAAGGGGGAGGGAGCAGGTCAGTTACGAAAGCTTCCACAGAGGAAGTGTTTGTACTGAGCCTTAAAGAACGAACAGGGGCGATTTAGACACGAGGAAGCTCATGTTGGATTTCTTTTTATGTGGACAGAATGCTGAGCCTTGAAAGCGGGCCTGTGCCTTAGGTGTCTTTTTATCTTCTCCTTTTTATTCTCTGTGTCTAGCACAGTCTATTCATCCAGTACAGTCTATTTATTCTTCCACTCATCCTTCATGTATCCAACCTCCTTCATCATCCATCCCTCCATCCATCCATCCCTCCATCCACCCGTCCATCTGTCCTTCATGTATCCAATCTCCTTTATCCGTCCATCCATCCATCCACCCATCCATCCATCCATCCTTCATCTATCCAAAATCTTCCTTCCTTCCTTCCTTCCTTCCTTCCTTCCTTCCTTCCTTCCTCTATCCAACATCCTTCATCCATCCATCCATCCATCCATCTATCCATCCATAGAATACTTACCGAACACAAACCTGTAGTACCTCAGAAACACACTGAGGCCACTGGATGGAGGCCCCAGAGACAAAATGTTATCTTATTATCAATAAGGTGCCCTAGAATCCAGTTTGGAGGGCAGTGAATTCCTGGCCCTTGTAGCATATCAACCAGGATGGTCTATGTGTGATCATAAAGGCTTCGATTGTCAGTAGGAGATTGGAGGAGAGAGCTCCTCCTCAGTTTCCTTCAAGTGGAGAGTGCTGATACGGCAATCTGAGTGTGGGGATGTCCTCAACACCCAATATCCTGATGTCTTGTGTCCTTAGTCACTCAAGAACAAAACAACTCCCTCTTTAGAGGATCAAGACTCCCTTAGCCCTTCCTTTCTGTTGAGGCCTCACACCCCCCACGGCTGCTCCTTCCTGGCCAGAGGCTGCAGCCCCCACTCCTCTCGGCACGGACAGTATGCGCCTGGCTCACCAAACACACAGCCCCCTTGTTCCAGGAATGCAGGCGGCTGCTTGGAGCCATTGCTGGAAATGGCCTCCCAACAGATGTGCCTTTAATTTGTTTCCGGGTCAGTGGCCCCCATGCCCCGAGGAGGCCGCCTCCCAGGCAGGAGGCCCCAAAATAGCCCTGTGTGTGCGTCCCTGGATGGGGTTATCCATCACTGCCCGGCCTCTGCCCCCGGATGCCTCACTCTGGTGGCTGGCTCTAATCGGACCACTTGATGTGGAGGTGGGGGAAGCCGGCTCTGTCCCCTCGGGTGTTGGCCCCTCAAAGGGCCAATTGTAACCACATGGAAGTGAGGCCTTCTGCCCTGGTCTCAGGGTCAGCCAAAGATCTCCCCCTGAACAGAAACTTCTAGGAAGGATGTGTGAGAGGTTTACAAAGTCGCTAGAGCAGAGACCATGATCTGAGGTTGCAATGCATTTCTTTATCCAGCATCCATTTGTTGAGCGCCTACCCGGTGCCGTAACGTGCCCTTTGTAGGCATCAACACCTGTCCTCTGATTCTTAAGGTAAACACAGTATTCCCATTTTGCGGACGGGGAAGCAAAGTGTCAGAGAGTTTACGTCTTCTCCAACCGAAATAGTAAACGAGGAACCAAGATAAGAACCTGAAAAACCGGGGTTGTTCCCACAACACCACCACCTCCCTGTCTAGGACAGAGAAGCTTGCACCCAGCAGGCACTTACTGAATCAGCGTGTCTCCTTTATCAACATCCTTGCCTATAAAACACATAAAAAAATAACTGTCCAACTGCATTGTTTTAAGGTTTAAATCAGGTAATGTATGTAAAGAGCCTCGCGTAGTGCTCTTTCAATGTGGTGCCCTGTTAGTAAACAGTAGGCGCTCAGTGCATCAATAAATAGAAAAGACCCAATAGGAGGGGTGCATGAACATATGGGTCACAGGGTTCTGTGTCCCCCGGGATGGCTCACGAGGCACTCCTGGCTCTGTGCAATGCTGTGGGGACATTTGCCTTATACAGGCCCAGAGAGGGGAAGGTAGCAGGGCTCAGGCTCTGGCCAGCGCTTTGTCACTGGACCATGCTGCGCGCACAGAGGGCATTGCTGAATGGGACTGTCACCAGATGTGTTCAGATGCTCCAAAGCGGGGCTGTAATCATGTCAACACCTCTCCGCAGACAACTTCCTGTGAGTCCCCACTGGCTCCCTGTTGCTACTGAATAAACTGCAAACTTCTCCTGGCCTCCGAGGTCTCTATGATCTGGGGTGCTAGAGTCGCAGGCCCCGGTTCTCCCTCCTCGTGTGAAGGACCACGCGAACTAGATTATTCCGCGTCCCGAATACACCTGCGATTTCATGCTGGCCGTCTTTTCCTCAAGCTATTTTCTGGGCTTGGAATTCCTTCCTTCCCCCCTCTCTCTTTTTCCCCTCAGTTTCTGCCTATTGAACATCTTGTCGTTCCTTCCTTGAAGGCTTTCCGGCACCTCATCAACACCCCAGTGGTGGTTAATCCCTCCTTCCTTGTGTTTCCAAATGACTTACAATATAACCTAGGTCCTAGATCAGGGGCCCTCAAACTACTGCCCAAGGGCCAAATCTGGCCCACTGCCTAGTTTTGCAAATAAAGTTTTATTGGGACATAGACATGCTCGCTTTTTTGCCTATAGTCTCTACAGCTGTTTTGACGCTGCAGTGCCAGAGTTGAGTAGTTCCTTCAGAGACCATATGGCCCCCAAAGCTAAAATTTCCTTTACAGGAAAAGCTTCGCCACCCTTGTCCTAGTGTGATCAAATGATCTGTTTCTGTTTCCATCATACCTATCCCATTGGGAAGACGGTGAGGTCAGGAGCACCTTTTTTCCTCTCTGTCCTGGGTGCCGTGTACGAAAGACAGTGTACAAGGAAGGGTCATACGACCATATGGCAAGGATGTGCACACACACCCGGTCTGTTGTCCCAGCTCCGTGTCACACTGTGGTGTGGACACAAGCTGCCCCCGTGACCCGACACCGTGTGGTCCGGGACCGATCGGAACCTCGGCTCCATCCTGGCGACTGTCAGAAGCGCCAGAGAAGAGTGACAGGCGCCACTGGGTACTCAGTGATCGATTGAGGGGACCAGTGGGAGCTGACATGGTCGGTACCGCTCATCTATGGAAGCTCCGGACAGCCAGACCATCTTCCTGGGCAAGGGTAGTGGCCCAGGCCCTGCTACCGCCTCTCCCGGACCTCCCCCTCCGCCCGGCTCAGCACCTCTGCCCCTCACAGGCTCTGCTCTTACCCTGCGGATGCTTCTGCTCAAGCTCCATGCCCTGCTCTGGGCTCAGTGGTCATACTTCCAGAACTCCAATCTAGGATGCAAGGATATTTCAGGAGTGTGCAGAGGTGTTGGGAGCTGTGAGAAAGGAATGGGAAGAGGGAAGAAGGAGGGGGGATCAGCAGGACTACCTGTGGGGCGGCGTTAACTTATTTAATCTTGACAAAAACCTTATGGGGTTAGTTACTAAGAACGATCTCTGCTTCACAAGTGGGGAAACTGAGGCATGGTAAATTTAGTGAGTTTTTCCAAGGTCACATGGCTAATAGGTAGGTGCAGTGGTTCAGACCCTCAGCTCTTAACCTCTCCTCTACCTTCTTCCCCGTCCCTGTCCAAGGACCCCAGATACTCCCTGGCCAGCAGTATGGACATCACCAGGGGGCTTGGTACAAATACAGACTCCTCGGTCCGCACCCAAGATTTGCTGGGTCAGCATTTTAACAAGACTCCCCAGAAAATTCAGGTGTTCCCGCAGCTTGAGCACCCCTACCTGAGATCACTTAGCCTTTCTAGGGATGAAGAGGAAGGTGGAGTTCGGCGAGATTAAGTCCCATGGCAAAGGTCACGTGGGGAGAAAATGCAGAGGTGAGAAGCTCGGACTTGGGTCCAGGCACCAAGCTGGAGGCGCTCTCATGGGCACGCAGGGCCTTCGGGGAAAGCAGGAAGCTTTAGTGTATTTTCAGTCCAAGTTCATATTCATGTGCTTGACAGATGAGGCTTTCCCACAGAGAGAGGACAGGCACCAAGACTGGGGAGCCGGTGGGGGCAGCTGGATGAGATTAGCAGCCCAAGTGTTCCTCCTCCCAGCCTGGCTGCAGCCTGTCAGAGCACAGACCGTGGTCTTGGAGGGAGTTTCCGCAGAAATAACCCGTGGCAAATAGAAAAAGGCCTGAGCACAGTCCCACGTGGGCTTCAGGCCAGGAGCGAGCAAGAGACTCCATGATGCGATCCCGGTGGAACGGAGTCCCCTGGGGCTGGGGGACAACCACCGTTACCCCCCAGCTGAATCCCAAGTCCCCTTTGTGGCACTCTTGCCAAGGGACTGCCCAGTTTCTGCTTGCACACCTCCGGCAGCAGAGAGCTCACTTCCTCCCGAGGAAGCCAATTTCGTATCCAAGCCCCCTGACCCCGGAAAAGCCTCCTCTGTGACAAGCTGGAACCTTCTTTCCTGCAGCTTCCGGACTTCCGCCCTAAAGACACTGAAGGCATGCCGAAATCACACACGGCCTTTCAGATCCAAGAAACCAACATCCCGCCCGGTTCTGAGGTCCGGGCCACTGAGCTGCTGCCCCTGCTCCTCGTGTGGTCCCCGCAGAGGACGGTTCCAGGCTTGGGAGAAACAGATGTCGTCCAAAACCATCTGAGAGGAGCCCGCCGGGAGGCGGGGAGGATGGACCGTGGCTGGGGAAGTTGATGCTGGACGCCTGGCTCCAGGAGGGGTGAGGCAAGAGGGGCAGGCCGAGGTTGGTTGGGGGTCAGAAGCACCTTTCCGTGGGGCGTTCGGGCCAGAGGATCCCTTTAGGTGGTGCCGAGCTCACTGCTGCCGGCATGTGCGGAGCCAGAGGGTCAGGACCACACATCCCCGAGCCTCCCAGGCCAGCCAGGAACGAGGGTCTGGGACAGGCACTGCCACCCCTTGGCCTGTGCCCTGGAACAAATAACACAGCTTTTCCGAATCTTAGTTTTCTTGTCTGTAACACAGGAGCGATGACAACCGGTCCTCGTTTGTGTCGTGAGTAGCAAATGCTCGGCATTTGTGTGGCCCACACAGTGCCCGGCATGCAGGAAAGGTTGCAGCCTTTTAAAATATGTTTCCCCCCCCCCACCCGGGCCAGAAAGGGAGGAAAAGTTAGCTTTTGTTTCTAAGGCGCGTGTGGAGCCTGCCCTCACCTTCTACGGAAAATGAGTGTCCTGGCCGAGTCCCTGTGTTTAATCAAGGGCTCTTTCCCTCAGCTGCTGGGATGCCAATTCACATTCCATCAGTATCTGTTGTTCCCCGAATGGTCCGGACCCTGAGGGCGTCACGGGCGTCACCGCATTTAATGCAACCCGCCCCGCAGCTCTCGGGTACCGGTTCCATTTTTTCTGTACAGCTGAGGAAACTGAGGCACAGAGGTTTAGAGAAGACTGGTCCGAGGTCGCCCAGCACCTGAATGAGGCTACCAGGGGGCTTTTCGCTGGGCCTCCTCCCTTGTCTGCCCTCCTGGCCCAGGCTCCCCCCACCCCCCCACACAGGCTGGGGGGGCTTTCAGGGAGCCCGGTCTGAGCTGGGTGCCTGCTCTGATCCCTGACTCCACCTTGGCTCTTTCTGGGGTGGGGGGCCGCGGGCAGCAAGCCCTGAAGCTGGCGGGCCTCCTTACCTCTGCCGAGTGGAGGGGGGCCAGGAGGGCAGGGGTCTCCCCACGAGGCCGGCCCTCCCTCCGGAAAGTGCAATCGGCTGCAGCTAATCTCCCCGAACGGGGCTCCAGCAGCCCAGCCGTCCAGTCCACAGTGCAGCCCCCCAGGCCCTTTTTCTGAAATCTGTGATCTTCCTGCTTGAAATCACCTTTAATTTCCCCCAGGAATGAACAAGCATTTAGAGGGTTGGTTTCAATTACACCTGGAAAAAAAAGTTTGACACAAATTTCAAGCCAAATAAATTAGGAAACCACAGAGCTGGAAATACAAAGCCGGGGATGGAGAGGCCGACCTTGGCTCCCTGGGTACATGCAAGCCCTCAGCCTGGCCACCAAGGCCACCTCGCAGGGCTCACGGATCGTGGAAGGCTTGGGCCCTGTTCTCTGCTGCTCTGCAAGGCCCGGACAGCCTTTCCCTCCCCTTCCCAGCCCCTCTCCCCCAGGAAGCCTTCCCTGACTGCCCCAGCCACCGCAGTCTCTCCACCTCTGAGCTCCCCACTTCTGTGGGCACCCCACTTCTGTGGTGACTCCCTAAGAAGAGAGAAGGGCTGGGCAAGGACCTTTTTCCTCCTGGCTTTGTCCCACCCCCCAGCCAGTGTTGACAGGTGGGAAAAGCCGCGGACCCTCTTTCTACTTTCATGCAATAAGACCAACTTCCTTACCGGAGCCACCGCTGTTCCTCCTTCCTTCCCTGCTGAGAAGTGTCCCCCACTCCCCAATCTCAGCTTCCACAGCACCTCGTGAAGGAAGGCTTCCTTGATTGCACCGGTCAAGTGGAGGGTGGGTGCCGGAGGGAATCTGAGGCCCCTGCCCATCCAAGTGCAAGATCCCAGGGCGGCCCTCTGCCCTCATGGCTAGGGGTCTGGCTGGAGACGCCGGACATGAGAGCCTCACGGCCACTCGGAGCCCAACACACACAGGTGTGCGATCACCCCCTGCCTGTGATGCAGCCCCCTGGGGGGGAGGCCTCCGAGGGCCAAGGGGTCCCAAATAGATATGAACAAATGGTCCAATAGCCCTGTCCCCAAAGATGGACCAGGCTCAGACATGAAACCTTGTCAGAAGAATCGGCTCATCCTGGCCCCGGAAGAGTGATATGGAGCTGACATGCGACAGTAGCCCCGCTTCTGTCGCGTGGGTGGGGGGGGAGGGGGTGGGGGCCACCCGGGGGTGGTCCGCTCCCCCTCCTCGGGCTCATTCTGGGCTGTGGCAGCGCACCCCCCAGCGTGTGCCAGAGCTCCGGCTGCTCCCCTCCTCCCCCAGCCCGTGCGTTTCATTCGGTCCTTTCCACGTGGCCATTTCCACCCTCCCGTCCACGGGCATGCCACCACCCGCAGGCCTGCCACCAGCAGCACACACTTGGGCCACCGAGATATCCGGTCTCCCGATTCCCACACAGCAGCCACGCTGGGCTGGGGTCAAGGAGAAGCCGCATCACCCGCTCCGCCTGAGGCCCTGACGCGGCTCCCGGTCCCCGCGGCTCACTAGCCTGGCACACGAGGTCCCTCAGGCTGCGGCCCGTCCGCCTTCCACGTCTCGTCGGTCTCCCCCTCCCGCACCCGGGCTCCGTGTGTCATTGTAACCCCGACTCCCTGCTCCCACCCTCCTGTGCCTCTGCACACTCATCCGGCTGTGCCTGGAATGCTCCCCCGCGTCTCCTCTCTGCCTGCTGAAAACTCAACTATTGCCGTCTCAGCTTAGACATGGCCTCCTCCAGGAAGCCTTCTGGATTACTCATGCCCCACCTGGCTGAGGTTACACACTTTCCTCTGAGCTGCCACCAGATCTACTTCTATGACAGAATGTGGCACACCGTCTTACTTGTTTTTGTGTATTTTCTCCTTTAGACTGTGAACGTTTTGAGCCTAAGGCTTTTAGCTGGTTAATCTGCAAATGAATAGTCTGTACGTAGCAACCTCAATAAATATTGGTGGAAGGGAGGAAAGAAGAAATGGAGAAAGGGTGGAAGAGAAGCAGGAAAGGAGGGAGGGAGGGAGACATGGTGAGTAGGTGTTTGTAAAGGATGCTAAGCTGATTCAGATACTTCTGGGGAAAAGCCCAGCCTCCCAAGTTTGAGCTTCAAGACGCCCACAATCTGGCCCGAATACTTCCAGCCTTATCTCTCACTATGAATAAATTACACACACACACACACACACACACACACTCCCCAACTATACCCTCTATACTGTTGTCCATGGCCTGCCCCCATCACGAGGCTGCCTGCCTCACTTTCCCATCTCTGTGCCATTCAATCCCCACCTCCCACTCGGGAGGGGCCCTTCCTTACCAGCTTTGAGGGTCCGTCCTCGGCATCCAGCATGAAGAACACTCACCCCTGGGAAGACAGAGGGAGATAATAGCAATACAAGGTCGCGAGTGTCATAGCAGAGGGGCTTCTGGGATCATCTGGGGCTTCCAAGGCTGCCGAGGGCAGGAGTCAGACACAGCTTTGTCCAGACTGAGACTTGGAGGATGAGGGGTGTCCTGGGACATCCCGGACACAGGTGGAATGTGAGCTGGACAGACAGTCACCAAGGACCTGTGTTTTGAGGCTGTCCTTCCTCTACCTCTGGCTGGGAATTCCTTTTCACCCTAGACTTTCCCGCTTCTCTGAAGTCCTCTCTCTGACGGGTATAGTCTGCCTGCTTCCCACTCAGCACTCTGCACCCAGTGCTGCCCTCTCTCAGCCAATGGCTCTGGCCCTGGGTCTGTTTTACTTTAGGGTCAGCAGAGTAAACACACATCACCCTCTTGCTCCTACTGGTCAACAACAGGCGGCTTCTTCTTCCCCAGGTGGTGCCTGCAGAGTCTAGAACAGGTGCTCAGTACAGACCGGACTGACCTAGACACAAGCACAGCTATGACCTCTAGACAGTGTGCTGGGTGCCGTGCATGCAAAAATAAAAACCCATTGGTAAATGCATGTAACCATGCCACCTAGGGGACACCCGGCCTGGGCTAAGCGCTAGGAGCAACCCCACTGGGATGCTGTGACAGAGAGAAGAGACCAACGTCCCCCTGAAAATCCCCAAAGGAGCAAGGCCGGGTCTCAGATGCAGGGTTGCGGGGACTCCTGACCTGACATTATGCCTCCAAATGCCCCTAACACCCTCCCTGATCCCAGGGTTGTCCCAGGATTGGCAGGAAGACTATGTAAGCAGCACCCAGAGGTCTTGGAAGGGCTTCGCGGACAGAGACCCCAGCCGTGAAGTCCTGGCTGCTTCCTGGACGAGGAGGCAGTGCAGGTGGGAGCCCAGGTACCTGGTGACCGGGACGGCGGCCCGATCCTCCCTGTACGTGAGTGACAAGGACCACAGCCTCCGGCAGGCTCAGAAGTGTCCCAGGAGGATTTGGAAACTGGAGAGCAAAGTCAGTATGTCCCACATTATCTAATTTTTCTGGCACCAAAATTCCTGCGCTCCCAGCTCGGTGGTCATGAGACTAACCCCGGGCATACCGTTTCAGTGATGTCAGCGCATGAAATCAGAATCAGAAACACATGCATGAAAGGGTCTGTGCGGGTTCAATGAACCTGGGAAATTGCACTTTGAGGGGAAGACCCACCGGATGGGACCGTCGGAACTGCTGAGGTCTATACCGCGTGTTTGGCGTGGCCCTTGGCATGAGGCACATCCCTGGCCTCCCATCCCCACTCCCACCCCCACCCACGGGTAGTGAATGCCAAGGGCTCTGAGATCGTATCGGCAACTGCTTGGCACCCCAGAGGATAGAACAAAGCCAAAATGGGGTTCTGGTGCATAAAATGTTTCCACGTCTGTCCCTTCAGCTGCATCCACAGCACCCCTGGGGATGGGCGGTCGGGGTGGTCACCTCACTTCCCAGGTGGACAGCAAGCCAGAGAGATGAAATGCCCTGCCCGAGGTCGCCTCATCGAGTCAATTCCACAATCCCTTACCGGCACCGACTCCGCACCAGGCGTGGTGATGCTTTGCACACTTTGTTGGATTTAATTTTCACAACAGTCGTAAGAGGCAGAAATAAATACCCTCACATTACAAACGGGGACACTGAGGCTCAGAGAGACCAAGCAGTTGGGCCGACGTCGCCCAGTGGGTCGGCAGCAAATCTGGGACTCCCACCGTCTGTCCCTTCGCTACACCGGCGGTCTCTGGAGAAAGCGGAACCTGGCCGAAAGGGCACTGTTGTCCCTGAGCTATTTCTTATCTGCCCAGGGCGACAGGCCAGCCTTGGGTGGCACTGGCAGAATCAAGAGTCAGGAAGTGAGCAAACCCAGAGGGGTGGAGGCAAGGCCTCCAGCGTGCTCTCCCCTCCTCCCCCAAGAATCTGAGCAATGTTTGATGAGGACGCGTGGCACAGCCCCTCAGCTGCCCCCAGGGTAAGACTGGGCTGGAGCCTTCCCTACCCAGGGCGGGCTCCGGAGGCGGGGGGTTGGGGGCGACAGGGGGGCTGTGTGTCCTTTGGAATGAATGCGGCCCACAGTGACAAGAGCAGACCTTGGCCTGGAACCCAGAGGCCAGCGGCACCAGCATGACTGCCTCATTGTGTGGCCCCCATCACGGGACCCCACGGGGCCGCATGCTAATGAACCAGCTCCTGGGGTGGGGGGTGGGTCGGGGCCACGAGCCAGACCCGGCCCCAGAGAGAAACGCTGGGCACACGGCCTCACCCCTCGGGGCCGCTACCAGCCAAGACCCAAGGGAGGGCTGCCTGGGCCTGTGCCCCTCCACGGAGACAAGTCTGCAACGTCACGGGAGTGCAGGCCTGTGCCCTCAGACCCTTGCCAGTCCGAAGTCCCTCCAGAACCGAACAGAAACCCATGTGCGCACATGTGCGGTCATGCCGGGGTCCAGTGACTGAGGCCTGGGTGCACGTCCCCAGAAACACGCAAATACTTACAAAATTACCGTAGAGCTTGGACAGACCTACCGGCCACCCGGCCATTCCTCTTGATTGTCTCATTTGATTCTCACAGCCACCTTTTGAAGTCAACAAAGCAGAAAACCTCTTCCCCGAAAAAAAGCAGCTACGGTTTGGCCAGGGCAGGTGACTGTCGTCAAAAGCCTTCCTTCCTCTCCCACCCCTGCTCTGCTGGGGTCCCCAGCGCCTGCCCACTTGCCCTGGGCCTGGGTTCTCCCTTCAGCGGGCTCCCCATGGATACTGCCTGGCTCTTGAGTTTCACTGTTCCTGCCTTGTTCCGGAAGCTCATGGCAACCCGCCTTCTGCCTCGGCTGCTGGGCCCTTGGGTCCTCTTGACCCAGCTGGGCTCAGTCCCAGGATTTCCTCCTGCTCAGGAAGGGTGAATGGAAGATGGTCATGGGGAGAGGAAGCTTCAGTTTGGTTTTGCTGGGGGAGAGAGCCATCTACTCAGACACCAGGGAAAAATTCATCCGGCGTGTTAACTGGCCCCTTAACTGGAGGTGGGGTCAAGGGGATGAGAGACCGTCCTGGCCTCGACTAAGTACCTTGAGGAGTGTTACTTGCTTAGTTTTTACCTTCGGGGGCCGGAATCTTCACTCACAAGATCTGTGAAGTGTCCTCAGCCTAGATATATATTCCAGACGTCTCCACTAAGTTCTGTTTTGTTTTGTTGAATTCAGAACTCCTAAAAAAAATGGCAGAAGAGACCGAAAATGACTTAGCCCGCGCTGTGAACGGTGAGCGACACACCGTGGGCCTGAGCAGCCATCTACCGTGCCCACGTCAGAAATTTCTGGACTATCTCGACCAGGCAATCGGGTGACCGTCTGGGGCTGGCCTGCCCACCCTGGGGTCCTTAGCATCCTGCACAGAGCCGTAGACATTGTGTGTGTATCATACGTGACGTGAGTGGCAATCCTTATCCTCCGTTCTCTCTTATTTGGCCTGGAATAGACTTTGTCTTCTGAATTCCTTTTGTCCTTGTCGGAGAACAGGGCAGATGTGGAAGGCCTGGCAAGTGTCTGTGATCCGGGTGAAAACATCTGCTTCCAGCACAAACTAAACACATCAGCAGGAGCCAAGAACGTTCCCCTGCACTCGCTACCGTTTGACTTCTTTTATTAATAACTTGGGAGGATTGCAGGCAAGGAGTTCTTGCAGGAATGAAAGGAAATGATCCAGGGGAAAAAAAAAAAAATCTAACCCATAAATAAGTTAAAGTCACCGGTGGAGGGTGTTTGATCTTTTTCTTTCTTTTTTTAAAAATGAAATATGGGTACTTCCCTTCAGAGACAAGGGAGGGAGAAGCCAAGGGAGCTGTGTTCTTGGGGGCTCTAGGGGGTGGGGGTAAAGACATGTCACTTCCAAACCATGGCCTCTATGGGTCTGTTGGGAGTTGGGGAGTCTAGCTCTGCTGAAAGGAAGGCAACGGCATGGATTGGAAAAAAGAGCGTGAGCTTTGGAATCAGGCAAAGCTGAGCTTCACCCTAGCTGTGTGATCTTGGCACAAGATCTTGGGCAAGTTGACTAAACCTCCTGTTGGTTTTGTGTCATCTGGGGGAAGTAATGTCTGCCTCACAGAATGTTTGTGAAAACTGAAGTTGATGGTATGAATGTATTAATCAGGGTAAGTATTCACTGACTGTCACGGTAGACGAGCCTCAAGCATTCAGTGGCACAGTATAACACAAATCGTCTGCTCTGAGTCCAGTGCAGGAGGACAGGGACTCCCCTCTACCCTGTGACTCATGTCGGACGACCACGTATGCAGGTTGCCTGGGGCCATGTTGGTTTACGCCTGCTATCCGATCCTAATGACATTGGCCCTTCTCCTTCATTCTCAAAAGTGTCCTACCTTAGGTGATTGATTATGTGAGCACTCAAGACTCAGGGAGCCGGACTCCCTCTGTCCTCTGACACCACCATCTCTACATGTGACATCCAAAGTCGTCCCAGCACAACGGCCCTCAAATTCCATGGCCCAGAAGTGACGCGTGTCACCATCCTGCCACCATTTTGTTGGCTAGACTGGTCTCATGGCCTCATTTACCAGCCCAGGTGTCTTGCCAGGTGCCCAGGAAGGAGAGGTGGGTGTGCTGGCCTGAGGTGAGTATCTCAAGATCTCTTTTGCCCCCATTCTGTTATTCCCCACCCTTCCTCTGGAAGCTCCCAGAATATGGGGAGAAAAATGTGGTTATATAGACATGTTAGATGAGAAAACATCAAGTGTTCTGGGAAATACATGTTTGTAGGGTAAGATGAAATACAGCCCTTTACTGTTTCCAAAAAGGCTTTCACATGCATGACCTCACTTGATATTCCCAGTAGCACTGTGGGGCAGATGGCGGATTTTCACTTACAAGAGAGAAGACTAAGGTTCAGAAGCACACACCCACTTCCCAAGGTGACGGGATGACGGGGCCAGGGCTCACTCCAATCCCCTGCCTCGCTATCTGGCCTCACCGCTTTCTCCCTGGCCCAGGCTGCAAGGGCCCACGCTGGATCTCCTGCAGGGCTGAGGTGGGTGGTGAGGTCAGGGCAGAGGGGCGACAGCTGCTTATCTAGGATCACAGAGCAAGAGGGGTGCTGGACACCCCAGAAGGCATTTTACCCAACCTCTTCCTCATTGTGTTTGGGGAAAGTGAGACCCAAAGAGGGGAAGTGACTTGCCTAAGACCACAGAGTGAGCTGGCAGCTAGCCAGCTGGCTCTCCTGATTCCTGCTCTGGTGTTCTTCTCCTGCTCTATTGCAAAGTCAGAAGGGAGCCAAAAAGGGATGGGCTGTTTTCTTGGTCATTAGGAAAAAGAGAGAAGCTAACGTAGGCACAGGGAACAAGGGAATATATGATCTCTGCCGTGTCAGTGGCAAGCGAAAAGATCAAGTGAGGTCATGAATGTGAAAGCCTTTTTGGAAACAGTAAAGGGCTATATTTCATTTTACCCTAAAAACATGTATTTCCCGGGACACTTGAAGTTTTATGGTCTGCTCTGTCTACATACTCACATTTTTTCTCCCCATATTCCTGGATCCTCTAGAGGAAGGGTGGGGAAGAACAGAATGGGGGCAAAATATATCTTGAGATGCTCAGATACTGAACAATGGCCAGCCTCAGTCAGCCTGTATTCCTGATTTATGGAATTGGCCAGAGCCCCTGTCCATCTGAGCCACTCCACCCACAGTCCAGGACTATATGAAAAAAGAATGAGTTTCTTGTTCTTTTTTTTTTTTAAGTTTATTTATTTATTCTGAAAGAGAGACAGAGAGAGAGCGAGCGAGCAGGGGAGGGGCAGAGAGAGGGAGAGAGAGGATCTCAAGCAGGCTCCACACTTGCAAGTGCAGAGCTGGATGTGGGGCTCAAACTCACAAACTGTGGGATCATAACCTGAGCCGCATGACACCGAGAGTCAGATACTCAACTGACTGAGCTCCCCAGGCACTCTGAACTCCTTGTTCTTAAAACTAAGGGATTCTTGAGAGCTGTTTATTGTAGCAGTATAGTTGGTTCTAACACAGCCTTGAAGGCCAGCTAAGCCTTCCAGAGGAAGTGATGGAAACAAGTCTTTCTAGTTGAGAGGAACCAGATGCATGAACGTGTAGATAGACATTCATCCATCTATCGCTTCTTTCAACAGATACCTACTGAGCATGTGTACGTGTTCTCAGTCTCCGTGCTGGGTCCTGAGCATGTCAACATGAATGCTTTGGTTCCTGTCCTCAGGACGCTCCCCATCCAGTTGGACTGATCACTGACCAGGATACAAGTACTCACAGAGGGAAGGCACGAAGCCAGCCTGGATGGAAATAAAGAAGGTTTAACTCCTAAAGAAGGAGATAATGGAGCCGATTTGCCGTGGGTGAGCAGTTCGAGGTTGGCCAGAGCAAGGCTTGAGCCTAGCTATACTGAGAGATGATGCCATCTAGGAAGACACAAGCAAAGTGGCTTCTGCAAGAACTTGGTTGCAAAGAATGAGTACTTGATCCCATAGGCAATGGGAGCCACTGAAGAACTTGGAGCAGGAGAGTGATGTGACTGATGGACGAGTGTCTAAACATCTCTCTCTCTAGCAGCTGCGGGATGGATGAGGCTGGAGACTGGACTGAAGTCAGTGTCTCAGCACAATGGTCCGGTCACCATCATCTCTCACCTTCAGCTTTGCCCCAAGAGGTCAGTGCAACCGATCCTGCTTAAAGCCATCTGGAGTTTGCCATCACCCCACCGACAGTCCCTGCATGGTTCGGCCACCGGTCACTTGCCAACCTCAGCTCTTGCCACTTTTCACTCATCCTCTGTGTACCAGAAAACCCGTTGTTCCTCAAACTGACATGTTCTCTTTCTTCTGGGCCCGCAAGCAAGGTTTCGTGTGTCTCCTGCTCACCTCCTGTCCCTATCCCTCCCAATGCCACTACTCTTAATCTTAACCTAGATGTCCCTTCTGTTTGGAAAACTTTTCTGACCCCCAGGGCCAGGTGAGGTACTCCTGCCCTGTGTTACCCCCGCAGCCTGCACCAGCACGGTCCTTGCCTACTTATAGCCTATGCTCCCACCAGCTTGTAGCAAGGTGAAGTTGTAACACGAAAAGTGGACTCTCCTGGTGACTTCTCTGCTCTAGTGCCTGGTGCAGTCCGTGGCATATTTGCACTAGTCTTTACTGAGTGCATGGCTGGAGGCAGAACACCCCTGAGGGTCACCCACACATGTGCATGTGCAGCAGAAGGCTCAAGGACAGAGTGGGGCCAAGGGGATGGAGAGAAGAAGCAGAAGCTTCTGAAGACTTTGGCGAGTGCTGTCAGCGGCATCTAGCTGCTCTTCAGCTTTCCCTATCACTCCTGTCAGGTGTGGTCAAGGACCCACGGTTTCCAAGAATGCGTCCTAAGGGGAGGAAACCATAACGTCACGTGACAGATTGTAAAATCACGGCTCCTTATGAACACCTCCACGACAACATTCACCACGTAGCATTCCATCATGTCTTTAAGCTTCTCTCCCGCTGGACTAAAAAGTCCTTGAGGGAAGGACGAGGGCGTATCAAGGTCTCCATCCCCAGCTATCTGCAGAGTGTGGTGCACAGTAGACTCCTTGGAAAAGCTGACTACGTTCATCAGAGTTTGGCTGAGATTGAGTTCCTGGCCTCAAGGAGCTCACAGTGAGTTTCAGGTGTACCTATGGGCACGAATAAACTTTTCAAAGTGGGGGTTGGCAGTAGGTAGCTAAAGCACTGGGATTGCCGGCGAGCACAGAGGAGCGCTCATGAGTGCAGATTTGGGGGAGTGTGGAGGGCTGCCCTGGAATGTACAAGTTATGTCTCCTGTTTCAGTGCTGAGTATCTAGGGTCCGAGAGCAGGGTTTTCTTCACAAGGAGCTGACTCCCTAACAAACTGCTACCAAGTCTCAGCGGCTTAACCGATAAAGGTTTGTGTCCTGCTTCCATCCCAGGACGATGCCGAGATCCACATAGTCATTCAGAGACCCAGGCTCTTTCCATTTAGAGCAGGGTTTCTCAACCTTGGCTTACTGACACCTCGGAAGGCTGGAAGTCTTTGTTGTAGGAAGCCGTCCTGCGCTTTGCAGGACATTTGCCAGCATCCCCGGATGCTATTCACTAGACACCAGTAGGACACACACATTCCTCGTTACGACAGTGTCCCCTGGGGGGTAGTACCATCCCCAGTTGAAAAACCATTCATTTAGGGCTCTACCTTTCTCTAGAGTCTGGAGTGCTCCAGATGCCTCTAATCCAGCCAGCAGAGGAGGAAAGGGAAGGAACACTAGGGGCCAGGACTGGAGCAGGTATGTAGCATGGGTCCCCACGTTCTATTGGACGGGGTCAGTTATATCAGCACGGCTAATTGCAAGGGAGTCTGGGAAAGGTAGCATAACTACACCTAGGAGGGAAAGGGAAGTAGTTTGGGGCGTAACGAACTAACCTCTTCTGCGAGTATTTAAGAGTCCGTGTACAGTAAGACCTTGGTTTATTAGCATAATTCGTTACGGAAACACGCTTGTAATCCAAAGCACTTGTATACCAAAGCGAATTTCCCCATAAGAAATAACGGAAACTCAGATGATTCATTCCGAAACCCCAAAATAGTCATATAAAAATGATTATAATACTTTAATATAATACAACATAATAATCAAGAAAATACAAAATATAAAGAAAAATAAATCAACCTGCACTTCCCTTTGAAAACCTTCATGATTGGTGTGAGGTGAGGGAGACAAGAGAGAGGAAGGTTATTGTGTGGGACCACTTTCACCGTCACTAATGGAGTCACTGCTATCTATTGACCCAATGGAATCTTTTTCTGCATGGGATCCATCATACATCCTTGTACAGGTGGTGGCTTCAGTACAGTATTAATAAACTCTTGTCATATACTTAATTAATGTAACTTTCTTTAATGTAAATTTAAGGCAGCAGAAGAAAGGGTCTGTATCTGCAGGCGGCCTGACCTAGAATGAAGCAAACCATTCTGAAGCTTACTCTTGCATGGAAAAGCCAAGGACTGTCGATAGGTGCTTTGAAGCGACAAAAAATACACGAGTGCCAGTTGTGGGCACCTTCCAACGTTCTGAAACATCACTGATTTCTGCCAAACACATCACATACTCCTCATATTGCAAGACGTTGCTTGTTTATCAAGTTAAAATTTATTAGAAATGCTTGCTTGTCTGGTGAATCACTTGCAGAACAAGTTAGTCTCGATGCAAGGTTTTACTGTATTTGATGTTCATTCTTGAGGATAAGAAAATGGGAAAATGCTTTTTCCCAAACTACCAGTAGAGGCTCAGTAAGGGTCTCAGTCCATCAACCAAACCCCCTTGGCTTATAAGATGAGCCAAATGGTCTTGGCTTATCTGGGAAGCCATGAAAACAGACTCCCCCCATGTCACACCATCCTCCTGTCCCGGATGACTGACAGGAACCTAGTGACACAGAGAGTTCTTGACCCCCTCCAGCCACTGCATGGATTTGGTATCTACTGTGTTACTGTGGCATCTTGGAGCGGCTGCCAGGCCCAGACATGCCCGTCCCTGTCCTGGAGGAGGGCGTTTCCCTAGCTGTGGCCCAAGCTTGCTCATGTACCAACTGCACCGAAGAAAAGATATGTACAAATGCCAGCAAGAGTTCAGCAAGAGCCGCGGGTATGAGAATCTACATGAAGTGGGGAAGTCAAGACAACCGTGGTGCTGGGTGAGTCTGGTGCTCACAGGAAGCAGAGGGGTTTCCTGACTAGAACAGAAAGTACCTGAGAGAGGAGGGAGAAGACCAGCCTTGTGGGGGTGACTTGGGGTCATAACGGAACGTCAACCCCAATCCTTTAGTTTGTGTTTTACCGCTAGTTGAGTGAGCGCTCTTGACTCTGGATGGTCTCCACTAACACTACCAACAAGAATTTTTCCTGAAGCCCTTCTAGGGAAGTGGCTGTTTGAACCCCACCAAGAGGCCCTTTCTCCAACAGTGTGCACACTCCCGGAGCCCCTCCACACAAATGTTTCATGTGGTGTAGCCGAGAATTAATTAGAAAAAGAAAAAAAATCTCTCAAGTCAAAACACATATCTCACAACCTATTAGCATTAAGATTAGCATTAAAGAAAGTTGGAAACTATAACATTTTAAGCACAATTTATAAGTCTAATTTCCTGTGTGTCACTCTCAGATAATAAATGCTTTTCCTTCAAGTTGAAAAGTCTTGGTGGGGTGGGGGGGGGGAGAAAAGAAAACGTTAATTCAAGGCCTATTAGTTTATTTTTAGTTGCCCAAGATCTGAGGGACTGAGAACATTTCCCTTTTCTGATAGAACACGCCTTCCTGTGTAGCAAGGAAGTCCTCTGACCTCAGGCCTCCTCAAGGTGCTACTGATTTTTGACAGAATTCCTCAAGCAAGGACTTTGAAAAGAGGCTAAGCCAGGCCTGCAAGGGGAGGGCGATCCGAGGTCCTGAGGGACAAGGTTAATTGCTTGGAGCATTGGAGAATGGCGTGGTGAGGCAAGGGGATGCCGGGTGACCAGGAGGCCCGCTTCCTGTATTGCTCTGGAAGAAGTTCGTCGCCCACGGCTTCCATAATAAGACATTCCTGCTAATTTGCCAGGAGCTGAAAGGGATTTCTGTTTTTAGCTTTGGGTCTGTGGCAACTGTTTTGTTTTAAATGAAAATTAAATGGGGACGTGGAGCTGGAGTTGGGGGATGGGAGGCAGAGCCATAATTGAAGTGCATTACTGGTAATTACCTCGTTCTTTCTTTCACTCATCATGTTGACAGAGAAATCTATTACCCAGCAGCTCCGTTTCCACAAATTGCCCTTCCCTGAGGACTTGGGGGTGGGGGGTGGGGAGTGGGCCACGGCGGTGCTGGAGGAAATCACTGCTTTGTTCGAGAGAGTGGGCCTCCAGCCATCCCCAGAACATGGCTCCCCTGTCCCTCACCCAGAGGGAGGGGAAGGGAGTGAGGACCCTGAGAGAGGACGAGGGAGTCACCTGGCGAGAAGGGTCTTGTCCCAACCAGGCCTTACCATGCAGATCCATTGGGCATTCCGCGTAGAAGGATGGAGATAAAGCCTCATCACTGTCTTGAAAAAAATGAAAGGAAGTTGGAGGCAACCATTGACGGAAGTAGCAGCCCCGTTTTGAAAGCTCTTGTGTGCCTGTGCAATGCGGTAGGGCTCTTCCCGTGGGAGATGAGCCCCGGAGGGGCCTGTTCCCGTCGCTGCAACTGCCAGTGACCCGCCCTTGGGTCCCTCCCTCCATCTCTCTCATTTCGTTCTTCTCGTGTCAACTTCCCTGCCCCCTGTCGCTCTCTCCTTCCTTCTTCAGCTCCCGTGTCTTGTCCTCCTCTCTCCTCTCACCTTCGAGCTCCGTGTGGCCTCACCTCCCAGAGGCCGGTCTCCCCTCCGACTCCGCTCTGCCAACAGACCAAGTTGGAAAGATTGGAGAGGGTTTTGACACTGGCGTTCCTCTCCGTCCTTCCAAATCTTCTCTTAGACTGAGGCCTCCGGCATGTGTTAGGGCTTTGGAAGCCTACCGGGCAGTAAGAAGAAAAAATGAGCAGGGGGTGATCTCAGTAGAGCCCCTGGCTTCAGACCTCTTCCTCCTGGGTCCTCAGCATTGGCTCCTTCAACAACATATACTGAGCCCCAACTGTCAGTGAGGATTCAAAGACAGAGCAAGACACTCACCCTGTCCTTAAGAGGTTCATGTTTGGCATGGCAGTGAGGTGGGGGTGGGGGAAGGCATTTCATTACACTTTGAGCCTAAAGCAAAATGTCACCAAGGCGAAGGGGCCACGAGACCTGGTGTCTGCTCCATGTTTCATTCAGTGAACAATCCAGCATCCACAATAATTTCGAAGCAACAGAAATCCTAACTTCAGTGTCTAAAAGGAATATCAAAGGAAGATTGCATTCATAACACAGGACAAAGCTTCGGAAAATCCTTTTTTAATAAAGCGATTTCAATCTCTTCCTAAAACCAGCTTTCCATTCTCTGTGCTTCCACCAGTAACTCCCTGCCTTGTCCAGTGTAAATCCTGCTTGCTGCCTCAGTTCTTCCAACTTTTCATCCTGGTGATCTTTTGCTTCCTCGCTCCGTGCACTGCCTAGACAGAGACCGCCTCTTCAGGGTGGTGGGAAAGTCTTGGCTTTGAGGTATTTTCCTTGCCAGTCTGCAGCTCTTGTGGGCACATCACCCCTTTCCCCAGCCCAGCTCGTCCTTGAGCTTGAGAGGCACATTACAGGGGTCCGGCACAAGCCTAGCTATGACCACGTGACCACGCCTTGTGGGAAGGTATGACTAAAGACCATGGGTGCAGGCAGCCCCCTGAGAGCTGCTGGTGGCACCACACTGCGGGCATACAGACCTGGCATAAGCCCGGCCTAAGACCTGGCACACAGTAGGAGCAAAGCAGGAGAAAATGTCTGCTGATGGGTCTGACCTGAGAATTGCCTCCCTCAAAGTGGGAGAAGTATTAGCAGGAAAGAGGTGTATGGATCTATACCAGATCCCGGGTAAATAACACTGGAGGGGACCCTGCAATGGGGGGCTAGTCAAAGTCTCAAGATACCTCCTCTTTGGGTATCCCATGGGGCTATAGCCCTCTCCCCTTTCCTCACTCCCTTCCCAGGGGACCCAGGTGTCCTTGGAGGGGACAGGTCTGGGGGCTTTCAGATGCCTTTTACAAGGAAACGACTTCTCCTGACTCACCTCCTTTCGGGTCTCATATAACCAGTTACTCAGGGAGAGTCATGAACGGTCCAACCGTCCTCAACTTACTTGGCTAAGATCCACTTGAGAAGCGCGTTGTGCCCTCCAACTGGAATTGTGTGACTTCCCTGGAGTCACCTTAAAACCGCAATCCAAGTGGAAGGTGCCACTTGCTGAGTACCTACTGTGCACCAGGCCCCTGCATGCTGGGCGCTCCTACATATTTTTCCTAATCCTCAACAACACTGTGATGAGTATTGTTGTCCTTAATTTAAAGGTAAAGAAACTGAGGCTCAGAGAGCATAAGCAGAATGACCCCAAATCACACAACTTGTTACATAACCAGATTTTGAGCTCAGACCTTTTTTAAAAAAAAATTTAAAAAATATTTATTTATTTATTATTGAAAGAGAGAATGTGAGCAGGGGAGGGGCAGAGAGGAGAGGACAGAAGATCTGAAGCGGGCTCTGTGCTGACAGCAGTGAGCCCGACTCGGGCCTTGAACCCACGAACCATGGGATCATGACCTGAGGCCAAGTCAGACGCTCAACCGACGGAGCCACCCAGGTGCCCCAAACTCAGACCTTTCTGACTCCCAAACCTAGGCTGTTTCTACCAGCTCTGCTACTCTCCAAGCTGAATGGCAGTCAGCTCTTTTGTTGTCCTAAACAAGAAGGAGGACGGGCCAAGTGGCCTTTTTGGAAACCTTCTCATGTCATGGTTATTCCCTCGTCATGAAAGCTTCACGTAAGATCCTTGTGTGAGGATATCCGACCCTGAAACAAGAGTGGGTCTGACTGCCATTTCAGACCCCTGTGCTAGAAGGCTGCCTATGGCCATTCATAGGAGGAAAAGGACTCTGTTATTCCATCTCAGACTCATGGTAACCAGCCTCCAGGACTGGGGAAGACAGTCCGCCCTGCCAAACTCTTACCAGTCACGGAGGCTCCCGGTGGACCCTAAACTATCAGCTCTAGTTTTTTATCTTGACAGTTCGCTGTGCACATTTTAAATGACTTGAACCTACCTGAGGCCACTGAATTTAGTTCAACATTCACGGACCACCATTCTTGGCCAGGTACTAGGAGGACTTAGGCACTGAGAGGGAAACGGGGCACAGCCCTTGCCCTTGGGGTGATGGACTGCGCCAGCCAACTTGGAAAGCACTTTTAGAGAAGAACAGGTGTGTGGGGAGCAGGGGAGCCACAGTGGGCCCAGTCCAGTGGAGAGGAAGGCAGGGAAGAAATACTTCTCAGAAAATATGTAAAAGACTCCAGTGATGTCTAAAAGGCTCCCAATCCCAGAAGTAAAGTGTGAGTTCACAGATATTATGGAACTACTCTGTTTGTTAAGAGCCAAAGTCATAAAGGAAGAAGAGGGGGGTTTTGCTTGCTTTGATTTTTGTTTGCAATATTGATTGATTGATTGATTGATTGATTTAGAGACAGAGAGACAGAGCACGAGTATGAGTTGTGGAGGGGCAGAGAGAGAGGCAGAGAGAGAGAGAATCCCAAGCAGGCTCTACACTGTCAGCGCAGAGCCCAATGTGGGGCTGGAACTCATGAACCCTGAGATCATGACCTGAGTCAAAATCAAGAGTCGGACGCTTAACTCACTGAGCCACTCTGGGGCCCCTGTTTGCATTTTTTTTGAAAACCCTGGAAGATGTCCATCTATAGATGAATGGGTAAAGACATCGTGAGACACACACACACACACACACACACACACACACACACAGAGGACTATTACTCAGCCATAAAAAGAGTGAAATCCTGCCGTTTGCCACAACATGGGTGGACCTAAAGAGTATTATGCTAAGTGAAATAAGTCAGAGAAAGACAAATACCATGCGATTCCACTCATCTGTGGAACTCGAGAAACGAAACAAACAAACAAGGAAAAAAGAAACAAAAAACCAGACTCTTAAATACAGAGAACAAAGTGGTGGTTGCCAGAGGGGAGATGGGTGGGGGATGGGTGAAATAGAAGAAGGGGACTGAGAGGACACTTACCATGATGAGTGCTGAGTAATGTATAGAAGTGTTGAATCATTATACTGTACACCTGAAACTAATATCACACTGAATATTAATTGCACTGCAATGATAATAACAATACAAAAAATCCCCGGGGCAGACCTCCCCGCTTCACTAGCCAGGGCTGTACCCACAGGTGTGGAGGCTCCGACAGGCGCAGGCGATGGGAGCGGTCGGTTTGGTTTTCTTTGGCTGCATGTGCCAACGTGAGAATGAAGGAGAAAAGAAAAAGAGCAGAGGACGAAGAGTCTTTTGCTTGAATTCAGTTATTTCCCCAAAGCACTGCTCACACACCACGGGCCTCCATATTAGTTATTTCGTTTTTAATGTGTTTATTTATTTTTGAGAGGGAGAGAAGGGACAGAGCATTTTGAGAGGGAGAGAGGGAGGGGCAGAGAGAGAGAGAGGGAGACACAGAATCCGAAGCGGGCTCCGGGCCCTGAGCTGTCAGCACAGAGCCCGACACGGGGCTCGAACTCACGCACCGAGCCGTGAGACCACGACCTGAGCCGAAGTCAGAGGCTTAACTGACTGAGCCACCCAGGCCCCCTCAAGCCTCCATTTTAATTCAGGTCTGGGGTCCTCACTATGTGCCAGCAACAGCGTCGTATGCCTTATGTGTATTAGCTAATTGAAATCTTCAAAACGAGCCTGTAGTAGATACTATTATCCCCTTGTGCAGGGCGGGGGGGGGGGGGGTAGGGAGTGGGAGGCCGGCGGATCAAGAGCGCGGGTCTTTCCCCCTAAGCAACACCAGCTTCCGAACAGGTAGAATGTGTCGCTAGCCTGCCCTTACGTTGCGTTCTGGTGATGGCCTCCTGGTTGTGCCAGGTTCCAGAACAGCGTCTTCCTTCTTCCTTCTGTCTGAATGTCTGAATGTGTTTTCCTCTGAGCTGGCTCTCCGAGCGTGCTGTCACTGCAGCCACCTGTGTCTCCTGCCAGCAGCCGGAAAGGCAGAGCTAGAGGAGGGGCTCCCAGGGAAGGGGGCTGGGGAGACCTTGAAGCTTCCCGCTCTCCCTCGGCATGGAGGTTCCCGAAGGTGTGGTCTGCCCTGGACGCTCTAAGTAGCCGGCCACCGAGCCACCCTTGGGCACAAACGCCATCCCTGTTGCTGCACACGGAACTGAATCTCCTAAAAGAACACAAGCTGTGACGGAACGACAGAGACGGTGCCCTCCGCCGGGACATCTAACTCGGTTCCAAGTGCGCATTTGTGCAGAAGTAGAGGCCGCGTTCATAGACGGTCATGGGCGGGAGGGACCAGAAAGGGCACCCGGTTCAATGCCTTATGGGACTGAGGGGGAAAGGTGGACCCAGACAGGGGAAGGTGCCCAGATCCCCGGCGTCCTGCCCCCGCGTCCCCTTGCCGGGCTGGAGGACTCCGTTCCCTGAGGACAGGAGTTCTTTCCCTAAGACAGGGACCAGGACTCCGTTCCCCAAGAGAGAGAGATGGAAAGACTCCCGGGATGAAGGAGCCTTCCACCCTCTCCGCGTGGGCTTGTTTTTCAGAGATTCACGGACATACATTTCAGTTTTTTCAAAATGAATGCTTAAAATTCAAGCCTCCTTTTGTTCCGCTTGATCCTGGAAGAATAATTTTAGGGATTTCAAGATCTCACTTAACAAGCTTTACATCTTGATGAAATGCTGATTTTCATATTGTTTCCCAAACTGCACAGTTGCAGAAGCCACTGCCAAGTGAAAGCAGGATATTTCGAAGGAAAGCATTTAAAATTTAAATCCCTGGTGACAAGTCCGAGGGTGGACGGAGCGAGGCGCGCAGCAGTGAGGTTTCGCAGCCCGCGGAGAAAGGCGGCAGAGGCGAGAGACGCTGGGAGGGTGACCGGGGGACCTAGCTCAGCCCCCGCTGGCTGCGTGACCTCCAAGGACAGGTCAGCCCGCTCGGCGTCCCCATGTGCGGAATGGGCTTGCTCGCGCTTGCTTTACGACGCGTGCGAGACAAGATGTGTGGAAACTGCTCAGTGGAGCTGAGCCGCCAAATACAATTCCGTCTGTAGACAATGGGAGAGTCTGGGCTGGCAGCGACGGTCCGGCTAGTTGCTGTGGCCTCCTGAGGTGCAGGTGACAAGAGACAAGCTGGAGAAAAGCCATGCCTCCCTCGGACAGCGCCGAGCATTCCGAGTGTCGACGGCGGCCTTCAGTTCGGGGACGGTGGTAAAGGAGTGGGGACTTGGGAGACATCGTGATGGAGGAGGAAGAATTTGACCAGGAGTCAGGAGAGGGGCCTCCATGACTGGCGGTGTGACCGTGAGCGGGTCAGCATCCTCTGGGGCCTCGGGCTTCCTGCGCGGACACGGAACTAGTGGGTCAGAAATCGCATTCGGCATCTGGGTCATCGCCACTGCGGGTGCACCGAATAAACCTTTTTCGAGTGAATGAATTGGTGATGGCTGTCCTGGGCCCCGTGTGGAGAAGAATCGGGAGGCCTCTTCTCGGCGCAGCAGGAACAAGCAGGAGCGGCCAAGGGCAAGGTTGGGGTGGCGCAAGGGCTTCACTTAGGGTCATAGGCCTGACTTTGGACTAGATGAGCTCTCAGCTCCTGCCTGTGGTGACCATCAGGCTCTGTGTCCACACAACATCAGAATCGCCCGCCGGAGAAGGGCTGCCCCATACGGCTGCACAGGCTGTGCCCTGCACAAATCCAGGGGGCACCCTTCCCATCGCCCACGGGGAGCACGGAGCCTCCCGGTATCCATGGGGCACAGTGGCGCCAGCTGGGAGACGGCAATGTGCCACCAAAGGAGCACTGGCTTGGGAATCCGGAGACCTGGCTTCTAGCCCCCCTGGGTCAGGGTCAGCCACCAACTCCCCGTAGGGCCACATTCCGGTCCTTCCCCCTCTGTGTTCAAATCGCTGGCTCCTTAGGGCTCTCCCTGGTCCAGGTTCTTGGATGTTACGAGGGTTCTGTTTGCTCTGCTACATGGCCAGGCCTCCAATCTGGGCAACTGGAACTTTCTTCTGTGCAGCTGGATCAGGGGGACTTGGGGGGGGGGGCGGGCTTCCGGCAGAAGGTAATTCCCTGCCAGCTCCGAGACGGTAGGGTGCCACACCAGACCCCTTGCCCCCTCTCAGGAGCACACAGGTGGCAGTGACCTTTGGATACGAGTGTGGGGTTGGTCCCCAGCTTTCTATCCCTGCTCAAGGGATGAGGCTAGCCCCTCCTTTGCTCCTGTCCATCCCCCAGTGTCACAGCAGTCTGCTGGCTGCACATGCCCCTCTGTGCCCTCCCTCTGAGCCTCTGTGTTGGCCATTCCTTCTGCCTGGAATACCTTCCCCTTTCCTCACACCTTATCCAGCAAAGTCCCACATGAGCATGAGCATCTCAGTGAGGCATAGCCTGACTCCCTCCCTCCCGGAGGTAACTCCTCTCCTCTCCTCTCCATCTCTGCCTCTGCCGCAAGGCTTCCCTACAGAGCACTGGACGCTGCATTGGTGTTGTCTAGTCCCCCCAGCGCCTGCGAGCTCTTTCGGGGGGTGGGCAGACAGCTGCACAAAATAGGAAGAGACCACTTCTACGAAGCACTGACCACGTGCCTGGCCTGTGACTGAGCACTCCGTGGGTATGGTTTCGTGGTTGTAACTAAACTGGACTTCATTTTAGAGAAGAGGAAACTAAGGCCCAAGGTCACGGCAAGTAAGTGGCAGAATGGGATCCCAGCTGTTTGTTGCCTTGGAGTCTGGAGGACCAGACTCCTCTCCTCGGCCATTCCTCACTCCCTCTCCAGGGCGGGGACCGGTCAGGTGGTCCTGGAGGAGAAGCTCTCTGAGCATCCTGGGGGTGGACAGGGGCAGATGGAAACATGACCCAGTGACAGGAGCAGTTTTCTGAGGTTGCTGTTATCTGCATAGATCCGCTTGTGGTGCCCTGAAATAAATTCCTTCCAGGGGGATTTTTCCTTCCTTTCTTCTTCCCTTCACGTCCCTTCCCTTCGCTTCACTTCCCTTCTTTCTCTCTCTCTCTCTTCCTTCCTTCCTTCCTTCCTTCCTTCCTTCCTTCCTTCCTTCCTCTCTTTCTTTCTTTCTTTCTTCTTTCTTTCTTTTGCTCCCTTCCCCTTTCCTCTTCCTCTCCTCTCCTCCTCCTCCTCTTCCTTCTTCCTCTTCTTCTTCTGTGTGTGGCAAGTGTTAAAACTAGTTTTCAAGCTCTGTTAATGAATGCCAGAGTGATTATGTTGATATCCCCATCAGTTATGCAGAAAATCAGGTAACCAGACTATTTACTTTATGTAATAGATGTGTGGGTTTCTCGTTCACTCTCTGAAAGAACATTCCTGAAAGGGTCATTTTTTATTTCCTGAGATGCCTTTTTTCCTAATTGCTTGAAGGTTTGAAAATTGCTCCCTTTCCCCCATTTTCGTTCTGTGCAAATGCATTTCCTCGTGTCACATTTCCCTGACACCTCCGGTCCCCTGGAGAAGCAGGGCCCCTCCTCCAGCCTCCCACGTGCCTTCTGTCTCACCAGGAAAGCCTCCGCGCGATTCGAGATTTCAAACCAACTTGGAAGAAATAAAGCTCCTTTGGTTTTTCTCTTTTGTAAACAGATTTGACAAAACGAAGTGGGAAGAGCCCCAGACCGCATATGAGGAGAGCTGGCTTTTAATCTCAGCCCTGCCTTGAATTTGCTCAGTGATGGGCAGGTCCCTTTTCCCTTCTGTTTCTTTGAGTGTACATTGAGGGACGAAGACAATCTGTGGGTCTAAGAGGAGGAACAAGGGCCTGAGAATGGAAGGTCCTGGAGCCAGATTTTACTGGATTTTGAGGACATCTCTCTCTCCGAACTCCCCACTCGCCCAGTCTGCCTAGTGGGATAATCCCAGCTGTGACCGGGCCACCCTCACGGGAAACTCTGCGACCAGGGAGCCAGATTGTGGAAGGGTTGGCCCAGGCAGCTCCGGGTCCTTGGCTGGAGGTGGTCGGAGGGCTTGTCTACCCTACAAAGCAGCAGTACCCTTTGCTGGGTGCCCCTGCCTTGCAAACCACGTGCTCATGTGCCTGTCCACAGGTGCTCCTCTTAGGTCCTCCCCCACCCCTGGCGATAAATTTTATGGATCTGAGCTGAGAGCACCCTCCTTTTTCTTAATTTTTAAGTTTTTCTTTTTTGAGAGAGAGACACATGTACAGAGAGAGAGAGAGAGAGAGAGAGATACGTGAGGGAGGGGCGGAGGAAGGGACAGAAGCGCAAGCAGACTCCACACCCAGTGCAGAGCCCAACGCGGGGCTCCATCCCATGAACCGTGAGATCACGACCTGAGCCGAAACCGAGAGTCGGTCGCTTAACGGACTGAGCCCCCCAGGCAGGCCCTGCGCGCACCCTCCCTGACCCATTTGGGTCCTGGATTTCATCCGACCATGCTGCAAAACAGAAAGAGCCCACAGCGTTTCCTAAAAGTGACCCCATCTTCACGGTGGCTGCAAAGGGGGCAGGCCAGCCGAACGGAGATTCTCCGGACTCGTGCCTCTGTCTGTCCTTTTTGAACATTGTGTGTATTTCCATCCTAAGAAGAGCCAGTCTTCGGATGCGCCTGGATGGGCTCAACTGAGCACATATTCAACACACGAGCCAGAGCTTTCAGTCACCCCCTGAGCTGGCTCAGCTGGTCTGCCCTTGAACTGCCCATTCCTTCCCCTCCCGGGGAAGCTCCCCGGCACTGACTGTCCCCAGGCCCAGCCTCCCGCCAGCCAGCACGCATACACGGAACGCTTCACGAGTGGGAAACAAACTCCTGCTGTGTGAAGCCGCTGACATTTTAGGGTTCGTTGTTAGAGCAGCCAGCACTAGCCTAGCTGATTTGCTCGGTTGGCCTCTTACCACTCCCCTACGTAACTGCCCACGTGTCTTTCTCACCAGACTGGGAGCTCGGTGAGAAGGGGCCCGGTCTGGTTTGCCTGTATGTGTGGAGGGTGATGATTGTGTCTGCAACACGTGTTAATCGAATGAATGGACGTTGAAATGTGCCGGCTGTTGAAAATTGTAGCCAGAAAGAGAAGCTGAACGTGTTGTTTGACATCTTTCCCGTGAAAATGGGACCGGAAATCCTAGGAGGCTTCCTGGAAGAGGTAACTGGATCAATGGCAAGGGAAGAGCAAGTCCTCTGGCAGGGACCACAGTAGACCTGTGGGGAGCTGAAACTGAAGGCAAACTGGCCTGTATGGGGGAGGGACAGGGTCTTTGGGAGTGAGAGATGAAGCACCGTAAAAATGACTGGGAGAAAACGGAAGGAATGGAGGGGATCTGCACAAGTGCTCTCCCACCCCTTACCCTTTCTCCGCCCCAGGAGGACCTCTCCGAGCTTTTACAAAGGAGCCTCGGAGGCCGAAATATTTGCCCGAAGCCATGCCATGGGGAGACCTGGTCTGTTCCCACCCCAAGGCCCTGCTCTTCCCTTCATCACACCCACAAGACGGGACTGCTCTACAGCAGAGAGAGGGGGCCACCTCCCACCCGGCCACAGCCTCTCCTCCCCCCAGGTGAGCAGACTGGCATGACTAGAGGAGCACTTAGAATCAGGACACCCGCGCCTAGGCCCATCCCTGCCTGCGACTGGTCACCTGACCGTGAAACGGTCCCTTCTGTGAGGTTCAACTTGCCCCTCTGAAAAAGGACAGGCTGGGGCCAGAGGACCTCTAAAGGCTTCTCGCTGCACAGGATCCCCGGCCCTGGGCAGGAGCGTGTGAGCCACACTCTTACGTACGAAGGAGAGAGGCCTTTGCCAGTCCCTTACCAGGGAGGGCTGGGAAGCACGAAGACCGTGGTGTGGGGACAGAGTCAGAGCAGTACAGCAGGAGGAGAGACGGGCCCTGACGGCAGCTATGTGCGGCCTTGGGAAGTGGAAAAACCCGTCTGGGGAAAGAAGGTGCGGGCCTGGGGTCAGCAGCCCCAACTGTGCCTGCCGAAGAGCCCAGGCTCAAGCCCCCAGTGAAAAAGAGGGAGAGCTCTGCTCCTGTGAGGTCTTTTAGTTGCAAGAGATGCACACATAAACGTCTCTCTCTGGGAGCCAAGTGCATACCGTGAATGCTTTTGACAGAATGGTTCTCCTTCAGCATTCCTAGTGATTGAGATAAGTACATTTATTTCCCTCCCCATCACCATCTTCGCTGCTCTGGACATGGGACGAAGCTTAGAGTGGATGCCTTTTGGTAATTTACTTTTTCGTCGATTCTTTCATCCGGTGGATCTTTATTGAGCACCTGGCATCTTCCAAGTTCTGCGCTCGGTGGCAGAAATACAGTGGCAGGAAAGTCAGTCTTCGTGGAGTTGGCATAGCGGGCTGACCAGGCAGTGATAGTGGTTAAATCTACAAGACTCTGTAAGCCAGGATTTCCCCAGAAGGCATGAAACCAGAGAGGTGCTGAGACAATGGCCAGATAGAGGGCCTTACTTGAGGTAGAATGCCCAGGGAAGGCCTCTCTGGAAAGGGCCGGCCGAGCTAGGATGTGGCTGGTGAGAAGGAAGCAGCCGCACAAGGAGCTGGGACGAGGGGCCTTTGTAAAAAGACCCAAGAGACCCCGGGGAAGACCGATGCTGTCTGGCACCCAAGGCCACTGAGCTTTTGCGACTTACTGCCTGGGGCAGAGGCATTCTGGGGACAAGACCCCCAAGGAAAGGCCACGACCAGGCAAACTCTCTGGGCCACAGGAAATCACAACCTCTGATTCCGGCGTCTGTCCTCATCAGTCCTGATGTTTGACAACTATCTCCTTCCCACCCCTGGCCCAGCCTCCAAGTGCAGAAACCCCGGAGCACGCCAATGAAATTGATTTAGTGCTGGCGGTACATTCTCTTCCCCAGCCTCGGGCAGGAGAGATTTACGGCTCCTGGAAATACTGCCCCTCCCTGCTTCCTGTAAATCTCCCACCACATTTCGGGCGGCTGGAGCTATTTGGGTAACCTTTATCTGAACCAGAACTTCCTCGCCAGGAACTTCAGAGGGTACCTCCAGGAAGGACGGGAGAACCCCAGGGGCTGGCTTGTTTTGGGGAGGATTCCAGGCCTGCTGAGGACAGCTGCTCGGCAGGCATCAGGCAGAGAACAGAGTTCTTCTTTGATGCCGTGACTGCCTTTGTGGGGTTGGCACAAAACCCCAAAGGAGCGTTTAGGGTTTATGGAGGGCGTGCGGATCGGCAGCGCGTTATTGAGCCTGAAAGCCGGGCCCCTGGAAATAAAAAGGATTCGGGGAATCGTCTGAGGCCAGATGCTCGGGGCTGCGAGGGAGCTGTGCATTGTGGGAGAAAGAGAACGGCTTTGAGTCAGACGGGTCTTGCAGATGTTATATTATATTATATATCAACGTGTTCACGGGCTGTCTGCCTGCCTGGAGTCTCGTCTCTGTGAGGCCAGGTCTTTGATCCTTCCCAGATATATCCACAGCACCTAGAACCACGCTTGGCTTGTCATTAGCACCCAGTAAGTAACTGGTGAGTGCATCGGTAATTCCGGAATATATTCTGGCCCCCCAGTGTGTGACCTTGGGCAAGTCACTGCCTCTCGGAGCCTCAGTTTTTTTTCTCTAAACATTGGGATAAGGACGGATCGATCAAAATGTGAAAGGAGCTGCTATTTGCTTAGACACGTTCAGTAAATGTTCTCTCCCTCCTCTTTCGTCTGCTGCCTCTCTCTGAGGCCTGGGACTGAAGACAGAAAAAAAAAAAAAAAGCCTGGGTGCTGTGCTGTCAAAGCGGTAGGCGCTGAGCCTCCCGGGGTGGGCACCTCCCAGGTCACAGGGAGACCTCACACTGGTCAGGGCACTTAAAACGTATGTTTCTTTGGGATTCTGGGACCGGGAGATTTTTAAAGTCGCCTGGTGCACAGAGGCGCTGTGGAAGGGCTTAGTGGGGGGTTGGGGGACCTTCGCAGCCCTGCAGGAGGCTGAGGGAAGGGACAGCCCGCCGGGGTGGCCGCGAACTGCGGGAAAGGGCACAGCACTCTGAGTTCCAGGACAGAGTCCCCCTGAGCAGCTGCCAGGCGGGAAGCCTTCTGGGACCAGCTCTTCCTTTGACCAAAGGGAGCAGGACGCGTGCACCCGGAGCACCCACATCCCCTCTCTGAGAGTGCTGTCCCTTCCCCAAGTGCTGCCGCCCCAGACCTCAGAGGCCAGGTCTGCACCTTCCTCCTCTTCTTTCCTAGGCTCCTTTCACAGAGCCAGGTGACACAGGAGGGGGGTAAGAGCGGTCCAACCTCCCCCGGGGCCTGTGGTGACATTTATCCCGAACAGGCTAGCCAGTGGCTACTGTCTTTGCCCAGAAGGAGTAAAAGGAGCAACACTGAAATTGCTTCAGTAAACAGCCCAGTCAGAGCAAACCCCGGGCCTCATTAACCACAATTAGGAGTTCTGCTCTGGCTTCCAAGGAACTCGGCTTGGGACCCAAGACTGTTTATTTGAATAAGACCGTGGCCGGGGCTGTGGGAGGGGAGGGACAGAGGTGGAGGTGGAGGTCAGGCGGCAGGCGTTGGATCTGTCATTCTGGACACTTTAATAATGGGAAAACCTTTGACCTGAGCCCTCCCAGATCCCTGGATTCCAGAACCCAAATGACTACAGGGACGGCAGTTTTGAATCTCCCTCAAATTCTTAATTGAATGGGATAAGGTACCCCAAAGTGCCCTGGGCCTAGCAAGGACTCAGGAGACGCTTGTTACCTCTTCGCAGTTTGGTCATGTCTAAACCACAAAAAGGAAAGCTCATTTTTCACTAAAACGCTTTGTTCGGGTCACGGTATCTTTCACTTGGCCATTCTTTTTTTTTTTTTTTTCCCCTGTATGAAAAGCAAACAAGCAAATGAACTACCAGATCTCTGACAGTACGGCTTATCTTTTAGGTTCTGAATACTGCATTTCTTCTAGCATTCCCCTCCCCCGCCCCTGAGATTCTGTTCAACCTAATTTGTCCCTCGGATCCTGGGAGCCCCGTCCACTTCCGTTATCCCTCACGGCGGTAACAGAGCTAACGTTTTTCTTAGGGCTTTGCCGCTCGCAAGGTCTTTCTTTTCCTCCGCATAGCTTTTCTTGTCGGAGCCTCCCAAGAGTCATTTCACGTTAGCGTTATTAGTGTTTTCACTTTAGATCAGAGCAAAGAGAGGTTCCGAGAGGCTAGGGGGTCCTGCCCGCTATCTTCAGGCCAGTAAGGAGCTCCCTGACCGCGAAGCCATTCAGCTAACAACCACTTACGGAGCACCTGCACAGTGTGGGCACTTGAGATACAAAATGAATGACACGGTCCCCGCTCTCCACGTGCTCGTCCTCTGGTGGTTTATTCGGCTGAATTTCCGTGGATCTCTTCCAGCAGCTTGCACCGGACTGGACGGGGTCCAGTTGCTGGTGTTGGCTGGTTGGCTCGGCGAATGAGCGAACGTGGGATGTTTCAGGCTCCGCCAGCTCCCACTGGGCCGGGGCTGGGGCTGGAAGCCTGTGTGCTGGGGACATGGTACTCATACTCTTAGGACCAGGGATCAGAGCACGGCTGGCTCCACGTGCCTCCCTGGTGAACCACAGAGTCGGACGTGCCTAAAGAGGGTGGGAGCCAGACCCGCAGACCAGAGAAGACCTCTGCCTTTAACCTGACCCAGGGGTCCTCGGGCCAGGCCACCCAAGGTTCCAAATGGGCTAACAATACTAATGGACAACCGCCCTGGGTCTGAGCAGAGTCCATGGACACATTCATCCAATTCTAAGTGAAAAGCAGGCTTTATTCCCTGAAACTTGAATGATTACCTGCCAGCCTATATGTTTTTTGTAGAGATCTAGAAAATATAGCTGGAAGGTTGATTAGAAGTCAGCAGCAAACTTTCTTTTGTTGGGTGAGAAAGCAGGCCAAAAGAGAGTTTGTCTAAGCTCATTTGGCATATTCTAGGACATATTGTAAGATGGGGCTGGAGACCGGAATTGGATAGGGAAAGAGTCTCAGCTCTCCGTTGACTTCCTGTGTGACCTTGAGTGCACCCTCTATCTCTGGGCCTTAGTTTTCCATCTGTAAGATGGGAGGTGGTCACTGTAATCCTTCTAGCCGTAAAAGGTAAGTGAATCTAGATTTTATACTCCATGTGCAAAGATTAGGCTGTATGGAATATTAGGTACCAATGTAATGAGCTACGCTAATCACCAGGCGGATACGTTACCTTTTCTCTGATTAGCTGATCTGGAAAGGGGAAAGGACCTCCTCGTAATGGTGAGTTGAATTCATGCAGGCTTTTAAAGAAGTTTAAAGAAAGGCCTTTTAAAGGAGTTGAAAGAAAGGCCTTGTGACATAGATCAGTACCTGGTCAATGCCAGGCTCTCAAACATTTGTCGAATGAATGAAAGGGAGTTCCAGGTGTGGGTTCTGAGGAGGCCTGTCTACAGATGGACGTCAACTGGTCAAACATATGTAGGTCACTGGGAGCTGGTGAGTGCAGAGATGAGGGATGGATAGGTAAATGGGCACAACATACACCCGAGACCCCGACCTAAGAGGCTCCGTTGGTGATGTTCTCTCTGAGGAGTACCTGGGGTCCGTGCTCAGAGCAGCCCAAGGTAGCAAGCCAAGCCCTACTGCCACCCAAAGGGCCCCCTTTGTGTTCACCTGCTTCAGACCAGGGGCCTCTCCTTGGCCGCTGTGGTCCCTTGTCCTCCGAGAGCTCTCCGGGGACATGCCATGGGGAAACCCCAGTGGAGCGTGAAGGTTGAGAGCAAAGGCCCGTGGGAGGAAAGCACAGACTTGACCAGTCCAAATCCTCAGCCCTCAGAGCACATGCTCATCCCTCCCCACCTAACTTCTTGGGGCTCCCATGGAAACTTTTCCTTCCCTCTGCTATACTCTCACCTGCTTCTCATGCAAGTGTGTGGTTGGCGGTTTCCCTTGCTGAACTGGGAGGCTGTGTGTCGTCTCCATCCCAGCGCCTTCCCTGACTCAGGGCCAGGCTGGGTTCGTGGTCATGCAAGGAGTGGCCGAATGAATAAACGGCTGATTCTACCACCCACAGTGGGTGGATCCCCAAACGGCAAAGGACACTGAGTAAACAAGTGTGGCCCTCCATTGTGGTTGATAACGTTTTTCCAAATGGGAATAACAGTGTGTATCTTACATCATGGTACGGAAAAAGGTTTTAGATTTGAACAGGAATACTTTCTTTAGCAAAAAAACTTTTGTCTTTGCATGACCCTTTCCAGTTTTTAAGGTTTTATCTTGATTCTCTCATTTTGTCTCAGAGCATCTTTGATAGGAAGCTGGGATGAGGATCATCATCTCCCATCTGGGGAAGGCACCGAGGCTCGCGGAAGTCAAGTGACTCATCCAGGATCACGTTGAGGGTCAGGGACAGCCCCGGGGTCAGACCCAGCTTTCCTGGTTCCCCGTCCTGGGCTCTCCCCAAGTCATGGTCTTCTATTTCTACATTCCCCCCGTGGCCATGTGTAAAAGAAGCTAGGAGGCAAAGAAAGGTTTGCTCAAAGAACGCTTAAAAAGAATGATGTTCTTAATTAATAACAAAAGCAAACGCACACTCTTAGTGGGTTCATAAACAGCAAGCTTCAACCTAATTGATTAAAATGCCCTGGCACCAAATTAACAATGACTTCAAAAACAATGAAATCCAGCCAAGGCCACAATAAAACCGTTTCCCCCCTTTTTAATTATCTTTGTTGTTTTCAAATTTGCCTGAAACTCTTCCGTATGTCTGGGCAGGTCGCACCTGCCACTGTGACCAGAGCGGGAAGGCAGTGCGTGCGTGTGTGTGTGTGTGTGTGTGTGTGTGTGTGGAAGCCCACAGACAGGGGGTTTACTCTGAAAGTTGCCAGCTCTGTGACCTGGAGCAGGTCACCAAATGACAGTAGCCCTCAGCATCTCCGCCTTTAAAATGTGGAGGGCAACACCTGTCGTATAGACTCAACGCGGAAGATATAGGTAAAACAGCCAGCAGAGGGTCTGGCACATGGTAGGTGAACGATAAATGGACATTCGCTTCCTTTTTCTGCATATGGTCCTTAAAGGACCTCAGAGACACTTTAAACACAGGAAAGAGAGGTCGCACTGCCCAGGGGTGGAAACCTAATGGCCAAACTCCGATGCCCCATGTAACCTGCTTCCTGCAGGACTTTTGCGATCAGATCCTCTGTATGTGATGTGACATGAGGCATGTCATGTAACCTCTCCGAGCCTCAGTTTCCTGATCTGCTAAATGGCCATCCCAATACCGACATTGGTGGCCAGGCTCGTGAATGTTAGGGGTAGCTGTCGCTATCACGTGGACTACAAGGGGGGTTTGGAAGAAGGTGTCAGACAGCCAGATTCAAGTCCTAATTCTGCCACGTACAGGCATGCTGTGTCTGCTCCAGGGCTGTGTTTTCGTCGTCTCTAGAAGACAGAGAATGAATCCTGACTCGCCCACCTGCAGGACAGCTTCGGGGACCCAGGAGCCCAGGGATGGTGTCCACCTTGGCTGCACATCACGGCCACCCAAGGAGCTCAACAACTACTCAGTGCCGGGGATCCACCTGCCTCTGATTGGCTCGGTCAGGATTTGGGTGGCTGGGACCCAGGCGGATGTGTTTCTTACACATTTCGGGTAAGTTTAATGTGCTCCCAGGTTGTGAGTCACCGGGATGAAGATGTACCCCTGTTTTCTAAATCGGAGAACCCTGTGCACACGCGGGGGTCAGGCAGGAGGGCCCCCCTCCTGGTCCTGCTCTCGTGGGGCAGAGAATTCTTGGGGCCACCATTCGTTCCTCTGCCGCGGGGTCGGGAGGCTTCAGCTTCTTTGATTCCCTTTCAACACTTCCCAGGATTCTGTCGCATCTGAAGAGGGAAGCAGGGTGCTGGCAGTAACCGGGGCATGCTGACTTTAACCTTTAAAAAAACAAGCTTTATGGTGAAGACCAAAAGGTCTTATAAACCTTAATGAGCGGCATATGTGAAACACATACGTGAATTGCTTGTTTGAAAAATATTTCCCGGCTAGCCTTCAATAGCATAGCCTTATTATTCTAAACGGGGAGCTTGTCTTACCAGAGGACCGAACAAAACCCCAGTTGGAGATAATTATCTTAGCAGAATTCCCCGTGGGTCCCTGGGGAGGGGATGGGGCGGGAGCCTCTGGAACACATGTGCTAACTTAGGCCGCCTTTGTCTACACAACAAACACAAAAGCTGGGCTCTCGGCAGCGAGGAGAATTCCAGCTCCCGAAACGGTGACCTCAAGACTCATTCCGCGGATGGCGAATAGGTTTGTTTCCACGGGTGGGGGCTGGAGGCGGGAAGGTGGGGGTGGAACACACGTGCGTGTCCAAACTCATGTTCCAGGCAGGAGCTGGGAGGCGCGGGGAAAGACATAACGGAGCCAGAAGTCGAAAGACCCAGGCCGTGCCGGCTAATTCGGGCTCGGGGACGTGACTTTGAGCAGATGGCCCACGCTGCGGAGGTCTCAGTTTCTCCGTGTGTGAAATGGGGTCCCTGTGATGATTCCGCGGGATGACAAAAGTGAGGAGAAATGATTTGATCCAGAGTCCCGTGAAGGAGAGCGACCTCTCCCTCTCCTTCAGTCCCTCCCGGAGGCCGCAACCTCACGCGCAACCTGCCTTCGCTGCGGAAAAGCAGAGGCTGGAGACGCTGCCCGAAGCAAGGATTTCAGGTTCCCAGAGCTCCCTGTTTCGGGAGGCTATTCAGGTGCCATCACCTGAAGGTTCGGGCGGTCAGCCTTCCCAGCCTGGCACCCCGATGTTCAGGGAAAGTGGGCCACTGGGCCTCAATTAGCTGGGTAATTGCTTCAATTCCCCACTGCTCCCTACCCCTTAATTATCTCCCTGCTGCCCCCCAGTCCTGAGCTGACGAGTGCCACCGAGCCGCCCTTTCCCCAGGCTGGAAGCCACAAGGGGAAGCCACTTCCCTGGGACTTGTCCCACAACTGCAGGCAGCCTGAGGAGAGGCGGGCAGGCCCCATCAGGCCCAAAGCCCTCTTTGATCTCCGTCTTCCCACTCCAGACCTCCTCCGGAAGCTCGGGATAAACCTGGCTGTGGGGGTGTAAGTGGGGCAAGGGGCAGAGCTGGAAGGCTGGGTCGTGGAATGGACCGGCCAAGACACTCAGAGGAGTAACCCTGGGCAAAGGACTTGAGTTTCCCCAGCCTCCGTTTTCTCATCTGTAAAATGGGGCTAAGAAGGTCTCTCCGGGAAGATGGTGGTTGTCAGGGTCGAGTAAGTTAATGACTCAGCGCGCATGCATAGTTAACTGCAGGGGTGCTCTCTTAAACAGCCCCCTTCTCCTTCTCCTTCTTGACTCCTTCCACCAACGATAACTCTTCAGGCCAGTGAGGCAGCTGAGTGATGTCGGAAGTGATGCAGAGCAGGGGCCGTGGGCAGCAAAGCCCCGGACGCGCTTTGCGCCTCAGTTTCCCCACGTACAGCGTTACTCCCTGAGGGCGCGTGCGCCTTCTGATGTTCTATGAGGAGCGAGGAGAGAACCTCCTCCAAACCCCGAGACTCCACCTCCCAGGCATCGCCCCGTGTTCGGCTCCTCTCCTTGCCTCGAACGCACGCACCCTGCATATGTTCCCACCAGGGTAAACAGAGTCATTAACACTTTATCTTAATTGCCACTAATGATGGTAAATTTGCTTGATTACGTAAAACGGGGCTTTCTGGAAACATCCTAAGCTGAACTGGAACATTTAAAATTTCAGCTAATTCCAGCTTTGCAGCTGAACCTAATTGGTCAATTGTGGGTTATTAATGGAGGATCTGACTTCTCCGAGGATAGGCTGCTGGGGACAAATGTGGGCCAGGAGCGAAAGGAAAGGGCCACCACCCAGATGAGGGCAAGGCTGGCAAAGGAAGCACCAGAGGATGGATTTTTCCTTGATTACTCCATTCAATTCTTGCTTCAGCCATTTTCATGGGTTTCCTTAGGTATTCGTGTGGGTTTTTTCCCCCACATTTCATAAAGTGTTTTAAATCCATCAAATTGGCACTTTTATGAAATTTACTAAAAGATTCAGAGCTGGTTTTATCTTCCACCCTTCTTCTCACTGTTTCATATACCCATTGATCGATTTTATATTAAGGTTTCTCTTCCGTTATTTTTTTTAAACCAGAATTGCATTTTGGGTTTTTTGACAACGCTCTCCGATTATAATGCTTAACTTTTCTCATTTAAATTGCTTCCTTTAAAAAAAAAAAAATTCAATACATTGCCTTGAGGCCCGTGGTAGTGTCTGAATGACAAATGCATATGTGTGTCTGTTTTATTCAACAACCTAAAAGTTAGTTTGTCAGGATCTATGGTTGAAAATTTTACCTTAAAAAAATTGCGACCCTCCGACTCGACTGCTACTTGTGCGGCCACAGTGGAAGGATGAGACGGTGTCGCATGCTTTCTCCTGCCCAGTGCGCTCCTCCTCTAGAATGCTGGGAGCAAGCCTCCCAAAACACACAAAGTCAAGGGCTAAAAGGTATTACTGTATATGCTCTTGCCCAAGTAAATCTGACCCTTATGCAGTCACCCTTTCCTTTCTCACTCTCTTTATAAACGTTTTTTTATTTATTTGGAGAGAGAGACAGAGAGAGGAGTGCACGTGTGCTCACAAGCGAAGGAGGGGCAGAGAGAGGAGAGAGAGAGAATCCCAAACAGGCTCTGCACTGTGACATGGGGCTTGATCTCATGAACCGTGAGATTGTGGCATGAGCCGAAATCAAGGGTTGGATGTGTAACTGACTGAGCCACCCAGGTGCCCTTCCTTCTCATACTTTAGGACTTTCCAGTTTATGAAACCCTCTCGAGTTTTTTTCCCAGATGATCCTACGACAGCTTTATGAGGTTGAGGCAGGTCAGTGGTTGGAAAACCCACTTTACAGATGAGCCCACTGAGGCTCACACTGACTTCCTCCAGCCTCCATTCACATAGATTCAAATCCAGCTCTTTTGAGTCAGAAACACCAGCCGCTCTGCCAACATAGGAGGCTGTCAGGCTCCAGAAGACCACAAAAGGAAGGCGGCAGTGGAGGGAGGGGCTCAGGTTATCAGCCCTCCACCCTGAGGTCCGTGGCGTCACTCCCTCCGTCTCCTTTAGAAAACGATGACCGTGAGTTTGTCCACATGGGACCTGTTATGGACTGACTTACGCGCCCCCACCTCCCCCCGCAAGTCGTGGGTGGAAACCCTAACCCCCATGTGATTGTATTTGGAGACAGGGCCCTTAAAGAGGCTGTATGGGTGAGGCCCAGATCCAATATGGCTGGTGTCCTTATAAAGAGAGGAAGGGACACCAGGGACTTGAACTCACAGAGAAAAGGCCATGTGAGGACACAGCACGAAGATAGCTGTCTACAAGCCAAGGAGAGAGGTGTCGGGAGAAACCAACCTGGCCCACACCTTGACCTTGATCCTCAAGCCTCCAGAACTGTGAGTAATCAGTTTCTGTTGTTTAAACCACCATCTGTGGTATTTTGTCCTGGTGGTCTGAACAGACCAACCCGGGGTCCGCCCGGTCACTTTGTGTCTCTCCCTGCCGACACTTTGGCAGGGCCGGGGGAGGGGGGCAGGTTGGGATGGCTCAAAATGCTAAAAACTAGTCACCTTAGAGCACTTTGCTGCAACCCCACTGCGGGAACAGGGCTGCCCCTGGGTATGCAGGACCCTTTGCAAACATTTTTTTGCTGGGAGATTCATGCGCCCACATGAGACCCAACGGGTCTCATACTCGTGGTGTTACTGCAAACATCAAATTAAAGGACCCTGAACTATCACTCCTCGGGGAAATACAGGGGTAGGTTCCTGAGAGCCTCTGGTCACATTTTTGTGAACCGATCACCGCATAACCTTGTTTTATGCGCTTCTGTTTAAAGACAACTTATTCAATACGTATTGTTGATTGATTAACATTGAGCTCATGTCCAACGGCACTGCAACTCATGCCTGAACCCGTGTCCTCTCTGTTAGGCACGTCACGGCCTTCTCATACTCAGGAACACTAAGAGACTTCGGCACGGTGCTTGTGGTGAACAGGATTTTAAACAGTGAAATCACCAAGAAAAAGCACAAAAATTCAGGAAAAAAGAAAGCGACACTAAATGTAATTGAAAAAGACACTTTTTCGGGGCACCTGGGTGGCTCAGTCGGTTAAGCATCTGACCAGCTCAGGTCATGATCTCACGGTTCGTGAGTTCGAGTCCCGCTTTGGGTGAGCTCGAGCCCTGCGTCGGGTGAGCCCCGCTTCTCTCTCTCTGCCCCTTGTTCACTTGTGCCCTCTCTCTCCCTCAAAAAAAAAAGACACTTTTTTACAGTACAAGAGCTGAGACCAGATAGGCCATTGTCTTATCCAACGTCAGCTGGTGGGAATGTGCACACTGGGTGACTCGAGTTTTTTTACCACTCTGCACACTCATGCAAATAACTGCAAAAGCACCTTGGGTATTGGGGGGCACCTGGGTGGCTCAGTCAGTTAAGTGTCCGACTTAGCATTCCTAGAATGTAATCTCTTTCAATGTTGACCTTGCCTTTCACACACTGCTGGGTTACTGGCTCAGGTCATGATCTCACAGTGTGTGAGTTCAAGCCCCACATCGGGCTCTGCACTAACAGTGTGGAGCCTGCTTGGGATTCTCTCTCTTTCACTCTCTCTGCCCCTCTCCCATTCTCTCTCTCTCTTTCTCCCTCACAATAAATAAATAAACTTTAAAAATAAAGCACCTTGGGTATTGGTTTTGGGGCTACAAATAAATTTAGTGAGGAAGAAAATTTGCAAATATAGAACATGTAAATAATGAGGATCAACCATATAATGGCTTCTTGATGAAGATTTTGAATGATAGTAGAAAAGAGGTACTTATACGTTTGTTTATCACCTTTTTAAATTTTTTAAAACATTTTTGCTTATTTTTGAGAGATAGAGTGCAAGCAGGGGATGGGGAGAGAGAGAGAGAGACAGAATCTGAAGCAGGCTCCGGGTTCTGAGCGGTCAGCACAGAGCCTGATGTGGGGCTTGAACTCACGGACAGTGAGATCATGACCTGAGCCCGAGTCAGACGCTCAACCGACTGAGCCACCCAGGTGCCCTTGTTTGTTTGTCATCTAATCAGTGCTGCTGAAGATTCCCAATTAGTGTCCGAGCACCGTCTGTGACTGCTGAGATCTAGGGATCATTTCAACAGGGTCTTTACTAACAAACGCTTGGTTCCTGGTTAGTTGCCGATCTCCCACTTAAAGAAAAAGAAGAAACACTATCAGTGCTCACAACACTATGGCTCGTCAGGATGTGCTTGTATGGAAACCAACTAGAACCTCTTGCCCCTTGCAGTTTCCTGATACCATTTGTCGAAGCCTGGTTCCATCATCACCAGTGTAAGTCTCATACAGGAAGATGTAATTGATAGCTCATGTTCCGGTCATGTTAAATTTACTGTTCAGAATTTTGTAACCTAATCGTAGGATCTTGAGGTCTGTGTGTCATTATCACTGCATTCCAAGAATGTAATCTCTTTCAATGCCGACCTTGCCTTTCACACACTGCTAGCAGTGGGGAGGATGGGCAAAGGACCTGTGGCACAAGAAACGTCTGTCTTCATCTTTCACAGCTTAATATCACCTGGGGAGAGCATAGATCCCACATCAACCGGAGGCGAGAGAGGACATTGATTGGAAGGTCCCATTTGGTTTGTGTAGCAACTGTCTTCAGAAGGCCCAGGAGAAGACAAGAGCAGCCACCCACAGAGGACAGCTTGGTAAATGGTATGGAGCCTGTGGAGGGGGCGGATTGCCACTCAGGGTGCCAACAGTGGGGATGCAAGGGTAAAGGTTGTCTGCTGCCCTCCCCCCACACCTCTGTTGGGTAGAGTAGATTGCAGGAGGCACTGTGATGGGAATATGAGTAGTCAAGAGTGCATGGTGCATGGGCCCATATGTGCAGCTCAAGCCTAAGGGTCAGCAAGGATATCCCAGAACCCTGAAGTCCTCCTATGTCTATTGTGAATCACCCCAAATCAACCTGAAGCCTCCATGTTGGCAGTCCATTCTTATGTGATTCTAGAAAAGAAATACAATGATGGCAACAAGAGTGATCTGGTCACCAGGCTGCCCTTCTGGGGCTGACAATAACCATAGGAACCCCAAACAACCCCGTGGGTACAAGGCTTAGAGTTCCTCAAGGCATCTGGTCAACCTTGTATGTGGGGTTGGGGGGGGGAAAGAGGGATTAGAAGCTCAGAAAACACCCCAATGGGGAGAAATGAATGCTAGAGCCCTCCCCAACGGCTCTGCCAGCCTCCAGCATCCCAGACATGAAGGAGGGTAGGACTCAGATAATTTTGAGAAGGCGTTCCAAGTGTAAGAGGAGCGATCAGGGTGTTGCAGTAGTCCAGACAAGAGCTTACGGAGGCCACACATTTCCGTTTTGAGTATAAATCAGCAGATTTCTTTTGGAAGACATGGGGTAGAAACTACCAAAGCTACACCTACATACACCTTACGATCAGCAGTTCCTCTCCTGGCTGTGTATTCAATACAAATACAGCTCACTAAAGGATGTGTGCAAAAATACTCACAGCAGCATCATTTATAATAGTAAAAACTGGAAACAGCTCAAGCGTCCATCAACAGTAGACTGGGTAAATAAATCGTGGCATATTCATACAATGGTACACTATGTAACAGTGAGAGAAATCTACCCACAACAACATGGATTAATTTCCCAGACGTTATGTTGAGTTAAGAAGCCAGCACAAAAGAATACATACTGTATTGTTCCATTTGTACCAAGTTCAAAAACAGGAAAAACTAATATATTACGCTGGAGGTCAGATGCAGGTTACCTTGGGGAGGTATTAATTGGGAAGGGGCACAAGGGAGTGTTCTGGGGGTCCTGGAAATTTTCTACAGCTTGATTTGTGTGTGGTTACGTGGGGGCGTACATATGTAAAAACTTATGGAGCTGTGCATTTAAGATTTTTATACCCTCTGTATGTAAGATATATGTCAATTATAAATCCTAAAAGGTGTGTGTGGGGTGTGTGTGTGTGTGTGTGTGTGTGTGTGCATGTGAGAGAGAGAAAGGGGGGAGGGCTGGAGGGGGCTGGACCAAATTGGTGGCAATGGGGATGGTGAGCCATGAACTAGTTAACTGGAGAGATGTTAGGTGCTAGGGCCTAACTTTAACCATACAAAATGTGTCTCACTGTCCTCATAAAGGAGGAAACAGGCTCAGAGAAAGTAGGTGGCCAAGTAGGGACTTGAGCCCCACGCTGCTTAATTCCAAGTCTGGGAGCATCCGCTCCCGCTGTGGCCACATGCTCAGGGAATGTGATCCCATTTTCTGTTCTTGGGTGGCCACTGATCCCTCTAGGCTGGTCATGACAATCCAATTCTACTTGCCAGAGAGTAGTTTAGGGTTGGCAGGGGACCAAGATCTTCTCAATTAGATGTGAAGAGCAGTCCTCCGGGGGTTTCCAAGAAAGTTGTCCTTGCTTTTAAAAGGAGACATGGGGAATGCACACTTCTTTTCTATCTATGGGCATTGTTGTGTCTGGATGTGTTGGCTGGTTGCTCAGCTGACATTTCTAGAGTTCGAGGGGACTAGCTAAAGCCAAGGCTGACACCCTGAGGGGGAGTAGAGAGATGGGACATATCTGGACACTCATGACACCTCTAGCCACTACAGTAGCCAGTCTAGACCACCCTACCTCAGGACTTTTCTAGTCCTTCGGATTACAGTGAACACTGTGAAGAATGCTTCCCGCCCTTTGGGATCTAATATGTCGGCTGTTCTAACAGCATTTGTGCAAACACCAAAGCAAGCCCATGTGAAGGGTTGGGAGCCAGGTGGTCAAGGAGGATTTCAGGATGATCGTATGGCTACAGGGCAGCTTTGAAGGATACACATGATCGGAGCAGGGGAGAGTGGCAGAGGGAAGGCCAGGAGGAGGAGGATTTCGCAGCATGGGACATAGACAGGTGCTATTGGTGCCTTGTGCTACATGCCCTTGGCCAACTGTCAGTTCCACTGCTGGACAGTTCCTGTGCATGCTGACAGCTTCCTATCTCAAGCACCCACTGCATTTCCTAGCTCCGTAACTGGGAGCTCCTTCATCTTAGGAGTCTGTGTGTGTGTGTGTGTGTGTGTGTGTGTGTGTGTGTGTGTTTGCAGGGGGTTAATGCTTGAAGATCAACCCTGTGGTAGGCAGCTTCTAAGATGGCTCCCAGTGACCTCTGCCCCCGTGTTGTACCAGAGTTGATCGGGTGGCCAACAGTGAACCACAAAAGTAATAGTGTGTCATTTCCAAGATTAGGTGATAAGACTACAGATGCCATCTTAGGGGCTCGTTCTCGTCCTCTCTCTCAGGTCACTCACTCTGGATGAAGCTATGTTGTGAGCAGCCCTATGGAGAGGCCCCTAAGGCAAGGAACTGAGGTCTCTTGCCCACAGCTGTGTGAGGCTGTCATCTTGGAAGTGGACCCTTCAGCCCTGGCCAAGCTTTCAGAGTCGGCAGCCCCAGCAGACAGTCTGACTGTGACCTCATGAGAGACCCTGAGCTGGAACCATCCAGCTGAGCCAGTCCTAGATTCCTCACCCAGAGACACTGTGAGATAATAAATGTATGTTGCTGTAAGCCAGTAAATTCTGGGCTGCAAAACTGTTCCTCAGCATTAGATAACAAATCCGATTCTTAACCAATGAGAGATAGAAATACATGCCTCAGCCTTTCATCCTTTGGGGGAATAATTCTGTATCATGATTCAGAGGGTTCCCAATGGATCGGGTCTTTGTTACCATGGTGAAAACCAGCTCAACAACACACCTCTTTCTAACTTTCCCCCTAATCCTGTCTCCTCCTTGCTCCGGCTTGCCAGGATCATTTCCCAAATGAGCAAACTGCACTCGAATACTTGTCTCAGGCTCCGCTTCGGAGGGAACTCTAACTAAGACAAAGGACTTCATGTTCAATGGCTTAGAAGCTGGAATATGAAAACTCCATGAGGGGTAGGGGAGACGGGACTGGTTGGCATGAAAGTTTTGAGGAGTATTCATGGGCAGCGCAAAGTTCCAGATTACTTCACTCTCCTGTGAAGACTAGACCAGTCCTCTTAGCCTACCTGAAGGGGCCGGGGGCTGTGCTCCCCACATCTTTAGCAGCAGGGTGGGAGGAGGTCAGGGGGTGCATCTCGGTTCTCCTACCAACTTGCTCTATTCAGAAGTTCTCTTTACCTCTCTGGGCCTTGTTCCCTCATCTTAAACGGGGCTGGTGCCACTCACTGCTCTAGACCCCGGGAAGACTCATGAGGGAAGAACCGCTAAGTGGTGAGGGCGCCTGACGTGGTCTCAAAGCCCCTTGCACCCCGATCCCCTGGGACCAGCACCTCGGGGTGCTTCCGAGGGGAGAGTGACCTGGTTTTCGAACCACATCAAAATCGTGCAGGCTGGGAATGGGCCCGGCTGTCAACATTAAGATCTATGTGCTCATCCTTCTGCCATGTCGCTCAGAGATGGGATGGGAGGGGCAGACTTCTCACGTTGGAAAGTGACAGCATCATTTCCTAATTATCACATTTGGGGGAACAGATGGGGAAGCATGTGGAGGAATTATGGGCTTTTTTAAAAGGGGGGGGGCATGTTTTCTAAAGAAAGTTGCCACAGAACATTTCTACCCTGTCGTCCTGAAAGCATTTGGGGTTTACGAGGCAGTTAGTAAAAAGGATGCTTTTTTACAGATGAGGAAACAGAAGTGGAGGGCGGGGGCTGGGCAAACACTTACTGAACACCAGCAGTGTGCCAGGCATTTCGTATTATTAATACACGTAAGGTTTATAGCAACTCTGGGCACCTGGGTGGCTCGGTCGGTTGAGTGCCCGACTCTTGATTTCGGCTCAGGACATGACCTCAGGGTTCATGGGTTCGAGCCCCACATCAGGCTCTGTGCTGACAGCACGGAGTCTGCTTGGGGTTCTGTCACTCCCTCTCTCTCTCTCCCTCGCTCTGCCCCCTCCCCCTTGTTCTCTACCTCTCTCTCAAAATAAATAAGAATAAACTTTAAGAAAAAGGTTTACCGTAACCCTGAGAGCTAGGCATTATGACCCGCTTCGAAAACAAGAAAACAGAGGCTCAGCTATCGAGAAGCAGAGCTGGGATTTGACCCCGGGGTTGTCTGGCCCCAAAGGCTCCAAAGACCCCTTTGCCACGTGGCAACGAACGTCCTCATACTCCTGGGTCAGTGTGCAGGTGGACATACAAAGGCCTGGCACAGTTCCTCAAAACGTTAAACACAAAATCGCCATCTGACCCAGAAAGTTCACAACGCGGGAGACACCCGAGAGAATCACAACCGAGGACTCAAACGGACCCTTGCACACCAGTGTTCACAGCGGCCTCATGCACAGCCGCCAGAAAGTGGAAATGACTCAAGTGTCCGTCAACAGATGAATCGGCAAACAAAATGTGATGCACGCACACCACACGAGTACTATTCAGCCATAAAAAGAGATGAAATCCTAAGGGACGACAGCACGGATGAACCTTGCAGACATTATGCTGAGAGGAATAAGCCAGACGCGGGAGGACAACGCGCCACTTCTCCGCGGTGCCTGGAACAGACAAAGACACGCAGACAGAAAGTGGGGGCTGGGCAGGGCGTCATGAGGACTTGTTGATCGGGTACGGTTTCGGTTCGGAACGATGAAAGTTTTCTGGAGACAGACAGTGGAGGTGCTCGTACGCATTGTGAGCATGCTGAATGCATGTTACTGAATTTACACTTAAAAATGGTTCATGGGGCGCCTGGGTGGCTCAGTCGGTTAAGCGGCCGACTTCGGCTCAGGTCATGATCTCGCGGTCTGTGAGTTCGAGCCCCACGTCGGGCTCTGTGCTGACGGCTCAGAGCCCAGAGCCTGTTTCAGATTCCGTGTCTCCCTCTCTCCCTGCCCCTCCCCTGCTCATACTCTGCCTGTCTCTCTCAAAAGTACACATTAAAAAGAATTATTTGAAAATGGTTACAATGGCAAAACTTCACGCTGTGTCTCTTTTACCACACTCGAGAAACAAAAGCCTTGGCACAGGGCGGATTTCTGCTCGGAGTGTTGTGGGAGCCTGGGCGGCGGGAGTTGGACTCTGACGGGACACATCTGGGTGGCCTCCTGGAAGAAGCAAGAGCGACGTCTACGTGACAGACGTAATGGGGACAAGGCTGGGAAGGAGTGGGCTGGGCGACTCTGGAGGACTCTAAGGGCCGAGAAGTGCCCACCTGCACCCGAGGCCGAACGGAGGGGAAACAGCACAGTGTGGCACAGAGACGCCTCCTCAACGTAAATGGAGCCAAGAAAGGCAGCACCAAGTGATACCCTGCGACAGCTCAAGCCTCCTACCGTCTGTCATCACCACCGCCTGGTCTCTTCGCCCTCGGATAGGCTGGCCGTGCACCTTCCTCCACTCCCTGTGGCCTCTGCTGCTGAGACCAGCTCGAGGTCCATCCGCACAGATACACCGGATGTCGGCTTTTCCAGGTTTCGAATCACTGCCCTGGGCCGCATCCCCGGAAAGCGCTAATAGCCACGCAGGTTCAGGAAGGAGGATTTGCTCCTAATTATCTAGGAGTCATATTTATTGGGGGTAGAGTCTGAAAGTTTGTGTCTCTCCAAAGTTCATATGTTGAAATGAATTTCCAAGGTGATGCTATCAGGAGGTGGGACCCTCGGAGGGTGATGGGGGCGCGAAGGTAGAACCCTCATGAATGGGATCAGTGTCCTCAGGAAAACGGCCTGAGAAAGCTCTCTATCCCCTTTCTACGTGTGAGGACACCCCAAAAAAGTTTGCGAGCCGATGGGGCACCCGGGTGGCTCAGTCGATTGAGCGTCAGACTTTGACTCGGGTCGTGATCTCACCGTTGGTGAGTTCGGGCCCCGCGTCGGGCTCTGTGCTGACAGGTCAGAGCCTGGAGCCTGCTCTGGATTCTGTGTCTCCCTCTCTCTCTCTCTCTACCCCTCCCCTGTTCGTTCTCTCTCTCTCTCTCTCTCTGTCTCTTTCTCTCTCAAAAATAAACATTAAAAAAAATGTTAAAAGAAAGGAAGAAAGAAAGAAAGAAAAGTCTGCGAGCTGAAACCAGACCCACTTGACTGTGCTTGTACCCTGATCTCAGACTCACCATGGACGGCTTCCCACGTGCAGGCACCACGTGCATAGCACTGTTCCTCATATCCGTGTGGCACGTCACAGTTACAAAGATTTCACCCCTTGTATCCTTTGATCCCTTGAACACACGGCGAAGGAACTATTATCATCTCCGTGTTACAGATGTGCAAAGTGCAGTTGTGAGGTTGTGTCTCTGACCCCGGTATCCTCATGTTATGAGGCCCTGCTCTTTCCCAGCTACGGGCTCCTCCTTCTCTGGACCCAACTCATCTCTTGAGCCTGGGGGTCCTTCCGGGACCAGCTGGACCAGCACGACCCCAGGCACGGCTCGCCTTTTGCCACCTGCACACGGTCGTCCTTGTTTTTCCCTCTGCCCGACACGTTTTCCCCATTCGGTCTTCCCACACTCCAGCTCAGCTCCCACCTGCGTGGGGACTTTCCTGCGTAGCCCCAAGGCTTTGCTTTTCCTGATCACTTCCACGCTCCTCCTGTCTCTCTCCCTCATTCACCACGGCTGGGAGAACGTTTTCCCCTTCACCTGGTCCCCGTCAGAAGACCTCCAGTGTCTTGATTCTGACAGTCACTAAATGTGATCACGTTGAGCCACCTGCTTGATCAGAATCTCTAGCTCCCCCTCTGTGAAATGCATGTGCATATAACGCCCGGCCGTCCTATGATGAGTTCCAAATCACAATGAAATAATACACTTTGAGTAAATAATACACCCACTAGAATGGCCAAAGAGAGAAAAGAAAAAAGAAAAACAAGAGAACTGAGAACACCAAGTGCAGGCAAGGATCTGGAACAGCTTTCATGATGCTTTGATAGGGGGTGCAAAATGGTACAGCTGCTTTGGAAACAGCTGGATAGCCTCTTATAAAGTTAAACATATACTTATGTGACTCAACATATGACCCGACAATCCCCCTCCAAGGTGCTTACCCAAGGAGCTGAATATCCATATTGCCATAAAAACTAGTATGTGAATATTTACATGGGGCTGTATTTGTAATCTCCAAATACCGGAAACAACCTAAATGATCCTCGGCTGGTGAAGAGGTAGACAAACTGTGTAGACCCGTACAATGGAACATAGGACATTCCGGAAGAGGTGGAAACTATGGGAACAGAAGACAAATTGCCCGGGGCTGGAACTTGGGAGAGGGACTGACGACAAAAGGATCCAGGGGAATATGGCGGGAGGGAACTGTTCCGTATCTTAATTGTCGTGGTGGTTTCATGACTGTATGCTTTTGCCAAAACTCATAGACATGTATGCAAAAAACCCAATTTTACCGGTTTAAACTATGGCCCAGTTTTTAAAATGAACACAAGTAAGGGGTGCCTGGGGGGCTCAGTCGGTTAAGCGTCCAAGTCTTGATTTCGACTCGGGTCATGGTCTCACAGTTCGTGGGTTGGAGTCCCACGCCGGGCTGTGGGCTGACCGTGCGGAGCCTGCTTGGGATTCTCTCTCTCCCTCTCTCTTCTCTCTGTCCCTACTCTGTGATGTCTCTCAAAAACAAATAAATAAACATCAAAAAAAGTAAAATGAACAATAAATTAGAGAATGGATGACTCTACGTCTGGGCAGAAAGGAATGATAAATATCGGCTACCACCCAGCCTCATGACGTTATCAGTGTGCGTCGCACCGTGATCTTAAACACGGGTTTGACCGTCTCTCTAGAAAACGAATCTTCATCAACTGCCTCCTGCTAAAACTTTATCAACAGCTCCCCCAGGGAAGCTTTGGTTTTGATCCCAATACTCCCAGAGATTCGGGTCCCTGAGTCCTGGGTGGAGCCAGGAGGCCCTCTGGGCAACCCCAAAGCGTACCCAAGCTTAGGCACCGTTAGCCTTTATAGTCCTTGCCCCGAGTTCCCACTCCAGACTATTCCACGAACCTGGAATCCCGTCAGGCGTGGCTTCCCGGAGCATACCCCGGGCCACCACATCTGCCTGACTGGGGTGTGCTGGCCCTGGGCCGGGCACCCCTCTGCCCCTCCTTTACTCCTACAAGAGCGTCAAGATGTGGAGACGGGGCCTGGTTTCTCCTCTCTCTCCAGAAGCATCCTGCCCTCACTGGCCGGTCCCTCCCTGTGCCCTCAACACCGCGCATGTCCGTCTGTCAGAACACCAGCTACCCCTCACTGTCCAGCTATCATGACCCCGAGCTTTTGTCCTCTGAGCTGCCAGCAAAGAGCCAGGACAGGGCAGGTATTCAGTAAATGTTCCTGTAAGAATACAGACTCCCCCCCC
>NW_024412419.1:12218443-12240380 GCF_014898765.1 Herpailurus yagouaroundi
GCATAACACACACACAGACACAAACCCTAAGAGTCTGGCCTGATCAGCGTTGATGAAGCAAACACTCTGTATCACCAGCTCAGGGAGCAAGGCCTCCCCACGCTCCTTCCCAGCGGGAGGTAACTTCCTGTGACTTCTAGAACCATCATTGCTCTCCCTTTGGGTCCTCACATGGATGGAATCATATGATGCATACCCTCTGGTGTCCGCTTTCCACCATGATTGTGGCTTCGAGACGCATCTTTGTTGCGAGACTCAGGGATGGCGTGGGCGGTAGTGTTCGTCCTCGTGTTAACCTGCAGGCTGAGGGGTGCCTGCGTGGCTCAGGTGCTTGCGTGTCCCCGGCGCTTGATTGCGGCTCGGGTCACGAGCTCACAGGTTGTGGGTTCGAGCCCCCTGCTTGGGATTCTCTCTCCCTTTCTCTCTGCCCCACCCCCCTTGCACTCTCTTTCTCTCAAATAAATAAACATTAAAAAAAAAAAATCGCTTTCAGGTTGAAAGCAGGGTGGGGAAAAGAATTCCTCGTCCGGGTGGGCCCTGGGGTCCTGAGCCTTCTCTTCCCCACTGTGCAGGGGTCCAGTGGCCATGACCGTGGTAGGGTGAGCCCGCCCCTCTCTGGCCGCCCCCTCCCCACCCCACACCCGCGTGTCTGTGGCCGTGAGCTGGCAGTGATTTCTTGGGTCCCTCCCGTCTCTAGCTCTTGGTGCCTTATACTGGCTCCCCTCCCCACGGAGATGACCTCAGGCCGGGGGAATGCCAGGCTGATTCGATTAGCAGGAAAGAGGAGGCTTGTGAAGCCACAGGGCAGGCGTGCCACCACACTGACCCCTCAGAGGCTGGTGATAATGGGGCGCGGTGCCGGGCGGAGGCCAGGGCTGGCCCCAGCAAACCTGATTACGGGGTCTCTGGCTGTAGCCTGGCTGCATCTCTCAGAGAGAGCGGTCTTAATTCCCCCAGGCAGGTCCCGGACAAGCAGGTTTAAATTGAATCAGGCGCTGGTCCCTGGCTCAGAAAGGGCCATTCACTGGCCCTGCCGTCCCCTAGCAAAACAGACCCCCGGACCATATGGCGGTGTGGGGAAATCGGGTGGCCGGGTGGCTGGCGGCCAGGCCTGGCAGCAGCCCGCACAGGCCAGCTGAGAAGGGCTGTCTCCAGGGTCCCTGGGTCCAAGTGGAGCTGGGGGACAGATGCTGGGCTGACAGCCATCGGGGATGGGGCAGGCCGAGAGAACACGGAGGGAGGGACAAGCAGGGGCCCTGGGTTGTCGTCCAGCATATCTCAGAGCGGCGCTGGAACCGTGGAAGATGGCTCCGCCCCTCGTGTGTGGCCTCACGTGTGATATGAGGACAGTGGTCGGGGCTGCTGGGAGTATGACACGGATGAGGAACGTGCCCGGAAGCCCAGGCCAATGTAAGGGCATTATGTGGGTCCGAGGCCCCTGTAAGCAACAGGAAAGCGTGGTTAGACCGGCCACATGGTCTGTCCTCTCTGCCAGGCCGGCGGGCCTCACCCTGACATCTAGCTGTCTGTGCGGCTAGCCCATGGCCTGTCGGGAACCTGCTCCTGCGACATCGTCCTAGAGGGACCCGAGACACTGCTCCCAGAAATTGCCCTTCAGAGATGTTAAGTGATCTGCCCCCGCAAAGGAGGGACTGGAATTCAGATCTCAACCCCAAAGATAGCAGCTTTACTCTAATCATTATTTTATTTTATTTTTATTTAAACTTTTTAAATGTTTATTTATTTTTAAGAGAGATAGACAGAGCTTGAGCAGGGGAGGGGCAGAGAGAGAGAGAGAGAGAGAGAGAGACAGAATCTGAAGCAGGCTCCAGGCTCTGAGCTGTCAGCAGAGAGCCGGGTGTGGGGCTTGAACTCAGGAACCGTGAGATCATGACCTGAGCCGAAGTGGGACACTTAACCGACTGAGCCACCCAGGTGCCTTTCTGATCATTATTTTTTTATTTTTTATTTAAAAAAAATTTTTTTTTTCAACGTTTATTTATTTTTGGGACAGAGAGAGACAGAGCATGAACGGGCGAGGGGCAGAGAGAGAGGGAGACACAGAATCGGAAACAGGCTCCAGGCTCCAAGCCATCAGCCCAGAGCCCGACGCAGGGCTCAAACTCACGGACCTCGAGATCGCGACCTGGCTGAAGTCGGACGCTTAACCGACTGCGCCACCCAGGCGCCCCTCTGATCATTATTTTAGAGACAAGGAGCTGGTGGCCAGGGAGGAAAAATGATTCCTCGAGGTGCGCCGTGAGCCTCCATTGTAAAGCCTGACCCCAACTCTGGCTGCCTGGCCCCCAGCATGCTCGGGGGCTGGCCAGGGCTGTAACGGCAAGACGGGGGCACAGCAAGTCGTTGCTTTGGGGGAGCCTTGGAGCCGAGGCATTGAAGGCCCAGTAAAAATGTGAAAATAAATCCTGAAATACAGGTTTGGCTTCCACAGCGAGGGTGCTAAACTCAGAGTTAAAAGCTCAGCTCCCAGGTAGGCGGAGGAAGCTCTGATCCCACCGTCCCCCACCACTCTGCCCACAGTGGGTCTGAATCCAGGTCTCTGTCCCTTGGTGGAGCTGATTGAGGTCCCAGCCATGAGCACCCCAGAGCATCACCTTGGTGTGCTTGGCTTCAGATCAGACCTGCCTCCCTCCTCCTGTTTCCATGGAAACACCTCGGGACCCATTGATCAACTCTCACTTGAGGCTTTCATTAGCCCGAACGTTGGAATAAGTTTTGATTCAAACATGACACTTTTTAACGCAGTGAAAAACTCGTTTTGTACAAAACCCCATTATGTGGAACAGACACGCGGGGTTGATGGCCAATTTAGTTAATAGAGCTCTGCAGCTGACATTGAATTAAATCTGCAGGAAGCAGCCTCTGTTTTCCCGGGCAGAGTCACGTGCAGATCCACAGAAGGCTGGGGATGTGGAGGGAAGGTGCCCCCCATCTGCCCCCTGCCGACCCCCCCTGCTCTGGCCACACTCCCCTCCCCAGCTCAGAAAGCACAGAGAGCCTAGCACCTCTCAGGGGCTCTGTCACCCAAGGATGAGCCCAAGACCTCTTGTGGGTGCTCACGCCTTTCCCCCTGAGGGTCCAGGCCTTCCTTGTTCCTGGTCTCTCGCCCTTGACCCTCACAGCTTGCTGGTATTTGAATACACCGTGTTCTCGGTCCAGCCTCCTTTACCTGCAGGGGAGGAGTGTCATTCCCCCTGGTAGGAAAACGCATTGCACATTAAGCTAACTATCTGTGCCTGTATCTCCCTCTTCATTGTCTCCAGACATCGCTAACTATTTCTGAGCCTCAGTCTTCTCTGCAAAATGGGGACAGTAACACCTGATACCGAAAAATACCTAGCGCGTGTCATGACGGGAGGCCACGCTGCTCTCTGTGCCTGCATTTTCTCATCCGTAAACGGCACCTGACAACACTGCTTCCGGCCCTGGATTGCCGGGAGGATTAGATGAGGTGATACGCAGGGTGTTGTTGGGACAGTAACTCCGTGTTGCAAGCACGTGATAGACTGTGACCATCTGCTCTTTGGAATGGGCCCCCACCCCCTACCCCTCATTCTTGATAATGAGAGACTGTCTGCAGTCTTGGCCAGGGGGCAGCACCAGAGACACGGAGACCTTCCCTGGCTGGCGGGGGCGGGGGGTGCCTGCTGGCACAAACCAGGGCCCCTCCCTCCCTGGTGGGGCAGGCCGGGACAGGTCACCTCTGACCTGCGTTTATCACAAGAGCTGCCCCTGTCCTGGCACCTGGAGCGGGGTTGTTCTGGAAAGCTGCTGCTCTCTGCTGCGGGCGATGCTGGGGGGGAGCCGGGCGGTGGGGGGGGGGGGGGCAGGACTGCATGAACCCTCCCCACCCCTCGGCCCGCTCATCCTGTGCTCTTTGGGCCTCGTCCCAGGACCCTCACCTGCACCATAGGACACCCAGGAGTTCATCCAGACCCTTCCACTGATTAGCTGTGCCAGCTCAGACAGCCACGTCCCCCTTGGCAGTCTGTTTCTCCTCTTACAAGCTTTTAGCTGGGAGGGAGGGCAGGAGACGGCGGTGTGCAGCCGACTCCGGCAGAAGCGCGAAGGGGAGGACGAGCTGAGGGCCCGAAGTGGGTGCCGTGGGCTGGTGTGGCCCCACGCTCCTTTTGGGCTGTGGGGTGTTGAGGGCTGACAGGTCCCTGCCTTGCGAGTGCAGGGTCCCAGCCGTCATCCAGTGACTGGTCCGGGCCCCCGCCTCCGTCCAGAGCAGCTTCCCAAGTGCAGGCTGGGGCCTCTGCTGCGAAGGCATGCCTGCTTGGCTTCAGTCCCTGCCCAGATTTGCTTCCTTTGCTCCCGATAAGTCTTCCGTGTGCTCATCTCGGACTCTGAGTCGCCTTCCAGGAGGCTGAGCTACAACGGGGCCTTTCCAGACCTCACACGACAGGGCACTTCGAAAGGGCTTTTGCCCACAGGGCGTGTGCCTGGCCCTGGGGCTGCAGAGATGCACGCAAGACGTTTGCTGTCCAGTCAGGGTGCAGACAGGCCGGCCCGTGACCACAGGAAGGTGAGCCCAGGGCTCCGAGAGAGGTTTTTACGAACGCCATGGGACACACGGGACAGAGGCCTCCATCCTGCCTGCCGGGGGCGGGTGACCCTTGGAAGGTTAGGGTCCAGGAGAGGAGGCAGTGCTGAAGCTGGCTGGGAAGGGCGACGGGGATGCGGCCACGGAGGTGATGGGCGGGCGCGGGGAGCAGATAAGGCAGACCCGCACTTCACCCTGGAGAAGTTGTCTCCTCTGGGAAACCAGGGGCGCGGGATGGACCAGGGGAGAGGTGGGGTGCAGAGACGAGCACTCTCTGCAAGAAAGCGTTTGCTGTTGTCTTTCACCCCCGGGCTCAGCAGTGGGGGAGAAGTGGTGCCTGGCAGCCGGCCAGGCCGGGCGGGAGCCGCACACAGACCCGCCTGGCGGTGTGTTCCCGCAGACCAGCCGGGGCCCTAAGCAGCCTACAGCTGGCGTGTACAAGACGCTCTGGATCCCGAGGCGTTTACAGCAAAACGTCTGGGAGCCTCGGCCTCACGGTGGAGGGACAGACTGTACCAGGGGAGGGCCAGTCTGGCCCCGGAGCCAGGCCCCTCTGCCCGGGACCACCGCACCACCGGAGTCAGGACGTCCCCACCCGCCGCCAGCCGCCCGGTCACTGCCCGGGTGTCATGACCACCTGGAGAGTCCCGCCTCCCAGAAGGTTGAAAGCCCAGCAGGGGTGAGGATGGTGTGTGGGTGCCACCAGCACTGATTAGTCTACCACAAAGGCGGCTGCTGGTCAAACCCTTGTCTGCTGTTCCAGGCACGGTTCTGGGTCTCCAGTCCTTGCCCTGAAAATGGGCTGCGGTCTGGTGGGAGAGAGAGTGATCAGTGACAGCAGCGACAAGAGCAATGACAAGTCATGCGGGGTCCCCCGTGGTTCATGGGAGCACAGCAGACAGCTTGGCCCCAGTAACGGTAATAGATGAGGGGGCTTTCTCAGAGGCCTTGAAGGTAGAGTAGGAGTTTGCAGGTGAAGGAGCGAGAACCGTGTGAGCAAGTTCTGGAGGAAAGGAGGGGCAGGCCAAAACGGTGTGAGACAGGCTCCGGAGAGGCAGAGGAGTCCAGGCAGCCGAGCCCTGAGGGATGGGGAGACGGGGAGGGAGAGAGTGACAGAGGAAGGCAGAATGGGATAGAAGGACGGAGGAAGAGGGAGAGAGGAAGTTTGAGGGCAAGAACAAAGAGGAAGACACTCATTTCTCTTAGAAGAATATCACGTTTTGCTCCTGAAGCTATGGGGGGTGGGAGTGAGGGTCGACCTAGCCTTCTGGACATTCCTAGCAGCTCAATGGGGGCATTTTTCGTGGGGTTGAAGACAAGCTGAGTCAATCAGGGTCCAATCAGGAGGCAGAAACCGCAGCGATTCGCGAACATAGAGAAGTTAATATGAAGACTGGTCAACTAGGTATATGTAGCTGTGAACTGGGGGTTGGGAGGCTAAAAAGAGAACTCTCCAGTATGCCAGAGGCAACCAGGTCAGAGGCGGCCTACCGCCCCTCGAGTTCCGGGAACAAAGGGGAGAGCTTGGGATATTTAAAACTGATGTTTAGAGGAGGGGACCTGCAGAGCTGAACCCCAGGCATCAGGTGGAGCTGTGTGTGTGTGTGTGTGTGTGTGTGTGTGTGTGTGTGTGTTGGGGGGGGGTGGTTCTCTGAGCTGGAAGCAGCGTTCTGGGAATGAGACCTCTCTGAAGAAAGGGTTCTGCTTGCTGGTGCCGGGGTCCCTGAGGTCGAGGGCAAATTAAGGCTGGTCTGCAAGAGATAGAAAAACTAAACACTGGATTCAGCTGGTGCTCCAGGAAGGCACTGCCAGGGCCGGGGTGAAGGAGCTGGGAAGAACGAGGCTGGAGGAAGAGCAAATCGTTAAGCCCTGGGGCTCCCCCCACCTCACTCCTATTAGCAGACACCTCTAAGGAGCCAGCTGGCAAGGCAGAAATGTGGTTTGCAGAGCCCCATCTCCAGGACCATGGGGCTGATTCCAGAAGATTTGAAGCCGAGAGGCAATATGGCTGTTGCGATTATAGAAGGCACCCGGGAGGGAGCCTTCTTCGCGTGTCGAAGGGCAGCAGGCTTGGGAGGTAGAGCACGAGTGGGTCCCAGTGCAGAACATGGGGCAGATACAAGGAGAGAAGAGAAAGAAAACCCACACATAGTTCTGCTCCCCACAATGACCTCTGTTAGCTTTCCGGTAATTTTGTATACAGTCTTAAAACATGGCTATGATCTTACACATACAACTTTACAACCTAATTTTGTTTATGTGTCACATCATACAAAAACACACAACAGATATCGAGGTCCTAACCCCCCGTACCTGTGAATGTGACCTATTTGGGGAATAAGGTCTTTGTGGATGATCAAGTTAGGATGAGGTCGTATGGAATAGGGTGGGCCCCTAATCCAGCGGGACGGGTGTCCTTAAAAAAAAAGGGGGGGGGGGAAATTTGAGAAGACACACACACACACACACACACACACACACACACACAATGAAATTATGCTGCTACAAACCGCTGAATGCCAAGAATTCGCAGCAGCCACCTGCACCTAGGAAAGAGGCCTGGAACAGATTCTCTCCTAGAGCCCGGAAGGATAGACTCCTGGCCTCCGTGACCATGAGACAACCAACCCCTGTTGTTGAACGCCCCAAGTCCGTGGTACTCCGTTTTGTCCCCTCCTCTCCACAGCCTCTCCGTCTGCAAACTAATACCAAACAAGAAGAGTGTAAGCGTGGTCCCGTGTTTTTGTAAGCACTTCCTCAACGTAATTTTAATCACATTTAGTATGCCGCTAACGGGATACAGCCTCGCTTACCCGATTTTGGACATCTTTGGCAGTTGTAAATAGCATTATGCTGGAAGCACTGGCAATTAGATCATGATGGTGATTGTCCTCATGTTGTTTTCTTATTTCAGATTATTTCCTTCAGAGAGGTTTCTTGAAGTGGGATTATTGGGCCAAAAGCTCTTTATTTCCTTAAGGTTTCGAACAAAACTTTTGACCCGTTGTAAAGTTAACCCGCTTACAGATAATTTGCAAAATAAAGGAAAGGATGGATATGACAAATTAAATCACACCAGCCAGGGATGCCCCGTGCAATTGCAGCCTATTGTGTTGCAATTATTTTTCAGGCGCTCGGTACTTACTTCCAAATCGTTTTCCATTCAGTTCTATTTCCATCAACACATGAGAAAAGTCTGTCTTATAGCATCCTCATCAGTAATGAGTATTATCACCTTTTAAGATCTTTTTGAGGGCGCCTGGCTGGCTCAGTCAGTGGAGCGTGTGCCTCTTGATCTCTGGGTTGCGAGTTCGAGCCCCGTATTGGATGTAGGGATCGCCTAAAAAGAAAATCTTTTTAAAAAATGTTTTTGAATGTCATAGTTTTGCTGGAGAATTTGATTTCGAGGGGATTCGATGTTACACAGTGCTTTGCAGCTATTGTTTGCCCTCAGGTGTATTGTCTAATGAAGCCCATTTTCCAGAACTGTTTGGAATCAAAGTCTCAAGATGGTTTTCTTTTTTTAAAATATAATTTATTGTCACATTGGCTTCCATACAACACTCAGTGCTCATCCCAACAGGTGCCGTCCTCCATGCCCATCACCCACTGTCCCCTCCCTCCCACCCCCCATCAACCCTCAGTTTGTTCTCTGTATTTAAGAGCCTCTCAGGGTTTGCCTCCCTCCCTCTCTGTTCGTAACTATTTTTTTCCCCTTCTCCGCCCGCATGGTCTTCTCTTATGTTTCTCAAGATCCACATCTGAGTGAGGACATACGCTATCTGTCCTTCTCTGACTGACTTTATCACTCAGCATCATACCCTCCAGTTCCATCCACGTTGCTGCAAAAGTCCAGCTTTCATTCTTTCTCATTGCCGAGTAGTATTCCATTGTATATATAAACCACATCTTCTTGATCCATTTGACAGTTGATATGGACATTTAGGCTCTTTCCATAATTTGGCTATTGTTGAAAGTGCTGCTGTAAACATTGGGGTGCACGTGCCCCTCTGCATCGGCACTCCTGGATCCCTTGGGTAAATCCCTAGCAGTGCTATTGCTGCGTCCTAGGGTAGGTCTATTTTTAATTTTTTGAGGACTCTCCGCACTGTTTTCCAGAGCGGCTGCACCAGTTTGCATTCCCATCAACCAGTCAGAGTGGCTAAAATGAACAAATCAGGAAACTAGTGATGGTTTTCTTATGTATTTGTATAATCTCCTTTTACATTACATATTAACCTTAGGTTACATTGGTCACAGGTCCCCCCCTCCCTTTTATTTAACATGTTAATATTTGCCATTTTTAAGCATATTTTATGTATTCCAGTCTACTGACTGCTCTCTTTGTGATGTCTTCCCCTACATTGAGGTGATATCCCCACTCATAACGTAAAGTGTTTTATATGTTCTACGTTTCTTACGGTTTTATGTTTTTATATTTAATTCTTGAGCCTATCTGAAATATATTTTGGAGTATGCTATGAAGTGAGAATCTACAGTTTTGAGGGTTTTTAAAAAAAAAAAATAACTTCATATCATCCCTACGCAATCTACTGAATAACCTTCCCTTTGTGAGGCTCCCTGCAGTGCACATTAAGTTCCCACGTCCTCCAGAACCAGTGTGGATTCAGCTCTCGTCTCCCACTGATCCACGGTGCATATCACGCTAGTACCTTCCTTTGAGCATTATGTTTTAGAGAGTGGTGGGGCAGGTCTTCCTACTTTGTGTCTCTAATTTTGTTTGTTTGTTTTGTTTTGCCTTCATCTACTCGCATCCGCTTTCCGTCCAGGTGGCATTTGGGATGGGGGAGCTGCCCTTTGGAACCCTGTCTCCCAAAGTAGAGTTCGGTCCTCCTCTTGCTAATGTTCTGACACCCCACGAAGCAGCTGGTGGAGAAGAAGCACCGAGATTGCGAGCACTGGGCCTGTGCTCATCTCAGAAATGGGGAAACCTGCATCCCCGGAGGCCTGAAGAACACAGTCCTGGAGGAAAGGGAAGGGTAGCATGCCCCTGTCCCCCACTATTCACGACTGACAAGTGGGCCTGCCTGGGACAAGCCTGACAAGAATCACGGGGGGGCTTGCCTCCGTTCCTGCGTTCACCAGACCTAGGGAACTAGAATCTCTAAAGGAGGGGTTCAGGAATCTGTGTGCCTGAGTCATCATTCGTATCAGAAAATGCTGAAGGGGTGCCTGGGTGGCTCAGTCGGTTAAGCGTCCGACTTCAGCTCAGGTCATGATCCCGTGGTCTGTGAGTTCGAGCCCCACGTCGGGCTCTGTGCTGACAGCTAAGAACCTGGAGCCTGATTTGTCTCTGTGTCTCCCTCTCTACAATGCTGAAAAACAGAGTGCTAAGAGAAGGCAGATCAAAGACTAAGACCAGGAAGCCACCCGGAACCACCAAGAGGGCAAAACTGGGACCAAGAATGCAGCGAAGAGCAAACTCTAGCAAAGACTCCTGAGAGGAGCTGAATCCCCTCTGGGTCGAAGATCTCAGAGACGGGATGCAATGGGAGAGATGATGGCCCTCACGACAGAGAGGAGCAGCCAGGATTTTGCCAGGCCTGGGTGGAGCAAGCAGAAGCCTTCCAACTATTTTCAGCAAACATTTACAGAGCGCTTTGCTGGGTAGAGAGGACACACAGACAAACTGGGTGTCGCCCTGTCCTTAAAGAGCTCAAAGACAGGTAAACAGAAGATTACTGTAGAATGTGATAAGTGCCATGATAGAGAGATGGAAGGAGGTGGAAATCCATTCCGCCGAGAGCGGTCTAGAGACACTTCAGAGAGATGACCTTGCATTGGTTGGGTAATAGTTGGGGTGGGCTTGACAGGCGTGGAGAGAGAAGTCGGAGGACTTTTAAGAAGGGGAAACAAACTGAGGAGGGCTGGAAAGCAAGAAGATGCTTGGAAAAAAGCAGCACACTTGGAAAAAGTGCAAGTGGTTCAGTCCAAGACGTGCCAAGTGTATTTGTGCAGAGGCCAGGCTCAGAAGCTTGGGCTTAATTCTGAGTTCAATAGGGAACCATCAGAGGGTTTAAATAGTGCCATGAGGTGATTAGATTTGCATTCTAAAGAGATCACTTTGGCTGCCAACAATAGATTGGATTTAAGAGGGACAAAATCAAAAGTAGGAAGCAGGGTACGGCAGGTTGTTATAAAAGTCCAAGCCTCAGGGCCCCTGGGTGGTTCAGTGGGTTAAGAGTCTGACTTCAGTTCAGGTCATGATCTCATGATCTCATGGTTCGTGAGTTTGAACCCCGTGTCAGGTTCTGTGCTGACAGCTTGGAGCCCTGAGCCTGCTTTGGATTTTGTTGGGTCTCCCTCTCTCTCTGACCCTCCGCCTCTCATGCTCTGTCTCACTCTGTCTCTCAAAAATAAATAAATGTTAAAGAAAAAAATTGAAAAGAAAAAAATCCAGGCATCAACTAAAGAAATGGGAATGGGTGGGTTCAGCAGAGGGGTGTGGATGGAGAGAGAGAAGATGTGGGATTGGAACTTCTCTTAAACGTTGTTCCACCTGCAGGATTTCTAGCATTCAAGGACCCCTTGGAGGTTACCCCAGGGTGGAGTCACTTTCCCCTCTTGCATCACTCAATCTGTCATGCTTGCCTGGAAGGTAAGATAGGACGCGAGGCTCACCAAAGCTGTATCTGATATGCTTTAAAAATGGAACTAAACTGGGGCGCCTGGGTGGCTCAGTCGGTTAAGCGTCCGACTTCAGCTCAGGTCACGATCTCGCGGTCCGTGAGTTCGAGCCCCGCGTCAGGCTCTGGGCTGATGGCTCCGAGCCTGGAGCCTGTGTCTCCCTCTCTCTCTGCCCCTCCCCCGTTCATGCTCTGTCTCTCTCTGTCCCCAAAATAAATAAATGTTAAAAAAATTTTTTTTTTAAAAATGGGACTAAACCAACCTTTACTGAACCTTGGCCTAGGAACCTACATTTTCTTAACCTTTAAAACAATTCTGTAAAGCTTATAAACTTGTTGCCAATTTGCAGATAAAAAAAAAAAACTGATCTAGAGAGTCTAGAAAGATGCCCAAGTATACAGAAATATAACGCATCTTTATATATTGATCTTGTATCCTGCAACCTGCAAAACTCACTTCCTAATCCTAAGAGCTTTTCGTGTGTGTTTATTTCTTTGGCTTTTCTGCATAGGTAATCATGTCGTCTGCAAATACGTTTTTGCTTCTTTCTTTCCAATTGGGTCCCTTTTTCTTTTCCTGTCTCATCACACAGCTATAAACTACAATGTAGGGTGTTGAGTAGACGTGGTGAGAGGGGACATCCTTGTCTTATTTCTGAGGAAAAGCATCCAGTCTTCCACCAGTAAGTATGATATGAGCTGTGGGTGTCTTATAGATGCACTCTGTCAGGTTGGGGAAGTTGCCTTCTATTCCTGGTTTACAGTTAAAAAAGGGCAAATGTAGGATTTGAACCCAGTCTCTTAGACACTGGAGCCTCTGTGCTCAGCTCTTACAGCAGCAAGAATATTTTTTTCCATGTGTGCTGCCAGTTCATTTTACAAAAAGCTATTCCCCCACCTCCTGATTTTTTTTTTTTTTTTACTAGGCAGTGGGGAGGAACAGATTTCTCAAAGGCTGTTTCATCAGAAACTTCATGAACGTTCTGTGTTGCTCTAATGTACAGGTTCTTATTTCTCATCAGCTAGACTCTTCATTAATTTCATCTAAGTGGTGTAATTAAAGAAACTGTTAATTGGTGTATTACTAAGGTGCCATTATGGTATGTGACAAGCCTTAATTAGCATGTGGTCTGGCACTCAATGTTCTCGACGAATCACTCGGAAACAGAGATCATTCTCTCAAGAGCAGCACTTAATATGAACAGAAAGGTAGTGCGATTTTAAAGCAATGGGGAGAGAAGGGAGAAAAAAATAATTTCCAGTGTTTTTTTTCTCGTGAAAATGGACTCTTCCTCGCCCCACTTAACAACACCCTCCATGGTGAAATGCACAGAGCTAGAGACCGTGTGTTGAACTCCACTAACTGCAGAATGTTGTACAATGAAATCACAGACGTCTCTTTAGCCAATGTGGCTGCTCTATAAAATGGGTGACCTCTAGAAGCACGGGGACCCCACTACTTCCTCTACCTAGAATGTCCTGGAAAATTTCTACCCACGTTGGAATATAAGAGTCACCTAACTTATTCTTTATTTTATCAATTCAGCTATTCTCCATCCAATAAATATTTCCTGAGTACCCACTGTGTGCCTAAGGCTCCAAAGAGCTCAAAAGAGGAATGTGACAGGGCCCTGCCCTTGACAAGGTTCTGGATGCTGTCTGCACACAGCATTGGCAGCAACTTCCACGGGCACTTGTCACATGGCACGGTTATTGGCTTTCTACCATCAGCATACCTCAGGGATACTGTAGTGCTCCAGGGAGCCCTTCCTTTTTTGGATCCTTGGCCCTCAAACACCTAGTACAACACCTGAAATGTGAATTAACAGGCTGTTAATACGAATCATTCTGTTTTCCTTCATGGTGTTGAAATGAATGGTGGGATGTAGTGGGAAGAATATTGCCTTAGAATTTGAACCCTTGCCAGCTGGATTAATCTAGACCCATCACTTTATCTTTTTGAGCTTCAGTTTTGTTCTCAAAATGGAAATGAAAATAAGTCACATAATATCAAGACTGATGTGTGGCTCAGATGATATACTTTATACAATGACATATGTTAAACTGAAAAGCACCGCTCAAGTCAATTATTATTAAATTGTTAGTTATAGATGAGAAATTTCACCCTGATTATTTTAGGATAATGCCCCAATCATTTAAAAAAATAAAAAAGCTTCCTCTGTTCTGAAAAATTTTAAAAGTAGTTGATTTCCACAATTCAAGGAATTTTCCACCATCTAAGAGCCTAACAGATCAGAAAGAAAATCTTTGAGACAAGACTTCAGCCAATGTAGTAGAGATCTCTATTAAATACAAACTCATTGATCGTGTTCGTTTGTTTGTATTTTTATAAATCCTGTTCTCCATCATTTCGATTCAAAGTTCATCAGTCTATTATTTCTTCTACACAACCAGTACAAATAACTCACAGCCAATTTAATTACCTCGTTACAAAATTTCAGTTTCAATTCAGATCAAACAATATTAACTGAGCTTGTGCCAAGCGCTGAACTAGGCGCTAAGTGTATAACCGTAACAGAATCATGTCTGGGTTTATACATTGGTTTGATTTCTAAATATACTCACCTATTAAATTGCTATCATAACTAAAAATGATAGCCAGCGACCAGAAGCCTCACTTCCATAGTAAAATACTGAACAACCAGTAAGTAATGGTAACTAAAAACTTAAAAGATACCGTCCAGGTAGGATGCATTCTGGAAAATTCTTTTTCCCACTTGGAACCACAGGTAACCATAGAACAGCTTGTGTTGTAGCAAGGATGGAAGGTTCAACTGGACTTTTATAGTCTTCGCAGATCTTGAGGTACTTACAATGTCCACAGCCAACAGAATGGTGAAAAAAAGGAGTTGCTACAGTCCGGTGGGTAGAACACATCTGTGCTTTAAAGACTGATCTTTGAACGTTTGCAAATGGAGAGTCTGAGAGGACTCCGCAGGGAGCTTAAAAGTAGTGACACTGGAAAGCCTTTGGTTACAAAATGGTGAAACAGTCGTGTCCAAAGAGAGAGAGAGAGATGAACCCCAGAGCTGCCAAGTCAGACAACTTGATTGAGCACCGTTCACAGCACAGACCCCGGGGGGTGTCATTCATGGAGAGGGCACCTTGCGCAGGCCGTGACTGGGATTCTGAGTAAGAACTTTACCCAGGTCCTACTTTTTGGGATTAGTACTTAATTACCACCAGAACCGTTTCACAATTACACATATATGTTATTTTACTTAAACGTTAGCATCTTGTGTGTGTGTGTGTGTGTGTGTGTATGTGTAAATATACAGATGTATTAATAAAACTTGGTTCATCTGTACATAACTCCATCTGAAGACTAAATCAAGTTCTTGAGAACCAATTCCTTGAGTGCCAAGTTAAACAGACCTACAGATATGATCAAGGACAGAAACCTGAACTGGGTAGACGTAAGTAGATTTCCTGGCTGGGTAGGTCAATTACCAAGGTATCAATGAGTTGGTAAAACCATCTCTGGGTCAGCCAAGGTCTACCCTGTAAAAGTGTTGGGGGAAAAAACTGCAATCTCGTGAAATGTAATTTATAGACACTGCTGAATTTATAAATTAAGAGCTCGTGTATTAGAATACTTGACACTTTGTCCAATAGCTTCAAAAAAGCATGTAATTACGATCAAAGGGTTAATGCCTAACAGTCTTATTCTGATATCAAATTATTCAAAGTCAAGACAAGAGAACTCTATAAATATATTTTGTTATGTCAGCCTCTCTCTGATTCTCAGAAACTTCTCTCGACGAATGCCATTATCCAAGGCTCAATTGCCAGACTGTGCACGCACAGATAATGGCTATTCGTTCATTGTATAACTCCCGGTGAGGAAACAGTCTCAACTCCTCTTTTAAAAATCTCAACAGGCGAAAAAAAAAAAAAAAGATTGAAAACAATAGCTTTTAAGGGCTTTCTAAAAGGGCATAATTTTCCAGAGGCATCTCCTTTAATCCTGTAAGAATCCAATGTTGCTTCCACGCAGGTAATCTTTCTGAATCCTTGTAAAGTAGGCAGCAGGCAGGTACTCCGACCTTTTATTTTGGATATCAGTTGACCAAGTAAATGTCCGTACACTCAAAATAAATGTTCAGTGGAGCCTCTGTTATTCCATTGAGAGAGGCAGCATTGGACCTTATCCATTCTTTTAAAGAAATAGTTAATCATGCTTATCAGGTGCCAGACAGTGTTCTAGGTGCTGAGGGTCCAGCACTGAGCCAGGAGACAAAGACCCTGCCCTCATGAAATTTACATTCTAGTAGGGAAGCCAGGACAAACAAATAAATATATAAACAAACAAATAAATATATTCTAACGTGATCTCGTGGTCCGTGAGTTCGAGCCCCGCGTGGGGCTCTGTGCTGACAGCTCGGAGCCTGGAGCCTGCTTCGGATTCTGTGTCTCCCTCTCTCTTTGCCCCTCCCCCACTCGTGCTCTGTCTCTCTCTCTCTGTCAAAAATAAATAAACATTAAAAAAATAAAAATTAAAAAATTAGAAAAAGCATGGTAGTTGTTTTTCTTTTTTAAATGAAAGGACATAGAGAAAGTATTTGCAGTAGAAACAGCTAACAAAGGATCTACATCTAGAACCTGTCAAGAAATTTGGAACCTAGTAAGAAGGCAAACAGTCCAATTTAAAAACAAGCAAAAGACTCAACAGACATTTCAGAAAGAAGAGATACACATGGCCACCGAGCACATAAAAAGATGTTCAACCTCCTTCCGTCTTCAGGGAGATGTAAACCCAAGTTAACAGTGAGATCCTACTACAATCCAAGTAACACGGGGAAACCTATCTGGAAGACTTACAGCACCAAGCGTTGGCAAGGGTGCGGAGCGACAACATTTCTGTATTGCCAGTGAGAGTGTGAATCGGGACAAACGCTTTGCAGACCGGTTTGACTTTTTCATGTAAAAAAATTAAACATAAACTTACCCTATGACCCAGCAATTCCACTTTTAGGTAATTACCCGAGAGGAATGAAAACATCTGTTCCCCGAAAAGACTTGTAGAGTGATGTTTATAATAGCTTTATTCGCTATAATAAAAAACTGGAAAAAGAACCCACCAATGTCCTTGAATAGGTACATGGATAAATGAACTGTGGCATACTCATGCAACGATAAAGAACAACACGGATACTTGCAACAACATGGATGAATCTTAAAATCATTCTGCTGAGGAGGAAGGAAGCCTGTTGTCAAAGAATTCATATTGACACAGCTTATATGAAATTCCAGAGGAGGCCGAAGTAACAGGTAGCGGTAGGAACGCGATCAGAGTGGTCTGGGAAGAGAGTGATGGGGCGTGGCGGCTGGGAGTGACTAAGGAAATAAAGGAACCTTCGGTGGGGGGTGAAGGATATAATCTATGTTTTCGTTGCGGTGATAGCTACCCGGGTGCCTACCTTTGTTAAAACTCACCACACTGTCCACTTAAAACGCATGTGTTTTGCCATTTGCAAATCATACTTTGATAAAACAGAGGCACGTTTTTACAGGAAGGGATGTCAACCTGAAACGAGAAACTTACTAAATGGGTTTAAAAGGCGACCAGAACCAATAGGAAAAATTGGTAGATTGGAACGTAAAGGAATGATCTGGAACATAGCACAGAGACAAAGAAAGAAAAGGCAAGAAGGACCAACACATTCAGATTGGCGTTCTCCTAGGAAGGCAGTGAGCAGTGAGGGCCCCAGCTGAGGCGACAAGGAGCAGAGAGGAGCCGCCCTCCCCTGGCTAGAGTCGTGGGCAAAAGAAGCCACTGTCGTTTTTAGCCGCCTAGAATGAGCTAGTTTCTCACGCAGCTGTGGAAACCTGGAAGGGATTTGATACCAGAAGTCTGGTGTTATAACAACACCTAAATGATGTGTTGGCTTTGAGCCCCAGTGGTGGCAGAAGCCGAAGGATCTGGAGGAGGCCGTTGGTGTAGACACGAAGGGATGCGAAAAAGGTGTTACCAGAAGCTGGAAGAAAGAAGACGCTTGCGTGCAGGAACATATTAAACAATATTATCACCTGTGGTAACGTGTAAATTAGAAAACGTGCCTAATGAACCAAAAATCTAGCCAGAGGAATTTCCAGGCAGAATGGGGCTGCCTGGCATCTCCAAGTTGCTTATAAGAAAATGAAGAGAGCAGAGAGGTAAAGCAATGAATGGCTCTGTAAATATAAAAACGACACCCACACGGGTTGAAAGCTTATGTCCCCACAGAAACCGACAGAAAATGTTGATAGCAGCTTGATTGACAGTTGCCAAAACTTGGAACAACTAAGAGGTCCTTCAATAGGTAAAGGGATAGGGGCACCTGGGGGGCTCAGGTCATGGTCTCACTATTTGTGAGTTCAAGCCCTGCATCAGGCTCGTTGCTAACAGTGAAGAACCCACTTCAGATCTTCTGTCCCTCTCTCTCTGCCCCTCCCCTACTCATGCTCTCCTGTGTGTGTGTGCGTGCGTGCGTGCGTGCGCGCGCACGCTCTCCCTCTCTCTCCCTCTCTCTCTCTCTCTCTCTCTCAAATGAATAAGCATTTTTAAAAAGTAGGTAAATGGGGGCGCCTGGGTATCTCAGTCAGTTAAGCAGCCAGCTCTTGACTACAGCTCAGGTCATGATCTCACAGTTCATGAGTTTGAGCCCCACATCAGGCTCTCTGCTGACCTCGCCTGCTTTGGATGTTCTGTCTCCCTTTCTCTGCCCCTCCCCCATTTGCACTCTCTCTCAAAAATACATAACCATTAAAAAAAATAAGTAAATTGCAAAGTAAACTGTGGTGCAAATATGCAATGGAATATTAGTGATAAAAAGTAAGTCCATTATCAAGCCACAGAAAGACATAAACTCAGATGCATATTTGGAAGTAAAATAAGCCAATCTGAAAAGGCTACATATTATGTGACTTCAACTATATGAGAGTCTGGAAAAGGTAAAGCTATGGAGACAGTAAAAAGACCGGCGGTTCCGAGGGTGTGGGAGCAGGGGGATTAATGAGAGGAGGACAGGATGAACACATAAAGTACCGGAGGCTCTGTAAGAATGTTCGTAGTCGCACCGTTTGTCATAGAAAACTGGGAGCAATGAAAATCTCCGTGGACAGTAGGAAGGATAAATAATGTATAGAACGTTCATATAATGCACTACTATGCACCGTGAAAGTTAATGAAACTGAGCTGAATGCAACAGCACGGATGAATCTTAAGAGCACATTGAGTGAAAGAAGAAAGCACATCTGTAGTATGAGTCCATCAATATAATGCTTAAAACTGGCAAAACTAAACCCCATTGTTTAGGGTTACATACATACGTGGCAAAACTAGGAACTGTTTACCATAAAATTTGGAATGGTGGTTACTTTTTTTTTTTTTTAATTTTTTCTTCAACGTTTTTATTTATTTTTGGGACAGAGACAGAGCATGAACGGGGGAGGGGCAGAGAGAGAGAGGGAGACACAGAATCGGAAACAGGCTCCAGGCTCTGAGCCATCAGCCCAGAGCCCGACGCGGGGCTCGAACTCACGGAGTGCGAGATCGTGACCTGGCTGAAGTCGGACGCTTAACCGACTGCGCCACCCAGGCGCCCCGAATGGTGGTTACTTTTGAGAGACGGGGAAGGGAGTGTGCACAAGGAGGGAACACTCTGGGGCGTCCTGGGGTGATGCCAGTGTTCTGGTTCTCGACCCGGCCGACGGGTGCACAGGTGCTCGCTCTAAATGTGTTTATTTTGCTAGACATTGATAGGCTTTCTTTTTTCCTCCTTTTGTGTGTGTTGTCTTCCACAATTTAAACAAAATTGAGAAAGAGTTTAAGTGGTTTTCTCAGGTTCAAAGGGCTAGTTTCTCACAGGTTCATGTAGAGCAGTCTTTTATGAAAACCTCTTAACATCTACGCCACAGAGGTGTCTCTTTTAGTTAATACTAATTACTTAATTCAGAGAACGCTCAGTTAACGCTATGTTGTTTTGCGTGTTACTCTTTCTACCTGCCTGCCCCATGACTTTCATCCAGGCGTCAGGCTCTCCTTTGTTATCTTTCCAAATTGCTTTACAATAATAAAAGGGATTTCCCTCGTGATTTGCAAGAGCCTGGTTTGGAAGTAATAATGAATGGAATGGATATTGCTTCTTTCTCTTTGCATTATTGCTGGGACAAACCTAACTTCCCAAAGAGTTGGATGCCCGTGTCCTAGGAGGAGCCCGGGCAACGGAAGAGACTGCAAAAAAGAAAAACCCAGAGGCTACTATTTTAAGATTTTTATCTCACCACATATATTTTTGCCCAGTGAAGGAATCTGTTTCAGTTTGAGTGCTAATCTGGAAGTAACCTATCCAGCCAATGGGAACTGGGTTTTAGCAACGCGACCCCTCTCATCAGAACAGGAGCTGTCCAGGGAGACAGTCAGGTGGATCCCTCCATCCTCAGACTGGATGGAGATAGGATTAAAGAGAGAACTGGTACAAAAAACTGAAAGACAAGCCATTCTCTGTTGATTCAAACAAACAAACAAACAAACAAACAAACAAACAAACACTAGCTCCAGATATAGTAGAGACAACAGAGCCTTCTCAGCAATAGGATGATGGAGTTGTAGATTTAAAGTACTTGTGAAAAAATACGTAAGAAGAGAGGTCCTTATGTCAAAAGACACATGCTACCTAGAACAAGAACAGCATGGAACTCTCAGGAGAGGAAGTGCAGGGGTTAGAAATCATATGGCCCTGTCACAGAGCCCAGAAGCGTCTTGAATCCAGAACCTTCAAAGTCCCAAGCCGGCATTCTTCCTCCAGCCTGGATGCCGCCGGGACTGGCTGGGGTACATGGGAGACTGCAACATCTCAACGGGTTCTGCCGACAAAGAGCAAAGGCGAGGCTGCTGCCCAAGCAAGGGCGACGGTCCAAATGCTGGGCAAGCACCTTGTACTGAGTGAGATCAGCTGAGGGATCTCATGCTGCTGGTAAAGCTTGGAAGCCCCTTAAAGAGAGCCGAGAGCCGGGGAGTGAAGGGATTTGCACACGCCAACCCACAATATGCTACTTTGGCATATGATTATCTGGACCTGAAGACACTTGCAAAACAGCAGAATTAAGGAAGGCTCTCTGACCTCCCCCTTTCCACCTAACTGCAGGTCCGAAGATTTCCCATGAGAAAAGTGCCCTCCCTGTACTAGGGAAAGAAGAACATTCTTATCACTGGAGACTGGCGTCAATGCCAAAATGGACATGTAAAACAAACCTACTGAAATGGCCCATATCTTCTATTAGTTTCCTGTATACATTTCCCAGTCACTGTCACAAAATTTACTGTCCCCAGCCCAAGCCCTTTTGTCTTGTTCCAGCTCCACAATTTATTGTCCTTTGTGGAAAAAGTATATGTCTTTGGGCTGAACGCCTCTTAAAGTCTTCATTTTCTTCTTGAAGACTCCCATGTAATCATACAAACATTAAATAACGTGTACATTTTCTCCTGTTAATCTGTCTTATCTGCATTTCATTCTTTGGTCCAGTCACGGAACCTAAGGTGGAAGGAAGAGTTTTCCTCCCCTACAAGAGCAAAGTCAACTGTACCATGACAGCCAATTTTTTGACCCAAAGTTTCTTCCCTCACAGCTTCGTGTCCAGGAAAAACCTCTGATGCCATTTCAGTGAGCTAAGTGTGTGTGTGCAATCAAAATTAAAAAAAAAAGAAAAAAAGGAAAAGAAAACAAGTGCATGGAAAGGTCTTCATGGTGTCAGTGAAAATAGAAAATGCTTCTTAGGGGCACCTGGCTGGCTTAATTGGTAGAGCGTGCGGCTCGTAATCTCAGGGTCGTGAGTTCAAGTCCGACTCCTGTAAAGAAAGAAAGAAGGAAGGAAAGAAAGGAAGAAAGGAGGGAAGGAAGAAAGAAAAAAAATAAAAAGAAAATGCTTCTTGAGAACAGGACTGTTAATTTTCTCTAAGTTTGCATAGTATTGGGTGAGCCCTTCAGGGTCAATTATCACTCATCTGAGGGCTGTGCAATCACATCAATGACCGCTTGATAATCCCCGTGGGATGAATACAAACCGTCATACGACTTGCAGTGTTCCCACATCTCTTCCCTTGCTCTTCCCTTGCTCCCATGACTCTGTGGTTTGCTGGGAAGAACAAGACCGTCATACCACACATGATGGAAGCAGACCCAGATGGCAAGAGCGGCCTCCTCAAGGCGACTCCGCAGCTGGTTCCCCAATCACTTACCAAGTACCTGTTCATTATGGTAGACACTTCACACATATCATTTGATTGAATCCTCAAACATCCTGAGAAGTAGAAACCACCCTCACTTTAGAATTATATTTCACGTTAATGTAGAGAGAAAAGCGTAGCCAAGAATATCCCAAACAGTTCTGAAGATGATGAACAAAGTGAGGGGGGTGAATCTTATTGAATATCAAGGACCATTATACTGATAGAGACATATATCAGCCATGCTAACAGAGACAATGTAGTGTCAGTTCAAGAATAGCCAAGTTGACTGTCGAGCAGACAGGCAAGGGTAGACTGGTGAGCCAGGACCAGACCCACACATACATGGATCTTCACGGATGACAGAGCAGGCATGGCAAACCAAGGAGAAAGGATGGAATTTTTTTTTTTTAATTTTTTTCAACGTTTATTTATTTGTGGGACAGAGAGAGACAGAGCATGAACGGGGGAGGGGCAGAGAGAGAGGGAGACACA
>NW_024412419.1:12240780-12287255 GCF_014898765.1 Herpailurus yagouaroundi
GGGAGACACAGAATCGGAAGCAGGCTCCAGGTTCCGAGCCATCAGCCAGAGCCCGACGCGGGGCTCGAACTCCCTGACCGTGAGATCGTGACCTGAGCCGAAGTTGGCCGCGTAACCGACTGAGCCACCCAGGCGCCCCAAAGACAAAATATTTTTTAAAAAAGTGAACAAATAAAAATTTAGAAAAGGAAAGAATCTCGTGAACACGCCAAAAGATATACCAATAACAAAATGTACAACTCACAAAGAAAAAGGTAAATAAATCTGACTATACAAAATGTAAAATTCCTGCTCGAAGGACACCACAAAGGGAAAACAACTTTCACAAACTGGGAAATGCCCACAAACTTGGAGAATTCACTTCTAATACACGTAACAGACAAAACGTTAATTATTATCTACACCTTAAAATAAACCCCACAGAAAACTTGGCAGAAGGCTCGAAGAGGCACCTTACCTACCAAGAATCTTCTATAATCAACGGACCTATCAAAAGGTGCTCAATGTTGTTACCAATTAGGAAAACACAATTTTAAATCGTAATGAAATACATTTCACACCTGCACAGCAGCAAAAATTCAACACTCTGAACGTATCAGTTGTTGGTGAAGTTGAAACCGCCTGGATATTTATGTGCTGGTGGCGGAGGAATGAATTGGCACCATCACTTTGGAAAGTAATTTGGCTTGACATGATAAATGGCTGCACAGACCGCAATGGTTCGTCTCAGCGATCGCCCTGCAAAAAGTCTTCCACTTGTGCGTGTGGGGATACTGAGGTGAGTGATCAGGGCAGCACTGTTTGTAACAGCAACACCGGAAGCCATCCGAAGTCTGTCGATAATGGCTAATTAAATGTCTGATGTATTAGTATAACCCAGTAGCACCCAGAAAGGAAAATGAATGAATTGTAACTGCGTGGAACCCTGTGGCTAAATCTCAAGAACTGGATATTGAAGAAAAGGAGCAAATCACCGAGGAATACACAGCGTGTCTGTGTCTGTTTCTGTGAAGTGCCAGATCAGGCACATCTAAGCAGGGCATTGCGTAAGGATACAGACATACGAGGCAAAACACTAAGGAAAATCAAGAGAACACTGAAACCCAAATTCAGAGAGGAAGGAAACTCGGGGGGGTGGGGTGGGGGGGTGGGAAGAGATGGGGCGAGGTTGTGGATCGGCACCCAGGGGACTTCAAAAATACCAATATAGGTGTGATGGGAGCAAGGCTGTATCCTGTGGTGGGGTCCGTAATGGCAAGAGACAAACGACCTAAGAGGAATGAATTAAATTAATTATAATAGATTCCTGCAATGAAATAGCATGCAGTCATAAAAAAAAAGTATTAAGGGCCTTCTTTATGAACAAATATGGAAAAATCTCTGCCATGTTATCTGGTGGGAAAAAAAAATTGAGAACGGTGCTTACGATATGCTGCCATTTGGGTCACAAAGGAAGAAAATACATCGAGGGTCCTGGGTGGGATGCACAAGAGCACATCTGACAAGAGTCAGACAACCCTGGCTTTGTCTGGGAAGGAACTAGGTAGGTGAAAAGTTTCCACATTAGGCCAAATATCTAATTCTAAGATGTAAAAATGTTAAGGGCTACATGATTCATGTAGCATTATATGGTGTTCAGAACTTCCTTGAAAACACTCCAGCAGGTTTAAAAATAAATGTCTAAACAGATGAGAGAAGATGAGCATAATATTGATAATGCTGAAGTGCGGATATGATGAAGGGATGTCCGCCTTTGAAATCTTCTCTGACGGGAAGTTATATAAAGAAACCTGCGGAGTTCTGGGTCAGAACTCAGACTGAGCACATGTGCTGAAATCCTCTCCATCTCCAGACCCCACCAAAATAACATAAAATGCATTTTGAAGCCATATTCACAGCACAGCTTGTCATTTAAAATTCTGAAATCCAAACCAGAATCAACCTATAGAGATGGTCCCATAAATTGTCGTGTGGCCACCTGAAGTGAAATTATGCATCAGGAGCCCAGAGTCCAAAGCTAAATAACCTGACTTAGGAGGAATTTGTTACATTTGGGGGACCAAGGGTGGTAAACACGTGCCTTTAGTCTCCTCCACTTGCAAATGGAGGTGGGGGGGGCGGGGAGGATGTGAGGGTCCCACCTGTCCTGGGATGAGAGCAGGGTCTCTTTCCTCAGGTGTGACTCGACTGAATTCTGAGGGCTGAGAGAGTATACGTATTCTGGGAAAGACGCTGCGTATCCGAATTGAGATAGATCACATTTTTAACACCAGAAGACTTGAAATGATCCGCATTTCCATCAGGAGGGGACTAATTGAATAAGCTATGCTAGATCCATGCAGTGGAGTGTTATGTAACCAGAAGATGAAGAACTAACTAACCACAGTGAAATGGAGACATCTCCAGAATATGCTGGTAAGTGAAAAGGACAAGGAAACAAGTATATGATGCTATCACTTGTCAGCGGACACGGTGGTGGGGAGGGTTACACTCATGTGCTTGCCTGTGGTTCTTTTCAGTGGAAGGAATAATACAAAACAAATAAAAAGGATGACCTATAGGGGGAGGAGGAAACCGGGAGGGGACACGGAAGGATGGTGACACTGAGGGATGGTAGACTTGTCTGGACAGACGCCGTTTTGCCCTCGTCTCCTGCAGCTTCTCCATGCCTGTCTTCCCTGCCTTCCTCAGCCTGCTCTGCCCAGCACCGGCCCCCAGGTTCTGTTCCGGCTTCTTGGAGCTCTGCTTTTCTGAAAGGAATCTGGCTTTGCTGACGTTCTAGGTCGTGTGGACCTGATTACCTCCACGGTGCATCCTGGTCCCCTAAGCTGCTACCCTGGATCTCCAGGTGGATGCTGGTCTTGCGTCCCAACCCGTCTCCCACGTTGAGCCACAGATGAAGCAAACCCAGATCCTTGACCATCCCAACTCTTGTTACCTGGGCACAAAGGATAGGCACATAACAATTTCATGGGTTAAAAACACTGGGCCTGATCTCCGGATGCTGTGACTCCAAGGTCCTCCCAAGACCCCTAGCCAGGCCTTTTACAAATGAATTTGTCCCTTGCTTCTAGAAAGAGTGTATCAGCACGTTCATGGCCAGCTCTACTCATTAGGGAGCGAGGGGTAGGTGGTTCAGGCTCAGAGGGAGGAGGCCAGGAAGGTCAGAGTGCACTGGGTCACTGGGCCGGGGGTTAGACAATTAGAGCACAGGAAGTGCGTGCATGCGTGTGAGTGCATGGGTGTGTGTGCGTGTATGTGTGAGACAGAGTCAGAGACAGAGAGAAATTATTCAAGGCCTTTCTTTTCCTCTTTCCCGTCATAAAGAGAAAGAGAGACACTTGGAATTGCAATTGTGGCAGAGACTGCGTTTCTCAGGCCCCTTGACTCCAGATGGGGTCACGTGACAGGGCTCACCAATGGAACTTGGGCCACCCCTGGGCCAAGGAGGCTACGAGCCGGTATCTCTCTCTCGTCTTCACCTTCTGCGGGCTGGTGCACACGAGCATACCGGAAGCCATGTACTAAAGATGGCGGAGGATGAGCCTGGCTGTCGAATTGGCACTTGGAAGAAAGTCACCAGGGACACTCATTCTAGACTTTACGTGACTGAGAAACAAAACAAAACACTTCTCCTTGGTTTGACCCAGTGTACATTTTCCGGCTGATTTGTTAAAGCAGCTGGCTCTACCCAAAGTAATACATGCAGATTTCCCAACAGAGACACTTTCAAAATTTGCACCCCAAAAGAAGAGTGTGGGTTTCCCCCCTATGGGTTCCTCTCTTGGCCAGCAGCAGACAATGGGCACAGGGCTTGGTGGTTCAGGCGTCACCCAGCCTTCCACCTGTGGATTTTACTGTCCCGAGAACATGGCGGGCAAGGCCATGTTCCTGTTTTTACGGAGCACAGCACTGAAGCTCGCATGGGTGAAGTGACTTGTCCTCCCTCTTTTCACTGGACCGGATGGCCCCGGCCACAGAGTTGTGCGAACTCCAAAGGGCTCACGAGAGCCCCTGATATCAGTGTGCGCTTTCTCAAAACCACACTTCGTGAGAAAGTGAAGCTGGCTCTCCGGACGGGACCGGACTTGGTGATTTGGCTTGGAGATTGAGCTGGTGTGGCCTTATTATCCACAGGCACAGGAGGAGCCACTTGGGGGACAGCAGGGCGTCTGCGGGAGGAAATCGCAGAAACCTCCCAGAGCCAAACGTCTGTTTTCACACCAGCTGCAAAGTGCAAAATGATATTAAACTGTCAACATCTTTCCCCCGGTCTAAAGAATCTGAAATCCTATCTGTGTCTGTCTGTCATCAGATCTGTGGTACGGCTGGGTGGCCGTAACACCGAATCTCGTGTGCCTGGGACCGACTCCCATGTTTCCAGGCTTTGGGAATCGGGGCAGAGCCCCCTCACTTGTCCTGGACCTCAGCTTTCTCCTGGGTAATGCTGACACTTCAGGCCTAGGAGGTTTGTAACGAGGATTTTAAAATATCATGCGTAACAATGCTTAGTAAGCTGTGAAAGACAGAACTAACGTTATCTCATTGAGTGAGATACTGGGTGTGAGACATCTACCCGGGGCCCGCTGTGTAAGTAGATGGTCAGGTGAACGCGTTTTCATTTATTTCCAGTGTTATTCCTACCAGGATTTTTGTTTTGTCCCAAGACCACGCCCACAGCGTGAAGTCTCAGAGGATATTAGTGCCTCTTCTCATCCTATATTATCACTTATCGTCTCCTGTTGGCCAGTTGTTGCCAAAAATGGCCGCAGCGACATTTTCAATCCCACATAGGCTCCTAGAACCTTGCCACTTCCTGGCAGGAGGTAGCATTCATTTGTCCTTGAACGTGGGTGGGGTGCCATCACTGCTGTGGCGAGTAGAATGTGGCAGAGGCGATGCAGCCTGATTTTGGAAGCTCGTTCGTAACTACTAGGTACCTTTTGGGATGCCTGCCTTTGAAATCAGCCACCATGCTGTGAGGAAGCGCAAACCAGCCCTCGCGAGAGTCCATGTGGAGAAGCCCACAGGAAGGGACTGGGGCTCCCACCAATAGCCAGCATCAACCACCAGACAGGTAAGGGAGCAGACCTTTAGGTGATCCCAGGGCCCAGACTTTGAGTCTCCCACCTGAGACATCGTGGAGCAGAGACGGGCCGTCCTTGTCTAAACTCCCAACCCCCAGAATCGGTGAACACAGTCGCTGGTTGCTTTGTGCTGCTAAGTTTTGGAGCAATATTTGGGGGAGCCGTCGCACCTGGGACCTTCCCCCAGTGGACCAGAGACCTGTTGAGGAGGGAAACTGTCTCATCTACCTCTTCCTTAACAAGCTGAGCAGGGGACTCAGCAAATGGTGGCAGCCTGGTCCTTCCGGAAAGATGCTTGACACCCCTTCCAGTCCTTCTGGAAAGCCTCTGTGCTCAACGAGGCCAGGACTTCCAAGGTGTACAAAGGTGTTTGCTCATTCACCGACCATTCACTGGATGTGTAATGGACCAGGGGGCTGTGCCGGAGACAAGACAGCGAGCAAATCAGAGGCGTCCGAGGCCCACGCGAGTCTTCCAGTTTGGTTGGGGGTAGAGGGGGCAAGTTACAAGCAAAAAAGGGACGCACAGTTATTCTCAGTTGTGATGAATGCTGCCGAAGGAGATACACAGGGGGAAGGCGGTGAAGGGCCGACAAGGAGGGACCTGCTCGGTGGGATGGCGAGCAAGGGCCTCTCTGAGGAGGTGATGCATGGGGTTGGGGGGAGAACATTCTAGGTGGACAAAACAATTACACACAAAGGCCCGGAAAGAGTCGGGGATGTTTGGGGAAATACAAAACCAGTGTGGTGGGGTGTGGTGAGCCAGTGCAGGGCTGGAAGACGTGGGACAGGCAGGCCTCGGGAGAGCTGCTTGGATTTTCCTCTGAAGGGTGTGGGTCCAGTCCCCAGGGAGGACACGAACTCCAACATCAGGTTGGGGGGCCTGTGTACGCATGTTTTCTGCCCTCAGTTTCTGGGGAGTGGCCAGTTTGTGACTCCTCTCGCTCTCTCTCTCTCTCTCTCTCTCTCACACACACACACACACACACACACACACACACACAGCACACCCACACAATATCAGCCTAAAGTAGGTAAATAAGAAATAAGGAGCTTCTGAACAACCGAGTCATAGCCACTGAGTAGACACCCAATTGCCCTACCCTGCACCTGGCACTGTTCCAAAAGCCTCCAGGCCTCACTGAGCACCGCCCACTCTTAACTTAGCACCTGGCCCTGACAACCCTTGTTATCTGCTTGCAGAGCTGTGAGAAGAAGCAAACTAGGAGGGATTCCTGGGGGAAGCCGCCGGCAGTCCCCGCTGAGTGGGTCCCTCTACCTTGTAGGCCCTTGTTCCTTCTCCCGTGCGGCCCCATGCTCGGTGCCCTTCGAGGCCAGCCTCGCGCGCGAGGTCTCCTTGGGTTGACCCAGAAGATGGGGCCCCCCCTCCCTTCTCCCCCACGAACCGGAGCCCTGAGTCAGGGAGGGGGCTACCGGTACAGGAAGAAGCCAAGAACTTTAGGGCAGGGCGGTGCGAGTGCGCGGGCCGACCCCTGTGTGCCCTGTCTCCTCCCCCAGCAGGACATGCTCTTCGTTTAACAGTCCCAGATTCAGAAAGCAAGGCCGTGTGTAGCATTTTAATGTTTTCTAATAAACGTTTTGTATTTAAGTGTGTATAACTGACATAGAATGTCTATAGGTCTTAGAATCATTTCTACTCAAAATGCTAGAATAGGGACGCCCGGGTGACTCAGTCAGTGGAGAGTCCGAATCTTGATTTTGGCTCAGCTCACGTACCTCACGGTTTCTGAGTTCGGGCCCTGCGTCGGGCTCTGTGCTGACAGCATGTGGCCTGCTTGGGATTCTCTCTCTTCTATTCTCTCTGCCCCTCCCTCTCTCAAACATAAGTAAATAAACTTTAAAAGGAAAACACGCTGGAATAAAAGTTTAGTGTTTAAAACGACAGTGATAACGATGACAATGACTGGCATTTGTGTTTTCTGCTTAGCTGCTGTTTACCGGGCACTCTCTATACCCATTTAATCTTCACAATGGGCGTTAGCTTTCTAGAAATGTCACCTGTCTGGCACCACGCCCCCTTCCTCAGCACGCGCCCCTCAGAGCGTGCACGCTCAAACACGCACACACCCAGAATTTTCGAGTAGGTGCCTCATGGGTAGACACGGACGGTCGCTTCTTACCCTCCCTGCACCCAGCGAAGAAAATCCACATTCTGCTGGAGCGGGAGCAGGGAACAGCTGCATGAGACCCGAGAGGGAACAGCCCACTCTGAGCGGGGACTTCGGGGAGCGTCGGGAGAGGGAAAGACTGAGGATAGTCCTGGGGCCCGGCCGGCGGGAGCCGACGCCCGGGCTCTGCCCTGTGCACGCTGTGTGGTGGTCTGTCGGCTGTCTTCCGAGTGTGGTCCCCTTGCCATCTGTTGCTGCCTGAATTGTGTTTTCCCACGCCCAGGCCTGCCCAAGCTGTCACCAGCTGTGACCAGCTGTCAGCCAGTTGTTAGCACTCTGCCCCTCTCCCTGCCACGTGACAGCCCCCCTCGTCAGCCAGAGCCCAGAAGAACTTTCCAACAGGTGGTCCAGGGGACAGACGGCGTTTAAGACCCGAGCACCCTGTAGTTAGGTTGGAGACCCAGGTGAGAGACACAGAGACCCGGCCAGACAGACAGACGCCCAGACAAACAGGAGTGGAGGCAGAGAGAGGGAGTCAGAGAAAAAGAGAGAGCAACAGGAGAGAGGCACAGACACAGACGTTTAAAAAGCAGGGATGCACGTGCACACGCGCACGCACGCACGCACGACGGGCAGGTAACAAAGAACCGTTTCCACCCACCCACCATGGGTCCCAGGGACCAGAAGCCCCGGGAGTGTTGCTAAGGGCCTCCTCAACCAGCTACTCCAAGTGTGGTCCACAAACCCACGCCAGCAGCCACGACCTCCCTGGGCGTGTTTAGACTCTCAGAGCCGGGCCTACAGAGGGCAGGTTACTAGTCCCAGGAGATTCGTGTGCACGCGAAGCATGAGGGGCGTGGCTCTGACTTGCTGCGCCTTCCTCTACGCAGCCGGAGGTTTGAGGCTGACGGGCTGAGTGCGCCCTTCCACTCCCGCTGTGACCCGAGCTTGGGAGGCAGGAGGGGCGGGGGGGGGGGGGGGGCGGGGGGGCAGGGGGCAGCTGTCCGCTCAGCTCTGAGCACAGAGCTAGGAATAGGGCCTGGGAGCCAGCACGCAGCCTGCTCTGCTGTCCACCCTTCCACCTGCCCCCTCTCTCTGCGCTGCCTTCGCCCTTGTGGGTCCCTCCACCTGGTAGGCCCTCGTTCCTTCTCCCGTGTGGCCCCGTGCTCGGTGTCCTTCGAGGCCAGCCTCGTGCGGGAGGTCTGCTGGGGTTAACGCAGAAGATGGGGCCCCCTCCCTTCTCCCCCACGAACCGGAGCCGAAGTAGTGACCGCTGCCGACCCACTGGACATTCTGACATTGCCGGGCTGTTTTGCTGATGGCGCTCACTCAATACACACAGCAGGATTGCGTTGAGTACTTTTATTATCCCCATTTGACAGATGGGAACAGTGAGGCTTAGAGGGCTACCTGTCTTTATCCAACATGCCTAGGGGATACCAAATACCCTATGTGCCAAGTTGGGTGGCCAGCTAGTCTGTGGACCACCCCCCCCCATCAGGCTTCTGGGCCCAGATGGTGGCCCCTTGACGACGGGGCAAGCCAAGCCTCGAGGGAGCAGGAGCCCACAGAATCTCAGCTGCCTCTCCAGAGATAAGGGTGCTTTGTTCTCCAGGCTATTTCCAAAACCAAGGAATTCCACCGAGGCCTCTAGGCGGCCGGCTGCCTCCCCAGGCGCTGTACAATTGCCTCTGAAACATCAAGAATGACAGTTATTTTTTATTAATGAACTCAGGACCTGCTTGGTTCCATAAACAAGGCTCTTCCCTGGAACAACCCCTCTCTCCAGCTCTCAGCCTCCGGCCCCCTGAGGGGCCCCTCTGCCCACAGCCTGTCCCTGACTGAAGTTGGATAGCGGGTCCCCCACTGGAGGCTGCTAGGGTGGTCCTGGACCGGGACAGGAAAGAGGGCCCACCAGCTCTGGGGCTCACAGAGCTGGTGCGGAGAGAGAAGACACCACCTTATCCACCGATCGGCCCGGTCTCCCGGGGCAACTGACCTCACCTCTCTGGAAGTCGGTTTTCAGACTGTAAATCCGGACAGTGGTCCCTGTGCTGCCTATCTAGAGGGCCGAGGGAATCTGAAGAATGCGAAGTTTCCATAAAGTGCAAAAAGACGGCATGACCTGTGTCCTTCCAAGTGATTGAGGCAGGAACAGCCGCTGCCATAGAAAACCACTTCTAGCTTTTACCTTGAGATTGTACATTAAGCCATTGCTCAGGGAACGCAATTTGCATTAGACTGAATACAGTTTCCATCTTAAAAAAAAAAAACCTTGCTGCCTGTAAAAGTCTGTACTTTCTCGTTATAAAGAGCAGGTAACAAAGGCGGAAGGGGAAAAGCGGTAATAGGAAAATAAAGTCAGCTCGCCAGAGTTGATAGAACACAGGGGATTGCTTGAGAGCCATCCATGGATGGTCGTGGAAGGCCTTTTTTCACAGACGTTTCTGCGGGAAAAAATAACTTCCCTTTTGCTGGTCCGACACCCTCACGAAAACAATTACTTCTAGCACATGGTTTCTGAGATTTCGTATGAATATTGACTATAATGCTCATTCTGGAGCAGGACAGCCTGCTTGGACTCCCGACCTTGTGCCGAGCCCTTCTAGCCTATTTCCTCTTTGCGACTATTGCACGAGGTAGGGACCATCTCCATTTTCCAGGTAAGAAAACTGAGGCCCAGGAGGGAGAAGTAACTTAGTTAAGGTTGCATAGTTGGTAACAGGGAAGGAAGATGAAGGCAGGGTTTGGGGTCTCCAAAGTCGTATTTGCTGCCGCAACAGTCAACCCAACTTCCTTGGTGTCAAAGATTCCCTCCGTGGCTCCCGCCCATAAACACCAGATGACTCAGACTAGCACAGGCGAGAGCCTCCTGTAAACTGTGAAGTCCCACACGGAGGTCAGTACTTTTTACATCAAAGCTCTAACTTATTACAAGTAATTTAGAGTTTGTTATTTCCTCCAACGAAGGCTTGCTTTTACAGAAGGAACCACCACAGGGTTCCTTGAATAATGAGCGTTTAAAATATTACTAAACAAAACTTTCCAGGGGTGCAATCTGCTGAAGGGAAGTGAGGGCTGGGAGGTGGAAATCTCTGGAACTGTGGGATTTTGCGAGGGCAAGAGGAGCTCAGCTGAGGCCTCCTGACGAGGACAAGTGCTTTTTGGTCACCTCAACCTGTTCACAGCCCTGGAGCAACCAACTAATTTTTTTTTTTTTAACCAACATGATTATTTACCATCATTACACATACAGTAGGTTACGTTCATGGGAGAGCCTGAGACAGTTATGATTTCCAACGAGGCTCAGAAAGGTTTAGTGACCTGTCCGAGGTCATAAAAAAAGCATGGCTTAATAGGAATACACACCCATATGGACCAGCAACTCCACTCCTGGGTATATACACAAAAGAATTGAAAGCAGGGACTTGAACTGCTCCTTGCATATCCAGGTTCATAACCCAAATAAATACTCCTAAATACAGAGAACAATCGGAGGGTTGCTGGAGGGGTTGGAGGTGGGGGGATGGGCTAAACGGGAAAGGGGCATTAAGGAAAACACTCGTCAGGGGGAGCACTGGGTGTTACACATCGGGGATGAATCACGGGAATCTACTCCTGAAATCATCATTACACTATATGCTAACTAACTGGGATATAAATAAATAAATAAATGAAAAACCAAATATCATCGAGGGGTGAATAGATAGACATAATATGGTATGCACGTACAAGGGAACATCATTCAGCCTTAAAAAGTTAAGAAATTCTCACATCTCTACAACACGAACGAACCTTGAAGACATTATGCTAAGTGAAGTGAATCGGACACAAAAGAACAGTGTTTGATTCTACTTAGATGAGGTCCCCAGAACGGTCAAGTTCACAGCAACCAAAAGTAGAATGTTGGTTGCCGGTGGGGGGGGGGGGGCCCCGCGCGGGAAGGAGGGGCTGGAAATGTGGCATGGATGTTGAATGGATATGGGGTTTTCATTTGCAATAATGAAAAGTTTGGGGGATGGATGTTGGCGATGGTCACCCAACAATGTGAATGTACTTAATGCCACTGAACTATACACACAAAAATAGTTAAAATGGCAAATGACATTCACGTTTTACGTTTTACGTATTTTTTTACCCCAGTTAAAAATCAATGTCAGGGGCGCCTGGGTGGCTCATTCGGTTGAGCGTCCTACTTCAGCTCAGGTCATGATCTCACTGCTCCTGAGTTAGAGCCCCCCCCCTGGGCTCTGTGTTGACAGCTTAGAGCCTGGAGCCTGTTTTGGATTCTCTCTCTCTCTCTCTCTCTCTCTGCCTCTCCCCCACTCGTGTTCTGTTTCTCTCGCTCAAAAATAAATAAACGTTAAAAAAACAAAGCAACGTCAATGTACAAACTGAGTAATAAAAATGGTTACCACTTATAGAGTACCCCATACGTAGCAATACAACCTTGTGAGGTCTCATTACCCTTCCAGTTTTAAGATGAAGAAATGGAGGTTCAGAGTGGTTAGTGACTACCCCCAGAAGTCATAAAGCCAGAGAAATAAAGTTGGGATTTAAAGCCAGATCTTTCTTTCTCTTTCTTTCTTTCTTTCTTTCTTTCTTTCCTTCTTTGCTTCTTTCCTTCTTTTTTCTTTCTCTCTTTCTTTCTCTTTTTCTTTTTAATATTTATTTATACTTGAGAGAGAGAGAGAGAGAGAGAGAGAGAGAGCGCACATGCATGAGCACAAGTGGGGGAGGGGCAGAGAGAGAGGAAACCAAGGATCCGAAGCAGGCTCCGGGCTCCCAGTTGTCGGCACAGAACCCACTGTGGGGCTCGAACTGAGGAACAGCGAGATCATGACCTGGGCTGAAGTAGGACCCTCAACCCACTGAGCCACCCAGGTGCCCCTAAAGCCAGGTCTTTCTGGCAATCTCTTTCTGGCTTCTCTGTGTTGCCTCCTCTCCTCTGAAAGCCTTAGCGCCCGTCTGCATGGCCTTTGGTAAAAGGATTTTGTTTCTTTCACAGAAAACTATGAACAAAAAGCATTCAGCCTTGGGTTACTATTAGGGGCTGCCTCTGGCCCCATTTCAGGGTGGCCTGGAGTTAATTCCTCCCCACCTTGTGCCTCAGCTTCCCCATCAGGCAAACCGGTGGCTGTCCTCCCAGGGCATTCATTCCAGCACTCTCTCAACAGTGCATGGCCTCTCAGAAATGTCTGTAAAAAGAAGGCAAATTCATAGGTCGACCATAAGTCCCATTTTGTTCCAGGCAGTCCTGATTTCTGACTGCTGCCTTTCAAGAGTATCCTGGTTTGTGTGATATGCTCACCCCACAAATTCACTAACTAGGTTTTGTTTGAGCAACATTTGGCTTCAGACCTCAGAGAGTTGCCTCTTGTAAATTCTTATTTCTCTTTGTTTTGAAACCTACGAGGTAAAACCAGCCAAAGTTTGTCAAGATTGATATTGCAGGCTTTGTTTCGAAGTCGCTCAATGTGGACAGTTGTATGTATCTTTGTTGAAAATTGCAAGCCAAGGGGCGCCTGGGTGGCTCATCTGGTTGAGCGTCTGACTTCGGCTCAGGTCATGATCTCACGGTTCGTGAGTTCGAGCCCCACATCCAGCTCTGTGCTGACAGCTCGCAGCCTGGAGCCTGCTTCGGATTCTGTGTCTCCCTCTCTCTGCCCCTCCTCTACTCATGCTCTCTTTCTCTCAAAATAAATAAACATTTTTAAAAAATTAAAATAAAATTGGAAGCCAAGATGTCTAATGATTTGGTTTTGTTTCAGAGCTTAAAACATTTTTCATTAAGATAGGGATTATTCTGTGATTTTAAAAAACACAACAGTTCAGTACAATGATTTTTTAAAAAATCGAGTGTAGGGCCAGCACAAAATGGCTGGAATAGCAGGATTTGTAGGAAGAATTACTATTATGAGGGTGTTAATGAGTTGATACATAGAAGAGCCACACTTCTATAGAAGTAGAGTGAGTCAAAATTTGTCCTGTTATATTCTTTGGCAGTTTATTGTCACTCTGAGAAGGATTTAAACTTTTTTATTTCATGGAAAGGCAACATACATCCCTTTTGATAATGTGAAAAATATAGAAAAATACAAAGAGACAACAATCCCATTACCCAAGATTCCTACTATAAACACTTTGACATATACTTCTGGTTATTTGTGTACTCATGTATGTATCATTTATCCAAAAATAGCACACACATTGTATTCTCTTCTATAACATCCGTTCTTCTTTTATATTTATATGTCAGACGCTTTTCTATTTTGTTAAACATGGTCCATAAAATCCCTTTAATAGTTATGGGGTTGTCAATGATATGGATATATCAAAATTTACTCAACTCTGCCCCTAATGTTGGATGTTTCTTTCTAATTTTTTGGCTTTGAAAAACCACAAAGAACTGAGAATCATTCTTTTGGCGAGAGTTTTGGAGAACAAATTTTTGGAAGTGCGTCTGCTAGGTTAAAGGATATGTTTCTCTAAGGCTCTTAATGCATATTCCTATCAGAGTCACTGTGGAAATTCTAAAACTTCTGAAATAAATGCGAAGCGAGACATCGAAGGCACAGACATTCTAGACCTCTTCCCCATAATTCATGTCCTCTGTGCCTCATCATAACAGGTTCCAAAGCCAAACGGGCCAGCTTGTTCTAATACCCGTAGTGTCCCAGGATGGTTGAGTTGCAGAGGGAAGAATCCAGGACGAAGAGATTGGACACTTGGTTTCTAATCCTGGCTCAGTGGCCCAAGTGTGGGCCATAAACAAGATATCTGGCTTTCTGGACCTACGTTCCTCCATTCGTGAAACAAGGGGTCCAACCAGAAAATGATGAAAGTTCCTTCCTGCTCTTACATTGGAAAGGAAAGGAAATTGATGGAAATGCAGTAAAATATTAACATGAACTTCTAAATGATCTTAGCTCTGCCTGCTTTCTCTCCCCCTCATTTCAACCTCCCCATGTCTCACATCGTCCCCGTGCTTGGCTGCCTTTTACCTTTTCTTATTTCACCTTCTCTGATTTCACCCTAAAACTCACCCTTGGACAGGCTTCCGCTGGGTGGCCAACGGTGACCAAGCCCTTTTGAGTCCTTAGGAATTAGAAGTAATCTTTCCCCCATGTGCTTTTTTTTTTTTTTTGGCTGTTGTTTAGAACCTTTGAAATGCAAATCACTCCAACCTGCAGCTAAGGAAACTGGCCTCTATAGGGCCTCCAACTGACCTCAACAGCCTGGTCTAAGCCCCAAGTAGGCAGGACTCTGCAGCCTGCTTCCGAAGATCAAAGGGGCATTGTTCAGCTAAAGTTCACCACCAGAAAACCTAGATTAGCGAGTAGTTCCTCCCCCCTCATCGGCTTTAATATCAAACCTCTGTTAACATAGGCAGGACGCAAGGGCTCTGGCCACTGGGCTCCGAGCTGCTCGAGGAGAGAAGCTAGCATGAGATCTCAAAAGAGGGACAAGGTAACAGCTAAGGTTGCTTCTCTGATCTCGCTTGATATAGAACAAATCAAAGTGGTCAGGAGTGGGGATTCTGGAGTCGGCTGGCCCGCCAATACCCAGACGTGGAATACACTACATGAATTCCTACAGCCGCGTCTAGGGGACAGAGGATTCAAGTATTTCGTGATTCATCGGCAGTCTCTGCCTCGCTCCTCCTCGAGCTAGTCCTGACTGGTCAGTGGAAGTCAGCAAGCTCTGGCCAGCGGGATGGATTCTGATCCGCCTGACCACTGCAGGTTCCCACACTTCCCAGACTGGTTGTCTGGACCCCTGCCTTCTCTTTCCTGTGCATGCCCCGTGGACACACACATTATCTCCACTCCCTCCTGGAATCCCACTAAAATGATAGTAAAGGAATGTAAAAGGCACAGGCCACAAGGACAGAGAGAAGAGACTTACAGCAAACGAGAGATACCCATGACATTTTAGAAGCTGGAAAATAGGGCTTAGTGGTAACGGGCTTAGGAGATAGAAGAAGAATCTAACTTTCTTCAGTAGGCCGAGTCTACTGGAGAAGAAACAATAGCAGCCAAGAGATGGCAACAAATCTTTAAAAGCACAAAGCAGATGGGCTAATTGGATCTGACTAAAAGGAGAAACGTGAGTTCTAACTGACTTCAGTAGGCCAACTAGAAATAAGCTGATATGAACCCTACAACTATGGAAAGGCTCCAAATTGGAAGCCCCAGATCTCCCAGGAGGTGAGGGGTCGGAATGAGGCTAAAAACTTGAGAATTGGTGAAAAGACTTCTTAAGGGGCAGTTAGACAGCCCCCCCCCGCCCCCCAGTTGCCCACCCAGCCCTCATGTGCCCATTTTGGCACGATGCTGAAAGTCTGCTCCGTAAAGAAGTTGAGTTGCAGAGGGCAGAGGACATGGCACAGCAGAGGGCAGTGGAGATGCCAGGCACGGCTGAAAACAGGATGCTGTTTGCTCTTGAAAGCAAGGGGACAACATGAAAAATTTATACAGCTGCAGACTGATTCCACCGCCTACCCCTGGGCTCCCATCTCTGCTTGACTCCACAAACAGTAGCACGTCGCTTACACCACGTCTCCCCCTGCACGTTTTGGCAAGAGAATGGAGCAACCATCGCTGCAGAAATGAACTGATGAAAACAAGACAAAAAAAAAAATCTATAAATATTAACATTTGCACGTTTACCCAAAGACCCAGTCAGGTCCCTGCGTGATCACGTTATAATAAAGCTTACCAGTCAGCAAGGTTCATATATTTGCACAAAGCTGCTTAGGGCCTCAGACTTAAATAGGGATGTGCAGCCAAAGATCATACCATTTGTGTGGAAAGTCTTTAATATGACACGGGAGCCAAAACAATTTGACAAAGGGAAAACCAGACCAATCAGAAGATGTTTGTTTGAAGTTTAGGAAGTCCAGAGTCAATTTTCGGAGAAATCACAAAAGAAAATTTCTCAGAGCTAAAGGATTTGATGTTTTGTTTTGTTTTTTAAATAGAAAGGGTCCTTCAAGGGCCCAACACAATGTATGAAAAAAGAGGCATTGTTATAAAACTCAATAACAGTAAGAATAAAGAGAATACCAAGGAACAAAGATAACCAGAAAGCTAGAAACTAAAGCACATGAAAGCAGTGTGTTAAAAATTCTGAGGGACAATATTTTCCAAATAGACAGTATAATACTCTCCTAAATTATCAATTAGATGTAAGTTTAGAAAAAAATTCAGACTTGAAGATCTCAAAAACTCATCTCTCATGAACCCTCCATTGGAAAGTTTCTGGGGAATGTCCTCGGCCAAAATGAGAGAGTCAAGGATGTGACAGACACGGACAATGGCGACGATGGGGGAGTGGGGACCAGATATACGGTCCCATCTGAAACAAAGAATGAGACAAAATATAGGAAACAATGGCTCTCGGGACATTAGACACCCAGATAACGAAGGCCATTGATCCCCGGGAGATGGAAGATGGGGTGCTGTGCAGGGACGCTGAAGCAGGTGATACCCAGAGATGGAGCTGGAAGTCTGGGGAAACCAAGGCAGCTGGCATTCTCAGGGTAGAACACTTGAGCAGAAAGCATTTTGCAGAAAGGGGAATCTTAGAGATCTGAAGAAGGTCTCCTCCAGCGTTGAGCTGAGCACTTTCCCATGAAAACCAGCCAGGGTCAGGGGAAGAGCCATTGTAGGGTTAGAGAGAAGAGGGCTGGCACCCTGTCTGTGCCCACCTGTCAGACTGCACAGGCCCATGGTTCCGGAGGCATCTGCCAGCAGACTAAGCAGTGTTTTGCCCCAGTGTTGGGGAAAAATGAACCCTAGACTTAACTATTGCTCTGTTCCAGTCTAACAAAGATTAGAAGCAAAAACCAAAGGGATTGTTTCCATGTAATTTAACCTCAACCCAGAACAGAATTCAAGAATGCTTTTAAGAATGTAAAAATATCCAGTACCCAGCTAAATAAAATTTACAAATAAATATACAGACTTATTATTGTGGAAATGTCTTTAAAAGATAAGACTACAGTAAAAATATTAAGAATGTATTATAAAGTTGATAACATATATAGAAGTAAAATGTGAGAATATCATCACCAAGTCCTAGAGGGAAGACATGGAAACATATTGTTGTAAAGTTCTTACACACAAAGTAGTGTAATATCACTTGGAAGTAGCTGTAGAAAGTTAAAGATGCATACTGGGGACTACAAGGCAACAACCAAAATAACGAAACAAAGAATTATAGCTAATAAACCAACAAAGGGATTGGAATGGAGTAACAAGAAATACACAGTGAAATTCAAAAGAGTTGGGAAAAGGGGGAAACTGGAACGAAGAGCACGTGAGGGAAATAGAAAACAAATAGTAATATGATGCGCTTGAACCCCAGCACCTCAACAATCACATTAAATGTAAATGTCGGGAACGCTCTGTCACAGCCAGCCTCCAAGATGGCCGCCATCGAGACCTGCCTTCTGGTGTTCATGCCACCATCTAAGCCACTCCCATTAAGCGTGGCCTGGGCTTAGTGAGTTACCCAAGATGAGGCAGGTGTGACGGTGTGATCGCAGACTAGGTTGTAAAAGGCAGGGTGGCATTTCTTTCTTTCTCTCTCTCCCTGGGCTCAACGGCTCTGGGGAAAACCACACTGTGAGCCTCCTATGGAGAGGCCCTCATGGTGAGGCCCTCGTGGTGAAGGAACTGCAGCCTCTGGCAAACAGCTTTTTGGTGAGCTCAGAAGCGGATTCTCTGGTTTCAGTCAAAGCTTCCAAGACTGTAGCCCTAGCAGACAGCTGGGTTGCAACCTCATCAGAGACCCTGAGCCAGAACTGCCCAGCTAAGCTGCTTCAGCATTTCTGACCTTCAGAAACGGGTGATAAAAAGTCTCAGCAAACTAGGAATAGCGGGGAATTTCTCCAATCAGATTAGAGGCATCTACAAGACCCCCCAAATCACCCTCACGCGGAGACTGAATGCTTTTCTCCTAAGACTAGGTTCAAGGTAATCATGTCCCCTCTCAGCATTTCCACGAAGCATTTATACTGGAGGTTTTAGCCCCTGCATGGAAAAGAATTAAAGGGCATCTAGATTGCAAAGAAAGAAATAAAACTGTTTTTATTTATAGGTGACATAATCATTTATTCAGAACATTCTTTAAAAAAAAAAAAAAGTCTTATTTATTTAAGTAATCTCTACACCCAATGTGGAGCTCAAACTCACGACCCTGAGATAAAGAGTCGGATAATCTACCAACTGAGCCAGCCAGGCACCCCCACAGAACATCCTTTTGAATCTGTAATAAAGCCGCTAGAACTACTGAGTTTCACAGGCTTACAGGATACAAGATCAACGTACAAAAATCAATGTATTGGTATAGACTAGCAATAAAGAATCAAATTAAAATTTAAAAATCAATGTAATTTACAATGACATCAAAAATATTAACTGCCTAGGGATAAATCTGACAAAAGGTGCGCATGATCTATGCACTGAAAACTACAAAATATCCCTAAAAGAAATCCAAGAAGACCAGAATACGTGGAGAGAGATATGAGTTCATGCATCCAATGACTCAATATTCTTAATAGTCTAGTTTGTACTGAGTCTCAGTTCGTACTGAGTCTCTACAGATTCAACATACTTTCAATCAAAATCCCAGCAAAGTTTTTTTTTTGTAGGAATTGACATGCCAGTTCTAGCATTCATATGGCAATGTAAAAGATCAAAACTCAGGTCTACGTGAAAGAGCATCACATTGTAGAAGGAATAAGTGGGGATAAAATTAAAATGCTTATTTTTCTTGGGGCGCCTGGGTGACTTAGTCAGTTGAGCATCTGCCTTCGGCCCAGGTCATGATCTCAAGGTTCATGAGTTCAAACCCTGCATCAGGCTCTGTGCTGATGGCTCAGAGCCTGGAGCCTGCTTCAGATTCTGTGTCTCCCTCTCTCTCTCTCTGCCATTCCTCCACTTGCTCTCTCAAAAATAAATAAATAAATAAATAAATAAACTTTAATGTGTTTATTTTTCTCATTCTTGATTGATCTAACAGATAAGTTTATTCAAAATAATAATACCAGCAATATATTTGATTATGTATGCATATATATACATATATATACATATATATATACACTTATATATAAATTAAATGTTTATATATAAATTTTATATATATATATAATGCTTACATATAAATTAAATGAGTGATAGCAATTATTCAAGAGATAGGAGGGAGACATTCCGATTATTTTGTTATTATAAGGTACACTACCTGGGAAGTGGTGTAGAGTTATTTGAAAGTAGACTTGGATTAGTTATAAATGTATATTGCAAATTCTAAAGGCATTGGCTAAAAGTAGTAAAAAAAAAAAAAAAAAAAAAGGAGGGTGGCTCAGTCGGTTAAGTGCCCGACTTCAGCTCACGTCACGATCTCACAGTTTGTGAGTTCGAGCTCTGTGTGGGGCTCTGTGCTAACAGCTCAGAGCCTGGAACCTGTTTCAGACTCTGTGTCTCCCTCTCTCTCTCTGCCCCTTTCCTGTCTCTCTCTGTCTCTCAAAAATAAATAAATAAGCATTAAAGAAAAAAGAGAGAAAATGAATCATATAAACAGTCAGTTAAAACCACAAAAGGCAGAAAAATAGTGGAGTCAAAGAAAGAGAGAAACAAAGAACCAGGGTAACAAAGAGAGAACAGTACCAAACACGGTAAATATTAATCCCCAACTCTATCAATGATCACTTTGAAAGTCACGGTTTAAAGGCACCAATTAACGGGATGCCTGGGTGGCTCAGTTGGTTAAGCGTCCAACTCTTGATTTCGGCTCAGGTCATGATCTCCTGGTTCGTGGGATCGAGCCCTGTGTGGGGCTCTGTGTTGACAGCCTGGAGCCTCCTTGGGATTTTCTCTCCCTCTCTTTCTGCCCCCACCCTGCTCATGTGCACTTTCTCTCTCTCTCTCAAAATAAATAAACGTTTTTAAAATGCCCCAATTACAGGGGCGCCTGCGTGGTGCAGTCGGTTAAGCGTCCGACTTCAGCCAGGTCACGATCTCGCGGTCCGTGAGTTCGAGCCCCGCGTCGGGCTCTGGGCTGATGGCTCGGAGCCTGGAGCCTGTTTCCGATTCTGTGTCTCCCTCTCTCTCTGCCCCTCCCCCGTTCATGCTCTGTCTCTCTCTGTCCCAAAAATAAATAAAAAACGTTGAAAAAAAAATTAAAAAAAAAAATAAAATGCCCCAATTACAGACAGTAGATTAAAAAACAAGACCGCACCTATATGTTGTGTACAAGGAATTAAAACCACAGTGAGATACCGCTAAACATCTGAGAGAATGTCTAAAATTAAAATGACTGACTGTACCAAATAGCGGCAAGAATGTAGAACAATAGAGCCTTTATAACATTGCTAGTGGGTGGGAAGGTAATGTGCTACAAACCATTTGGAAAACAATTTGGCAGTTTCTTAAAAAAAAAAACAGCAAAAAACAAAACAAAACAACAATTAAAAAAACCCTATAGGACCCAATCCTTCCCCTCCTGGCTATTTACCCGTGAGAAAGGAAAGCATATGTTCATACAATAATTTTCACATGAATGTTGCTAGAAACTTTATTTTTTGATAACCAAAGACTAGAAACAACACAAATGTCCTCCATCTATATGATGGGATACTATTCTGCAAAAACAAACAGAACAAAAACAAAAACAAAAAAAAAGCAAGCTGTTGATACAGACAACACCATGAATAAACCTCCAAATAATTATGCTGAGCAAATAAAATGAGTTACAAACAAATACATACTCTGTGACTCCGTTTATGATAAATCCTAGAAAATTCCAGGTACCCTTCAGTGACGGGATGCAGATCAGTGGTTGTGTAGGCATTGGAAAGAAGCAGGAGAAAGGGATTACAAAGAGACACAAGGAAATTTGAGGTGATGGATATATTCAGGACCTTGATCATGGCCATGTACAACTTACATATGTCAAAGTTTATCAAGTTGTACATTTTAATGCGCCAAATTTGCTGTTTGTTAATTACACTTCAATAAAGCTGTTAAAAAGAAAAGGGGCATAAAGCCCTGTTTAAAAAGACCTGGAATATAGGATTTGGGGGATCCAACACAAGAGATAGGAAATGGAGGTGCCAGGCAAGGGGTAGACCGAAGGCCTAGGACCCAGCCCTGCACTGTCAGACAGATCCGAACAAGAGGGTGGAATGCTCCAGAAACAAATGAAAGACATACTTCCTTTGTGTATTTGAATGCACTAATTGAAACCCTAAGGAAATACAGTTCCATTGGAGAGTTTGGGCATGAATTAGATACATAGAGCAAGGTAGACAAAATTCACTGAGCTAAGTAAACAAAAGGAGGCAATTATTAATTGCAAGGGGGCCAAAAAGTTGCATCAGGTAGGAAATCTAATGGGAGTGTAAAAAGTGGCTCTATTCTAAACGTACTTGCATACACGTAAAGATGTAACATGATTGGGGCGCCTGGGTGGCTCAGTCGGGTGAGCGTCTGACTTCGGCTCAGGTCGTGCTCTCGGGGTTCCTGAGTTCGAGCCCCACGTCGGGCTCTGCTCTGACAGCTCGGAGCCCGGAGCCTGCTTCGGATTCTGTGTCTCCCTCTCTCTCTGCCCCTAACCCAGTCGCATTCTGTCTCTGTCTCTCTCAGAACTAAATAAACATTAAAAAAAAATAATAAAAAAAAAAAGAAGAAGATGTAACATTATTTCGCCAAATTCAAATGCTGGGAGGAATGGAAAGAAAGAGGTGGGAACTGATGTGCCGTCTAGTAGCTGGGGAGAGAGCCCACAAGAGGCCCCAAATCTCGACTCCCAGACCAAGGAGTCAAAAGACAAAAATCTCAGAGTGATATATTAAGAGGGAGGATAGTTAGGTGAGGCCACAGGTGTGTTAACTAATCTTCCTGTGGTCCTGATTCCGCAGTGTATACGGGGGTCAAATCAGAATCTGTACACCTCACACACACAGTGGTCGGTGTCAGTTACGTCTCAGTAAAGCTGGGGGAAGCGGCGATGTGCACATATCACGGAGGCAGATGCAGGGAGGCCGGCAGAGATGCGGCCCAGGGAAGGAAAAGCAGTTGCTTCTAGGAAGGAGGACCCGGGGCAGCGAAGAAACTGAGGCAGGAGACGGCCGGTTGTGGTCAGAGCCAATAATCTATGGCTTTTGAAACTACGTGTAAATATCCCTTCGACAAAACAAAAGGTACCGATGAAAATGGCAGCCTTGCCTACTTTCCCCTCCTTATTTGTACCCGTCCAGAGCTTCCCCAAGTGTATTTATTACTTTCGTTTAAAAAAAAAAAAAAAAAAAAGAAGGGGCACCTGGGTGGCGCAGTCGGTTAAGCGTCCGACTTCAGCCAGGTCACGATCTCGCGGTCCGGGAGTTCGAGCCCCGCGTCGGGCTCTGGGCTGATGGCTCAGAGCCTGGAGCCTGTTTCCGATTCTGTGTCTCCCTCTCTCTCTGCCCCTCCCCCGTGCATGCTCTGTCTCTCTCTGTCCCAAAAATAAATAAACGTTGAAAAAAAAAAATAAAACTAGTTAAAAAAAAAAAGAAAAGAAAAAGTGAGTCAATAAATGCAAGTGAACAAAACCCATCCTGTTTACAATTCTCAGGAAGGCAGAGGAAAAGACTTTGAAAAGAAAAGTCGCAACCGGGATGGAAAATCCCTGAGTCGCGGGCAGCTGGCCGGGCTCCTGGTCTGCAGCGCCCAGGCCAGCCTTCCCCGGGGAACGGCCACGGCCGCTCCAGGGTGCGGCCGGCTGCCGGAGGGCCTGGGGCCGCTGCTGCGGTGAGGGTTCGAGCCCTATGGCACCACCCCATGTGCATGCGCGTGTGCACCCACACCCCACCGCCAACACACACACACACACACACACACACACACACACATCAAAGGTGGGTGTAAGATAGCCTGACCTCTCCCATTTGGAAACTTCAATTTTCTGGATATTTCTCCTTCAGAAGGGAGCGAGGGGTAAGAGGGGGACAAAGTGAGTGAGAAGGGAAAGGAGAAGGAGTTGAGTGCTATTCTGAAGAGAACATTCCAGAAGTTTCCAGGGGAAAGGCTGGAAAATGGGTCCTTCCCACATATTACCTCACTGAATTCCAAAAATAATTCGTATCCCCTTTTGACAGAAAAGGAATCAAAAGCCAAGAGAGGTCAAGGAATCGTTTTAAGCTTACCAAAGTCAGAATTTGAACGCACAACTCCTTCATCTTTCCCTTCTCTTCTTTCTATCCTTCCCTCATTATTATCATTATTATTATTATTTTTTATGTTTGAGAGAAGCGCAAGCGGGGGAGAGATAGAGAATCCCAAGGAGGCTCTGCACTGACAGCCGCGAGCCCAAGGCGGGGCTCGAACCCACGAACCGAGATCATGACCTGAGTTGAGGTCAGATGCTCAACCGACTGAGTCACCCATTTTTTTTTCCCTTTTGAACATACTTCCATGGCACCCAGACAGGACACTGAACCCTAGTTTGGGTCTCTGTAAACTTACACTTGAGAGAGAGAGATCTGAAGAATGAAATAAATGAGTGAGTAGTTTCAGGTGCTTGTTAGGGCTGTGCACCCAGGGAAACAGGGCGATGTGATGGACAACCGGGCATGGGCGGAGCAGAGGTGGTCAGGGAGGGCCTCCGAGGAGGCAATGTTTGAGCCGAGCCCTGAATGACAAGCTGGGGAAAGACAGAGGAGCAGAGCGTCTGGCCTCGGGATGGCCGTGAGGGCCTGTCTGATGCGGGGCTCCCTGGGAAGGTGACCCTGAAAGTGTTAGAGGATGATGGGCGAGTGTTCTTGGGAACAGCACGTGTGGGGCACGATGGCCGCGGACCCTCAGGAGAGGGTACTTGAGCCATGCTGGCCCCCTGCACAAGGACCCTGACCTTGCCACAGCAGACTCCCTGGAGTTGAGAACTTAATCATCTCTGGAGCCCCCACTACCTTAGAATTAAGTCCTGAACCTGATACTCGGCCTTTTGTGCCTTCAGGTTACAGGAGATCATTGTCTCTATGTGCTACCAGGAGAACACTAGGGCTGTCACCCTTGACCTTATTGATTAGTCACCTCCAGCCTTCCGCGGTCTTTCTCAAATGCATCAGTGGTTCTCAGCAACAGCCTGTCCTGCTCTGTTGCTCCTCCCCACTGCCAGCTTCTTAAAGACCTGAGACACTGCACTCCCAGGGCATTCCTGTCCATGGGTATCCCATCCAAGTTCATCATGGGGCTTGGAGCTATGGCACAGCACCCTTGGGCAATTGGGGCTCCACCACAGTGCCGGGGTCCTCGTGGCCGCTGGCTGGTGAGTGAAAATCCCCAGCAGGGTGGGCTTCTCAAAGCATGCGTGGGCAGTGAGTTTATTCGTGAACGTTCTCTTGATCAACCCCTGGCGGGGGTGGGGGGCAGTAAAGGAAGTTAGCCAGAGAAGTTGAACCCTAGCGTCTTTGCAACAAGGGCCCAGCTAATCTCCCTGAGAAACCTGGAGCTGCGGTGGCTCTTCCCAGACCAAAGCAAGGGCACTGGTCTTTGGTACCTATGCATCAGCCAAATACTGGGTTGAGTTGCCTCCTGGGAAGGGCCGTAACTTTGAACGTGGCAATGACCTTCAGCCAAGGGTGGTGTGTGTGAGGGGGCTGCTCAGCTGGAGACATTGCTGGTAGCTGGGGGAATGAGCACTTTGGTCCCGAAGGGGTTTTGGGGGGTGCACGGGGACATCTACCATAGCCCCACTTTGGACCCTTGTAAGGCAAAACACAATTAGCTTCCTTTCCTCATGAGGCATCCATAGAATCAACATCTGGAGGCCGAGAGCCCGAGGCCCATTACAAGTAGCAAAAGAATTTGGACAGGATGCGTTTAATCTTGAGTTAATGGTACAGTCCTCCGCCAAGATAAACTTCTCAACCTCGACGTATTTTATTTTGAAAAGATGTCATTGTCAGGTACAAGGGAAATGTGTCCTCACTTAGGCTGCTGTCCCAGATGGCATAATCACTGGATGGGGCCACTTGTTCGGTCTGTTATCTTCTTCATCTGAGGAGCTCTCTCCCCCACAGACCCATCTCCCGAAAAGCTGGCCACAGTTACTAAGTACTTCCCGCCTCTGACAGCTGCAGGAAAGCGACGCAAGGCGACTTGAAAGCAGACATTTTTTTTTTTTTAATTTTTTTTTTTTCAACGTTTATTTATTTTTGGGACAGAGAGAGACAGAGCATGAACGGGGGAGGGGCAGAGAGAGAGGGAGACACAGAATCGGAAACAGGCTCCAGGCTCTGAGCCATCAGCCCAGAGCCTGACGCGGGGCTCGAACTCACGGACCGCGAGATCGTGACCTGGCTGAAGTCGGACGCCCAACCGACGGCGCCACCCAGGCGCCCCGAAAGCAGACATTTTTGGATGTGACGTTTCTAAACATCAGATATGTTGGATTCCCCCTCGCGTCCCTGGCGCTGGGTGGAAGTCAGATGGGACTGACAGGGAGCATTTTGCCCTTATTTTCCATTCCTTACGTTTTTATTGAGCACCTACTATGTGGCCCCTATGGTGGTAGTTATTAATTCATAATGACTGCCCTTCGCTGCCAGTCATGGGCCAGGCACTGTGCAGGTCTCATTTACAATACTTGTAAGGACTGCAGGAGGTAGACGGATGCCCAAATTACCCCCGGTGTCTGGAAAGGGACATGGAGGTTCGACTAGATTAAGCAACCTGGTCAAGTCAGCGGTGGGACCCAGCCTATGATACGGGCCTTACTTGTAACGCTCAAGGGCTTGCCATCCGTCACGGAGTCCAGTACAGTGAACAGGAAATGAGTTCCCTGACGGTCCTGTGCCTACTTCCGCAGGGGGTACGGTCTACAGTGCCACGCGCAGACCTGCTTCCCCCTGGGGCGTCCTGGCACTCTCGGCCAATCCTAGAGTTCTAGAACTCTCGGGACTGCCACCGGCAGTCCAGAACGTCTACCACCAGGCTAGGCAGTTGATGACAAGGATGGATTGCCTCTCGGCGCTGAGCTCCCAGCTCTGTGCCCCAGGAGAGCTCTGTGTGGCTGGTGTGCTTACCCTCCGCACAGAAGCAGGAGGTCCTGGCGTCCCTTCTAGGGGCTCGGTCCTTCCCGCTCTACCCTCAGGACTTTCCTCTAGGGCTAGAGCAGAGCTGGGGATAGGATAGGATGGCGGACAGAAGTCCTACAGTCCACCTCCGTTCCAGAATTTCAGAGCACACAGTGAAGTGCCAGAAAGAAATACCCTCTTTTTGGGGCGTGGTTCCGTGTCAAATCCTGGAGGTACGGTCGCTTAGTCTACCGAACCTCTTCAGAGACATTCTTCTATCCAGTGAAACTGGTAGGGGTGGAATCACCGGTCCCATTTTGAATAAAGAAGATGAGACTCGGGAAAGCTGCTACCTGACTTGCCCAGGAGCACCTTCAAACACCAGGGCAAAGACCTCCTGAAGGACACCACTCTTCTTGTCCCCCACCCCCGTAGAGTCCGAGCCAGAAATCTAGGAGGGGACAGTGCAATCCAGGAGAGAGAAGGCAGCCTTCGGAGTCAGAAGAGCTAAGTTTGAATCCTGGGTCACTACCTGGGCGACGGTGGGTAAGTTACTTAGGTCCTCCCAGCCTCAGTTTTCCTACCTGTGAAATGGAGTGAGTAATCCTTGCATCAGGTTGTTCTGGGGTTCAACGGATGTCACAGCTGTAAAGAAGCTAGCCGAGGCTGTTTGAAAGAAGCCCTATATCTCTCTTCCCCTCCTCAGAGATGTACAATTATTCTTATCCAGACATGTGGTTAATATGAAACAGCTATATTTACCTGTCGACTAATAATAATTTGAAGCAACTGACTTAATGATGAGCCCAATATGATAACCCTAGAATATAATGGGAAGGAGACACTTGTCCTTGTCCCCTTTAGTCCTTGTCCACAGGTGTCAGTGGCATTGGACTGGCACTGGGTCAGGCTGAGAACACCCTGAGCTGAGCACCACACCCAGGACGCTGCTTCCTCTCCAGGGTCCTTTCTCACTCTGCCCTCTTTCCCCCCCACAACGCTGAACTTCTGTCCTGACCATCCCCGTCTGACCTCTGAGCACCTTCAGTGCTCTTCCCTCTGCCAGGAACACACTCCACCAAGCCGAAGAAGCTCAGCTTGAATGTCACTTTACTCCTTCACTCATTCATTCATTCATTCATTCATTTATTCATTCATTCACTCAGTGCTTACTGAGTACTCATTAGACTCTAAACAGTGTGCTGTTCCTTTCCAGAAATCCTTAGTGAAAATAAACTTGGAGTGTGTGCAGAAGGAAGGGAATAGGGTCCAGGTGCCCCCCACCCCTTCCTGGGCCTGGGTTGCCAATAAGGGGGTGAACTTGGTTACCTTTGTGAACTTGCTCAAGCCGTGACATTCTGGGAGTCAAAGAGCTCCCAACCCATGGCCAGCTGGACAGAGAAGGGGGTCTTAGGACACTGGCATTGCACTTGGCTTTGGTGAGCCTGTGCTCTGCTCCCTGGTGCAGGCCACCTGTCCAGAGCTAGATGGATGCTCCGTGGGACTGTGCAGTGTATCAGGCAAACCCATCACTCCAGTCAGGCTCAGAGATGGATGAAAGTCCAGCCAATCCACTGTGACAGAGACCCCTGGGATTGTTACCCTCACCTACCCTCCCAAGCCATATTCTTTCTGAGTGTTTCAGGGCGGCCATCACGAAGCACCCAAAACGGAGTGGCTTAAAACAATGGTAATGTATGCTCTCATAGTTCGGTGGCTAGAAGTCGGAACTTGCAGTGCTGGCAAGGGCCACGTTCTCTCTGAAAGCTGTAGAGGAGAATCCTTCCTCGTCTCTTCCAGCTTCCGGTGGTTTGCTGGCAACATTTGGGATTTCTTGGGCTTACAGCTACGTGATTCCAATCTTTGCCTTTCTTGTCACACGGTTCTCCCCGTGCGTCTCTGTCTGGGCACAGCTGTCTTCTTATAAGGACATCAGTCATATTGGATTAGGGCTTCGTCCTACTCCAGTATGGCCTCATCTTAACTACTTACACCTGCAACAGCCCTATCCCCAAAGACAGTTGCATTTTGGGGTACTGGAGGTTAGGACCTCAACGTGTCTCTTTTTGGAAGGCAGCCCACAACGCCTCCCTACCACCTCCCGCAAGGAGCCTCTCAGCCTCTCCGGTGGGCATTGGCGTTGACCGCGGTGCTTGGCCTTCAAATGTGTTGAGCTCAGTTGCTGGAGATTTTCCTCTCCTGCTTTCCTCCCCCAACTATTTATCAGAAGATTAATGTATTCCAGGAATGGTGCCAAGTCCTGGTACCCAAAACAGTAAACAAAACAGATGGTGGAAAGGCTGTCATTACGTCACCCTGGCCCATGGGTCCTAGGTCCCCTCTGAGGCCACACAGAACACCCTGGCCACACCTTGCCTGTGACCCTGTAGATATCTGAAGATAGGCATGGGTTCCCCCCAAACTCCTTTGGTTTGAACAACTTTGATTCCTTTACTTCTTCCTCTTGATAGGGTGACTGTATATGTTATGGACCAAACTGAGACATTTTGGAGAGTGAGAGTGAGTGCTATTACTAATTACACCGAGGCAACATGCGTAAACCAGCAACGTCCCGGGCCGACCACAACATATGGTCACCTCATGGGGCATGGGTTTCCAGGTCCTTCCTCACCCCTGGTTGCTCTCTTCTGGGTGTTTTGTAGTCTGTCTCCTTTTAAATCATTGCTCCCAGAAGTAACTGCCATATGCGTCTGGCATAGTGGAAAAAAACCAGATAGGCGGGGGGATCATTTTAATAAATGTGCCGAACACCGTGACACAGGCAGGAGAGAGGTATTTGGAGAATCCAGAGGAAGAAACAATTAACTCTTTCTGACAAAGCTCGGGACGGCTTCCCACAGGAGCTGATATCTGAAATGGTTCTTTGAGGGTGAGTAGATTTTCCCATCGGGAGAGCGGTACGAGTCCTTGGGAAGGGCATCTTCGTCATGCCTCAAGGTCGAGGAAGAGCGGGGTTCGGGGCTTACCTGTTGCTGATAGAGGATCATGTTACCCTTCCTGGAGCCCTGTGAGGTCTTAGCTGATGCTAGCTCTACTCCGGGCTAACGCTAGAATATAATGGGAAGGACGCACTTGTCCCGGCTGCCGGTAGTGGAATCCTACTTCTTTCTGATTGTCTGGTTTGCTCCAAGGAAGAACAGGCAAACTACAGGCAGAATTTGGCAAACGAAGCATGAGCAACTTGCTCCAGGAACCCCTGCACTTCTAGGCCCCCATAGGAGTGAGTCATTTATAAGCACTTGCTGAGAATAAGCTTCCTTGATGGGTCGGCCTGGTCTCTGGGGAGGCGAAGATCACACATGGTCCCTGCTCTCAAAGCGGTCCTTCTAGGGAGCAAGGCGCATGCATGCAATGAGACACAGGCCATTGCAAAATATTTAAGAACCGTCACACACCTTTATAAATTCGTCGTGCGTTTTGTGAACACAGGGAAAGTTTTGAGTAATTCAGTCGGGATACAGTTGGCTTTCACTGAAGAACTTTGAGGGCTTTGATGGCCAAGTCAACCTGCAGAACTAGAGAAGGGGTAGCCCAGAGGTGTGAACACACAGGAATCGTGTAAGGTCAGGACAGCCTTTTTGGCTCTTGTGGAGTGGGGGTGGGGAGAGGGGGGCGGGGCAGGGGTCCTCAGAGCTGCTGGAATACAGGCCACCGTCATGCCTGGCCATCCATCCACACACCTGCCTTCCCTCTGGCCAAGGTCTAGACACCAGTCCGCTGACTGTCCTGGGCAGACGGGAGGGCAGCGAGGAACAAGGTGGATCACAGAAGCCCCCAGGGTCAAACACATCCCAGCACTTCTGGCTAAGCTTCTCCCACGCCCTCAGGAGGCTGGCTTTTTCGCAGCTGCCGAGGGCTCCATCCTCCAAGGTGCGGAGTGGCGGTTCTCTGGGGTGATGACTCACCCTGGAACCAGCCTCCGTCCAGGTCCAGACACTCTCCACAGCCCAGGCGTTTCAAAGGGGCTCATCTTGGACAGACACCGCGACCAGAAGGGTGGGCATCCGCAGTCGCTGGGGGAGAAGGTCAACCGCAGAAAGCGTCCCCAGGCTGTGCCTACCTGCTGCGGTGAGAGGGAAGTTCAGCTGGGAAGCCAAAGTGTGAACCTCTTGGAGCTCAAGCGTCACCTCTTTGGGGAGGCTTTTCCCCAATTCCCTCCTGCAGAGCGAGCCTCTCCTGGGGGCTCCCGGGCTTCTGCTGGGCCGCCTACCTCACGGGACTGTTGGTGACATGTGTCTTCATCCCGTCGGGACTGAAAACACGCCTGAGGCCAGGGGTGCCTTCCTCATTTCTGAACCCCCACCCCTGGCACCCACGGGGGGTCAGCAAATGTGGGTGGCAGGAAAGTGAGGGAAAGAGGAAGGAAGTGCACAAAGAAAGGCATGATAAAATAAAATCCCGCATTCACAGAGAGGAGACATGGGTGGGGAGAGCGAGAAGGGGCTGCATTCTGAGTTGACCTTTGTTCTTGTAGGCTCCGCCCACTCAAAATACTTAATTATTACATTTTACGGCTATGTCGGTATAAGGAAAAATGTAAGCCAGGCACAATTCATTTTTATATATTATTCAGTATTATTATATTCAAGTTTCTTCCCTTCTGATTTTAGTTTTAATTATTTTTTTAACGTTTATTGATTTCTGAGAGACAGACAGACAGAGCATGAGTGGGGGAGGGACAGAGAGAGAGGAAGGCACAGAATTTGAAGCAGGTTCCAGGCTCTGAGTTGTCAGCACAGAGCCTGACAGGGGGCTCGAACGCCTGAACGGTGAGATCATGACCTGAGCCGTAGTTGGATGCTCAACGGATTGAGCCACCCAGGCGCCCCTCCTTTTGATTTTAAAAGACACTATTGTGGGCCCCTTAAAATATAGTGGGTCTCAGGCATAGGACTTACTTGGTCCTAGCAGGTAAGCCATCCATGAGCCATAAACATGGTGGCCAAATACTGATAAGTGGTCTCACCTAGGCACCAGCCAATCAAACCCGACCTTTTGCAGCCTCAAGTCGCTGCAGGCCCCTGTCGTTCTGGAAGAAGGGGCTGAAGTGGCAGCCAAGGGGGCCGCGCTTGGGGGGGCACTGTGACTCCTTACCAACTGGTACAGAAAGACTGAGAGCCACCAGCATCCAGGACAAGTATGCCCTTCCCATTAAGTCCTAGGGTTAGCCCAAAGTAGAGCTAGCATCAGATAAGGCACGGACATTCTGGTGCCTTCTGTAAGCCCTGGGTGGAAGTAGAAATAATAAAAATGGTCACTGCAAAGATACAAGATAAAGAAAGAGGAGGAGGTGAGCCTAACTGCCAGGTTTCTGATCTGGGTCACAAGCGGTACCCTCAGTGAAAGACAGAATTCAGCAGGAGAAGCCGGCTTGAGGGGAAAGATAAGGAGTTCTGTCTGGAACACGTTGGATGTGGTGTATCTCTGAGATTCCAGGAGGCAATGCCTGTGAGCGTCAAATAGGTGGGGGTAGCATTTTTTTGTTTGTTTTTGCTTTTAGGAAATAAGGTCTGGAGCGATCTGGAAGTTTCAGTGGGTGCAGAGTAAGCCCTCAATAAATCTGTCCTAGGCTGAATGAGAACCTCCCCGCCACCCCAATATTTCAGCCCCGGGCTCAGAAGATGATCTGGAGGACCCCACGCAGACTGACATAAAGGGAAAACACAGAACATCCTTTGTCTGATTATGATCGAGGCAGACAACTGCAGGGTATACTTCAGCTCTAAGTACCCAAGGTGTGGGGCCTCTGGCTGTCAGAAGTCAGCACCAAGGGCCAGCAAGAGCTTGTCTTATTGTCTTGTGCCTTGAAGATCTGGGAGGCATAAGAAGAAATTGCATTTTCCAGCCCCTGAAGCAATATTTGTTTTCCCTTCACGTCTATTTCCCTGGGTGTATTTTTTTTTTTACTCTGTTGATAGATATTATATAATCACATTGTTTAAATATTTGAGATGGTGATTACACCACCATTCAATTTTAATTGCTACTTTTGTTAAGGTGTCAGATGTTTTCAAGCAAAATTAATTAGGACCAACCAATTGATGGATGGTCTTGCCAATCCAGACCTTCAGAAACCAACCCGTTTCACACCCAAACACTACAATTGCAGAGTGAATTTGAACCGTAGAACTTACCATCTAAGGGATGTCCTCCCCTAAGGCCACATCACGGGTTGGTCTTACCAATGATGAGTAAAAATGCAAAGCATACGGTGGAGAATCACAGAATTTATTTTTATGCAAAAATCCCTTCTCTAGCAGGTCTGATGCGTCACTCATTTCGTTTTGAATCCTGTAAGTGACAGGCATCTCAGTACCGATCAAGACAGCCGCATCCACCGTTGGCCTGTTGTGATGGTTACGAAATCCTTCCTTACGCTGTACTGGAACGGATTTCGCAGTCACTTGCTCCTGTTGCTTGTACATTTCACTTTCTGAAACAACACAGAAAACTTCACTTCCGATTCTGCTCCCTGTGAGGACATTAGGGTGGAGCTCTCGGGAGTTCTGTAGCTGACTTCTCTTCTCATTGTGGGGCTAGGTCCACAGACTTAAAGGATTTGAGAAATCTCTGAGAAGGAGTTCTGAACAGATTAGTCAGCTGCCATGCCTTCACTTAGACGTCATTTTCGTAAAAGACAGCACACCCTAAAATCTACCTCTGCCCTTGCTCATTTAGGGGGACGGGTGTCAGTGTTTGGAGAAGAGAGTTGACGTGCTATATTGGTGACTCACTTAGAAATCAGGTTGCATGTACAAATATGTATTTATTTGAAAATTTTTATTATATTTACGAGGTTTAATGCAGTCTTTAAGATGGCGTCTGGGAACCTGCGGAGAGGTACTTTTAGAAACAAGTGTGCACTTTGGTCAGACTGAGTCAGACTGTGCTGCTTTAGAAGTTCAGCTCTGCCACTTATTAACAGTGTGACTTTAGGCCTTGGCTTCTTCAGATGGAAAATGGGTATGAAAATCATTAACCTTGCAAAGTTAGAGTGTGGAATAAGTGAGAAAAATCTATCAAGTGCCTGGCATTCAGCTTGGGTTGTATCAGGTGCTCAATAAATGGAATGATTAGGAGTATAGATTCCAGTTTTATTGATTTTTTAAGTGTATTTATTTTTGAGAGAAGGAGAGAGAGAGAATCCAAGCAGGTTCCACACTGTCAGCGCAGAGCCCCCCAGCAGGGCTCAAACTCAAGAACCGTGAGATCATGACCTTAGCCGAAATCAAGAATCGGAAGCTTAACCGACTGAGTCACCCAGGTGCCCCTAGATTCCAATTTTAAATATGAGGAAGAATGTTCAGGGGTGCCTGGGTGGCTCAGTTGGCTAAGCATCCTCAGGGTTCTGAGTTCAAGCCCCTCGTTGGACCCCACATCAGGCATGGAGCCTACTTTAAAAAACAAATGAGAGGACCAACTGGGTGGCTCAGCCAGTTACGTGTCTGACCTTGATTTCAGCTCAGGTCATAATCTCACTGTTCGTGAGATCAAGCCTCGCATTGGGCTTTGCACTGACAGCACGGAGCCTGCTTGGGATTCCCTCTCTCTCCCTCTCTCTCTGCCTCAATCCAACTTGTGCATGCACACCCTCTCTCTCTCTCTCTCAAAATAAATAAATGAAACGTAAAACAAGGATTATTTAAACACTTCTTAATTAAAAATGTGTTTAAATAAGCAATAACCAATCATGATTTTAAAAATCCAGTTTTAATCTCAGCCCCCAACAATTCCACCAGGCAGCCTGGTGTGTGACCTTTCATATAGGCGGATATAAGCACATTTATCAGTATGATGTGATTACTTCACGAATGAGCTAATGTTATACACTGTTCTTCTTTCCTGTCACGCCGCATGATGGACAATAACTCCAGCTCAGTCGTCTTCACAACCACGTATCGTTAGGATAGATTTTTAAAGGGAGGTTTCAGAAGAAATGATGCCCGTGAACCGCGGTGTTTTCTTTGAGTCCATGATCCCAAACAGTTGGATGAAAACAGAAAGATTCAGGTCAACGTCTGATAAATATTTCATCTCTTAAATAGGGCGAAGATCTAGATAGCAGTAAGGAAATACTCCAGAGAAGACAAGTAGGTAATTCTGGATGAGTGGGGATTATTTCGGTAATGTTGAGAATCACGCCGCGATTATATGGCTCTTGGTCATTTATCTTACAGTTGGCACTGATAGCGACCCTCCAAGGACAGAGGGACCCACTGTCCCTACCTTAAGCCTAGAGAAGACTGAGGCTCAAGGAGCCCCACGCTGGGAAACCAGGCCTTGGGAGAAGGCGGAGGACAGGGGGTGTTGGTCTATCTAACAAACGTGATTTTTCTTGACTTGACCCCTCAAAGCCCTCATCAGCAGGAAGACCATTAAAAAAATGCCAAGTGCCCCTTGGGCATCTGACCTTATGTGCTGTGCTGACCTGAAGCTACTCCCTCATTTTGAAAGAAATGCGGATCTAGGACATCAGGCTGCGGGCTGGGACTCCTTTTGATCCAAACACAGCGGTAAGTGGTCCAGGGTTTGGTGAGCACCTCCGAGGTGCCAGCCCCATTATTAGACGTCACCAAATGTGGGACAGTGGAACCTGCACTGGGCTGGCGACTGGGCTTCTGTCCCAACCTGGGCTCATGTACCCCCACCTCCGTCCCTGTGTGGGGGGTGCCGTCGCCCCAGCTGCCTGGGGAGTGGCTGGAGCCCGAGTACTATTCCCTGGCCTGACGCTGGGGCCGCCGGGGCCTCCGTGAGTGCAGAGAAGGGCAGGGGACCTCACTCGCCCCCTAAGCTTACAGACTGAAAATCTTGGCACTCATCCACATGGTTTCAGGGGTGAGTGGAGTGGCATCATCTCAGGCTGACCCGGGGTTTTAACGGAGCAGAATGAGGAAAAGGAGACAAGACACCCCATCTGGAACGGTGGGCGGTGTTTGGGAAGTTTATTGAGGCGTCCAGCTCTGCCCAGCGAGCAGAAGTCTGGTGAGGTGTCGCGGGTAGGAGACGAGGAGACTTTGCCCCTCTGACAGCAGGATGAGGGCCCTGCGGGTCTGGCTGTCCTTGGCTCAGTCCTTGGCCCTGCGGGTGTGGCTGGCCTTGGCAGTGCCGGGAGCAGGGACTGGAAGACCGCCCACAGAGGGGGCAGACACTGTTGTCAGCTAATACGGTGGGCCAGGGAGGGGAGTCGATTGGCAATCACCTTCCCTTCCCTGCAGCCCAGACTGTGAGAAATGAGTATCACGTGGAGAGAAAGACGGCTTCCTTGGGACCCGAAGCAAACTCTGCAGAAAAGGTGACAGCTACCAGGACTCCTGACCTCAGGAGGCACTGGGGACCTCGCTTAGCTCATCTGTCCTCTGGAGGCGGTCCTGAACCTGCAGGCATGCCATTGTGAGGATGTCATAGCCAGTGGCTTCTCTCAGTGATCTCCTCATGAAAAAGTCCACGTCGGGGCACCTGGGTGGCTCAGTCGGTTATGTGTCTGACTCTTGATTTCCGTTCAGGTCATGATCTCCTGGTTCCTGAGATCAAACCCTGCGTTGGGTTCTGTGTTGAGGGCACAGAGCCCGCTTGGGATTCTCTCTCTCTGGCCCTCCCCTACTCACACGTGCTTTCTCTCTGTCAAAATAAGTAAATAAACTTTAAAAAAGAAAACGCATACATTCCTCTGTTGTGGAACTAAATGCACCACAGCCCCAAACCCCTCAAAGGATTGTGGAGACAACGGCAGCTTTTGACAGGAAGAAAGATGGCGTCCAGAAACTTCTGCTGGTTTCAGGAGAGAGTGCTGGGCTTTTGTTATTTGTGTGATTTGATTTCTCTAAAGGAGTGGCATTCAGTCTGGGCTTGAAAATCCTAAAGATGCCCAGAAGTACCTCTAGAGGGAGACAGAAGGAGGCCGAGAAGTTGGGGTTCAGGGTCCTAAACCAACTGCTACAACCAAATTTGAAAACCGCAGGTCTGTTGCCTCACTTTTCCCAAGGACTCTGGCCTTGACCTTCCATGCATGCGTAGCAGAGATCAGTCAGTCTTGCTTTGGGAGAAGAGAGAGAAATTCGTCCACTCATTCCACAAATATTTTTCGAGCACTTTGTTTGTGGCAAGTACGGCCATGCATCATGAAAATCGAAAAGGTCTAATAAGCGCCACCGTCGTCTTTGAGTCGATTGCAAATTTTGTGTCTGTGGCACAGAGAGTTCCTAGGAACAGTAGGAGTGTGGGCTCAGCGACAGGCCTGGGCTTCTCCCTGTGAATAGTTGGAGTCCTCGCAGATCTAGACACACAGATCCAGTTCTCTCCAAGATACCTCTTTCTCTCCAGCTTATTTTCGGTACCTTCAGTTTGTGAGGACTCTTTGGTCCAGCCATGCTTTTTGGGTTTTCTCCCCCCCACACTGTATTGTCCAACTGGTGGCCGTCTTAATCTAATGGGAAGTTTTAACGAGAAGTTTTGCGGCTTTGGTCTTGATATATTTTTTTGCCCTGTTCTTTTTACATAAGTGGCTTCTTGTCTAATAAGAATGCTGTAATATGTAACGAGAACAAGTACAACAAATAATAAGCCTTTGCTATATTAAGGCACTGAGATTTGTGGGTTGTTACTGCAGCATAGCCTCACCCATGCTGATTAATACAAATGCCATCCACACTTATCCCTCGGGCCAAGTCCTGTTTTTCACCCCATGGCTTAAACGTCTCCCAGTTTGTGAAGCCATCTTCCCCTCCCCAGGGTAGGGGCAAAAGCTCGCTCCCCTGTGCACACAATATGTTACAGCACAAAATAAGTTTTCCTGAATTTGTCTATGTCTTTGTCTATCACCCCCACCGGCTTGAGAGCAGAAGTTACAAATCATATATAAATGTTTGTTGATAGACTAAATGAATGTAAGTACAGTGTTCAGAGATTTGCTTCTTCACGTCTAGCACTTTAGTGCTCATTTCTGAGCTGCAAAGAAGCAATCTGTCACTGTGTAAGTGACAAGGTGCAATTGTCAAGCATCTGCCTGACAACTTGGGTTAGGTATGAAAGTTTGAAATCAAGGGGATTAGAAGAGAGAGTTTGTGCGATGTCTTTAGACACTAGCAGCCAGTGCCCTGTGAGCGTTGCCGAACCAGACGGAAACCTTCCTTAGCAAGTGTCAGGGAAAATAGCATAGTCCTCCACATTGAAACAATTTGTTAGCATTTACAAGTTCCCGTTTTTCTGTATTTTAACTTCTAATTGGTTTCCTCTTTTGTGCTAAGAATGCCATCTGTCCCTTTGACAGGTTTTTGGATGTGATGCCACTTACCAGGAAACATGACCATCATAAATATTGTTAAGATGATTCTAGCGTCCATCCCCAACAGCCCTGTCTTAGTAACTCCACACAGGATCCCACACTGTTCCTGGGTAGAGATTTTCCCACTTTTCAAGCACTTGCTATGTTAAAATAAAGCTTTTCGCCCCCACAGTTCCTTGGAGTTCATAATACAATGCAAGGTAGCCTACTTGGTCTTAGTTTGATTGGGGATCTCACATCTGCTCTTTTGCAATAAAAAGGGTATTATTAGCCCTATTAGTGGGTTAGAAAACTAGGCCGCTGAAAGGAGACTTGCCTAAGTTATAGAAACAATACGGTATCAGGATGTTAAACCTAATTTCCCAATCTAAACCCACTGCTCTACGGATATCATCTCTCCCTTAAGGAAGAGCAGGAATGGGACTCATTATTCCCATCTAATGAACCCGGAAAGGGAAGCCAAGAGATGCTGAATGGCCGATGTAAGATTCTTCAGCAAACAATTCACAACTCTAGACTTGAACCACTCATTTCCTGTGGTCTTGTGCTCCATTACTACCATGGACTACCTGGCTACCTTGGCTTTGCAGTACTTTCTTCCAAGTGCAAAGTCACCTAAGTCAAGGACAAGCTAAGGAGAGAGAGGGGGACCCACCCGGGGGTGGGGGTGGTTCTGGTTGGAGAAAGGATCAGTAACTAGTCCCAGTACGTGAGAGGAGCAGCTCAACTGGGAACCCAAGTGCTGCGCTCTGTTGATGTAGGGCTAACCAAACTCTCCCATGCAGACTGGGGCTTAATCCTCATGAGAGGCCAATTGATTTTTTTTAATTTTTTTAAATGTTTATTTATTTTTGAGACAGAGAGCGACAGAGCATGAACGGGGGAGGGGCAGAGAGAGAGAGACACAGAATCTGAAACAGGCTCCAGGCTCTGAGCTGTCAGCACAGAGCCCGACACGGGGCTTGAACTCACGAACCGCAAGATCATGACCTGAGCCGAAGTCGGACGCTCAACCGACTGAGCCACCCAGGCGCCCCATGAAAGGCCAATTTAAAGATGAAGACATTAAGGCTCAGAGTGGCTGTCTCGGTTACCTGATCCGGCAGAGCTCGCTGGCCTGTCTGGCTTCAGAGCTTGGTCTTTCCACCATTCAAGGCAGCCAGCAGATACTATGCAAGGTGCAGGGATAATGTGGGCAAAGTTTCTTCCACTCAGGGACTCTTACCCTCGTGAGGGGAGTTACACATAACAGGACCCCCGATAAAGAAAGCAAGTGGATTATGCAAGCTGGCGGCAGGCTGCATGCAATCCGCGGAGACTTGCAGGGGAAAGGCAGGATTGGGGAAAGATCAGCATTCCTTTCTGGAGTCTCTAGCTGATCTTTGAGGAGAGGATTTGAAGCAGAAAAGAAAGACTTTCTAGGCCAGAGGCAGCAGTTTCTGGAAATGGACAGATAGGGGCTTATCGCCGATCACTATTTACACACAAGGAAACCGAAAGGGCCCCCCCTCCCCCGGGGCAGATATTAAGGTGGACCTGGGTGGTCCTTGGAGCTATAGAGAGTGTCATCAGCATTGAAGGAAATTGAAATTAGCAAGAATCAGTGGGCAAATCAACCATTTATTATGTAATCACTTGAAGAGGAGGTCTGAAAAACGTAGTGGATGGTGGACACACCCAAATGAAGTCCCGGAGACTGGAAAGTAATCCCAGAGAAAGACGACCCGGGTGTGAAAGTCTGCTCCATCTGAGGGGCGGTGCCAAATGGATGCGCAGAGGGGGTGTGCAGTCAGGATTCCCTGCAGCCCTCCCAGGCTCCTGGGAAGACCGGGTTCCCCTCCGTGCAAACCCTTGAGTTTCCAGAGTGCCAGCCTACGGGCCTCACCCATCCCCAAGGTGCCTGGCCCTGAGCAACCTACCTGCCTCCCAGACAGCATTCCTGTCTTGCCTTTTTACACGGAGAAAACAGGTAAATGGGGATTTCAGTTCTACAGCAGCAATAGCACCTTCCTTCCACAAAGTTCTTTGCAGCTCGCCGAGCATTTTCACGCACCCCGGTTTTGCTCTTTCCCCAAGGCTCTGTAATATACGAAGCCTGAGCAAAGGCTTCCTGGGGGAGGGGGCTGTCTGAGCTGCCTCAAAACCAGGGAGAATGACAGTCTGTGAGGGGAGTGCAGGGCCTGTTGGGTAGTTCTCATTCTCTAAATCTGTCATTCAGTTACTGGCATTCAATGAGGATCATTCTTGTTTTAAACACAATTATGCCAATAACACTCTCCACCCCAAAACCCTCTCATTGCTGGATCTCCAACTTTCCTCCAGCCTCAGAAGTAAAAAAAAAAAAAAAAAAAAAAAAAAAAAATCTGTCCTGCCTTGGGCACGTGCAACGTCGTGTACTTTGAATGGCTTTGGCTTGTTTGAGTTTAGTCCTAATTAAGCCACTGCCCATTTTGTCTCCTCTTGGTCTCCTTGAACCCCCCTCTCAGCGGGCTCAGTGTGGTACCAGTTTGGTCTGAAAGATTGCCAGCAAGCCTGGGAAACAAAAGAGAATTTTGGGACCGACTTTAGGCTTCAGGAGAGGATCCTTTACTCCTCACCACCCCCCCCCGCCCCGCCCCCCACCCAAAGATTTGGTTTATTATTAGCTGTCCTGGGAGTAACAACATTTTTTTTTTTTTTTGAAAAAACAGAAACAAAAAATTAAACTGGCTCTTCATCCCACCGGTTTAAATACAAAACAAAACATATAAGTAGGAGGAAAGTTTCTCCCTCTACCTGTCTGATTCCATTCTTCAAAATAAACCACTCTTCGCAACGTGCTGCACATTCCGCCCAATAACCGGTTGCGGGTTTGTGTTGACCCATCTAAGTGCCCGAATATTCAAGATGCCAGGCACATTGACCCATCCTTTGCTCATTTTCCTTCCTACACACGGATATTTCCTTAGCCGTTACCTATAGATCTGATGCATTACTTTTAGTGACTGCCTATTATTCGACCATTCCCCTGTTGATGGGCATGGAGATTGTTTTCAGTGTTTTTGTTACGGGCAAAAAATCCTGCAACACGCATCCTCGTGTACCTATTTTTGTTTTATTATGTCTTGTAAGATGGAAGAGTGGAATTGCTTTTACTCTCGGGGCTGGAACATCAGCCCTGGAGGAGAGGCCCCCACCCCCTCCTCAGCCTTGCCAACACTTGGGCCAATCTGCTAGACCAAAAAATGTTAATCTCCTTGAGATTTCATTTGCATTTCCCTGACTACTAGTGAAGCTGAGCATCTTTTCATATGTTTATGAACAATTTGCATTTCCTATTCAGTGAATTACCTACTCTTATCCTGGACTCCTACTACTATCTGGCTGTTTTTCCTATTCAATGTGTAGGAGCTCTTTGAATACACGGGATATACTTTTTTCTCTTATAGACGAGGCAAGTATTTTCCGTCACACTGTAGTCTTTTGACTTCGTTCAGGGTGCACTTTAACTATCAATTTTAATTTTTATTGGTAGTCAAATATAGTCAACTTTTCCTTCCTTGTTTCTGGGCTGTCTCAGAAAATACTCCAATCTTTATTTTCTTCTTATACTTTTATAGTCTTTTTTCTATTTAAATCTTCAATGCAGGCTTTTCTTTCTTGCTTGTTTGTTTGTTTGTTTTTCTTCCCCCTTTGGTTTGGTTTTGTTGTTGGTGTTATTGTTGTTGTTTGTTTGCTTTCTGTTTTGCGATTGGGTAAGGCAGAGATCTGGATTTCCTATATTCCAGATGAAGGGTCAGGGATTTAAGAGGATTTAACCAGCAATAAAATGACACAATTTTTTGTTTCGGAGCGGGGAGAGACCCAGTGAAGTTATTAGGAGAAACTGTGGTCCCTGAAGCTGGACCCAGAGGAGACCCTTAACTTGTGATCAGGAAAAAAATATCTCGACATTGCGGAGCTCCTAGTCAGTCGTGAGGCTGGACCCTTGTGAATGTGTGCGGGGTTTGTTTTGTTTTTAATGAAGGGATTTACAGGCCAAAACATCGTCCTCCCTCAAAAATCTCCTTATTTGTAAACCCAATCCTGTGTATCACTCTGTGCAATCCGTTGGTCCACTTTAGAAGTGTGTCTGGCCGAGTCCACGGTGAGGTTTGTGACTCATCTGTGCCCTGACTTGGGACACGGTAGATGCGTGCTGAAGCAAACCCTGTCTTCGAGGCCATCTGAAGATTTTATTTAACGTGCGTCCACACAGCCCGAGAGCATCGCAACATTTGAAAAACTCTCGACGAGCAGGCTAGGAAGCCGCAGCGGCCAGGTTTCTGGGCGGACAAAGTCTTTTATCTTTCCACTTGCAAATGAAGGCACCAATAAATACTTGTTGAATTTTATCATTCTGTTAACCTTCAAATTCAGACTTGTCAGTAATTACTGGTTTGCATTAAAAGGAGGAGATAGAGATTGAGGTCCTGGAAGGATACCTGATTTGCTGGGTCTCTTGTCTCCTTGTCCCCTCTTTTTCTGTTTGTTTGGTTTTTTTTTTTTTTTTTTTTTTCCATTCTTTTTTCAGTCAAGGGAGAAAGACAAATGGCCTGCTCAAGGGCACACGTCTGGTGAGAGAGGACAAAGGTAGGACTTTTAAACGTAGTAAAGGGGGGCCATCTTGGCCTGTTTTAAGTGTCCTCTCATTTTGGTAAAATGGTAGGGCAGGCAATTCTGAGTGCTTTTTCTGGGCACTGTGGCTGCTGGGGGCCCGAAGAAAGTTCTCGAGTGACACTCATTCTTCTCTCCTACTGTGGCCAATACACGGAAACTATATTGGAAGAGGTGGCCACCTTAGGACTCATTCTGGGATCTCTGCCTTTGAACAGATCAACAAGGACTTACTGTAGTCAGGTATTACCGTAGACAGGTAATTGGCTTCGCCTCTGACAAGGCCTGTCCTTCAAGGAACTCACAGGTCTAGTGAGGGAGGCACAGCCCGTCGCCCCCACCTGCAGCCCCCCGAGGAAAGTGGGCATTAAACAAACATTCCCAGGCATATATAATTACAAATGGCAGTAAGTGCTCTGGAGGAAAATCCAGAATGCTGGCAGAGAATACAGCAGGGGGGCTTGGTTTAGATTAGGGGGTTAGGGAAAAGCAGAAGTGGGGGTGGGAAAGGCTTTTGCAAAGGTGAGGTGTTTTACACACGTGAAGGAAATAATAATAGAGGTGCCTGGAAGGGGCAGCCCATCCTCATTCATGGGCCACTTCCTAGAACTCTGGGAATTCGCCTCTCTCCCCAGACTTATGTAGGCATCCAGGGTAAGGGTGGGAAGGGCCTTCCCAAATGCTAATATGTGTGCATTTTAGGGGCTGTCCCCTGACCCCCGCATCCTCAGCCGTGATTAGTTTGAACGCTGAGGTGAACGGCCGGGATGAGTCGCATCTCCAGTTTGGGAAAAGGGAGACCGAGAAGGTTTGCCACTCCAATCAGGGGGCCAGGTTCCCCCACCCCCAAACCACCCAGGGAATGCTTTCCAAGGGAAACTTCCACCTCATGAGGTATTTGGTTGTGAAGAGGGCTGCCCAGGGGATCCGGGTTTTCCCTGGGGAGTTTTGGGGTAGCGGCAATGGTCTCTGATTCCCCGTCTCCCCCAAACACCTGCACGATAGCTTGACCAGAATGAAGTGAGGCTTTGACCATGGCGGTGGGATGAGAGGGTAATGCTGCCGGATGGGGGGGGTCTCCATTTCCCTGGAAACCTCATCTGGTACTACCTGTACCTGCAGACGCTCACTAGGTGCTGGGCACTGTTCTAAACTCCTTTAGAACGCTCATTCTCAAACCAACCCTGTGACATAAGCGCCATTACCAACTCCCAGTTTCACAAATGAGGGAACTGAGGCACAAAGGAGCCAAGTAGCGACAGCAGCCTTTCTTTTTGTCTCCAACAATTTGCAGTCAAGGGTTTTGAGCCAGGAGGTTTGGTCTCCAGGAGGTGGGGACCCGTACTTCTATGTGAACCTCATCAACCTCCCCATAATTCGGGAAAATACTAGCTTTGCAAAAGCTCATTTGGGAGCCCGTGGGGGCAGGTCTTAACGCTCTTTTCCCTCGGAAGCCGCCCCGGGCCGCCACCCCCTGCGCAGTGGGGAGGGCTGGTGACAGTGCCGCGGGCGGGGGGGGGGGGGAAGGGGGCGGCGGGGTGGCCCTACTCCAGCCCCGAAGACCAGATCCAGCAACTCCGCTTTCTTCTCGGCCTCCGCGAGGTGTCGCCTTCGGCCGAAGAAACCACGGCGGCGCCACCCTCGTAGCCTGAAGTTATTTATTTATTTTCAAACAAGGGGGGCGCCCCTCTCCTTTCAATTCAAAACTAGAAACATTCTGCGGTCTCGTTCCTAAATGGGCGCGTCCTCCTCCTCCCATTTTGCACCCTCGGTCTAGCCTCCCTTCGAGATTACACGAGCAACCCCACCGCCAGGCCTTGCTCGACGTTGGCGTCGCGCTCAGCCGAACACAAACGCAGTCAGGGCGGGGGCTGGGATCGGGGAGCCTCGGCTCCCCCACCCCCGCCCCCCCATCCCCCAGTACACACCCCCGGAGCCCTCCGGAAAGAAATATTTTAATGCCAAGCAACTGCCAGGCCCGCAGGGTGGGTGCTGCATTGCACCGCTCGGCGCGCAGCTGGTTCGCAGAGTGCACCGGGTGCAAGCCCGGGGGTCTAAAAGCGAGGGAGGAGCACACCCCGGGCTTTCCCAGCTTTGCAGCCTCCTCTCTGCAAAGAAGAAAAGCGAGTGGCTTTTGGCGCGAAAGCCTTGGCGCCTCCCCTGATTTTTATGGAAATCAAGAGGGCGGGGTAAAGCCGCTTTCCTCTGCCTTTCTCCCTCCCCCTTGTCTGTGCCGCAGCCCCCTTCTCTCCCCGCCCCCCGGGTGTGTCAGATTTTTCAGTTAATAATATCCCCCGAGCTTCAAAGCGCAGCCAGTGACAGTCATCTGTCTGGACGCGCTGGGTGGATGCGGGGGGCTCCTGGGAACTGGGTTGGAACCGAGCTAGCGCTAGCCAGGCGCAAGCGCGCACAGACTGCAACCACCCGAGGACCACCACCCCCAGGCCACCCGGAGACCCCCGCGCAGAATCGCCTCTGGATCCCCGGCAGCCGGCGGGAGGTAAGGAGCTGGGGTTGCAAACTGCCCGGCGGCCCCCGGGTGGCGAGCGCGGCGGGAAGGCAAGCCCCGGACGGGATCGCGGCTCGCACACAGGGCGCTCGAGTATCCTCGGGGGACTGTTGCTGCTTCCGAAACAAAACCATCTAGGGGTTTTCCCTGAAAAGCCAGTTCCAGCCCCGAAGGCACCCCGGGTGGAAGAGACCCGCCCTAATCCTTTTTACAGCCTTTGCCAGGAGGGGTGTAATGGCTTCATCGAAAAGAATTTCGCCCTTCTCTAGAACATTTATCCGTGTTTGAGCTGACGGAGAGCGGGTGCGTCTCGACCCCGAAGCTGGGGTTCTCCAAAGGGTGCCCCTGGAGGAAGAAGAGAGGGGGGTTAGGGCGAGGCCGCCGCGGTGGTAATCTGGGTCACGACTGCTCCAGCCCCGAGGAGACGCGGCTCTCCCGGGGACCCTGCACCATTCCCGGGAACTGGGGTTCAGGCTCTCCCCTCTCCCAGGAAGAGGACGTTGTGGGGGGTTTGTAAGAGTGGGGGTGGGGTTAGAGAGGTTCAAAATAAGCTATTGGCAGGACTCTGCTTGCAGCGGATGGATTGCTGAGGGGCGTCTGTTCTAATGGGGAGGGGAGGGGGTTTGGGTGCCCGTCGTTGGGTCTCAGTCGAGAGAAAGGCGTTTTCCCTTTGCAAAGTTTCCTAAATCCCCCGCTACCTTTTGCACTCCCGAGGTTACAATTTTACAAAGGAGGGACTGAGGGTTCTCCAGATCATCTGGCCGGTAGCTGGGTTGGAGCCTCCGGCTTCCTTTGAGCAGCTGGACCTACATGGTGCAACTGGGTTGTCGGGGAGCTGGAGAGAGCTAGGATTTTGCAGCCTTGAGCGGCCCCCTCCCCCAGGCACTGCCGAGTGTGAATGAAATGGCAGTTTCCAAAGTTGCAGAGCCACACCACCACCCCCCGCATCTGCATGCCCCCTCCCACCCCCTGTCGTAGACAGCTTGTACACAAAAGGAGGGAGGGAGAGAGCGAGAGCCAGAACTTCCTCCACCTTCGGGAGCACCAGGCGGAGTGGGGGGCTTGCAGGGGAGACTGACGAGCCGGGTGAGAGGGGGCGCCCACTGCCTCCCCCCCCCCACATTAGGCTTCGCTTGCCAACTCTCTCCTGGTGTGTCTGTCGGTTGCAGTGTCGGAGATTGGCGCGGGCCCCCGCCCTCCGCGCCCCCCACGGGAAGGAAGCACCCCCCTAACTAAAAGGAGCGGAGCGGAAAGAAGCCCTCATTCGCCGGCCAGGAGGCGAGCCGATGCCGAGCTGCACCGCGTCCACCATGCCGGGGATGATCTGCAAGAACCCAGACCTTGAGTTTGACTCGCTGCAGCCCTGCTTCTACCCGGACGAAGACGACTTCTACTTCGGCGGCCCCGACTCGACGCCCCCGGGGGAGGACATCTGGAAGAAGTTCGAGCTGCTGCCCACGCCCCCGCTGTCGCCCAGCCGTGCCTTCCCGGAGCACAGCCCCGAGCCCCCGAACTGGGCCACCGAGATGCTGCTGCCCGAGGCCGACCTGTGGGGTAATCCGGCCGAAGAGGACGCGTTCGGCCTGGGGGGCCTGAGCGGCCTCACCCCCAACCCGGTCATCCTCCAGGACTGCATGTGGAGCGGCTTCTCGGCCCGCGAAAAGCTGGAGCGCGCCGTGAGCGAGAAGCTGCAGCACGGCCGCGGGCCGCCCGCCGCCGGGCCCGCAGCCCCGGCCCCGGGAGCGGGCGCC
>NW_024412419.1:12287655-12331701 GCF_014898765.1 Herpailurus yagouaroundi
GGGGGGGGGGGGGAGGGAGGGGGCGGGGGAGCGTAGTTTGGAGGTAGTGTTGGTGGCAGAGGGCCGGTTTCCTCCAAGCCGAGCCCCCCCAGGATAAGGAGAAGAGGGGGAGCGAAAGCTGCCAAGAGGGTGTTCCCCAAAGTCTCACCTTCACCGAAGTGCCCGCCACCCTCTGCGGGAGCCTGACTCTATCACTGGTCCCCACCCGTCCCCCACCTCTCCGGTGCGGCCGGTGCAAGGGATAAAATTAGGAAAAGTTGGGTGGCTAAAGCTGGGTGGGAGTGGAGAGGCGCGCTGGGTGCGTTTTCTGGGCAGAAACCTGTTAGCACCAGGGTGGAAAGGGACTGCCTCCCAGGTCGGGAGGGCAGGCGCGGGGAGAAGACACAAAGGCGGTGCAAAAATCCTATGTAGGGCGCAGGAAGGTAGAGGGAGGTTGCACAGATGGCTACTACCAGTTTTATTTATTTATTTTTTTCAAGCCTCGGTAGTCTCCCCCGCCCTCGGTGGGTGGTGGGCTATTTGCTCCTGGTCCGTGGCCAGCAGGCGGCGATATGCTGGCTGGCGGGCGGGCCAAGGATCTGAAAGGCTGGCGGGGGCTGGGTGGCGGGGTGGGACCGCCTCCCCCCTCCATTCAGCAGCTGGTGGCAAGTAAAGCCACGGTTGTGTACATTCTCAAGGGCTGCCTCTGCAGGGCGTGCAGTGAGCACCGGGTCCAGTTTTGTCTCTGGCCAGAATGCCAGATCTTTGAGTTATTTTGTGACCCAGTGCCCTTCAAGGTGAGGGCGGGCACTTAGGCCCTCCAGGGTGTACACACCCTGGGAGAGCACCCACCGATTGGTTCCATTGTGTGCCTCCGTCTGCCTTAAACTGAAGGGTTGGGTTAAAACCCAGACTTTGCCTGGAACTCTGGAGGTAAAAAGAACTCTGTCCAAACACTTGAATAGCCCTTGTCCCGGCAGCAGGGAGCTGGGGGCCCCTTGGATCTTGAAAACCCAAGTGTTTTCAGAATGCAGGTGGATAGAAAAGCCCAAATTTCCTTGAGGGCCGAGGACGGATTCGTCTAAGGCTCCTGGAAGGAAACTTGGTGATAAGCCTCCAGTTTGAATCGGGTCTGTCCCTTTAATGTCTGTGCCTTGACAGCTCTCGGTGAGGGAGCACTTCCTTCCAACAGCTGTCTTCTTGGCAGAAAACCAAAACATTGGCTTAAAGGGACCCACAGACTGGAACAGCCTCACATTTCGGCTTTAGAACAAATCCCACAATTGTTCAGCTTTCCGGCCCCCTTCAGATCAAGCAGAAGATGTGTTTTGATTTTCATGCTTGCATTTTAAACAATAATTTTCGATCCCGGTGAGGGAGTAAAGGAGGAGAGAGGGGGAAGTGTAGACACGACGCTACATGTTTTTGTTGCTGTTATTGCCCGGGACTTTGCGAAGCGGCGCCCCGCCCCCACTTGGGGTTTTAGAGTTCCTGTGGATTCTGACTTTGTAGTTAAGATTTGGTCTTTGTTAGATGAACACCTGCTTACCGATACAGAACTCAGGTTCATGGCAGGCGGGTTATTTTTCGGCCTTCGTTAGTAAAAGTGCCCCTTCAAGCTTAAGGACTTGAAATCAAACCCAACTGTGTGTCACTTGCTAGACGATGCTCCTAAAATGGGGATCCTCAATTCTTAAGCGTGGAGAGGGAAATACGAGTGAGTCTTTGGGACAAACTAATAATGACGATCAAAGCTTACCATTTGCGGAGCATCCGTCTGCTAGGCTCTGGTCTCCACGTAGTACCTGTCCAACTCCAGAACCCTGTGGTGTTCTCCCCATTTCAAAGCTGAAGAGATAGAGGCTCCGGAAGGTTAAGTAACTTGCCCGGGGTCCCACAACTGGTGTGCGATGGGAGTCGGGATTGTGCCTGACCCCAAAGCCCAGGTTTATATTTCTGCCCCCGGCTAAAGTCTGAGTGTGGAGGCTGAAAAAAAGTCCAGCGGTGTGGGGGAGGGGGGAACTCCCGGATGTATCTAATTTCGAGAACCACCGTGCAGTGCCGTCCACATCCGTGTGGATGGATCCGCGATGATTGCGCACTGGGCCGGCACCTGACGTGAGAGCCTCTCCGTGGACCTCAGGGTAGCCCCTCTTGTGTCTCCCCAAGAGAATGACTCCCCTCTCGTTCTTAGATGATGAAGATGACGAAGAGGAAGACGAGGAGGAGGAAATTGACGTGGTGACCGTGGAGAAGCGAAGGTCCTCCTCCAACAGCAAGGCCGTCACGACCTTCACCATCACCGTGCGGCCCAAGAACGCAGCCCCGGGCCCGGGGAGGGCCCAGCCCGGGGAGCTGATCCTCAAGCGCTGCGTCCCCATCCACCAGCAGCACAACTACGCCGCCCCCTCCCCCTACGTGGAGAGCGAGGATGTGCCGCCCCAGAAGAAGATCAAGAGCGAAGCATCGCCCCGCCCCCTCAAGAGCGTCATCCCCCCGAAGGCTAAGAGCTTGAGTCCCCGCAACTCTGACTCGGAGGACAGCGAGCGCCGCCGGAACCACAACATTCTGGAACGCCAGCGCCGCAATGACCTGCGGTCCAGCTTCCTGACGCTCAGGGACCACGTGCCAGAGCTGGTGAAGAACGAGAAGGCCGCCAAGGTGGTCATTTTGAAAAAAGCCACCGAGTACGTCCACTCCCTCCAGGCCGAGGAGCATCAGCTTTTGCTGGAGAAGGAGAAGTTGCAGGCAAGGCAGCAGCAGTTGCTAAAGAAAATTGAACACGCTCGGACTTGCTAAACGTCTCTCGAAACTGGACAGTCACTCTGCCACTTTGCACATTTTGATTTTTTTTTTTTTCTTTAAACAAACATTGTGTTGACATTAAGAATGTGGGTTTACTTTCAAATCGGTCCCCCTCCCCGTCGAGTTTGGATCTGGGTGGGGAGCAGGACATGTGGGGCTCTGCCGGGACCTCGGGAGAGGGCCCGCATGATGGGATGCTGGGTGGCCCTTGCAGTTTCCTCCATGTCACCTCCGAGACCGCGGTCGAAGTTCGTGACAGTTGGGAGCCTCTGGGCTGTTGAAGTCACCTTGTTTGTTCCAAGTTTCCAAACAACGGAAAGTCATTCCTTCTTTTTTAAAATGGTGCTTAAGTTCCAGCAGATGGTCACGTAAGGGGTTTGCCATTTGATAACCCCAGGGGAACATTTCTGTAAATACCATTGACACACCCGCCTTTTGTATACGTCCTGGGTAATGAGAGGTGGCTTTTGCGGCCAGTATTAGACTGGAAGTTCATACCTAAGTACTGTAATACCTCAATGTTTGAGGAGCATGTTTTGTATACAAATATATTGTTAATCTCTGTTATGTACTGTACTAATTCTTACACTGCCTGTATACTTTAGTATGATGCTGATACATAACTAAATTTGATACTTATATTTTCGTATGAAAATGAGTTGTGAAAGTTTTGAGTAGATATTACTTTATCACTTTTTGAACTAAGAAACTTTTGTAAAGAAATTTACTATATATATATGCCTTTTTCCTAGCCTGTTTCTTCCTGTTAATGTATTTGTTCATGTTTGGTTCATAGAACTGGGTAAATGCAAAGTTCTGTGTTTAAGTTCTTCAAAATGTATATATTTAGTGCTGCATCTTATAGCACTTTGAAATACCTCATGTTTATGAAAATAAATAGCAATTAAATGATGCAGCTTTTTTTTTTTTCCCCCTTAATAGCACTAGTTAAGCTCTGTCCCTTAAACACAAATAGTCCACGTGTTGTAGAGGGAATTGGGGTTCTACAGGTAGTCCTATTACATCCGTGCAGTTGCAGACGGGCCACTGTCCTCACTTAGGGTAGAGAGAACTGAGGTTAGGGACGTAAAGGCATTTGTTCCAGTTTATGCAGAATGGAGACATCATTTGTGACCATGTGTTATAACTCATAGCATTCAATAATTTACTAAACACTTTCATTTATATTTCGTAGAATTAAGTTGGGGACACCAGACTTGTTCAACCGTTTAGAGCGAGAAGTATAATTAACACACGCAGGATTGTGAAACTTGGCTATGTCGGTACTACTTGTTTCGTTGGCGGATGGCTTTATAAGCTCATGTAGTTTGTCTCCAGGACTGTGTTCTTCAAAATTCACTAGGATTTGAGGTTGTGCGTTAGGCATTGTAGCAGAATAAAAGAGGAAGTTGGTTCCTTCCCTGAAGGAACATTCAATCTGATGCACAAAAGGAACTCCTGGGGCAGAAGTCGTATGGTCCAGATCAAGTGCCCATGTTCCTTCTGGAGAGACACCGGGGCATGTGTAGAGCTCTGTTGGCTTCACACAGGTATGAAGGAGGACAAGCCAGGTTAATGAATTGGAGGGAGGCACAGTTGGGCTAGGAAGGAATTTCTGAGTTTCCCTGTTGGGAGGTGATGATACCTTTGCTTAAGAGGCATTCAGCCTCTCAGAACTGAAAGCTTACAAATAAGCTGTGTCTCTTCGGGGTGAAAAGCGGTGCTCGGTCATTTCTCTAAGGTTTCATTCATCAGAAGTTTAGCTCTGAACTGACAAAAGCCTTTGCTAAGAAGACAGGTCCAGCCATGATAATGCTTGCCTTGGTCACACAGCTTGGGGGGAGCAGTGATGGTAGAATCCAGGTCATGTGGGTCCCTGTCTGTTTTGGCTATTTTATAAAGGCCAGTGGAGGGTTAAAACTTGAGGTCCTCCTCCTCCCGGTTTACGGCCACATGTCCTAAGGCTCTAAGGTTGGCAGTACGGCCGTGGACATTTTCTGATGGTCAGAGCATGTTGAAAGTCATGAGAATCTCTTGTTTAATCTCTCCACTCGCCCCCTCCCCCCACTAGAGAATAATGAAACTTCTTTGAAAGACCTTTTTGAATTGTCGTTCCAGAAGACTTCCTGTCCATTTGCCCCAATCCTCTGCAGCCTCTGCAACCTTGTTTGTGTACCCATGAGCCAAAAGAAAGTTAAGTGGCCTCCAAGTCCTTGAGATTCTTGAAGCTCTGTCCAATCATCCTGATTTTTGTATTTTTGAGTCGATAAGGGGCCTACTTAGGTGTTTTGGATGAGATTGAACTCTGGCCATGGAAAAGGAAAAACCATTGCGATGAATAAGGCTCTAAGCTCATTCCTACCAGGTTCTCTTTTTGCTCTGGCTGCTGGGAAGCTCAGAGCCAAATCCCGTGCTCTCATTCTACATGTCTGGTGCCCATCCATCCTTTTCTTCTAAAGCCTATGATCTCCTGATTTTCACTGTTGGTTTCGCCATGCCTTTTGCTTTATTTTGTTACACTGGAGAGACCTTTTTGCATTAGGCGGGTCATAAATAATGTATTATAATATATACACTAAGGTGAAACGCCATTTATTTGCCTTTCCTGGACCAGCTGAGGGAGAGTGTCACCCAATTTAGCTCTGCAATTATCTGTAAAGTAATTGCTGTGGTCACAGAAGAATTGGAGAACTCATTTCAATCACGTGAGAAGCCATCTCTGTTCCAAGAGCGGTTTTGAGCCCGAGGAGCCGCTCTACATGAGTTAGATCAATAAACGGTAGGACTTAGACGGAGCATAGAGATGATCTCATTGAATTGCTTTATTTGATAGAATGGGGTCATGGGATCCCGTATCGAATTAGCGGCCCAACCCAGGACTGGAGCCCCGTCTCCAGATCGGCTCGATGCTCTTTCCACAGTGTTGGCTTTCCTCCCGTTTACCCTACTGCCTCCCGACCCCTGGCCCACCCATCCACCTACAGCGTGCTTGCTTCTCTCTTAATTCTCGATGGCCGACCCTGCATAAGAACTTCCAATAGCCCTCCCCGTGCAGAAGATGCAGTTCAAATCCTTCAGTCTGGCCCATGAGGCTGCTACCCCCACCCCACCCCCACCCGCACCCCTACTTGGGCTCAGCAGCTCCGTCACCACCTGCCCCTCCACAGGCATTCTTGTTCTAGCCCCGCCAGGTGGAGCAGGGCTTTCTTACTTCACACATTCTCTCCTCTTGGGTTATCCAGTTTCCGTTTCTTGAAATCCTTTCAACGTTGAATGGCAGACCCAATGCTATCTTGGTCAGGTGGTCGTCCCCAGACCCCCAGGTGGGCCTCGTCCTGCTCTTGACCTGATGTGGCTGCTGGAGATAGAAAAGCTCTCCGCATCACCCTGAGACCTGGACGGGAGGTCCCCAAAGGCAGGTAGTGTCCCCTTCACCTCTAGTCTTCGGCCCCACTTGCCTGATAACTGACAGATGACAGGACCTTGGCAGATACCAGCAGAATGGCTGCTGAGTAGGCAGCAGAGGAAGGCGTGAGGGGAGGACCAGCCAGGGCAGAAATCGGTTATGTATGTGCCTCCTGCCGGCTCCGATCTGCAAGCTCTCAGGCTAATACAAATGGGGAACCACACCCCTTAAGGCATCACTGAATGTCTAGCGCTGACGGCTGGAAGTGAAGGCAAATGCACGTGGAGGTCTGTCTTCAGGAAGCCCACAGTCTGGAAGGGAGTTAAGTCCCCGGGCCTAGTGCAGAAGCAGGGGAGACAGGAGGGACCGATGGAGGGTGGAGGAGTGTTGAGCCAAAGCACGAGAGAGGGTCCTATGGCTGAATCGGGCTCTGTGCCTCCAGGCTCTGGTGGAACCCTCTCTCGGTTGGAGGAAGCTGGCTTGCTGGTCTACCACAGTCCCGAGGAGGCTCGTAGATTTACCTGAGGTCAGTGACTATTTGTGCGGTGACGATGGTGCAAGACCCCCCGCCCCTGGGGAGCCCTGTAGCAGTCACTGAGGGCTTCTAACACTCGAGTCTCACCACCCTTCAGGAGTGTTGGCCAGCTCATCAGACACCCATTTTGGGGAGCTGGGTCTTCTGGGTCTGACTTTCCTTCATGTCTGTGGTGGCTGTCTTGAAAATCCTGTGATTTTTTTTTTTTTTAAGTGTGTTTGTTTGTTTGTTTTTGAGGGGTGGAGGGACAGAGAGAGGGAGAGAGAGAATCCCAAGCAGGCTCTGCACTGTCAGCGCAGAGCCCGACGTAGGGCTTGAACTCAGACCGTGAGATCGTGACCCGAGCTGAAATCAAGAGTCGCACGCTTAACCGGCTGAGCCACCCGGGTGCTCCTTTGGGCTGTTTTTAGAATCAGAGGTTATTAGATTTGGAACAGGCTCAGAAGCCGTCGAGCTCAAGGTACCACCTCAGAAGCAGGGCTGCAGAGAGGAAACAGATGAGTATAGAGTCTGCTCATGGGCAATCTTTCTTCTTTCTTCCTTCCCTCCCTCCTTCTCTCCCTCCCCTCCTCTCTTTCTGTCTTCTCACAGTGAATGTTTCTTTAGCACCTATCTTGTGTCAAGCACTTGGGAAACCTCGGGAAAAGAGGCAGAACTCCCCCCAGATCCCTGCTTTCATGACTTTATAAAGTCTGGGAGAGAGTGACCACAGTGAGAAGAAACGTAATATGCAGGTACAGTAAATAGCATTCAATACGATGGTGGAGGCTTTGAAAGGGAAGGAGGGATTCGGGGAGGCACCGCAGGAGGGAGGCAGGTTGCCAGGCTGAGGAGATGGTGGGGAAGGTGTGTGGGGCCGAAACCGGGGGCTGGGTCCCAGAGGGACGGCACCCAGCTCTGAGCTCGGCTGCCGGGAGCCAGGCCTCAGTCTTCGGGGTTCTTCCTCCACCATCTCCCTCTGGACGTTGGCAAATGTTCTCCCCACCGCTACCCCACTCCGGCCTCTCATTCACTCCCTCAAAGGGAAGCAAGAGAGTGGAGCTGGGGCGAGACTCCCCGGTGTGAATGTGACTGCCCCACCCACGCGCTCCAGGTTGGGCTGTTGCCCCACGGGTACAACTGGGGACGACGGCACCCCCCGCTTCCCAGGGGTGCTCGGGGGGATCACAGACTGCACATAGCACATGCCGTGGCACCTGGCACGTGATGGGTGCCATCTAAGTCTGGCCGACGATCTGATTTCTTGTCTACGGGAGACTTCCTCCCTCCATTTCCCCCGTATGTCACCGGGGCAAAGAATCCCTGCGGAACATTTGCTGGTAGAACAAACCCACAAGCCTGAGCTCCACAAGAAGTTTGCGGACTTTTGTTTCTCCAGAGAGGCCTTACAAAACCTAAAAACGGGTACCTTGGAAACAAATGAATGTGAGCTTTGAAGCCTGTTTTAAGACGGAGCCTAGGAATTTGAGTGCCGCAGAACATCTACGCCTTCTACAATGGTTTATTAGTTTTCCCTACTTGTAAAGGAAATCTCTTCATAGACCACTGACCAGGGTTACCTGATCTCTTGTGATATTGACGTATCGTGCTACAAGACATTCATCCTGAAACCTTTGACCAGGAGAAGTAACAGAGCCTTTTTATGGTGGAACTAGACGGACCTGTTGGTACGATGCACATTTGGAGAAACACGCACAGCACGTACTCCCATGATAAACGCGGATGGTCTGCTGCGGGATGTGCTCGGAAGTGACGACACAAAATTCTCCTTTCTTCGGCTTGCGAGCAGACCCGAGATTTTCGGCAGGCTTTCGGGAGGTGGCGCGGAGTGAGGACGCGAGCACATTCCTTCATGAATCGGCGGCCTGTTAGAGGTGGCGTTTTGTGTTTAGGCTTTCCTCTGCCATTGCCCCGAGGGAGGGCCTGCGAGCCAACTCTCCAGTCTACAAAGTGAGGGGCCAAGTGGACTGGGAGGCAGCCCTGGATAATAGAAGGACTTAGTGCGGTCGGATCGTAGCTCAGTTATTTGCTGTTTTCAGCCTGGGCATGGGAAGGCGACCCCTGTTCTTCCACGGTCGCGTCTGTGAGTGGAATGAGTTGGTAATCTCCAGGGCCCCGTTTCAATTCCGGAGAAGCCTTTGTCCTCAGGGATGGCTTGAATCGCTACAAACGTCTGCCCTGTTTGTGAACATCCTCCAGTGGGGAGCCCTGGGCACGCATCTGGGCTCTGTCGTTCACCCAATGTGGGGCTGAGGGCAAGGTGCTCCCCTCTGACCTTCCCTTTCTTCGTCTCCACAACATCAGTAGTAATGACCACCTTGCAAGGTACTTAGAAGGATCGGATGACATAAAGTACATGAGGGATGGGATAGCCATCTGGACACTGCCGTATGTAAGCCTTCTATGAGCTCTGATCTCCTAGTCGGTTCTTGTCCAGCATCTCCCTCCCGCTTCACTGCCTGCTTTCTGGAGTCACTTCCGAGTGGGCTTCCTCCAGGTAGTAAACGCTGTGAGCGATGCCTTCACTCGATCGGCACACTTCTGGTTGCTACGCTGTACTGAGAATAGGGCTTTGCTCACAGCATCGAATGTAAATATTCGTGAAATAGTTACTACCAGCGAAAAGACTTATTGTTCAAAGCCAGCTAGACGCTCTCAATTTGTGCAGAAGAACTGCATACGAAGGCTTGTCTCACGTGGAACTGGAGAAAACTATGATACATCCAATTTTTAATTGTGTTACCCAGGTGAAAACAGAATATGAAAACCGACACCTAACATCTTGAGGTTTTGCTCGGGTTGATTTCGCCACTTTTCTTTGGCATAAAGCCAAGAAGAACAAGAAATTGATCCTAGAGACTAGAGATATGACCCCTGCTGGAGCTCTAGTTAGATGCGTTTCGTTGGTGAAGAGAGCAGGGTTGAGACCAGAGTTTACGGACGGAAATGGTGTGATTGCATCTGGGTTTGAGAGTAAGTCTCTCCCAACCCGAGTTGATCCTCCTCCTGAATTTGCCAAACTAATATTTCGTAGCCTGTCTTGAGGGTCAGTCATCTTTCTACCTCTCCCCCAAACATCTCATTAAAATAATGAAGTTGGAGGCTTTCTTGGATGGCTTTAACTGTAAATGTCCTGGATGGCTGCGAATACATTTCGTTTGACACTTCTGGGAGATTGCTTCTCCTGGAGTGTTACCTCCCTCGGAAATTCCTCTGGGTAATAAATGCGCACACGTCAGCATGTGGCTGCGGTTCGAGCCTCTGTTATCTTTGGCTGACTGTGTGTGCAGGCTGCCATGTCAGGTGTGACCACAGGTTCCCCTGGCCAGGCAGCCACGGGAGGACTTTTTTGTTGCCCACAGTGATGAACCACAACGCGAAAGTGTCGGAGCAAAGAAACAACGTCTAGCTCCGGTGCAAATGAAGCCCTGGCTTCACTGGAGGCACGGATGCTGAGGGCTGGATTATTGGGAGGGGAAACCGCTGTAAAATGCTTATTATGCTGTTTGCTGCCATTCAAGGACTCTCCCAAAAAGGAGAAGTCCTTTTTGCAGGGATGTGGTTTCTCTTTCCCTCTTTACCTAGGGTGACTGGTTTGTCCGAGTTTGCCCGTGACTGTCCCAGTTTCAAAACTGAAAGTCTGTGTCCCGCTAAACACTCACTCTTTGGCAAGTAAGGGGCGGACGCTCCCCTCCTCTTCCTTCTCTTCGGGGGTCTGCTTGACAAGACTCCCCGTGGAAGGCAAGGAGACAGGGCTGGAACCCCCACAGCACACACCTCCCAGGCCACCTGCACCGCGGTGCTGAAGGGCCTGGCAAGCAAGGAGCGGCTGGAAAGAACATTGTCTTGGTATCAGAGCAGGAGGAGTTGAGTTCTAGAGACATGATTAAGTGACTTGGAGCGAGTCCCTCTGTGGCTGTACCAGAGGAGAAATCTCTGTTTTCCTTTTGGGCTGCTGTCAGCCCTGCAGGGGGAAATGAGTGTGTGAGGTGACAGGTGCCATGCAGATGCCAGGGACCCACGTTCTGCTGGCCTGCCCACTCTACTGTCCCCAGGCTCTGGAGTTCCTTCTAGATGATGATGATGATGATGATGATGGTGATGATGGTGATGATGATGATAGCAGTTGGAGGCCTGACCCTGACCCTAGTTCCAGTCTTCTAACTGGGCCTTCCCGAGCCTCCTTCATTCTTCAGATCTCCGCAAGGAGCCCAAAGGAGCAATTTTCAAGTTATCAGACAATCCCAGGGCCGAGAGGGAACGGCCTTCCTAAAGCTCTCCTGGTGTGCGCTTGTCCTAGAGACATCCTGGGAACACAGAGAATAAACTCTTTCCTGAGGTCTGTGGGTAGCCGGGCTCTGTTTCATCAGAGAAGCTGCAAGTTCAGGCACCTACAGACGAACTTGAGCTTCAGGCTCCGAGTCCAGGACCCTGTGATGATATTGCCACAAACAGGTTCCATGAGATTAACTACTTCCTGTGGTGGGGTGTTCCTTTTATTGGCAGTTGTGAAACCATTTTGGCTATGTCTGTTGGGGGCGGTGGGACCACATTCCTCAGGATGTGTGTGTATTCTTTCACAAAAGAAACAGGAGTGGCAAGTCTAGTCGACCTTTCAAGGGCCTTTCAGAGCAGTTTTTACCTCTATCTAGCTTTGGGGGGAAACCTGCAGTTAACTCACAGCAAATAAAGGCTTATATATTCTGGAAATGTTGTTTGAGGGGCACAAGTGCCCAGCTGAAGATCCCCCCCCCCCCCCAGTCCTGGGCCTCCTGAAGGGGAGAGGGTCTGTCATGTTAATGACATGTGCATATTATTAAGGGAAGGGACAAAGGGCCTGGAGCTTGGGAACAAGAGCTGTTCTGGGGACTCTTCAGTATGCAGATGGTACCCTTATTATAAATCCTATGGGGGGAGGGCCCTGGGAGAGTCTAACCGTAAAGCTATCTTGATGGAGAATGGCTCTCTCCACAGATGTGGAGCGCTGAGCTCCCCACCCACCCATAAAATGATCCCCCACTGTGTGATCACAGAATACATTCTGGAGTCGAAATGCCATTTTACTTTGATTTCTTTGAATTAAAAATGGCCGATTTAATGGAATGCCAGGCTCCCGGAGCCTTCCAAGCCATGTAACACTTGCCTTCTTTCAGCGGAGCTTACCAGCCAGATGTAAAACCGGACGCTCTCCACTAGTCCTTCCGGGGGTGGAGAGTGTGTGCCCGTGAATGAGGTGAAAGGAAGATGGGAGAAGGAAGGGTCAAGATGGCCGCTGACTCAGACCATCCCCTGGGCGGGGAGACGAGATGTCAACACGGGTAATTTCCGGAGAAGAGGCGGTGGGAAGTGAGATGAGAGCACAGGGGGGCCTTCCCACTGCAGGAGGAGATACAAGATGGCCCTACTGCCTGTGTAAGTATTGCCCTGGTGCAGAAAGACAGGAAGGGGCATTGCAGGTTGAGGGGGCAGCCTGAGTGGAGCTGCGTGGAACTGTGCGGGGCTGCACGGAACTTCACGGAGCTGCATGCAGGCGTGTGAAGGTGCCTGGAACTTCATGGAGGTGCATGGGGCTGCGTGCAAACACATGCAAATGCAGCGCACGTTTAGGGCACAAGTGCATCCTGGAGCCACAGGTGAGTTGCACGGATTGGACCTAAGGACTGCCAGTAGGCAATGGGAAACCAACCAACGTGTCTGTGAAGGAGAAGGACATGACTAGGTCCCGTGGGACTTTGGGAGCAAACTATCTACATAGATTTAACCCACGTAAAGTCACCCCGACGATGCCTGTCAGTCTCAGTAACCAAATACCTCGGGCCTGTTCCTGAGGGCGCCAACCAAACACTCCTGACATGGTGGGGAGCCAGACCCGGGCTTTCGGGGGCCTGAGTCTTGGCAAGGCCACCACTGAAAGTTTCTTGCTCCTCAAGCCTTGCTGGTCTTGGACTTTCTCTCTTCTGCCTGCACATCTTCCCAGTCCTACGGGTCAGAAGCCCACCTGTCTTCCAGGGACCAGCTTAAAGGCACCTTCTTCACCAAACCTTCCTACTCTACTTTACAGAAAGTCTGCTCCCCTTCCTTTAACCTCACCCAGTGCTTTCCCCACACCCTTGTGTGTTTGAAAAATGACACTAACTCCCTCTCTCCCTACCACGATCACTATGAAAAAATTAGACAGTAAAGAGAAGTAAGAAAGAAAACTATCATGAGAAATCTACGTGTCAGAGAGAAGTACTATTCAAATCTTGGTGTATATTTTTCTAGATTTTCCCACAGGCACATAAATGCATTCGAACACACCCGTTTGTCTTGTATTTTTGTTAGGTCACTAATAACTTTTGATTATGTATTATAAATAATTATATTTGGGTCTTATCTGTCTTATAAGGGGTGAGGGGCTCTGTGGTCTCTGTGTGTTCTGCACTGGCTAGAATGGGTTTTGCACATGGCAGGCAAGCAACAAGTGACGAATGAAGGAAGGATTGGGATGGGTTTCTCCATGTGTATCTGTAAAATGAGAACTTTCTATTGTATTATGCCTGAGGTCTTTTCTAGTGCCAACTGTCGGGAGATTTCTGATCATTACATCTCTGACATGGGTAGAAGAAACAATCCGGTGACCGGGTATATATATCCTTTTTAGCATAGCATTGTGATGGCCTCAAACTAAAAGGAGACCAAACAGTAATTTAATGCACTTAGGCTGGGTCTGAACGAAACCTAGGAACCATCTGGTTCAGAGTGGACTCTTATTAATTATTTTTTTTTCCTATCCCAAGTGGGCCAATCTTGGGATATCAGTTAAAACTTAGAATCTGAAAAAATTTGAAGACTATAGATTCCTCATTTCTTCTGACCTGTGGGGCGACCGAGAGCCTATATGGCATCTTTGCACGGGGTGGAAAAAGGCTTCCTCTCCTCTCCAGGAAGATGCGGCACCACGGGTCCGCATGGCTTGGCGCACAGCATGCAGCTGGATATTGCGCCCTCTTACCCCCTCGGTAAGACATCTCTTGGGCACGACACAGCCTGAATGATTGCGTCGGCAGCCCCGGTGTAGGGTACCTGTAAGAACGGAAAACTCCAGGTAAGTGTTTGCTGTCTGTGTTCCAGATTCTTCTTTAAGCAGATGGGCAGGAATATGTTGTAAGAATCAGAAAAATAGCATTTGTGCGCTCGCATAAACACACTTCTCCAGTGGTACCCAGATACTCCCCAGACCCTGTGCTTTTCCTCCTGCTGCTCTCTCTGTCTGGAAGCTACCCTGTCCCCGGCCATTCCTTTCCCAGTTTTACCCATTTTTTTCACGGACTCAGCTCAAAGGCTGTGTCTCCCACAAAGCCTTCCATGACCCATTTTGTTGGAATTCACTGAAACCTCTCTTGTGCTTGATGTTCACAGAAGTTATTTGGAACAATTTGAAAAGCCCTAAAGGGTAGACGCTGTCATCTGCACAGCCTCCGAGAACTTCCTGGACACGTGTGTGTCCTCTTTACCTTCTCTCTAAGTCCACGCATTTTTATTCTTATTCCCTTGGTCCTTTGCATTTCTGTAGCTCTGCATAGTTTCCAAGGCTTCCCCATGAACCAACAGAGAAGGTATTCTTAGCCACACTTTATAGGTAAAAAGAAACTAAGACTTAAATTTACACACCTAGAAAGTAGTGAGTGTGGGTGTGAATTTGGACTTCTCAATCACCGTTTGGTGTTCCCTACTCGTAACACTGCCTAGAGCACTAATGGAAAATTATTTGAAGTCTGGAAAGAACCTCTGCGTTAGAATCATTTGTCCATGTTATTACTGAACCTGAGTTTGAAATGTTGTTGGAAGAGTGACAAGCTATTTCTTTCCCCCACTGAGCCTCTTCTAGAAGGAGAGCAATTTGAAGGGTGATGCCGGGCCTTTCCAGAGATCTGGTGCTTGTGCATAAGCTGCCTTCACCAGAGACAACTTAAAGGAAAGTTCTATCACCTGCAACCCAATTTTGTCTTTTACAGCCAGGAAAGGACTGTTAAACTCCTTTCCTTTATTTTTTTTTTTAAATTTTTTTTTCAACGTTTTTTTATTTATTTTTGGGACAGAGAGAGACAGAGCATGAATGGGGGAGGGGCAGAGAGAGAGGGAGACACAGAATCGGAAACAGGCTCCAGGCTCCGAGCCATCAGCCCAGAGCCTGACGCGGGGCTCGAACTCATGGACCGCGAGATCGTGACCTGGCTGAAGTCGGATGCTTAACCGACTGCGCCACCCAGGCGCCCCAAACTCCTTTCCTTTAAACAGATTCAATTGAGCCACGTTTTCTTGGCCCTCTGCCCCCACAATTCCATGTCCTACCCCTTGGAGGAAAAAGGACCCACAAAGATTTCTACCTGGCTTTAAGTATTTAAAAAATACATAGTGCATGGCCCCTAACCAAGAAGCTGATTGTTGCTGATATGATGGACCTCCTTTCAGGTAGCGGTCCTCAAAAATGAAAAGAAGCAGCCCGTCCTGAAGTCCCTGAATATGTTTAGTATGGAGCTCACAGACTGAGTCTGAATGGGGATAATAAGATTGGAGCAAAGCAAGATTTTTAGTTTTGGAGAATAGCATATAAATATTCAGGTCGTGAAAGGAAAGAGAGGGCTCCCATATTCTGCCCTCATCCGTCCCCAAAGCCACTGTGGGCTCCTACAATTCTCCACTGGTTGCAGCCTCAAGTCTCTGGGCTAACTCTGCATGTGTCCCCCTACTTGTGCCCAAACACCCCAATTAAAAAATGGGCGAAGGTCTTGAACAGGCACCTCCCCAAAGAAATATACAAATGGCCAGTAAGTAGGTGAAAGGAGGCTCAACATCACTCATTATCAGGGAAATGCAAGTCAAAACCACAATGAGATACCACTTCATACCAATAGGATGACTGTTACAACAAAACAAAACAAAACAAAACAAACAAAAATAACAGGTGTTGGTGGGGATGTGGAGAAATTGGAACCCCCAGGCATTGCTGAGGGGAATGTATGATGGTGTGCTTGCTGTGGAAAACTGTACGACCATGGGCAAAAAGTTAATCATTGAATTACCATGTGATCCTGGATTCCACCTGTAGATAGATACCGAAAAGAACTGAAAGCCGGGACTCAAAGAGGTATTTGTACACCCATGTCCGTAGCATTATTCACAATAGCCAAAGGCAGAGGCAACCCAAATATCAAAATGTGGTTTTACGCACAATGGAATATTATTCTGTCTCAACAAGGAGTGAAATCCTGTCAACTGCTACAACATGGATGAACCTTGAAGACACTATGCTAAGTGAAATAAGCCAGACACAAAAGGAAAAGTACTATACTCCACTTATATGAAGCAGATAGAGGTGCCTAGAATAAATTCATGCAGAGTATAACAGAGGTACCAGGGACGGGGGGAACAAGGGCATTAGGTTGTTATTGTTTAATCGGCACAGAGTTACAGTTGGAGGTGATAAAAAATTCTGGAGACGATTCTGGTGATGGTTGCCCAACAGAAGCATGTACTTAATGCTACGCAATTGTACACTTAGAAATGGTAGAAACTGTAGGCAAAAAAGTCCCCGTGGCCAGGCCACACCGCGGTTAGCTCAGATTTTCTATGGGTAGGACCAAGAGATTAATGGTTTTCTAAATTCCCCAGGTGATTCCTATGGGGAGCCAAGAGCAATGACTTCTGCCATTCCTGAGTTTTTGACAAAAGCTTGCATATTTTTGGTTCCTACTATTTACTACCTAGATGTCCCAAAGGCACTCATACTCCACCTGTCCATGTTGAACGCATCATCTTCCTCCCCAAACTGTCCCTCCTCAATTACTCACCTAGTTGGTCTCCACCACCATTTACCTACAGTCGGTCACTCGGTGTAGAAAGCTGGGCGGCACTCTTGGGAAAACGGAGTGCTTCCTTCTGTCTGCTTGAATATCCTGCCATGTCCTCAGGGAAAGGGAGGCGACCCTGGCATTTGTGGGGCTAGAGCAGGAGCCCAAACCGGGGGGGAGGGGTGTCCCCATCCCAGCGTGCCCTATTTTCTTTCCCTCACCAGATTCATCCTGCATCTGGTAGGCGTGTTTCCATGATGCCTGTGGGGAGGGGCGGCTGGAGGAGGGCCATGTGACCGAATCTAGAGGTGGCACCAGGTGCAGGTAGGTCCTGGCCAAGCACACCGGAAGCTTTAACCAGCTCTCTGGTCTACCACATGCGGCCCATAGGTGGCTAGTGCTTCCAAGGGGTTGGTCCGTCCCATAGTGGCCCAGGGCTCCAGGGCTCTGCGGTCACTTCTCTGTGAGGCCCCTTCTCCACTCTCTTCCCTCTGATCACCAGCTCGCCTCATGGTGTGGCTCACGGTGTGGCTCCACTTTTCGTTCTGCTTTCTGGCACCACTCTGGGCCGAATTCCCTTCAACCTGCGCTGTGCTCACGTGGTGGCCCCGTCAGAGAACATGTCATCACACGGCCTCGTTATTCTGTTTGCACGATTTTTCCCCCAACAGACTGTGAGCTCCTTGAGTGCAGGAAACACGTCGTATTGACTCGCGCTTGCTGGACTAAAATGCAATTTTGTTCCCTCCAGGTTTGACCCAAGTTCCCTTTGCTGTGTGGCTCTGTGACTTATTTCTGGAGTAATAGGCTTTGCAGCTGTCACTAGAGGGTGTGCCCTGACCCTGCGCGCGCCGCCCCCCCCCCCCCCCCACGAATGCCAGTCTCATGTCGCACTTTAAGACCACAAGCCCTTGGACAAGATTGTCTGGGTGTGCGTTCTAGATTCGCTATACGGTGCTGGGTCCATTATTTCATCTCTTGAAGGCCTCAGTTTCTTTTTTTTTTTTTTTTATTTTTTTTAAAATTTATTTTTTTTTGAGACAGAGAGGGAGCATGAACAGGGGAGGGTCAGAGAAAGTGGGAGACACACAGAATCTGAAACAGGCTCCAGGCTCTAAGCTGTCAGCATAGAGCCCGACGCGGGGCTCCAACTCACGGACCGCGAGATCATGACCTGAGCCGAAGTCGGCCACTTAACCGACTGAGCCACCCAGGCGCCCCTGAAGGCCTCAGTTTCAACATTGGGAAAATAGGGATTAAAAAGTGTCTAGTTCTTTGGTTTGCTGTGAGAAGTGAGTGAATATAGTGACCGGACCCGTACTAAGCGTTCAAGAAATGTTAGTGATTATTTTTATAATTGAAAAAGCAACCAAACATGGGGTGCCTGGGTGGTTCAGTCGGTTAAGCGCCCAACTTCGGCCCAGGTCATGATCTCACGGTTCGTGGGTTCGAGTCCCACGTCCGACTCTGTGCTGACAGCTCTGAGCCTGGGGCCTGCTTTGGATTCTGTGTCTCCCTCTCTCTCTGGCCCTCTCCTGCTCGTGCTCTATCTCTCTCTCTCTCTCAGAAATAAATAAACATTAAAAATTTTTTTTATAAAAACAAACAAGTCAGTCTAGCTAAGAAATTCCAGGAGAAATTTGAGCAGACATGGCCAGACTTCAGATTCCAGCTCCTGCCTCCTGCTCTGCTGTCCTCAGCTCGTCTAGGTGTGCCCACCGTCTCAGGGAATGCTCCAGGAGCAGGTATCAGGAGCACTGAGCTCAGAGTCTCTGGGGCAAGTGTGGAGGGGTGCACGCAGCTGGCTCTTGCCCTCTCCTGAGCTGTGCGGGCAAGCGAGCTCCCTATAGTCACCGACCTCATCTGTAAACCCACCACCAAGCAGGGATCATTCTAACCTCACAAGGATGTGAGGAGAATTAAGCGAAATGAAGGACTTCCAGGGTTACGAAAACCGTGGAATCCAAGGGATCATTGTTATCCAGTAGCTCACTCGATTTGCAAAGTCACCCCAGAGGTGGGTAGAGAGGGTTCTGTTTTATGAGTGGAGAAACTGAGGTCAGCCCAGCAAATGTGTTGGCAGAGCCCAGGGGAGGATGCGGGTCCCTAGCTGCTCTGGCTCTGGACTCCTTTGGGGTCTGTCCTGCGTGCCCCAGAAGCCCGGCTTGTTAGAGGCAGCCCCAGGCGCTCTCTAAGGAGGCTTGGTTGCACCCCTGCTCAGGGACCTCGGGGGTGCGCAGGGGTGGGCTGTTCTTGGAAACCGTGGATGGGTCCATCCAGCCTTTGGGGCCAGGTCAGTTGGGCTGGGACTGTGTCTTCCTTCCTCACCGCGGGGGCCAGGCCCCAATCGCTTTCTTTAGAGGCCTTTGTGCAGCCCGTTCTTTCATCCTGGACCCGACACAATGCAGGGGTGAGCTGAGGTCAGATTTTCAACCTCCAGCTCTGGATTTCCTGTCTTTTGTGGGCTGGAGGACAGATTATGCCACCCGGCTTCCTGTCACCTCAGCACTAGGGGCTCTCGCTCCCTGACGCCAATCTGCCACGGGAGACTGGGGAATGCTGTTGGGAGAGGAGGAGGAGGAGGGCCCGGCCCCTGCTCCCCGTCACTCAGACTCAGGCTTTGGCTGCCGATGGATACTGACGATCTCTCCAGGTCTGAGTCTGTGTGAGTTCGGGTAGTATCTTCCACGAGGCCTCATCCTCAATGAAATACAGTAGGATAAAACAAAACAAAACAAAACAAAAAGACAATTCCATTAAGCGGCATTCAATGGATGCCAATCCCCTTTCCCTTTTTCACAGTCTAGATTACGTAATAAAACTAAATGAGAGATAGGCCCCCAGTAGCAGAAAAGAGTTAAGAAATGAAGTCTTTCCAGAGGACCTCTTTTGCACTGCTGGTGGGAATGCAAACTGGTGCAGCCACTCTGAAAAACAGTGTGGAGGTTCCTCAAGAAATTAAAAACAGACCTACCCTATGACCCAGCAATTGCACTAGGAGGTATTTAGCCAAAGGCTACGGGTGTGATGTTTTGAAGGGGCACATGCACCCCAATGTTTATAGCAGCGCTGTTGACAACAGCCAAAGTACGGAAAGAGCCCAAGTGTCCATTGGCAGATGAATGAATAAAATAGACGTGGTTTATACATACAATGGAGTATTACTCGGCAACCAAAAAGAATGAAATCGTGCCATTTACAACAACATGGATGGAACTAGAGTGTATTACGCTAAGTGAAATCGGTCAGTCAGAGAAGAACAAATATCATATGACTTCACTCATGTGGAATTTAAGAGACAAAGCAGATGAACATAAGGGAAGGGAAGCAACAATCATGTTAAAACCAGGGAAGGGGACGAAACAGAAGAGATTCTTACATATAGAGAACAATCTGAGGGTTGCTGGAGGGGCTGTGGTTGGGCGGATGGGCTAAATGGGGAAAGGGCATCAAGGAAGACACTTGTTGGGACGAGCACTGGGTGTTATACGTAGGGGATGAATGACTGAGATCTACTCCTGAAATCATTATTCCACTGTATGCTTAACCAACTTGGATGTAAACTAAAAAAAAAAAAACAACCCAAAAAACAAAGAAAGCCTTTCTGAGAGAAGGCTGTGTCTCGGGGGAAGAATTGGGGGCTGGAGAGGAGGTGGGTGGCAGGGGGTGTACAAGATGCCCTGGGACACTTTGTACACTTTGCTACAACCAAGTGCCACAGACCGGGGGGGGGTTACAACAGAAATTCATTTCTCACACGTCTGGAGGCTGGGGGTCTGAAATCAAGATGTCGGCATGGGCTCCCGCTCCCCAAGGCTCTTGGGGAGAATCTCTCCCATGCCTCTCTCCCAGCTGCTCTTGATGGCTGGCGATCCTAGTATCTCTGGGCTCACATCTCCATCATGACACAGCGTTCTCCCTAAATCTCCGTGCATTCCCTCCGCCCGTGTCCCAAATGTCCCCTTTTGGTACAAGGATCGCGGTCATATTGGCTTAGGGGTCAACTTGAAAGCAGTGTAACCTCCCCCTAATAGTCACTTCTGCAGCAACTATTGTCAAATAAGGTCATATGCTGAGGCACTGGGAGCTAAGACTTCAACATATCTTTTTAGGGGGCACAAATCAACCCCATAAGAGGGGGGCTCAAGTCAGTCAACTTTGATTTGCCATCTGTGCTGTGCCGGGCCCTGTGCTCGCTCTGGGGCTACAGAGATGCACAGGACAGTCTCTGCTTTCAGGGGAAGCACACGGTCCAGAGGGGAAAACAGACAAGCAAGGAACAGATGTTCTCATACCGTGCGATCCGTGCTGGGAGTGGTTTGAACATGGGGTGATGGCGATGAGGGCTGTCCTACAAGTGTCCCCTGTAACCCCCACCTCCTGACCACAGAGGGGAGGCTTCCTGCAGGGAGCGAAACCCTACAGAGAAGGGCCTGTGACTCCAGCCTCAGGGACAAGAATGGGAAAGAGGTTTCACCGATTCCAAGGAAATGCCAGACCCAGTGGGGAGAGGGAGGCTTCTCCAGCTCATGCGGGTCAGGGACCACCCCCTCTCACACCTTCCCTTTTGTTAACTGCCCCGAAGCTCTGCCCTCCGCCCTTCCTCTTTCCCAGTCCTTGGGCCCAGGGGGAAAGGCTACTGGCGCTTTCCTGCTTTCCTCACCCCTCAGTTCCTGAGTCCCCAGGTGAGAGAGAAAAGCCAACACTACAGAAGCTGAAGGTGATACTTTTAACTGTGTTAATAAACTCTTTGGACTCTTTTTTGGAGCTGTAAACCATGACTCATGTCGTGTGAAATTAAGTGGTATGTATGCCTCGAAATAGAGCGTGTTCTGTTTAAAGAGAACACTCCACCGTGACTCCTGGTACATTTGGGGGGTGGTGAGAATGGGGTGCCTGGGGAGGGGAGTGGACACAAGGGCAACCCAAGGCCTGGGGCTAGAACGGTCCACAGTGTGTGCTCCTGACCTGGTCATCTTTAAAATCTTCCTACAAAGACACCAGGAGAGAGTCTAGGTTTGGCTTGGCCCTCTACTTTTCTTTTTCTTTTTTTTTTCTCTTCTTTTCTTTTTCTTTCTTTCTTTCTTTCTTTCTTTCTTTCTTTCTTTCTTCTTTCTTTCTTTCTTTCTTCTTTCTTTCTTCCTTCTTTATTTCTTTCTTCCTTTCTCTCTTTCTTCTTCCTTTCTTCTCTCTTTCTCTTTCTTCCTTCCTTCTCTCTCTCTTTCTTTCTTTCTTTTTTCTTTCTTTCTTTCTTTCTTTTTTCTTTCTTTCTTTCTTTCTTTCTTTCTTTCTTTCTTCTTTCTTTCTTCTTTCTTTCTTTCTATTTATTAATTCTGAGAGACAGGGAGAGGGAGGGCACCAATTTGCCATTGCTGAATCTGAAGCACAAACGAGTGTACTCAGAAATGTGCTGAATTGAAGCCGCGATTAAATACCCTGGGCGGAACCCCAGAGAAGAGAATCTCTTGGCTAAAATCCTTTTTCTTTTTTTCTTCCTGTTTGAATACCTCCCTCCCCACCCCTGCCCCCAGCCCTGCTTTCATCTCTTTGCAAAGGACTTCCTAAAGTGGAATGGCATTGGTTCTTACCTGGGCACTTCATGGCTGGCACCATGGGACTTGGTCCCCATCTCACAGGTGACGAAGCCCAGGTGCAGATAAGTCATGTGCCTTCCAGGTCCAGATTCGCAGCTAGAATTCCGACAGGATCTCCCCGTGGAGCTGGAGTTTTCTCAGGAATCCGGCCCCTCCCCACCTCCCAGTCACCTAATCTGGCCTCCGGGCTTCCACTGATCGCAGGAACTCCATGAGGTCTGGGTGGGGATGGTCCAGAACAGCTTCTAGAATCAGAAGAGAGTCAGCATGGAGCCTAATGGGTGAATCTCAGGCTCTGGAGCCAGGCTGCCTGGGCTGGGGCCCCTCTCTGCCTCTCCCTTCCTCTGCGATCACGGGTAAATCTCAATCTCTCATGGTTCCGCTTCTCCCTCTGTAAAGGGGACTAACACCACTGAACCCTAGTATTTTTATGGGGGTTAAATTAGTTGATTTATGTAGATTTCTTGGGACAATGTGTCACGTAAGAAGTCTCGCATAATGTTCATTACATTAAAAGGAGCGCCTGGGTGGCTCAGTCAGTTGAGTGTCTGACTTCGATTCAGGTCATGATCTTGTTGAGGTTCGTGAGTTCGAGCCCCGCGTTGGGCTGGCTGCTGTCAGCTTGTCAGTACAGAGCCTGCTTCGAATCCTCTGCCCTTCTCTCTCTCTCTCTCTCTCTCTCTCTCTCTCTCCCACCTCCACTCATGCTCTCTTTCAAAAAATTAATAAATAAAACGTAAAAAAAATAATTAAAAAAAAATAGTCCCCAGTGTGGTGGAGACTTCTGAAGATCCAACATTAGCAGGTCCAGTGATGGGTCCACAGCCACTCTCCTCCGATTTAGTAGTAAGCTAGCAGGTAACTAGGTAACTAGGTAACTAGTAAGCTAGTAACCTAGGTAACTAGGTTGGTTCTTGCATCTTCCCTTCCGAATACTTCATGGTGTTGGGCTTAAAGACAGGATATCTGGAATCTATTGCCTTTATCTCATTGCCACTATCTTACACGACTGTCAGGGCAGGGCCACGTTGGGTCCTTTCCTGGCTTTTGGCACCTGAGCCAGGGACTGAGAGGCAGGAAACATCCCATCCGTATCGTCTGAACTGGGACCTCAGTTCTCACCTCCGTACGTCAACTAATGAGCTTATGGCTAAGGGGTGTCGCTCTGTCAGCCTATACCACCTAGAACCTGACGTCCTTACAAGGTGTTTCTGGAGTGGCTGTTCAGAACCAGGACCCAAGGATAGTCAAGCTAGAAAAGAAACACAGTGGGGTCAGAAACACTGTGACTGACTTGAGTCTGTCTCCTTGGGAGCCACCGGTTAACGATCCCCATGGTTCCGAGTTTCCAGAAAGTCAGGGGAAGTGCCTGGAGCCGAATCCTCATGTGTGGATTGGCATGATCCCTGGCAGAGGGTGGAGACAGAGCAAGGGCAAGGTGGATACAGGTTTATCCAATTTTGGAATCTTCTTTACAAAATCATAAAAACAAAATTAAGCGTGAAAAGGAGTATTTATCTAGGATAAAAGAAATCGCAAAATAAGATCCCATACAAAAATGCTGAACACCGTAATTATCATAAACCCCGGAAAACTCATGATAGTTTTATTACAGAGGGGCCTGTGATAGCCCTGTAATACTGTTCCCTTAATTTCTCTTTCTTTCTTTTTTTTGGTTGCCTCTTTATTCATATGCATTCATATTACCGTTTGTAATATCATTATAGGGAGAAGGGGAAGATAAGTCTGTCTTTTCTTTAAAAAAATTTTTTTCATGTTTATTTATTTTTGAGAGAGAGAGAGTAGGAGAGGGCCAGAGAGAGAGAGAGGGAGACACAGAGTACGAAGCAGGCTCCAGGCTCTGAGCTGTCAACACAGAACATGACGCAGGACTTGAACTCACCAACCTTGAGATCATGACCTGAGCCGAAGTCAGACACTTAACCGATTGAACTACCAGGCGCCCCTATGAAAAACATTTTTAATGTTTATTTCTTTATTTTGAGAGAGAGAGACAGCACAAGAGGGGAGGGGCAGAGTTAGAGGGTGAGAGAGAAAAAATCCCAAGCAGGCTCCATGCTGCCAGCGCAGAGCCCAATTCAGGGCTTGAACTAATGAGCCGTGATATCATGACCTGAGCCAAAATCAAGAGTCAGATGCTTAACTGACTGAGCCACCCAGGCGCCCCTGGGTCATCTCCTTTTCAAATAAGGATTTATACTTTGGAAAGTGTTTCACAATTGTAAATTTTGGAAGAGTCTCCATCAAGTCTCTTTTGCAGACAAGCTCTAAGATTCCAAGGCACTCTTGTGCAGTGATGAGTCTTAAATGTTCTTTGCATCCACAACTTTCATTATCAAGTTTCTCATCAATATCCTTGTCGTAGTGGGGTGGTGTATGTCTGAGCCTGTATTTGTGGCGCATTTCATATCAATTTCTCTTTAGCTGGATCGTGGTAAACGCAGGTGACCACTGCGATGCCATCCAACAGTAGGGGAAACATACCCAAGGGGAGGTTTCGGAGTGAGAGAGATGATGTTTGTGAATAGCTTCCTTTTGCGAGTTTTATAAAATCAAAAGAGCCCGTCACTTACAGCCCTGGAAAGAGTCCGTGGATTGAGAATCCTGAACCTTAAGCTTTGTTAATTTGACAGAAAATTCAGGAAGAGGGTGACCGGTGACCACGCAATGACCACGTTTCCAGTGCTCGCGTTCCTCTCTGTGGGACAAAGGAGAGGACAGCAAGGTGTCATTTGCTTCTCACCAGCCTTGAAATTCCTCCCCTCCTTTTTCCCTGGGTCTTTCCTTTTGACTTCTCCCTTTGTGTCCCCACTGACTCTTTCTAGGACGAATCGCTCAGCCATTTGCCAGATCTCACCCAGCCCGGCTGTGTGTGTTAGAGTCACGCCCAGGCGCTCTGCCCTCTTCTCCGTCATCTTCGTCTGACCAAGTTTAATCTAACTTCAGGATTTCACTCCGACGCTGCTGCCTTCAGCCCGGCTTATTATTTCTCACTGTAACTCATTTGCGCTTCTCAGGGTACCCGTGGGGTCTGTTTCCCTTGCCGCTCTGAGCTCCTGGAGGGAGCAGGGATCGTGCATGCGCCACCCCGGGTCCCACGGGGCCTCACACATGTGTTAAACATGTATCGTGAGTGGTTTGAAGAACATCACGACATCATGACTCAACCAGAATGATTTTTCACTTCGAGCAACCCCATAACCAATTAGGACTCATCAGACAAACTTTTACAAGACCATTACTTTCAAATGGAACATCGCGAATCATAATATCACCTGTGCCTAAGCAAACACCGTGAAGGAATTGGAGGCTTTTAAAAGTTCACTTAAACTTCAAATGAGATTATAAATAATTCTAAAAGCCCTGCAACTTTATGACGGGGCCCTGGTAGGGCTATTGGGAATGAGGAAGGAAACTAAATAAAACCCAAGCCTGGGATGAAAGCGTGCCCCAGACATCCTTTGTGACCCTTCCCTGCGCAACTAGAAACTGATACAGCGGGAAAGACACGGTCTCTTATGAGCTTCCAGACTCCGCTGAAGAGAGACGAGAAGGAAATACTACCCCTGTGTGTTGTGGGCCCCACTGCAGAGGGGGCTGTGGGAGGGCTCAGGACCCACCCGGGTCAAGAGGGAAGCAGGGGTTCCTTGTACAGATTGCTCCTGCTGCCAAGCAGGCCAGACCCTGGTTCTGAGTGGCCACCCTTCCTTCTTCCTCTGGACGGAAGTTTCTCCGTTGCTGCATTGGGCTGGGAGTCAGGACACATGGGTCTTAATCCCAACGCTGGAGTGAATTTACTTTGTGATGCCAAGCAAATCACCAAGCCTCTCTGGGCCTCACTGTCCTCAGTAGTCAGAAGCCCGTGGTGTGCCTGCCCTAGGCCAACCACTGTGCCAGGCATGGGGCTTGTAGACACGGTCCGGTGTGGAATCTCTGGGAATATAAACCTGGGTGTTGGAAAACATGAGGGACAACTCCCTGGAGAAGGTAGCACTTATCTTACCGATAAGAAGGAGGTATTCAGAGGGAAAAGCGCTATTCAAGGAAGACATTCCAGAAAGCCAGAAGAGAACAGCGATGTGGAGGTTTTAAGCAACTCAGTGTGCATGGAAACCGTAGGTTCTATGAAGGCAGAGAATGATGCAAGATGGGGCCAATTTGGGATTGAGTTTAAAAAAAAAAGAAAGAAAGGAGGGGCGCCTGTGTGGCTCAGTCGATGAAAGCCTCGGACTTCAGCCCAGGTCATGATCTCACGGTTGGCGGGTTCAGGCCCCGCGTCGGGCTCTGTGCTGACAGCTCGGAGCCTGGAGCCTGCTTCGGATTCTGTGTCTCCCTCTCTCTCTGCCCAACCCCCGCCCTCCCCCCCCATAGTGTCTCTCTCTTTCAAAATAAATAAACATTAAAAATAATAATAATAATAATAAAGGAATATTAGAAATTGCATAGATATAGATGCACTCTTTGGAACGAATGATAGAGTCATAGGAAAATGTTTTAAAATGTAGAAAACACCATTCGAATGCAATTCGTGACTGCCAACACACACGTACACACACATTGTGATTTGTGATCTACTGGTGGTGTTAGCAGAGCGTTGGTTGATATTCTTAGAAACTCCTCTATCTTTGTGTTTCTCCACATTTTTTTCTTGGTTAGTTTCACGAATATACTGCTTTTCAGCTAATAATTCAGCATTGGCCGTCACAGTTCCCAGTCAGGGCTAAGGTCGTACGTTGTTTTCCCAACGCTGAGTCAAGGGGGTCCTGGAAACACAAATGAAGGGTCAGTGTTTCCTGTAGGAATCCTTGGATGTTTGTATTCAAAGTAGGATTGACTCTTGAATAAGACGGGTTTGAATCTATAGAGGGTCCACCTCTATAGATTTTTTATGGTACAGGATTGTACACGTATTTTCTCTTCCTTACGATTTTCTTAATAACATTTCCTTTTCTCGAGCTTACTTTATTGTAAGAACACGGTATAGAATCCATATAACACGCCAAATATGTGTTAGTCGACCTCTTATGTTGTTGGTAAGGCTTCCGGTCAACAGTAGGCTACTAGTTCAGTTTTTGGGGAATCAAAAGCTATCTGCAAATTTTCAGCTGGGTCGGGGGGGGGGGGACAGTGTCGGGCCCCCAAACCTGGAGTTGTTCAAGGGTCAACTGTAATGGTGCCTTTGGAAGGTCTGCTAACACAGAGATGCGAGGGGTGGTTCTGAACAGCAGTAAGGAGGAGAAATTCCACTCTGCCCTTTCCTGTGGCAGAGGGAAGAGCGTTGGTGTAGGATTGTGAGTCTCCTTTGCCAGCGGGGCAGAATTAAGCTGGGCACCACGAAATACACATTTCTTCTCGATTCACAGGACGTTCGTCTGAGTTCTGGTTGCTGCTCTAGCCACTAACTCTCTCTGTATCATCTTAGGGGAAACAAAAATCCCTCTGAGACTCAGTTTGCACATTTATCAAGTGGAGCTCGTGAGAACACGATGCTTCTGTCCCATCTTGATCTGCACCTTGAATCTTCTTGCCGCCCTGGTCCCATCCAGCGGGCATATCTGATTTTCGCATTGGTATTTTTGCTGCTTTGCGTGGCCTGACTGCTCTTCACCCTTGCACGTCTGAGAATGAAGTTCTAAGAAGCAGGCAGCTCATGGAATTGAAGCCTCACATGGGGGCTTGGAACACAGACGTTACAGCCATCCCCGGGAGGCTCAGGGAGGCGATAAAACTTTGACCGAAGTCTATTGTCTTTTGCCACTTTGAATCAAACCCCATTAAGATACCCTGAATCCTGGCAACAATCTGCCCATTTGGGTCTGTTTTGGATTGTTTTGTAAGCAAATATCATTTCAAAGACTCCCACTCCTCCCATCTCCTTTTTTTTTTTTTTTTTTTTTTTTGGTGTCTTGATAGCCTTGTAGATGTTGGGTGAATCCCTTTACATAAACACCGGCAAGATTGTTATGAATTTTTCTTTTTTTTTTTTTAAGAAATTTTTTTTTTTAATTTTTTTTTCAACGTTTTTATTTATTTTTGGGACAGAGAGAGACAGAGCATGAATGGGGGAGGGGCAGAGAGAGAGGGAGACACAGAATCGGAAACAGGCTCCAGGCTCTGAGCCATCAGCCCAGAGCCTGACGCGGGGCTCGAACTCCCGGACCGCGAGATCGTGACCTGGCTGAAGTCGGACGCTTAACCGACTGCGCCACCCAGGCGCCCCTGTTATGAATTTTTCTATTGACAGATGAGGAAACTGTATTTTGGAAGTTCAATCGCTTTCTTCAGGAAGAGATCTCCGCTTGAATGGTCGAGTTCTTTCCGCTTGTCTGGTTTCAGTCAATCCGGAGAGAAAGTGACCATCAAACCCTATGTAGGCCTTTCAGGGGATAGCAGCTCTAGAAGGGTGCTCTGCTTGGTGCTACCAATGCGAGTCTGGAAAAGTTAAGTGCATTTTTTATAAATCGAATCCTATTTTAGGGCCTTAAGGGAGCACAGTATATAAAGGAAGCGTCTAGTGAATCCTTTTGTGCAGTGAGGATTTTTTTCTCCTGCAACTTTTTTTTTTTTTTAATTTTTTTAAATATTTATTTATTTATTTTTTGAGAGACAGAGTGAGACAAAGTGAGACTGGGGGAGGGGCAGAGAGAGAGGGAGACACAGGATTGGAAACAGGCTCTAGGTTCTGAGCTGTCAGCACAGAGCCTGACGCGGGGCTCGAACCCACAGACTGTGAGATCATGACCTGAGCCGAAGTCGGACGCTCAACCGACTGAGCCACCCAGGCGCCCCTCCCCTGCAACTTTAACAATTTCTGCTAATTTAGCTGCTTTCTAGACTGGAACTTTTGTACACTTTATTTTTTTTCCTTAGGTGGAGTCCTGCATTTGTCCAGCGTTTGATCCTGATTCTTTATAAAAATAATAGCAGGAATGATGATACAGAGGATTTTGAAGATGCACATAATATGGCCATTGTTCACATAAAAACAGTTCATTCGGAGATCATTTGGGTTTTTTAGACTTGTAGTCAAGACTATATATGATTTGGTCAAACCTCTCTTTCTAGTCTCATTTTCTACCTTTCTTAACATACCTCATGCTTCAGCCTCTAGCACCTTCCTCCTTTCTAAAGGTCTTATCTTTTGCCCTGAGTCTGTGCTTCCCAGAATTCCTTCCCTTGGAATGTTTCTCATTCTAATGTCCTGGTCATTCCCTTCCAACCTGGCGTGTGCAAGGGCATGGGAGCTCTCTCTTTCTCTCTCTCACACACACACACACAACACACACACACACACACACACACACACACACCCCTCACGTATACTCCCACACACTGACATGCCCAAACCCTACAGATCTACAGCATCCAATACAGTAGCCATCAGCCACATGTAGCTATTTAAATTAAAATTAGTTAAAATTAAATAAAATGTCAACAGGTGAGTGGATAAACAAACTATGGTATAAACATCAATAGAATACTATTTCACCACAAAAGGGAAGGAAAGCCTCCACATGATACAACATGGATGAAGCTTGAAAACATTCTGCTAAGTGAAATATGTCAGACACAAAAGGACAAAAATTGTATGATTTCATTTATATGAAGTACCCAGAAAAGGCAATTCATACAGAGACAGAAATAAAATAGAGGTTACCAGGGGTTAACCTGGGGGCTCGGGGAAGGGGAGTGGGGAATCATGTTTAATTGGTACAACGTTTCCCTTTGGGACGATGACACATTTCTGGAATTGGAGAGTGGTGATCGTTGCACAACATTGTGAACGTACTTAATGCCGCTGAATTGTGCACCTTAAAATGGTTAAAGTGGTAATTTTTATGTTTATATGTATTTTACCACAATAAAAATGAAACAAATATTTAAAAAAAAAAAAGAAAAAAAAGAAAAAACAACTTGTGGCCCCTGGGTGCCTCAGTTGGTTAAGCGTCCGACTGCGGCTCAGGTCATGATCTCACGGTTCATGAGTTGGACCCCCACGTCGGACTCTGTGCTGACAGCTCGGAGCCTGGAGCCTCCTTCGGATTCTGTGTCTCCCTCTCTCTCTGCTCCTCCCCAGCTTGTGCCCTCTCTCTCTCTCTTTCTCTCTCTCAAAAATAAACAAACATTAAAAAAAAAGGAAAAAACTAAAAAAAAACCCTTAAAAATGATAAGATGGGGTCCCTCGGTCACACTACCCACGCTTCAAATGCTTAACAGTCACAGGAGGCTAATGGCGGCCGTACTGTTCAGAGGAGACAGGGAACATTTCCATCAAGGCGGAAGGTTCTTGTGGGCCATGCTACTCCAGATCCTTCTAGGCCCCTTTGTTTTTTGAAACATTCCTTGAAGACCCAATCCACTGTGATTACTCCTTGGAATTCTTGTAATGATTTGTTGTGACCTCTTTCAAGACTTTGTCAAATCCTTCGTTGCATTTCGCGCAAATACGCAGCTCGCTGATTATTCCCTGACCAAAGTGCAAGCCGGTGGAGGGCAGGGGCCGGGTTTTGGGCAAAGTGTCCCATGTCTGGGTGCGCTGGTCCCACCCCACGTCCGCGGACTCCCACAGTGCCTTGCAAGCTAATCAACCCTAACCAAGTAGGTGCCTTTGAGTGAACGGCGGCAAGAAGACAGAGGGCTGGACCACAAACCCCTGACGCGATGGCCCTTGTTGGCAATGCAACTCCACCTTACGTATTTCGGGAGCCATTTGGAGATGACATATTTGTCTTCCATGAACAAATTTGTACCACAATTCGTGGGCCATAAATTAGATGTCACCTGCGCACTCCTCTGGGAGTGAAGGGAAAGTTGTCTGGGAACTTCCGTAAATTGGATAGAAATTTGTCCTGTGTGCGTGTGAAGTCACTTCTCGGCTAGCTATTGAAGGGAACTGCCAAGTCTCTCTTCCAAAAACAAGTGGCAAAGTCACTTTGTTTTCTGTAACACAAATCCGTTTGCAACAAATAGAGGCCTCCTCTGCTCATGATCTTGTCATTAAAGCCTCTGGCTTGATGTATTTCTCTATAAAATAAACCCGGGACCGTATTCATAGAGGAAAATGCAAGCACGGGCTTTACCACGTATGAAAGGGACCCAGTGTAAAAAGAGCTTTCTTTGGCCTCTTGAGTTCGATGATGAGATCTCGTGGCCAGACAACATTTTTTGACTGGCAAGAGCAGAAACGACCGTCTTGAGTTACTGTTTAGTGAATGAGGGCCTTTGTTTCCCACAGAAGAATTAAAAACCTGTGGGCCTCCCCCATGCAAACAGGAATACATTTCACACAGCGGTGTTGGGATTAAATGACCGGATCATGAAAAAAGCCAGAACAATGCTCCCTCACGTTTTAATCATTGACCTGGCATTCCAGTTGAGACGGTTTTGCCGAACCTAGAAGGCTAGGTCAAGGGTGACCTTCCCCAAACGCTCTTTCCGTGTGCCTCTCTGCTCCGTTCTGTGTGTCTCCAAAGTAAAGGAAAATGGCCCATTTTTTGCTGGTCAGACCTGGAGATGGGAACACTGGAAGCTGGAAGGGGCCTCCGAGTGTCGCCGCTGCGCTGTCCCACAGGTGGGAAGTGAGGCTTGGAGACAAGACGCCCGTCTGTGGTCACACGGTCGGTAGCAAAGCTGGGACGGCCATGTCCACGACTGACTCCAGGTCGGCGTTTTTTTCTCCTGTGATAATTGGCCAATTGGACATTTCTGAAACTTCAAATGACCTTCCCCTTCTTCGAAGCGATTCCTGATACACATTGAGAAAGAGGGGCATGCCGTCCATGGCGAGAAATGGACGTAGTAAGATTGAGAGGTAGACAGCAGGACCAGAATCCCCTGGGTTCTCTCCTTATTCTGTCCCCGATCAGCAGGGCGACCTGGAGCCAGGCCCTCATGTCCCTGTGCCCTGTCCCTGCATCCGTGGGGGGGGGGGGGGGGATGTTGTCAGTGTCATGGGCTTCCTCCTAGAACCAACAGTAGTTGGGAAAGTGCTGTAGGGAGTTGCAGGTGCTGAGCAAAGGTAAAGTGTGAAAACTGCTGTTTGGTTCCATGCAAAGCAGGGGGAAATGGGGAAGAGGGTGAAGCGGTGCTCCCGAGCGAACAATGGTTTCTTAGGGAGGGAACCAGCCTTGGAGGTAGAGGGACAGATGCTGGAGCTGAGGTGCTTGGCCAAAGCAGGCAGCAGTGACAGTGTGGCTGCGGTCAGATGTGAATGGGAGACGGGGAACGAGTTGGGTGGCCGGCCGGACGGGTACGGCCGAAGGGCCCTTGATCCCACAAACCAGGTCACTTAAGTTGTCCATGCCTTGGTTTATTCCTTTGTAAAATGGGCCCACTGATGTGTGCTCTGAGGCAGAACGGGATCATCTATTTGAAAGCCCTTTGCAAAACGTGGAACAGGGCCCAGAGGCCATTGAGCTCACGGGGGAAGGGATCCTAGGATTCTGGGCTTAGCCAGAGAGTGGCTGTCAGTGATGGTGGGTAAGGTACAGGTTTCAGTTTCCGAATCTTTAAAAAGGGGCCTGGAGCAACAGGGCCCACAAGAACCTTCTGCCATGATGGAAATCGTCTTTGTCTCCTCTGACCAATACAGTCGTCCCTGGTGTGGGTATGCGGCCGAGGAACCCCATTTTATCTTTTTTAAAGTTTTTTTTTTTTTTTTTTTTTTTTTTTTTTTTTTTTTTTTTTTTTTAGTTTTTAGTTTTTTCTTAATGTTTATTTACTTTTGAGAGAGAGAGGGAGACACAACATCCGAAGCAGGCTCCAGGCTCTCAGCTGTCAGCCCAGAGCCTGACGCGGGGCTGGAACTCACGAACCATGAGATCACGACCTGAGCTGAAGTCGGACGCTTAACCGACTGCGCCACCCAGGCACCCCCAGTTTCTGAATCTTTAAATGAAGGTGCATCAAAAGATGATGGAGAAGAGACAACGAAAAAAATGACAAAAACGCCGTAACTATTGTTTTGCCCTTGCCTTACTACAGAGTGAGGATACACAGTAAGGCCCAGACCTTCCCAGTGGTATGCTTGGGGTTATCCAGGGAGGCTTATGGGGCATGCTGGGAGGATCCTTCTGGCAGGATGATGTATCAGGGAGCACAGCCACTGTGCTCTTGCTTCCCTTATCACGGCCCAGGGAGCACTGGGACAGTGCTCCCCTCTGTGCAGAACAGCATGAAGGGCGAGGAATGTCAGGGCTGGAAGGCACCTCAAAGGTCATCTAGTTCAACCGCCAGTCTGATGCTTGGCATTCTTCCGTGAATTCCTTGTCAGCCGAAACGTGGATGCCCCTTCCCGAGGTGGCCCATTTCATCTTTGGACCACAAAGACTGCAAGGAAACTTTATTCTGATTTTTGAAAGCTCTCAGGGTCCCAAGAATTAACATATACTTTTCCTCATCTAGAATGTTTCCTTATATCCCTACCTTTCCAGTCTCTGTACAACTACTTAAACCATTCATCAATAGCCACAGACTCTCAAAGTCCTTATTCCATGCCCCACACTGTCGTCCATGCTTTACAGATATTAGTTTAGGCAATCTTCTCAACAACCCTGGGAGGAGGGCATTGTACTGTTATTATCCCTATGTTACAGAGGAGCACATTGGAGCACAGAGAGGTTAGGCACTTAGCTCAGAGTGACACAGCTATTATGCTTTGGAATCAGGATTCGAACATGGGCCAGCCAAGGGGTCCTGCACCCTACTCCCGGGACTTAAAGCCTGTCCTGATCATGCCAGATGGAGCTGCCTTTTCCCTGGCCGTTGCCAAATGGCCCTTAGCACTTTCTACCTTGTGTTAAGCCTCGGTACCTGTGATTTAGCCTCGTTGGGGTCAACCAGGCAGAAGCCCTACAGAAAGCCGGGCCTGGAGAGATAGCGATCAGAATTGTTCGCCCAGCCCCGAGCGCAACATTTGCATCTCAAAGAAGCTTTGTGGTTTTCCACTGATTTCAAAGCTCTAACTACAGGGAAGGGCCCCATGGAATGTGCAACTTCGAGGGTTGACAAGGGGCTCCAGGCTGACCCTGGATCGCCTTCACCTCGGAGACGCGCACACCAAAGAACTCAGCGCCTTTCACCTTCCCTTCAGAGACGGTTGGAGAAACAGTTGTTTGATTTTGTTTTGTTTTTGCCTACAGCTGTTTGATGGCTTTGAGAAGGAAAGTGTCACTCGTGAGGAAGTCACGGATTATTACCTCCTGTCCCTGTCGGGGCCAAAAGCCGGGAGAGATGTCTAGTTTCTTCTCTGCAGCCCCATCTCCCGCGAGACTTGTGACTCTAGAGGGGACGCACCTCAGCACGGTGGTTGTTTTCTGCATCTACCTTTGCTTCTCCCTGGGTGTGCTTACTCAGGTCTCTCCTAAGGAAATCCTACCCTTCCCTGTCATCCCAGACCCAGTGGGAACAAGCCGAGGCCCCTCCCCCCACACTGAGCCTATGCGCCAGCCAGCACCCTGCCCCAGGGGCCCTCAGGGGGCTGCCTTGGTTTCTCCATGCATCTTTCCCCGGTGCCTGGCCCCCTGCACACCTCACTGCCAGTGTTCATTTGGGTTGAACCAAATCAAACTAAATCCCATTGAAACGGGTCGAATTGAATCTTTATTCCCGAGCTCGCTCTGTGGTACGACCGTGGGATGGGCAGACGAGGTCACTTCCTCCCTGCAGATTCTAAGCCAATGCATTCTTCCATTCCGAAACGTTCCTCCGCTTGTCCTGGAGGTAGCCAAGGGAGCCACTCGCCCAACCGGGCCAGCGGCTGGGCTTAGGAACTCGAAGTTCTCACTCCACCTGGATCTAGGAAGCCTTTGATAAAGATTTGACACCAGAGAATCTCTGTCCAGCACAAGCCATTTCTCTTCTGTGCCTACAAAGGATAAAGATCTATTTGTCTCTGTGTGTACGTTACAAAAAATGAATGGGGATTTAATTACAGCGGCTCATTTCCTAAAAGGAAGTCTTATTTACGATGCACCATATGTTTTGCCAGTGGTCATACCCCTGAGGGCCGGAGTCTTGTCAGATTTCCTTAGATAAGCGGGGTCAGCTTGCCTGGCCTCTGCCTGGGGACCTGGGAGGACAGGCCCAGGGTTCAAGGAAGTGGGGAGGAAGATGTAGGTGGGCTACAGAGCCCGGACCACCAGAGATCAGCCAGCAACCTAGGGGAGGCTGCCCTGGCTTCAGAGGATGGAACCAGAAGCTCAAACAATTTGTGACGATTAAAAATCGCCTGGCTTTTTTCATCTACTCAAGTGGCTCTTGAGGGGGAGAGAGTTTCTCTCTGATCCTTCCTTTTGCGGTTCTAATTCCCTCTCTGCCAGTTCTGAGCCAGCGCAGATGGCTTCCTAGGGCTCCCAGAACTTTCCGTCGAGATGCCCTGGCCAGCAGAGGGGCAGCTGGGGAGGGGGTCGGGCTCTGTCCCTGCGCTCATTCGTCCTTTGACTCTTTCCTATCTTTTCCCTTTGGTGGTACCCAGACTTCTAGATGCTGTGAAGCTGAGGGCGGGGTCAGATTTCTCAGCTGCGTTCTGATGCAGTTTCTGGAACCTGCTGTAGCACCCAACTCCGCTGAGGAGATTTATTAGTGGGAGACACCTCTGCCCACCCAGTTTTCCCTTTTCCTTCCAAGCGCCCCTCCCCTTTGCCAAATACTGCTTCTCTCCTCTTCTCTCTCCACTCTCTCTCCATCCTCCCCCCTGCATTGCCTGGATGTCGGACTCTGGGTGGTTTTCCTTCCAGCTCTAGCATTCACCTGCTGAGATCTTTAAAGTAGATCCCTTCTGAGCTGCGGAGTGGGGAGGCGGACACCATAGTCCCTACAATGTCCCTTCTAGCTCTCACACGAATCAGGCCAGGTAACGGGTGGTCCTGTCTTTTCTATTACATGGGTCTAGCAGATACCCACCTGCTCTGAAGCAGGAAGGAATCAGGCGAAGCCACCGGAAACCAAGCGGCCTCCCGGGACACGATGGACTTGATGGAAATTCGGACAGGATTGCCTGTCCTTGGACAGTGGTCCTGGAAGGCTCCTGATGCTCCCAGACCTGGGTTTTCGCTGGAAAAACAGGGATGGGAACTTGAAAGAGTGACTGACCGCTGGCTGGTGAAGGGGGAAAGTGCGCAAATCGTGAACACTTAACTCTGCTCAAAGGATGGAGATGACGGGTGCTGACTGCGGACCCCGCCACCACCCCCAGGGTCCTGGGGGCCTCCTGGAAGACAGCAGTTGACTTGTGCATCTCTCTTCGTCAGTGCTCACAAAGGAAGTGCTCGGGCTTGCCTGGAGCACCGCAACCAGAGCCTGCCCGCTTTCCTGCTGCGGCCCCCACGTCCCCCCACTCTCCCCCGTCCCCCCATGCCTCGTCCTGTCCCCGCACGCCCCCCAGGCCTCTGGACACAACCTCCCTCTGCTTTCCTGAGGGCCCAGGCCAGGCCTTTCTCAGACTCCATTTCCAGACTGTGGCTCAACCTTTCAGGCTTCCCTTCACGTGACTTCCAAGGAGGATCTCGGTGGGCTTCGGGGCCCTGTAAGCAGGCTTTCGGATTTCCTGGGACTGCAGGCTCCGTGGGGCTCTCTCAGCTCCCCCTCCCTGAGTAGAAGGTGATTTGTTCCCAGATGCCTTTCGCTAATTAGAAACCCCCTTCAGTTCTCCTGTTATGTAAGAATCCAAGGCACCACGTGACCCTCTGAAAAGCTGGGCTCCGTTTTAAACACGGATTTTTAGCCGGGATCAAATGGTGAGATTTTGGCGCCGCTCTGCAGCGGTGAAGCTGCGATCCCCTTCGCCCTTCCACCTCACCCTCTCCTGCCTTCTCCCCGGGCCTCACCCTGCGGTCAGTCACTGGCGCCCGGGCCTCCGCTTCTCCGGCTTCTCCGGCAGGGAGGCCCGGGCGGTGTGCGCGTGCAAGGGCGCGTGCATGTGCGTGCGCGCGCGTGCGCGCGTGGAGGTGTAAGGGCCGGCCGGAGGGTGGGGGCCCGCGGTGCGAGGCGGCCAGGCCGCATTTCTGGCTGCTCATTGTTCAGTCCCCGTCGCCATGGCGACGGGAGCAGCTGCTCCATTCTGGGCCTTGGCTTGGCTGTGCGGGGCGGCCCGCCCGCCTGTCTGCCCGCCCGTCCGCCTGCCCGGCCGTGGGAGCTGCCAGCAGCTCGCCCTCCCGCTGCCCACAGGCCCTGCCAGGCTGGGCGCAAGAAAGCGTGTTTACTAACACCATCCACACGGCTCCCTGGGCACCGCGGCTCTGCCCAGAAGATGTCAGGCCGAGGGCACCGGGAGGTGGGCCCGGAGCCAGGCTGTCTCCAGCCCCGGGGAAAACTGTCCCTGGCCGGCTGCTGCCCTGGCCTGCCGGCGGGGCCGGGCGAGGGGCTCCAGGCCTCCCGGCACAGCCGCGGCACTGGGGGGCTCCAGGCCCCCGGGAGGCCCTCCCTAGGGTGCCCTCCCGGCGGCCTCAACATTCGCGGCCTCAGCGCCCTCTCTCCCCTACGTCTCTCAGAAAGGCTGCCTGACGACAGGCCTGCTCCGGGAGGCCTTGTCGCTGCCCTGACTCGTGCAGCCCTTACGTCGGAATTAGTCGTGGCCACAGATACACAATCACAGAGCTGAAGGTGGCCCGGGAGACGTCTTAGGCGGGTGGTCTCATCGTGGGCATGGAGGAAACAAGGAAGACGACGGGGACAGGGGGATGGGAAGAGGTTCAGTTCTCAGGACAAGTCGTAGACAGCACAGGGGCCGCCTCCCTGCCCGGGGCCGCGTGCTGGTAACCACGCTGAACTAGAGGCCCAGCCCAGAGGGTTGATCAGAGCTCCCTGAGGTCCTGAGCCCTTTCTGCCCTTCGTCATCACCCTCCGCTCTCTTTCCCTTGTCCTTCTTCTCTCGTTAAGATCTCTCTAACCTCACTCTCTCTCGGTCCCCATCTCCCTCTGCCCCGCCCCTCCTTCTGCTTGTCTAAGGATACCTGGGCTGCGTGTGCGGGCGCGTGTGTGTTTCCTGCCTTTGGCCGGGGAAGGATGTTCCTCCTCTGAATCTCTCCCTCAGCATCCAGCCCCCTGTGGATGACAAGTTACCCAACTGTTGAGTCTGAAGCGTCAGAGCCAGGGGCCATGTGACCTTGACCTGCGTGCACCCCGTTCTTCTCCCCTACCACACCCCTCCCAGGCTTCTCTACCCTGCTAGGAATCTTCTCTGTGTTCTTCTGATGGTCCACTGCCCTCCAGCTAAACACAGTTCCCCCAGTGGGTGTCACACTGCCTGATCTCTCGCCATTATTTCCTTAGATTCGTGGTGAATCAACTCTGCAGGGTTTGGTCAACTCTCTTCTGTCGCTGCCTTCACTCAGTAAGCATCTGTTAAGTACCTGTCCTGGGGCAGGGACTAGGAATGGGATGTCAGCCAAAGAGGACCCAGACTTCCCAAGGCCACGTTGTCTACCCCCGGCTCAGCTTGCTTCCTGGCCCCATTCTGTCCCTTGCCTGTGCTGAACTCGGGTCTGCCCCTTCGGGCTTTTAAGGCACCCGTGCCACCACCCCACCCCCCGTGAGGGGCCGACGCAGGCTCTCGCATTTGCATGCAGGCCAAGGAACGGCGGCGAGGGCGCCTTCTCTTTCAGGGTTTTGTGCCTCAAATCTGATCTGGGCTGTGGACCGCGAGGTTGCCTGTGTCCCGAGGAAAGGGAATCTCCGGCCTCAGCAACTGGATGGGGAGAATAACTTTGGGAGATTTCCAGGTTCCTGCGTGGTCACCTGCGGTCCCCTTGAGGCCAGCCCTGCCGTGCATGGACCTATAGAGCATAAGTCTCTAGGGTGATGCAGAGGGCTCCCCTATGGGCAGTCCTGATAAGAGTGTAGGAGATAGGAAAGGGGTCCAGTCCGTGAGGAACCAGCTACGTTGGCCTGGGAAGTAGTGCTTGTGTGTTAACCATCGGCCCCGTGTCCACTGTCCTCTCTACGCTGGGCGGTACGTCGTCCCCTCCAAGCCTTTCATTCACTCCTCACAGAGACTCTCTGCAGCAGAAGTGAACGACCTGGGTTTGGAGACAGGAAGGTGAGACCCGGTTTCTGAGACCTGCCCAGGGCGACCAGCCGTGGACCAGAAAACTCAGCTCTATTCGACCGAGAAACTCACCTCTCTTTCCCGATTCATCCTCCCCCGCCCCCCCCCCCAGATTTTGGGGTGTCTCTTCTAAACTGTGACCTTCAGAACCAGTTGCCAGTGGCGAAGTCAACAAAGGTGTCCTTAATGACTCCACTCCACAACCACCCCAGGCTGCCCCATCCCTTTCTGGCAACCAAGAGCAGCCTCCTGCCTCTAAGCCTCCACGTCGGCCTGTCCCTAGCTCATTTCTCAGGTAACTGCTAGGAGAAGAATCCTAAAAGGCACATTGCTGAGAAATGAAATGGAATAAAATGATAACGGAAAGAAAGATGAAGGCATGAAAGACAATAGCGACCCAGCACGTTTGATGTGACCCCCACTTACGGGAAATCATATAGGTGAGCACATCTATGTCTAAAAACATTGAGATGCATGGAGAGAGACAGAGACAGAGATTTAGGCTTATGTCCCGTGTTGTGGATGCCATTGATGTGTAGTCAGGCACTAAGTTCACCTGAGGAACAAGCCAAACATGATTCTTTTCCAGTTGCGAGTCAACAACCTCCCCCGGGTTGGTGGTGGGGGTGTGTGTGTGCATGCGTGCGTGTGTGTGCACGCACGTGTGTGGTAAACGTCGGAGTAAAAGAGAAAGCCACGGAAGGATCTATTCCAGGTTGTTAACAGCAGTGATCCAGGGTTGGGGGAAGAACGGAGGGAGAGTCGGAGACAAAAGACTGGCTTTTTCTCATTTATCTTTATATCATTTCGCTTGTTACAACACACACACACACATACACACACGTTACTTCAGCAACTTAAAGCTAACTAAATTTTTAAAAGACCCAAATCTGATTATGTCTCTTGTTACTTAATATCCTTCAATAGCTCCCCATTGCTCCTGGGATATCATCCAAATTTGACATGGTTGGCAGGGCCTTTCATAATCTGCCTCCTGTCTGCTTCTGCCTCCTCACGCCTCACCATGCCAGGTCACAGTCTGGGCTCCAGCCAAACTGAATTCCACTCAGTGTCTTTGCTTGGCCTCCGGCTTCCCATCACCATTTCCTGCACCTAGAAGCCTCTCTCACATTTCCCGCCTTGCTCCCCTCCCTGTGCGTTTCACAGAAGGGCGTCGTGGCCGTGTTGTGTTCACCGAGGGGCCACTTTCCCAGGGTGTGGGGAGGAGAGGGAGTTAGGGACGATGTCTGACAAGAGGTTTCAACGGCACTGGGACTTGTTCTGTTTCTTGCTAGAGAGACTGACCCGCTGGAGAATGGTGGTGGAGGAGGCTTGTGCGTTGACATGCTTGGCCTCCCAGATCTCCTTGCCAAGGGCCCGTGCCCTCTGTTCCCTTCTGAGTGCACAGGACCATTTCAGAGTCCCACCGCTGGGTGAACCCAGGGTCAAGACAGGCAGTGTCTCTGGCTTTTGACACTGGTGACTTCAATGTAAGGCAACTGTTAGTGTTTGGAAATACGAGCCAAAGACAAGTTGAAAAAGACCCCAAATACTCGCAAGGAGGAAAGCTTTGTAAGGACTTGGGCAGATGGGCCCAGGAGAGAAGAGTCAGGGGCATTTTGGTGTTTTCTGATTGAAGATGTGAGAAGGCTTCCCCAAGAGAAATCACACTCCCCCTGAAGACAGGATTCAGAGTCCTCTGGTCTTTGGCTGGTGCCCTTAGACAAACCGTTGCCCTCTCTGAATCCGAGTCTCCTCCTCTGTGTATTCTTTAAAAGTGCTTCCGTCTCTTAAATTGTTAGAATCTCTTTCCTAGAACTCACAATTCATCCCCATTGTGACTGAAATGCCAGAGTCATAAGTGTAACATTTTCAGTAGAAAAAGATTAAATTAAAACTAATACTTTGCACTTTGATGCACAAACCAAAATGATCAACAGAATAACACAGCTTGACAGCAAAACCCATAATTTAAACAAAGATGTGTGAAATCAAGAAATGCCGAGCTGACCTTACCCAATTCTGTGTGTGTGCGTTTTTAAAGCACTGGTTTTTATATATTTTAGCTGCTATTATTTGAACCAAGCTGGCATCATGTGTAGAATTGGGAGTTATTGTAGTCAGTGTATAAACTGAAAGAAATCAGCCCAGGGGACCCAGCTTTCATGCTTATTTATGGGAAAATGCTGTTTAACTAACCTTGAAGTAAAATCTTCTGAAAAAAAAAAAAATCTTTCTTTTGCCTTGCAAAGACTTTCCCCTGAAACACAAAAGGAAAGAAAATGAGATTTAAAAAAAAAAAATCAAAATAAGTTTATGTGCAAAGAATCATTTTCTTCCCTGTTAATTGGGTATATATGTGAACTTGAAATTATAAAGAGGCCATGTTTAGTAAAGTAGCTGGGTGGGGGCGGGGGGGTCAGGGAGATCCCCGACAGCCTGATTCTTGTGCCCAGGAAGACTTTGGGAGGGATCCTTCCAGGAAAGTTCACCAAGGACTTTTCTTTCTTTCTTTCTTTCTTTCTTTCTTTCTTTCTTTCTTTCTTTCTTTCTTTCTTTCCTTTCTTCTTTCTTTCCTTTTTGGAGGCTAGGGAGCGTCTCAATGCACTCACACTACCGGTTGAGCCACATTCTCCAGAGTCTCTTATACCAACAACTGATTCCAGCAGGTTCTCCAGCTTCATGCTAGTAGCAACAAGAGTTTGTGAACTGGAAAGGGACTTAGAAATAGCCTGAGCCTTAATTTACAAGAGAGGAAACAAAGCCCAGAGAAGAGAGGGAAATGCCGAAGGAAGAGACCCAGGGAACTCACACTGAGCATCGGGCTCTCCTCGACTTCGCGCAGTGGACGGTGAACTCCAGGCTTGATGGGGGCTCCGGCTGGGGAAGATTTCCTGTCATCTTTCACTGGGAAGAGGGCTTCGGTGTCACTGTGTCGTGATGAGGCCCAAGGTTTTCCGTGGAGGCCGCAGGCCAGAGGGATGGGTAGGGGAGACCCTGGGTAGGAAACGCTGTGCAGAGCAAGGGTCAGAGTTCACATCTTCTGACTCCCAGCCCCGTGGACCCTGCTGTCTTGCCTTCGACACCATGCCTGTGATTTATAGGTAAGGACCCGTTCAACCCCCTTGAGAAAGCTGATGGGGGAAGACCCCATCCTCTGTGTCCGCGTGGTAAACGGATGCTTCTCTGGCCCTGTGAACAGAAAGGTGAGGCCACGATGGGATCCGAGCCGTGGTCAGCGGCTTGTCCCCAGGGCCCCCAGCGTGCCCAGGCCTGCGCCCAGCCTTCAGAAGCCCCTTAAGACAAAATGCGGGATCTTGAGGATATTTGGTCCCCAGGACCCATTATTTCTTACAACACACCGTCTTGGGAGACGGAAAGAGACGATAGAAGGGGCCCATGGTTTGGCTCTGGGTGACTTGGGTGAGCTCCTCAATCCTCGCGGTCCCCAGTTCTGCATCCGGGAAACGTAGGGAGGAGGGTCTTCCTCAGGGGGCTGTTGAGAGGTGGATGGAACCAGGCAGTGCGTGTGAAGCAGCAAGCCCTGGCCCGGCGTGTGTGTGCCCCTGGCGCCCCCACCCGCACTGTAGTCCCGCTGGGTCTTACTGTCCCCTCCCGATCTCGCCTCTTCCCCTGACTCGGGGGCCACACCTGGCCGCTGAAGCCTTGGATGCCGCTCAAAGGCCCCTACTCGGGGAGACTCGATGCAGCCTTTCTTTCAAAGGGAACCACGGCGTCCACCAGGCCTCCGCGTGGCTCAGGTGCTATGCCTCACTGGCCTCTGCCTTGCTCAGCAGTGAAAAGGAAGTGGCCGTAAGTTTGAATGACGGTTTTTTCACTTCACGACTAGGGGACCATGGCCCACTTGCTTCCACACCTCCTGCGTCTTTCTCCTTTACAACGGGAGGAGACCACGGATGACATCTCGAGGCTGTTCTGGAAATTAGGACACAATCCTACGTGAAACGGCACAGCGCCTGGCCCGTGGCATTCGCTCGCCGCGCAGTGAACCGTCATTATTCCTGTTAGATCGCAGGCACTCGGAGCGGGGAGCCTGCGTCCCGCTTGCTTCTCTCTTAGCCTGTGTTGGGTGTGGAGTTAGCGCTTAGCACAGCAGGTTGGACAGAGCACAGCAGGTTGGATGGTGGCTTGGAGGGGAGCCAGGCCCTGGAGTCGGCAGTGTCCAGGAGAGAGACCCAGCCTCAACACCAGCCTCGGCCGTGGGATTAGCCTGACCCCTGTGTGAGTCGTAGCCCTGACACTCACCCACCGTGCGATGTTAGGCGGTTCAACACGTCCCAGGTTTTTGTCGACCTGCAACGGAGCTCATCATACCGGCTTCAGTTGTGAGACACCGATCCCTCGGCAGGGACCACTGAGCAGCATCTTGGGTGCGGAGAGTGAGGATGGTGGTATTTGAGGCTTCTGCAGGGGGATTCCAGTCCCCGTCTGCGTGAGGGCAGAGCCGTCCTGAGACGCAGGGGGCAGGTGACGCGCCGGGCTCTGTGCGGCATGTTTCCTCCACCATTTGGCGTGAGGGACACGAATACAGTTGTCCCTGCACAACTGTAACCAACAATCTGCTGATTGTCTTCTAGGCACCCCCGCCATGCGACAGGTGGTCCTCTACCGCAGTGGCAGGACTGTGGGGGTCAGAATAAACCCGAGGTGCCCCGGGGCCCAGGCTGGAGAAGGGACAGAAGCCAGTGGAGATGATTGCAACAGGCGTTGTGACGACCTTGCTTACAGAAAAAGCTGACCATTGAGAACTGGGGACCACCTGACGGAGGATAATATTCCCTTAGGCCTCGGGGCGCCTGGGTGGCGCA
>NW_024412419.1:12332101-12396260 GCF_014898765.1 Herpailurus yagouaroundi
TGTCTTTCCTATTAACCAGTGAGCTTCTGAGGACCCCTCCTCACTGTCACAGAAGCAGGAAGAAAGAAGTGAGAGAAGTCGAGAAAGATTGGGGGTGGGCACAGTTAGGAGGGGACAAGGAAGACAGAGGCCCTGAGGGCAAGGAAGGGAGGGAGGGAAGGAGGCCAGGAAAGGAAGAAACAAAGGGTCTGGGGAGGGAGCAGTCAGTGACTTCACTCTTCTGGGCCTCACTTTCACATCTTTAAGATGGGTATGGAAACGTCCCTGCCCAACAGCTTCATAGTTAGGACCAAAAAGAGAGTCAAGAAAAAGCATTGAGCCATCTGAGAATAATCTCGGGGATACTGTCAATTAGTACGAACCAAAGAAATCCCCCAGTGTGTACCACGGTGACAGCTTCTTTGTTTGGTGGTTCTTGAGACAATTCGAGGTCAGGTATGTAACATCTCCAGCATCCTGCCTGCCTGTAATAGGTGCTCAACAGGAAGTGGTTATATTATTTCAGTGATTATTATTATTGACCTTTTGAAGGCACGTCTACCAGGAAAATCTGACTTCTAAAAAGTATTTTTAATGTTTATTTATTTATTTTTGAGAGAGAGAGAGAGAGAGAGAGAGAGAAAGCTGGCATGAGTGGGGGCAGAGCAGAGAGAGAGGGAGATACAGAACCTGAAGCAGACCCCAGGCTCTGAGCTGTCAGTACAAAGCCTGAGGCAGGGATCGAACTCACAGGCCACAAGATCATGACCTGAGCGGAAGTCGGACACTCAACCGACTGAGCCACCCAGGAGCTCCAGGAAAATCTGACTTCTAGCCTTGGCCCAAGTTTGTGAAAATCTGGCCTTCCTTTCTGCAGACCTCTCTGGGGTGTCAGACCCTGAGCTAGGCCTTGGGGACACAAAATGCAAGAGAACACTGTCTTTGCCGTCATGAATTTATGTGCAGTGAAATCACAGCGTCAGGAAATGCCAGAGCGTTTGGGGCCCTGGAGTCACCTGGCTCGACCGTCTCCTTCTCCAGGTAGAGAGGGTTGAACTCCAGAGAGAAGCAGCCAAGGGCCCCTCCGCCCAAGGTCGCACCTTCCCTGACGGCAGAGCCAGAAGGCAGCTCATTTCTGAGCGATAGTGTCCAACTCGCTCTGCCAAAATATGGGGAGTAACAGCAAAGGTCGACGACCAAGGCAGAGGACACACGTGACCACCGTGCCCAGGGGGCGGAGAAAGGAGGAATTTCCCCATTTGTCTTTTAAGTCATTTCTGAGCTGCTTTTCGGAATCAGGCATGCATTTCAGTTTGGTCCTCGTGGTGCTTGGCTTTTGCCATCAACAATGGCACAATTTTTGCAAATTAACTAAAACACGCTAAAGTTGCAGCAAGCTCTAAGGATCGCCTGGAAAGCATTCCGTGTCGTAATGCGTAGTCATTGCTCATAATACGTTCAAAATGCGCTCCTTGGAACCCCAGCTTGAAATACCCAGAGATCAATTTTCAATAGGCTGGCAAATAGACGACTTTAAACATTATTCATAGAAACGGTGTTTATTTAATCTTTAATGCCACCTAATGCATTTCGGTCAAAGTTATCAGTTCATGTTCAGGCTTTATTGCGTGGAAAATGGATGTGCTATTAATAAGTCAATACAAATACAAATATGGTTTCAATTGGAAATCATTAGGTTGCATTAAATGGCAAATGAAATCCATAGGAAGGATTTGTTTTATTTTGTTTGTAAGGAGGGAAAGGAGCCCTGAGAGGCATTTCTCCGCTCGGTAATGAGGAGGAATGATTGGTTTCCACGGAGCGGTGGATTACAGCGGAGGCCCTCGCTCTATGCTCAGGTTGGAAACCGGGGAGGTGCCTTTCCCCGCACAGCTCTTGGCTGCTGTGGGCCCAGCCCGAGCGCAGCTTGCTTTGGAGATTCAGCGGGAGTCACCCAGGACGGGGTGGCGGGGGTGGGGGGAGCAGAGCAGAGACCCCTTCCCCTCCCCAGCGCTGGCCCTGGTGGACCTCAGCCCCCTCCTGCAGTCGGGCCAGCGCTGTGGGGCCTCTGACCTGGGCTCCTCTACTCTTCTGGCTCACCACAGCCCCTGTGAAAGAGCCTGCACACGTCTTTACCTGATTAGAAGCTCATTATGAGCACACAACAGCCCTCGGTGACCAAAAGCAGGGCCTTTGTTGAAGAGGAGATTCCTGGGTGAATGCAGTGGCGCGAGTGACCCTCAGGCCTTTTTAGTGAGATGGGAGCGGAATTTGAAGCTGAATAGATCTAAGATTCAGGCTCTGGTCCCTCCATCCATTATTCCCGTGACCTGGGGAGAGGGACCGGGGTGGTCTGCTCTTCGGCAGAGTCCGGGCCACTCTGTGAGGTGACGTGTGCCAGCTTCTGGGCCCGGAGCAGGGCCCCACCCACATTCACGTCCTCTTCCCACCCGGGGAAACTCTGCTTCCGTGTGTGTGTGTGTGTGTGTGTGTGTGTGTGTGTGTTTTCTTCCTGAATCTCGTCCTTTGTCTCACTCCAGTGCAAGGAACATTCAGGACGGAACCAAAATAGACAGAGAGACGTTCGGTGCTTCCCTAGTAGTTTTGATGAACGATGTCTATGTTGAACTCGTCGAATGCCGCGGTGACGATGTCTCGCCTGAACTCGGTGGCGAATCTGCTCTTCCCGCTAGGTGCCAGGGAAGCGCGAGCCTTGTGTGCCGCCAGACCCACAGGGGCCCCATCGCTGGGAATCCCTGGGTTGTTTCTGTGTTTCAGCGAGCGGGTCAGCTCGGACCAGAGGTTCCCCCCTCTGGCCACCAGGTGCTCTCCGTAGTTTCCCAGCTGTGAAAATGCGCATGTTGGATGGCCAGTCAGGCTCTAGAAAGTTCCAGCAGAGGTGACTTTCGAGGCACACAGTTGCTGAGGAACTTGCTCCCAGTAAAGAGAGGATCTGACAGCCAGAGGGACTGTGGTCCTTTGGGTCCATCCCCAGCAGTGGTGCTCCCGATGATAGTTAGCCCTGGGGAGGCAGGGAACCTTCTGAGCAGTTCAATCTACTCAGATTAAAAAAAAAAAAAAATGTCAAGGATCTAAATGCTTTAGCTCAATTTGTTCTTCCATCTCCATTTCACAGGTGAGGAAAGTGAGGCACAGAGAGGTGAAGCACCTTCCCAAAGGTCACACAGCAGGGAGTGGTAGAGCTGGGGTCTTGCTCCAGAGTCCCACCTCTTAAAACACTATTCCACTTCGCATGGTGTAAACATTCGCTTCCAGGGGCATCTGGGTAGCCCAGTGGGTTAAGCATCCGACTTCGGCTCAGGTGACGATCTCATGGTCCGTAAGTTCTAGCCCCGCATCGGGCTCTGGGCTGACAGCTCAGAGCCTGGAGTCTGCTTCGGATCCTGTGTCTCCCTCTCTCTCTCTCTGCTCCTCCCCGCTCATGCTCTGTCTCTCTCGTCTCAAAAATAAGTAAACATTAAAAATAATTAAAAAAAAACAACAACATTCACTTCTGCTCAGGGAGACGGTTCACTTCTCAGAATTCTGGTGGATCTAGGGCAGCTCTGCCCAGGGCAGGGCCCTATGACCTCGCCAAGCCCCTCGGTCTCTTTGAGTTCAGTGTGTTCATTTCAACTACCTGGAGGGATCGGATGAGGACTTAGAAACTGGGAGCAATGTTACTAAATGTCTACCATAATGGCTGCTATTATGATTTCATTTTAAGAGAAAGAAAAGCCCCATGCACTTTCTTGCTGGGGGTTTGCACTTGGTGGTACCCGAGTGGTGATTCTCGGGGCAGTGTCCCTCGAAGTGGGGGGGGGGGCTCACACCCAACCGTGCCAGACCCCCTCTTCAGCGTGGTCATGAGTTTCTTGTGGTCTGCCCGTGGCCGGGCCACGAGACCTGCTGAGTCAGCACCTCCTAGCAGAGCTGTGGAGTCAGGGAGATCTGGATTCCAATCCCGACCCTCCTTCTTCCTGGGCGCAGCACCCTATACTCCGGTGAGCCTCCGTTTCTGGAGCTAGGAAATGTTTAGAAGCCCATTTGCCTTGCTGAGTTCTTGTCAGGATTAAGGGAAATCATACCGCTGGTAACCAGAACACCTGACACATGGTAAGAATTCAGCAGTGGTGGCTGTGCATGCATTTTTCACCCACTTTGCAAAATCTGTGCTCTGTAGTGCTGAAATCTTTTCCTCTGGGCCTTCCACTCGATGCTTCTTGTCCCTCCCCTGGAGACCACACAGCTTAAGACTAATCCCTCTTCCACATGACAGCCCTCAGGCATGTGAAGGCGGTTTGTGCTGCCGTCCTGAATGTTCTCTTCCCCGAGCAGAGCAGCCCAGGGCTTTGACTGTTTTTCCCGTGCCCGATTCTGCTCATTTTGTCAGACTGTGGTGCTTCTCAGAGATATTACCCGTTCAGCATCTGCGCGGTTGAGTTTTCTTTTTCAGATTGTGGTCAAACCCGGGATGTTTTCAATAATCCTGAGGCCTGGGAAGAAAGCGGGGATCAAATACTGTGTTTGCAGGGGGGCAGCCGCTGACCTGCTGAAAGATCCCGAGCACGACCCAGAAGCAAAATGACAGCCACTGCTTTTGCTTGACCTCTGGGGAACCAGAGAGTAATTTAGGGCTTGAAATGTGGGATGCAAATGAGCGTCTGCCTCCTCTTTGGCTTCAGGAAAATGGCTTTCATTTTCCGAGGTGATTACAGTAAATCACACCTGGAAGAGAGAATCTAGAACGGTGTCTCAAAGCGCCATGAATTAATGGACGAGTACTCGACATACACGCGCATGTCTTGGGAGCAGAGAAGGATGGAGACGGGGAGAGAGGGTATGTAATAGATTAATTAGGAACAGAAAATAGCTTGGCCCCCCCGCCCCACCCTTATTGTGACAGTTTCTGAGTGCCTATGTCATAAGTATAGGAATAATATGGACGATCGTTAACACTCACTGTACCTGGGGTTTCTAGAATAGAATATATTATCCCGATACAACTTTCATAGATACTGAATAGCAGCGACAGCTTCCTGTGAGTCTCGGAACATACCGTGAATTAACGTGAGGTGAAGCCAAATGAAGAACGTGAACCGGGCGATAGCTTCTTTTCTAAAAAGAGGGTCTGGTGTGTGCCTGACTGCTCAGGATGAAATGTAAAAAGAGAGATGTTAGAGGACGCTAGACAAGGGAAGCGTGTTTCACATTCTTCACCTGGAGTCCAGAGAGGGGCCAGGAAATTGATATAAGGGCAGCGATAAGTCAGGGGAAGAAAAGTTCAGTGAATGAGGATCATTTAACCCAAGAAGGCCAGCCCAGGGGGTCTAATCACAATGTTGGGGGACGTGAATGGGTGTCATTCAGAAGAGAGCCGTGCTTCGTCTCTGCGGGCTGAGAACAGATCAGGCAGGGAAGGAAGGAAATCGTAGCACCAAGAGCTAAGGTGAGCATCAGTGAGCAGGTTCTGGGACCAAGGCTGGTCATCCACAAAGGATTATTTAGGGAGTCAGGAAATTGCTTTGGCTAGAAATTTTCTAACTTCAGACTCGTCTTTCCAGAATGATAGAGCTGGAGTCCTGCTGGGAAGGGAATCAAGTGACTTTGATTTTTTGTCTCCGTGGAATTTTCCTGCCATTCCCTCATTGAGAATGTCTCCCAGCAGTCAGGTCGGCGGGGACCTGAGGGGTTTCCTAAGGAAGGGGACTGATGGCACTTCTTAGGAGCTGGCAGCCACAGGCGAACCACGCAGGGGCTCTGGAAGAAAGCGCACTGTCCCGGGGTCTCCCGCAGAAGGGATTTCAGATTCAAGGGGGCAGGCCCAGGCTTCTTTGCTTCCGAGCTGATTCCATGCTGTTCAGCTCCAAAAGAAATTGTAAAACTCAGAAGTAAGGAAATGGGTCTTTGGCTTTTAGTCACTGTTTTCTTCTTGGTAACTCAGAGAGAAAAGACAAGTTAGCTTTCTAAATAATTTAACACACACACACACACACACACACACACACACACATGCACACATGCACACACACACACACACACACACACATATATACACTTACATAATTGGCATTGCATCTCCCAGAGGGCACGGGCTGGGGACCCAGCGAGGCCTGGGACTGACTCCTGATTTTACCCCTTACCAGCTGTGGGACCTCAGGAAAACCCTATTTGACCTTTGATTGCTTTATTTACAAAAAGAATGAAAACAATGTACCTATCTTTCAGCGTTGTTCTTAGGATTAAATGAAGTACCCTATGTGACAGTTTTGAGGTCTGATGCCCAGTGGTTTCCTTGAAACACTCTAAAATGGTTTCCTTTTCTTTCTTTCTTTCTTTCTTTCTTTCTTTCTTTCTCTTGAAAATTCATGTGTGACAGATATGGTAAATGCTTATAGGGAATGCTGGAAAAAGTTCATGGCTCAGCCATGCCAGAAAGCACAGAGACTTCAGATTGAGAGACTGAACAGATGATTAAGCACATGTATCTATATCCATATAGATTGTATATATATGCATTGATTAGATATGTTAGCACCCACGCGTCTCTATGATTCTGTGCGAATACAACAATAGAAACACAGAAACATCTCCTCCAATCTCTTGTAGTTTCAGAAGCGGCCTAGAAAAACTGGTTGACATGTCCCACGTGGCTGGTTCCTGGCCTATATAAATCAAGAACTGGTCTTCTGGCTCCCAAGGGCAGTCTTTCCTTCTACTCACATACATGCATGCACACGCATGCACACACACACACACACACACACACACACACACACCCCACGCTGCTTTCTATTCTTCCCAAAATGACATCTGGTCCGGAATCACATTGCACAATGTGGTTTATCCTTTTTCTCTTTCTGCATGTTCTCCATTACTCCTGCTGCCCAAGTGTTTGCACTGTGAGTTTGCCCGCTGGACTTTCTCAGAAGAAGCGAATAATGGTGAGCAATGGGTCAGGCCCTCTGGGGTGCGGGGCCTTTTCTGCTACGGGGAGCAGAGACGTGCTGGGTTTCAGAACAGCCCAGGCCTTCATGCCCCGAGGTATCCAGAACCCTTCTGGTTTCTCTTTAACACACCAGTGCTCTACTATAAAAACTGTCTGTAACCAAAGTCAGTTTTGGGGGCGTCTGGGTGGCTCAGTCAGTTAAACGTTCTAATCTTGGTTTTGGCTCAGGTCACCATGAGTTCAAGCCCAGCATCAGGCTCTGTGCTGAAAATGTGGAGCCTGCCTGGGATTCTCTCTCTCCCTCTCTCTCTCTCTCCCCCTGCCCTGCTCTCACTGTCATTCTCAAAATAAATAAATACACTTAAAAAAAAGTGAATGTTTGGCAAAACTGGGGTCCACTTGCTTTAGAGGCAGATGAGTGTGGACTGGGTAATGGAACTGGGTGTGAGGTTCATGCACGAGTGTCCTCGGCAGCACACTAAGCTGTGGCCCTTGAGAGTTTTAGGAAGCCCAGCACAGCCTTCCCGCCTCATGTCTGGGGCCGAGCAGGCCCCCGAGGCCACACCCACCACACGACTGAGCCTTCCTGGAAAACAGGGGCCATCTCTTCCTTGATCAGAGGTTCTACCAACAAGGCTAATAACAACTCCCATTTGCTGAGCACGTCTGAGAAGTTCTGCACTAAACACACATTATTTCATTTAATCTCTTGAGAGAGAGAGAGGGAGAGTGTCCCCACAACAATCCTCAGAGGGTGGTAGTTTAAAGTCAGGAAACTGAGGCTCAGAGAGATTAAGTGATTTTCCCACAGATTTAAAATTCAGGTCCTTGTATCTCCATTAAAACAACCCTAGTTTCTTTGCTCATGCCCAGACTCAGGGCTTCTAGAAAAGTCAGACGGGCCTCACAGTGAGAGACAAACAGGGCTTGGGTCCTCATGATATCTTCTCATCTCTCTAGTCCACCGTGTACCCACCAGGCGCCACCATCTTGTGGGTGGGGAGGTCCTTCCGTGGTCTCAGAGGGACTCATCGAGGGTAGAGGGGTGGCTGTGCCCTCTGTCACCTTCCCCAGCAAGTTCAACGTGTTCCCATAGAATGTAGTCTTATGGATTTTTTTTAGCCTGAATGACCTTCGAATTAAAATCACTCAGTCAGCACATATTTTGGGACTAGATTTGGCTTCTTTTAATTTTTTTTTTTCAACGTTTATTTATTTTTGGGACAGAGAGAGTCAGAGCATGAACGGGGGAGGGGCAGAGAGAGAGGGAGACACAGAATTGGAAACAGGCTCCAGGCTCTGAGCCATCAGCCCAGAGCCTGACGTGGGGCTCAAACTCCGGACCACGAGATTGTGACCTGGCTGAAGTCGGACGCTTAACCGACTGCGCCACCCAGGCTCCCCTAGATTTGGCTTCTTAAAGGAAGTGGTGGTGCCTGATTCGTCCTTGTGTCCCACTGTCTGACACATAGCAGAACTTCAGTAAATGTTTGTTCAGAGAATGAGGAAGCATCTTCTATGTGCCAGGCACTGGACAAGGACAAGGGGGAATAGAGATGAATAAGATACAGACCCTCCTTCCGGGAGCCCAAATCCTAGGTCAGAAGAGGTAATGCTATGGCTTGAATGTTTGTGCCGACCCCCACATTCCCAGGTTGAAGTCTCAAAGGGATTGCCTCTGGAGGTGGGGCTTCTGGAAGGTAATTAGGTTAAGAGGGTGGAGCTCTCAGGGATGAGATCAGTGCCCTTGTAAGTAGAGGATGATGGGAAGACACAGTGAGAAATCTGCAAGCCTGGAAGAGGGCTACACCGGAGCCCCACTGTGCTGGCACCTTGACCTCGGCCCTGCAGCTCCCAGAGCTGAGGAGAAAGAAACCATTTTTGTTGTTGAAGCCATCCTGTCTGCAGTCTTTGCTACAGCAACCCAAACCGACTAAGGTGAAGGCAAAGCTGCATTTGCACACGGAAAAGCCGTTAACAGTGCATGACCCACGTTAGAGGTCGAGTGAGTTTTACTGTCAGAAAATTCAAAAGAGAGAAAGATGCCCTGGGGTCAGAAGGCTCCTGACAGATGTGAGGAATCTGGATTCATATGGAGGTCTAATTTGTGCGGCAGGATCCTAACCAGAGGAAGAACTTTTTGGTATTCAGAGCCGTAAAGCAGAGTTGCAGAGGCCTATGGGGCAGGAATCTTTCTCGGTTGCTGGCAGGATTCAGGAGACTAGAAGGTTGGAAACAGGGTGTGTGTGTGTGTGTGTGTGTGTGTGTGTGTGTGTGTGTGGTGTCTTCTTGCACCAGGAGAGAGATTGGACCTAATGATTTCTTCTGTGTCTCTGTTTCTAGTTCCAACATTAAGTCAGGGGAACCCTTTCCAGCTTCTTGTTTAGAACCCAAACCCAAACCAAATACCAGTATCCACAAAATGAAATCAAGGACTCTTCTAGAATGGTGACTAGAATTCCCTCATGCTTATTTCCATTCTCTGCTGCATCTCCTGTAAAATTCTCAACCCCAGATGGGACTTGGGAAGGGGCAGAGAACCTACATCCTCATAGACGCATGGACTCTGGGGGCAGCTCTCAGAGCTGGTTGCTCTCGCTTCTAGAAGGATATTGGAGCTCTCGTGTGCCTCCGAAGGATCTGCTCTGTTGGAGCAGTCCTATGGGATGTGGGTCCGGAGCCTGGTGAGTGGGGGCTCCTAGGGGGACATCAACGCCCAGGTCCCGCGGGACCACTATGCGTTCTGTGAGAGCATCACTCACGGAGGTCACTCCTTCCATGGCTCCTTTGCAAGTGTCCCATCTGCCCCTCCCAGAGGAACGCTGGGGGCCCTGGGGGCCCTCCCACTGAGAGGTGGGTCTGCATTGTACAGGTGAGGGATGGAACCTTGTGCGATTAAGTACATTCGCCCAAGGTTCCAGATTGAGTGTGGGGTTAGGTTTGGGGACAAAATCAAATCATCTCAAAAACTCTATATTCAGAAGGACACACCCCTTCTAAAAACCCAACACGCGAACATTTGCCCAGGGCCGATTTCCAGGTGGAGTCACCGAAAGAGACCATGGTCAGACGTGAGATGAGGTGAGAGGAGATGAAGTGAACGAGGAAGACACCGCTGGAATGCAGAGGGGCCTGTCATCCACAGCAGCTTCAGAGAGGACAGAATTATTTGTTGTTGGGTGAATAGTGAAAGGGGTCACATGGCGGGTGGCGAGTAGTAAAATGGAGATCCTGGGAGACTTCTTGGAGGAGGCAGCGTTTGAACAAGATCTTGAAGAAAGGGCTCAGCAACTGTCCATCTGTCCCTCTCGGATGAATGAATGAATCTATTTTTCATTCATCGATTCATCACTTATCAAACTTGAGTTCCTACCATGTGCCAGGCACATTTCCATACATTCCTGGTTTAATTATAGTCCTTCTGTCAGGTAGGTAACAGTATATCCCAAATTTACAGATAAAAACGCTGGCTCCAGGCGACAAAATTCTTCTCCTTTTACCCCATTCTGGTTTGCCTCCTCTGGTATGAAGGAAGAAACATCTCCTTATCTTAAAAGGCCACCGCCCTTTACTTCCCCACTCCCTGCCTCTCTTTACCTCTCCACTCCAACCCCCTCCAGCCATGGCAGCCTGAGCTCGCGGAGATCTGAGCAGGTCGCATTCCAGCCCCTAACTCCACAGGGCTTACCATTGACCTGGGACAAGTCCCACTGTCTTGACTGCGATGGTCAAGACCTCACATGACCTGCAGTTACTGACTTCACCTGCGTACATCTTTCCTCACTAACTTTTATTTCAGCTGAGCCAGGCAGCCCGTGGTTCTCTCCCACCTCTGGATTTTTCCCCTTTTTGGGCCTTGGCTCGTCCCACTTAAAATTCCTCATCCCACTGATGATGGCCTCCCTGCACATTACAAATGTGTTAAGTTGAATTCAGCTCCCTTCAGGAAGTAGGCAGATGGGCAGTTTTCCAGACCACCTGGCACTTTCTGGAACCGAGGACAATAAGTACAGCTCGAACCCTGGCATGGGGGTCTGGGAGCTATTTCAGGACGGTAGTTTTGGGTAGATGAGGACCCTGTCCTCAGAATCAGTTCCCAGGGGTCTGCAACTTGGTGACAGGAGACACTCTTAGACCATCCGTCACATTGGACATTTTGACGGTGGGCCATCAGACTGCGTAAATAGTATTAGTTATCATCAGTATGTGCGAGAGGCATCCTGTCCTGTCCCTGCCCCAACCCTTTCTTCCCCCAGCTGCTGATCCAAACACCAGCCAGAACCTTCCTCCTCCCTGATTCTCATTTCATCCCAGCCTTGACTTTCTCCCTTAGAGGTGTTGACATAGCTGTCTGTTTTGCTTGGTGGTTCTGTTTTCATTAACCAGCCGGGAACGTTACTCATTGTTCTCCGGGATTGACCAGGTAAGAACCCTCGCAGCTTCCCTACAACATTTCATCCACGTTTTGCACACGATTCATTCCACACGTTAGAGCAAGAGCTTTGCAGCTATGGCCCCAAAGCCTTGGGCTCCCGCGGGAGGTAGGTTCTTCGGGGAAAACACAACTAAGCACGGAGTTCGGTACTGCCGAAAAGATGAGAGATGGCGGGGGGGGGGGGGGGCGGCGGGTAGAGGGTCAAGGACGAAGTGAGGCTGTGGTGTGGAGTGCCAGTGCCAGGTGAGCACATTATTTGGAAATAGAAAAAGGATTTTAGGTCCGGTCCAAAAGTTTTTCTCAATAGGCTGGCTTGAATGCGGTCATGGTAAGCAGAGAGCGACTAACTTTGTAGGAAAGATCTGCCCACCACCCCGCAGCTCCACGCTAGGGGCCAGGACGCCAAGGTGTAGTCTGGTCTCTACTCCCTGCGCCCCCACCCAGCTCACCCTAAAATCTCTGTCTTCACCCAACCTCTCTGAATCAGCCTCCTCCTCTGTTGAATGGAGAAAACAACAGTTCACTTCACAGGATGGCTGAGAGCATCCGTGAGATTAGGCTCATGGCGAGTGTCGCAAAACGTGCAAACCCACCGGAGCCCCACAGAACGATGGCTTCACGCAGGTCCGGGAGGAGGCTCATTCTCCAGCAGGGTGGTGACCGCGGCCTGGCTCTGCCGCGAGCCCAAATCATTGGCCACTCTGAGCGTAGACTGACCCAGCCACAGCCCCATTCTGTCCTCATCTGGAGTCCTTGGCAGAGGCCAGCCTCAGCTGGGGTTCAAGAAGACACACACTTTGGGGTAGAAAGAACTCTACATGCACCCTGTGGGCATGTGGGGCCAGGCAGGAGGTGGTTCTGGGGGGGGCGCGGGAGGCAGGGGCCGGGTGGGGGTGGGGAGGGCAGGAGGGCAGTTCCCGGAACACAACCTGCCTGGCCAATTGTATATGTAGCCATTTTGAATGTCAATAACCCCTTGCTGGATTTTTTTTTTTTTTTTTCCTTCTAGTAAAACACCCACACGGTGTCCTTCCTTTGTGAGGCCCGTCCTTCTAGCGCGGGTTGGAGGGCACATAGTAGGCACTCAATAAATATTTGCCCAGTGCGTGAATGGATGATAATCCAGCACTAATCCCCTCTCTTCTGCTCCCCACCCCCCAGGAAGAAATAAAAGATGTCCATTTGTGGCTCGGCCACATTCAGGCAAACTTCCATATTGCTGCCAAGTCCTGCCATCTGCCACCCCCGAGGGGCAGGTGCTGGGCCGCCTCGGCACCCACAAAGCCGGGCCGCGGGCACAAAGGCCCGATGTGCACCGATAATTGCTGAGTGTAAAGCCCGCCGGCCGGCCGGGCTGATGCAAGTTTGCTGGGTCTGCTGAGATTTGCATACAGATGGCCAGTCGGGCTGCAGGGCCGCCCGCCGCAGCCACCGCGACACGGCCGCCCGCTCCCGGGTAGACCGGCCCGCAGCCCCTTTAGAAGTGTGGCGGCTTTGACTGCGGCCCCAGCCCGAGAGAGGCCTCATTCTGCCTGCCCTGAATAGTCAGTCATTCAAGGGCTTGCTTTGAAATTTGAAAAGAGAGAAAGACAGAGAGATTGAGAGAGAGACTGATCAAGAGACACGGACCCCGAGACAGAGACAGATTGAAAGAGAGACGCAGAGACATGAGACACAGAGTGGCAGACAGAGATGGAGAGAGACACAGAGAGACAGCTGAACAGAGACAGAGAGCTTGAGAGGCAGAACCAGATAGAGACAAAGATAGTGAGAGCGAGAGAGACAGACAGAGACAGAGAGATTGAGAGAGAGACGGAGAAGGAAGACCTTGGAGGATGAAAAGCAGCCAATCTCCGCGAGGGGGGCTCATGGTGGGAAGGGGGCCTGGCTTCGAGAGTGTGGGGAGCCACCTGGAACCCGAGATCACTGTGGAGACTCAGCCTTGGACGCATGGCATTTGCTGGCTCCGGCCCCCGGTCACCGGGAGTAAGGGTCTTCCAGAGTCCCAGATGCAGCGGCTACAAGAACGGGGAGGGCCGCGGGGCAGGGGTAGGCACCTCCCTCACTTGAAAACGGTAGAAGCGGGTGGCAGCTGTTTTGAAACTACAAGAAAACCCCGGCACAAAAATAAATTTTAAAAAATCCCTGCAATAAAAAACAAACTCTAAAGGTTAAGCCAGAAGTGTCCCTAAAGCAAGTACTCACACCCCTTAACGTAGCCACGGGGCGCAGGCTTTGCTCTTTCTCTCCACCTCGTTTGGTTTGGAAAAAACTCGCGGGATGCGCCGCCAGAGACTGGACACGGTGGCGTGGGGCACCCCACACGCGGCAGGTGCTCTGCCCGCACCCGGCTCTCTGTTTAACAACCCCTGCGCGGCTTTAGCTCTGTGTTTGCTAATACCCTCGCCCTCGCCCTCTGCACCGCTCCCCTCCCCATCGCCTTCGGTGAATGACCAACACGGCTGAAAAGAGAAAGGCGTCATTGAACTCTTGTTGCCTCTCTTGTCCAAACTAAATGAAAGGGAAACAGAAAAGCAACACAGAGTAGCTATTTCTCATGTTCCTCCCTGGACGTTTTCAACCTGCTTCTCCCCCTGGGTCGCCTGAGCAGGAGAGATCTGGAGGTCAACCTTCATTCGGGGGCCCCCACCCCCCGCTCCCTCTCCCCCTCTGTCTTCACCCTAGCGTCCCAGCAAGCACCTCAAGACCTGGGCTTTCCTGCCTCTACGGCGCTCACCGCCCTCCGTCTGCTCCGGCCGCCCCACGGTTTGTCCCCACGCCTGCACGGCTCCTTTCCACCGCCCTTCGCTACTCTCCTCCCCAACCAGCCCCTCTTCTCCCCGCTGCAGCCAGTAATGCTGCTCCTAAAGCACAGTTCTGTGCATCTCTCTCTCCCCTAGAAACCGTTCATTGACCCACGACTGTCATGTAGAGAATAAAAACCAAGCTCTTCAGCTTGGCGTGGAAACCCCCTTGATCTAGTTTCTTCTCCCGCCTCCCCTCCCTGCCCCGGCCCCTTACGCCGAGATCCCACGCCCCTGCCTCTTTGCTCACGCGGCTGTGCTTCTTGGCCTCGCGCCCCTCTCCTATCCTGATGAGCAGGACGGAGGCTCCTTCCTTCCTCCCGCCCACCTCCCGTCTCCTTCCATCCCGCCAACGTCATCGGTGCCGTCGCTGTTCACGATATCCAGTGTGGAGGATAAAAGGGATGCAGAGAGAAACCCTTCTATCCCCCTTCCACCCTCTCCCTGGTTGTCTAAGGCAGCTAGAGGAGGTCACAGCTGAGTCCCCTGCCTCGGTTCCACATGTTCCCCTTCCCAAGCTGAACCATGTGTTTCCAGGCAATGGCTGTCTTTATATCAGAGACAGACACCGATGAACTTGAGACCAGCGAACTACTGAACTGAAAGGATCTTCCTCCATATTTTTATCTGGCTTTTCATGTCTGAAACGATGCCAGGAACTCAGAGGAAGTCATTCACGGAGGATCAATTCTATAAAAGGGAAATTACTGACAATTTGAGCCAGACATGAACACAGCTTTTATGATCTCCTTTTCCTTTCACCACCTGAAAAGTCAGAGTGAAATTGACTTTGGATGCCGTATTTCATTCTTTCAACAAGTATTTAAGTTGTGAGACTGCGAGCGAGGTATTCGTGTGATGGTTCTTTTTATGAACCGGGCTCTGAGATGTTAATATTTTCGTGCTCAGAAACGTATTCCTGCTTGGTGATTCTCTCCGTATGACTCTGTCCTGTTCTTTGCACTCCCTGCAAGTATTGCACGGACTTTGGCCCAAAGCGATGCACTCTGGTCTCACCAGAGATGGAGAGATGGGCTGTAGTTAAATAAAGTGTCATGGGGAACAGACCTCCAAGTAAAATGGTTTCGTTTGGAGCTGAACCTGGGTAGCTTTCTGTACTGATACCTCTTTCAGGCTTGAACTTATTCCCCCGTCACCTAGGCATCAGTGCACTTGTTTCAAGGGTAGGGCATGAAGATGCGGTGGGGCAGAGAGCAGAAAATCATAAATAGGAGAAGACAATCTTAATATTGTAGGCGATTTCAGAGTGTTCATCCTGGTCGATTTGATCTCGTGTTCAAACCAACTTGACATCATTACTGGGAAGATACTGTGGCAAAAAAACAAGGAAGAGAGACTGAGGCAGAGGGACGAAGGAGACCCCGTTACTAGGGATGTGATGTGGGGCCAGGCGCTCAGGCTTCTGTAGCTCTGAAGAGGAGACAACGCCTCCTTTCTAGGCTTTTGGTAAAGGATTTAAGCTCCATAACACATACCTAATGCGGTGTCTGGTAAATATTAAGTGCTAAAAAAAGTACTCGCTGTTATTGTTGCCATTCATCATTGCAAAAAATGAAAGACACAAAGGGGAAACAAACCCATCCATGAGTAGATATCCATCTATCTTTTACCTGCACCGAAGTTTAAAACAGAAACGAATCATTACTGTCCCTCCGCGGCCCTGTTTCTAACCCCACTTCCGTTTATAATGTTTTCTCTGTAGCAATTTCACCAGCACAGAGTTGTACTAACTTTGTTTCGAGAATGCAGCGCTGTGTTCCTGTCTCCCAGTCACTTGAGGAAGCAATAAGCTATTGAAATTTAATGAAATATACTATTATACAGCATTGTTCAGTCCAATTCAATTTAATGCTGGGTGGCAGATGCTTCCAGAACACAACAGACATCTCTAGAATAGCAAGGCACTGTGACACGGGGAAACGTGGAGAAGAAGAGTCTAAGTAATACGTTTAAGGGACGTAAACGGATTTCCAAGCAAATAGATGTGAGTGCGCAGTGCCTTTTACTCTGAATCCTGCCCTCTAACTTACTGGGTGACCTTAAGCAAATTATTTAGCTTCCTTAGGCTTTCTTTCCTCAACTGTAAAAGGGAGACTAACGAGTCTTATCTTGCAAGGTTGTTGTGAAGAGAAGAGGAGAGATGTGCAGGTGGCCTAGCGTTGGGGGCACAAGGTCCCTGTGGGCTATTTGAAGTATGGACGGATGTGCTGAGGCCTGAGAAGACAGGATGATTTGAGAGCGGACCCCCGCCGTGGTTACTTCCTGACCATCCATGGGCGCCAGAAGGTGTTCCTTTACTACAAACTCTCCATCACCTCCTCTCTCTGCTCCTGGCCAGAGGCCATCAGTGTTTGGGCTGTGAGCCAGTGGTGAGGACAGGCAGGGGTGAGGTCAGTCAGCTTTTCGATGCCACACAGATTGGGGCCGCTTGGAAAACGGGACCTCCCCCCAACCTCTCTTAAAGCCTCCCTGAACTACTTTCGCAGTGTGGGAGGAAGAGAAAAGAGAAGACAGAAGATGACTCTGTAAATACTCAGTTGCTATTCGGGTGCGAGGGGTTCTTATCAGCTCTCCAGAAAGGGGAGGGGCGGAGAAAATCCCACCAATCAGCGATCTCCCTGATCTCCCGAGGAGATTTTCTTACAATGAGCAGGCGAGAAACAGCTACCATACCAGTTTATAGCTTTCTACTCCAAGTGTGGTCTGTGGACCAGCCACGTGGGCATCCCCCCCCCCCCCCCCACCGGAGAGCTTGTTCGAAATACAGGACAGTGGTCTCCACCCTATACCTACTCAACCAGAACCTGCCTTCTAACAAAATGCCCCAGGGTTCAAAGGCACATTGCAGTTTGAGAAGCACCGGCCTACAAGGCCTCGATGGGAAGAGAAACAGTTGATCACGACGTGGTCAGTAGCAAATTTGCCGGTGCTGGACGAGAAGTGATGCGTCCCAGGAGGAGAAGGGACCGGTGACCCATACGCACCTTTGGTGCTTTGGGGTTGCTTGGGGGCAAGGCCAGAACTAATTGCAAAGAATAAAAGAGAAGGGGGGGATAAGAGTGAGGACGTATCTTCACACACACAAAAAGGCTGGAGAATGTTAGGCTGCCACAAACCTGGTGGCAAAGGCCGTTGGCTTGTCCCCAGAGCCTCCTTCAGCCCCCGGGGCGGTTCAGCCCAGCAGCCTCGCCATTTCCTCCCGTGCTCCTCGGGGGAAAACCCTGTGGAACAGCCTTGTCAGGGAGCCTAAATACTTGCAGGGATTCTACTGAGTTCGATCAACATCACAAAAGCTTCCAATGAGGACATAGCACTTAGGAACTCTTTGTTATCAATTAGTTAATCATTAGGTCAACCAGCACTTATTGAGGGCTGGACTAACTACTCTCTTAGAGGCACCCTGACATTTTTACTGTTGCAAGATAAATCAGAGGTGGGTCTCATTGTCTGCCCAGGCATTTCCATGCTTTCTCACCTTCCATCGAGGGGGTCCTTCTGCTGAAGCTCTTTTCCATTCTCTCCTCAATTTAATGCTTAATGAGGTACTGGTCTCAGCGTGACCCTGATCTCAGCAGGGCTCCCAGTCACTTTTGGGTTAGAGCACACAAGGAAGCTGAGATCTGGAATGGGAATTTATTCTCGGAAAATTTCCGTGTGCCCCACGGAACCCCATGCGATGTCTTCGCATAACCCATCACCAGACGGGCACCTCCTCTGACTGGTGCGTTCTTGGTCTTTTATAGGGACCTTTGAATGCCACCCTCACAAGGACCCTCTCCATTTTATACACAAAAGACAGCTAACACTTAGGTGGAGCTAGGATCCAAACACGCAACATTCTCTAGCTCCCGAGCTCTGACCTTCTACCTTTGCAGATCCCGGGATGGGGGAGGAGGAGGGAGGGGTGGGGGGGATGAGGGATGGGGGGACGGAAAAGAGGGAAGGCCCTGTTTATGACGGAGACCCCCTGGAAAATATCACCAGGGTCCCAGATAAGCCTAGAAGTCCACTCGGGGGCGGGGGGTAGTGTGTATGGCGATGTGCAGACCATTCATTGGCCGTCTCTCCTTCCTCATGGATTTCTCTTGAGTGGGAATCAGGATCCTATAACTCCAAACATCTGGATGTTAAGATGGGAGGTGCTTTCCAGTTATAATGCTCCACAATACCACAAGACTAAAGGAAAAACACATCTCCTTTTTATGTTTTGTGACTAAATTTTTTTTCTTTTTCTTTCCTTTCTTCCTTTCTTTCTTTTTTTCTTTCTTCTCTATATCCCTTCCCTTCTTTGTTTCTCTCTCTCTTTCCCTTTCTTTTTCTTCTTTCTTTCTTTCTTTCTTTCTTTCTTCTCTATATCCCTCCCCGTCTTTGTTTCTCTCTCTCTCTTTTTCTTTCTTTCTTTCTTTCTTTCTTTCTTTCTTTCTTTCTTTCTTTCTTTCTTTTTTAAGTGGGTGTATTTAGCCATTATAACTGGTAAGAAGCCAGAGATAGTCAGGCGTCTTCTGGCTGGAACAGAAATAGCCCTGTTAGCCGTGGACTGCGTCCAAGCTCCTGAACAGCGCCCCCGAGAAGATCTCCATATAAATGGTTCCTTCAGGACTCCCCTTTGAATGCTTCCTTGGTCTTGGGGGTCTGAAATGAAGCCAATTTGAGAGAGTTCCAGGCATTTCCCACAGGGCCTCCTTCCCAAAAGCTTTTCAAAGCAATCCCAGAGGTCCAAGCATCCTCTCTAACTAGGGACTCCCACTATGATGAGGAGTTTGGAAAACTTGCCTTTAGGCCCCTCACACCTTTGCTCCTGGTCCTTTGAAAGCGCACAGCCCTGGCTGGCTTATCGTCTAGCCCAGGCAATGCCCGGGACAGTAACTGGCACACCGCAGGTTGGCAATAAATATTCGTCAGCTTAAACTGTAAAACATGTAGGAACTACTCTGATACCCTCTGGAGCCAGGGCACATGTATGGTTCCCGAGCACACTGGCGGCAGAAGGATTTCTGGGTGTCCAGTCAGTTACTGACAACGCCTTTGGAGTGAACGACATAAGCCAGTGACTTATATATGCTCTTAAATGTATAAGAAAGGAAACGATTTCAGTAACTGTGCTGGTATTTCAAGTTTTCACAGCGTGGATGTGAAAGCTGCGGGTACTTATTGTCTTTATTAAGTAATTATTAAATAATACTAAGACCAAAGTCACCCCAGCAAAGCACAGCAGGAAAAAGCCTGGACCTGGCAGAATGGGTTTGAATCTACGTTTCTTACCAGAAGGGTGGATGATTTCAGATAAGGCCCTTGGTTTCTTTGAACCTCAGATTCCTTGTCACTATTACCATCTTGAAGACCTTTGCTCAAATAGATAACACATTTCAAAAAAATTTGTTTTACTGTTTATGTATTTTGAAGAGGGAGAGAGACAAAGCACGAGCGGGGGAGGGGCAGAGAGAGAGGGAGACACAGAGTCCGAAGCAGGATCCAGGCTCCGAGCTGTCAGCACAGAGCCCGTCGCGGGGCTCGAACTCACGGACCGTGAGATCATGACCCGAGTCGAAGTCGGAGGCTTATCCGACTGAGCTACCCAGGTGCCCAGATAGATAATAAAATTTACAGATCCCGTGCAGAGTATCAGCTTTGTCATAGTTCCGTTATAGACAAATTTTTGAGGCCAGCAAACTGGGTATTTAAAAAAAATAAGAAAAAAAAAAAGTCTGGGGCACCTGGGTGGCTCAGTCAGTTGAGGGGCCGACTCTTGACTTGGGCTCAGGTCATGATCTCGCGGTTCGTGGGTTTGAGCTCCGCCTGGGGCTCTGCGCTGGCCATGCAGAGCCTGCTTGGGATTATCTCTCTCGCTGTCCCCTGCTGAATCTAAAACTTCGTGTTCTTGTTTTCTTCTTGCCGTGGGCTTTCTTCCCCATGAGGTCACCGCTGTGTGCTGTGTGGCCTTGGGCAATTCCCCTGCCTTCTCTGGGTCTCTGCTTCCCCGATTGCAAAGTAAGCATCATGCACCCGAAGAGTCTCAGGACCCTTCCCCGTTTCCGATCTTTTAGGCTTCTGGCTTGTATTCACCAAGGGATCTTTTTAGAAGCAGTGTGCTCAGTTTCACAATCTAAATCTCCTCTTAGACTAAATGGATTTCTTCTTCCCTTGTGCTGATACAGAAATTTCTTGAGGTTCAGCTACCACAGGTATCCCACTGTGTTGCAATTTTCTTGAGGGCAGGGAATAAATCTCACAAATATTTCTTTGTATCTTCTGAAGCCCGGAGGACCGGACCGGCCCAGAGTAAATGTCCAGGAAATGTCCGTGGAATTGAAAACCCATCACCAAGGGGTCAGCGCCTGGATAGCCTAGCCTACTGCCACGAGAAAAGTAATTAAAAAAAACTATGGCATCATGGATACGTGATAAGAGCAGCAGACGCGGAGTTGGTTTCTATACTCGGATGAAACTGGAAAACGAGCACCTCTGAAGGAAGGTAGAGGTGGGATGGTGATGACAATAATAATACCGTCAACAGCTAATAGCTACGGAGCGTGTAAGTGTCTACTGCTTCTCTAAGCTCTTTAAATACGTCGTTTCACTTAATTGTCACAAAATCTTCATGAGGAATGTGGTGCCACTACCCCCGTTTTATAGACGAGGACACGGAGGCCCAGGGAGATTAAATAACTCGCCTGGGTCTTACAGCTGGTAGACAGCGACGCTGGGACACATCAGATCACCTCCTACAGGCAGACACTTAAGGTATTTTATAGTGATTAATTCTGTTAGTCTTTACAACAACCTTCCCAGGGGGGTTGTTTTAACCCTGACTTTATCCTTGAAGAAGCCCTAGCCTTGGAGAGAGATTGGGTAAAGCTAGGATTCGGTAACAGAATATCAGCCCTGGTAACGGGCGTGGCTGCACCCAGCCTTTCTGCCCGGGCTCCAATCCCACCGGAAGCCGTGGGGATCTGGGCAAGTTGCTTAGCCCTTCGGTGCCGCCATCTCTCCTTCTGTGAAATGAGGATAATTTCAAGCAGTGACACGCGCCTTAGCGAGAATTCAACGGAGTAATGAGATGGAATGATAAAACCAGGCCAGGCACGGGGATGGCATCCCAGCTGAGGCTCAGTGTATCCAAGGGACAGGAAGGCCTGAGTGGCTGGAGAGAGAAGTCAAGAACATCCTCTAAACAGAGGGCCTCGCTCTAATGACACCATGTAGCCTCAGAGACTGAAATGATGTGCATTGTGCATAATGTTTGGTTTCATTAGAGGTGCAGACCAGTGGTTCCCAAACTGGGCAGTGCATTAGAAGCGCTTGGGGAATTTCCAGCGTTCCCAATCTCCAAGCGCAAATGAAATCAGATTGGCTGGGGATAGAAGCCAGGCTTCAGTGTTTTTCTAAACTAATGCTGTGATTCCAATCACAGTGAGTGGCTAGGTTGGAGAACCGGTATTGTATAGACCATCAGGGTTCCCACAGGGTCCTGGGCGTGGGCAAGGTTTCTTGAAGGAGGCCTTCTTTTTGTTGACTCGTAGAGGCAGTCCACTTGGCTCAACTCCCCTTAGAAGTTGAATCCATACCTTCAACAGATTATTGGCACCTGTGATGTGAGGGAGAGAGGATGCATTCCTGAACAAGCCAAGCCAAGTCCTGTCCACAGGGAGTCTACACTAGAAGTTGGGGATGAACACACATTCAAAAGAATAAATATGGTATTAAGGAGAATCGTGGTAAGGGCTATAAGGAAGAGAAAAGCAACAATGTAGAGTAGGCTCAGCAGGGCTTTCTGTGAAGCTGACTTTCGAGTTGAGCCCAGAGGGGTGTGATGGCAGCAGTTATGTGAAAAACATTCCAGATGGTGACCACGATGTCATGCATTCAATGGTTAGAAAGACCACGAGGCTGGTATACAGTTGGTGAGAAGAGGGTGGGGGGCCTGGACAGGAGCACAGAGAGGCAGGGGGCTGGGCTCTCAGGGCTTTCTGGGGAGCTAGTGGGTTTTACTTGAAGCGCCGTAGGAAACCACTGGAGGCTTTGGCGCAGGAAGTGATATGATCTGGTTTACATTTTAAGAAGATGATCCCTGTTGGGTGGAACGCAGGGGTGAAGGGTGAGCCAGGCATGGAAGGGGAGCACTTAAGAGCAGGTGCAGCCCAAGGTAGAGTGACTGTGGTTTGGTAGCAGTGACGAGGGATGGCAGTGGTCAGGCTTTGGAAGTGATTTTGAGGAACAGCCAATGGGACTTACTGATGGATGGCCCTAGAGGCTGCTGAAAGCAGCAGGATCATGAGGACTCCCAGATGTTGGACTTGAACAATTGAGTGGAGGGTGTCATTTCTAGATGGGAAGATTGTGGGAAGAGTATTTAGTGAGAGCATGAGGGAGAGAGAGAGAGAGGAAGAAAGAGAGAGGAAGAGAGAGGGGATAAGACAGGAAACCAACAACCCTACAGCCGACATGTAATCGTGCCATTTAGACATCCACGTGGAAGTGAAGAGACCAGGCTGAGAGCTCAGAGTCAGTGGCATCCGTGTCTTGGTGTCATTTGCACCATGGCACTGGTTGAGACTATCCTCGAGGCCTTACCTTGGCCACCCCTTGAACATTTTGGCCTGGCTGCTGATCCCACATGCTCTGAAGGTCCATTTCCCACTGGACTGAGATAAGCAGTGGGGTTTTCTGCTGACCTTCTTCTCTCTGCATGGTCTGGATGCCTTGGCATGGGTACCCATGGCCGGGCTGGGGTGAGAGGGTAGGGATTAACAGCTCCTGTGCTCCCCCAGAATGCCAGCCTCCTGGTCCAGGGAGCATGGGCCCTCTGGTCCAGGAGCATTTGGCAGAAGCTGTGATTTCTCCTTGAAAGAGCCATGAAATGTCCACCGATGATGTTCCAAAAGCTGTGCAGAAAAGCACCCGGGAACAGGTATCGCCCAGCGTGGTTGAACCACTCTTTTTTTCTTTTTTTTTTTCCTCCCTTTCTCCAGAAGTAGAACAGAGCTTGACTGCCTCCGCAGATCCATGTCTGCAATCTTAAAGCTCAACTTTGATTTCTTTTTTAGCGACTTACTAGAAGCAGCACAGTGGAAAGGATCCCCCGGCTGGAGCCCAGCTGGCTGGTTTTGTGATCTTGGGCAAGTCACTTAACCTTCGAGAGCCCCAGGCCCTTCATCTGCAAACAAGGCAGTTGGATTGAGTTTTTGTGATGGTCCCTTTTAGCTCTAATGACCTGGTTTCTTAAAGCAGATTTCTTCCTCTTCTCCTATCAAAGAAGTGAGGCAGAGAGAGGAGGGGAGGGAATTGCCTGCCTGGATCAAAGTGTGGCCTCCCAGAGCCCTTGCCTTCTGCCTGCAGAACTTGCTCATCTTGCCTCTTACAAAGTCAAAGGTGGAGGGATGTGATGTTGGAAGACTTTTACAGATTCTGAAACGGCAATGGACCCATACTCGCTGCGTACCTATCAAGAACCTAAGCACAAGCTGGTCGCTGATGAACTAGAGATAATTAATCAAAAGAAGGAAGGAATTAAAACACACAAGAAGAAATTCACTTCCTGCTCTCAAAACACTCATATTCTCATTGTTCAGTAAGGCATAACATTCTTGAACCCTTACTCTGTGCTAACAAATTAATGTGAGATAAATGTGTTATTTAATTCTCTTTTAAAATGATAGATTCCTCCTTTTCATCAATTTTTAGACTGCTCTGGTGCCTAAACAACTCTTCAGTGAACAGTTAGATTGGAGACATTATTATGAGCTCACAAATTTTTATAGATTTCATATTTCATTCCTTTTGGTTTCTTTTCTTTCTTTCTTTCTTTCTTTCTTTCTTTCTTTCTTTCTTTCTTCTTATTTTTCTTGGTTTTTGGCCACAGGTAATCCTTCACATTTGCTCCTGTGTCCTTTTGACACAAGACTAGTATCTTAGAAAGTTTCCTTGCTTTCTGGTACATTACTTCATCCTTACAACAATCCCAAAGAGATAGAATCTATTATTATTGGCATTTTACACATGATAAACCTGAGATTGCCCAAGGCCACAAGGCCCGTGAAGGTGGACCTCGGATGTGATCTTCACCTGACTCCAAACTTTTGACCATGACACTATGTTGTCTATTGGAAGAGACAAGATGAACACAAAAGAAATAATCAGTAAATAGCAAAGAATGCGTTAAATTAATTTCACTAGGGCGCTATTAGACTAAGGTGGGTTTAATGCTTAGCAGCTTAAGCAAACCAATAACTAAGCCTGCATTGCCTCAAGGTTAAGAAATCAAAACCCAAGGACGACCAATCACAAACAGCCAGCTGGGCTTTTCCAAATAAGGCAGCTGCTTAAGCAATAACCAATCAAATAATTTTCTTGTTTTGCTTCTGCTTGTCTCCATAAAAGTTTTGCCCCTCGTTCGTTCCCATCCATGGAGTGCTCCCAGCCACTTCTGGTTTGGTGTTGCAGTTGGAATCGATTGTTGCTCAAATACTGAATTCCACAAATTTTAGTACGACTCAGTTTACCTTTTGACAAGTGGCATATGTCTTTTGACTGATTCATGACGCATTATTGAGTTCCAATCATATGCCAAGTTCTGTGAGAGGCATAAGATGGGGTCCCTGTTCTCAAGTAGCTCATGCTTCATTATGGGCTGACCTTTGTGTTCATGGCAATGGGCTTGAAATGAATTCAGTATAGGCTGGGGAGGCCTGGGGCAACTTCTGGGATGGGACTGGATCTGGCCTTTGGAGTCGGTTTGGAACTTTTCTGAGATGAGGCATTCTAGGCAGGAGCCCATTCCAACGAAGCCCCCAAGGCAGGAACCAGCTTGACAGAGGGGTGGCAGTTGTCCATACTGTCTCAAATTACTAATCTTCCATAGGCTTGACTTTGAGAAGAGTGGGGATGATAGATCAAGTATGCTGTGTAAACGCCTCTTAAATGTTTTTATTTATTTTTTGAGAGAGAGAGAGAGAGAGAGAGAGAGAGAGAGAGAAAGTGAGCAGGGGAGGGGCAGAGAGAGAGGGAGACACAGAACCCGAAGCAGGCTCCAGGCTCTGAGTGGTCAGCACAGAGCCCGATGCGGGGCTCAAAATCACGAACTGTGAGATCGTGACCTTAGCCGAAGTCGGACGCTTAACTAACTGAGCCACCCAGGCGCACGTGTTGATGGTAGAGGCCATATGTTAATGGTCCCTATATCCTCAGCGACCACCATATGGGTTGTTTCTTCATCATTTTTAAAAGTTGAAATGAATTTTTCCCCCAAAACATTCCTACTCTTCGATTGGATAATTGTATTATGTGTCTCTGAGACTCTACTGCAAAGAAAAAGTCAAGGATGTGCCAGAGACGTTCATCGTAGAAGTATTTGTATCGATAAAATATTAGAAACTACCTACAAGTGAATGCTTAATCACACTAAGGTCCATTCCCTGCTATTCTAGGTATGATCATCTTGGAACTTGCTGTTAGATATTAAATGTCTTGTTTATGGAGAGTTTTTACTCGCATGGGAATGTTCTTGAGATATACTGTTAAATCAAAACATTCAGGATATGAAATTATTAGCACAAAGCGACCCTGGCTATGTAGAAAAAAATACATAGAGGGAAAGCTGGCAAGAAGTACATCAGGAATGTCAGCAGGAGCCTCTCTCTGGGACGCTTATCTTCTCCTTTTGTCTCTATTCTCCAAAGTGGGTGTGTCTTACTTTTGTAATAGGCCAAAGAAAGGCCATATGGGGGGGGGGGGGTGGCTATTGAAATTCCTCACCTACTGACTCAACATTCTAACAAGTTAAGAAGCTGAGTGTCGTTTTTGCTACCTAGAACAGAACAGGGAAGTCAGGAGTGTGAAACGGATGCTCTGGGAAGATGGGGTGGGTGCCGGGGTGGTCCCAGCAGAACAATCTGAAAGAGAGGTGAGGTCGCCGAGTTGGTGAGCTGATGGGCTGGGGGGTCCTCCCCACCTTGGTGGCTCCCACCCCTGTTCCACGGCTACCTGAAGAGGTAGCTGGCCTGGAGCGCTGGTGGAAACTCCAATTTTACAGTCATTAGGGGCACAGTGGGCTAAGCGATCAGCGGGGGCTTTGATGTGGTTAACCTCGCTGGGGGCCAGGCTGCTCTGACCTCGGCAGTGTTCTCACTCTAAAGCCGAGGTCGGGTCAGTGCTCCCATTGTTTCCCGGGCCTGCATTAACTCCTGGGCCAGAGAACAGGGCCCGCTCCCCACCGCCCGCCTCCCGCCCAAGTGGGCCAGCTTTGTTCCCTCCCCACCGGCTCCCATTGTGCCTACTGGGGGGGAAAAGGCCAGCATTCATTTCCTCACTCGAATGGCTCCTTCCTCTTCCAGCCCATAAGCATTTTGTCACCGTGACCCCAGAGGTGATTCAGGTCTTTTGATCTTGCCTACCTAGAGCCCCGCTCCTCCACTGCCATCGGGGCCTGGCCGCCCTCCGGAGGGGGCCCGCGGCAGAGTGAGCCCTGCGCGCGCTGGTGTGCAGCTAACCAGAGAGGGTGGCTTCTGGTGGGGTGCATTCCAGTCTTTCTTTCCACCAGAGCCCCTGCTCGTCAAGATGCAAAAGCCAGAGGGCCCGGAGGCCTCTTCCCTCCTTCCCAGCCCTCCACAGAGCTGGCTGGCCTCCCCCCTGCCCCTGCGCCCCTTCAGCCGCAGCACATTTCCCAGGACTCCCTGCTGGCTTGCCGTCTCCTGGACGGTCCTGGCCTCCTTGGCCTCCACAAGTTCCCTGTGGACTCCACCTAACATGACTCTCCCTGTCACTGTACCGCGGGTCTCACGGTTCTGTGACAACGCCTGTGTGACCAGCCGCGGGCAGTCACAGCTCTGGGGCCGCCCTGACTGTGAGCTCCTTGAAGGCAGCACCACATTTTCTTCCTCGTTAGGTTCCCCCCTCCCGCTAGGTGATTCCAGCAGGGCCCGGAACAGTGAAAAGTACAACATCTAGTCACTTCTAGCCAGCCAGAGGGTGACTTGTGGCACTTCCAGAAGAAGCTTTATAGTATAGACAGGAGTAGAGATGGTTTATGAACCGTCTCTGAGGGCTTGAGAGGTGCGGAGACGTATCGGGAAGGGTTTGGGTGAGTTTTTAAAACATCTGAGGCATCAGTTCATTTGCTCGCCCGTTTGTATGAACAGGAATGGAGCCCCTTCTCTGGGTAATTGTTAAATTGCCCTCAGCACGGGGAGTGCAGAAGGGAGACAGATCCCTGTCGGCGGCCCCCCAGTCTGGCGGTGGGAGTGGTCCATAGGCAGGAGCGCATGACCCTTCTGGAGGAGTGAGGACAGGCAGATTCTCGTGCCTGCTGGATTCCGTGTAGAGACAGGAGCTGGACCTTCGAGGGAAGGTAAACTTGTTGAGACAGACGAAAAATATCCACAGTAACAAACTTATTGGGCAATATCGTGCAGCCGGGGAGAATTAACATAGTTCCTTGAAAGTGAGTGATTTCGGTTCAAATTCCAATTCATGGCTTTGAAGAAAGTACACCGAAACGTCACACAGCAAATTCAAGGCAGTCTTTTCCGTCTGACTGTTGACAGCTGGAGGCACATTACTGACGTTCGTGTCTATGCCTCTTCGGGAAATTTGGGCTGGGCTGTCGGCAGCCAGCCAGGGCTGTGCCAACCCCTTCGGAGCTACCTAAAACCCCTTCTGCGGCAGGGTCGGGCCTTATTTGTCTCTTAGCTGCTCCTTTCCAGCCCAGACTTAATACTATGCAAAGGTAAACTTGACCTTCTTTCACGAATCTGCTCATTCATTCATTTACTTCCAACCAATAATCTACCCTTTGTCAGTCAACGGGTTATTTTCATGCATTCGTTCCGCAAATGCTCTACTGAGTGCTTGGGACCGTGTTAGCTTCGGGAGCTATAAAATGAACACACAGTGCTGTCTTCCCCCAAGAACATTATTTCAGTGAGGGTCATGCCACCTGGGAGGCGCCGTGATGAGGGAAATACCACAAGGTAGGGGAAATTCGAGAGGAGCCTTAGCCCTAACCGGGGGTATTCGAAGAAGGCAAAAGGTTTGCTAGAGGAGATGACACTTGAAAGATTCTTGAACGTTGAGGCATTAGCCAGGAGGAGAATCGTGTTTGAGCTTGGAAGGAAGGTGGGTATGGGAAGACCCTGGAAACAGACTGAATCAGGCATTCAGGACAGCCCAGAGTGGATTCTGGTCCTTGTTTCTGAAGGGTCCTAAGGGCATGGAGACGAGCGCTCCATTCTATCCGTGTGGACCCTCTGTTGGAACTTCCCACTGCCTCCTGGGGATGGACCCGGCTCAGACCATCACCGCCTGCTGGACGCTGCCTGCCTGCCACTTTCAAACAGGACCCACTTTTGTCATATGGAAAACACCATAGCGGCACACAAAAGCCTTAGCATCTTCCAAAATGTTGCATTGTCTATGCAGATAATTTCGGAGAATACTTACTGGCTTCAAATAGCTCTGTATTTAGTTGGGTGGCACCCTCTTCCTCCCACCCTCCTGGATATGAGGGTAGATGCCTCTGAATGCGCTGTCTGAATCTGAGGCAGAAAGATAATTATTTGCCTTTCTCATAAGGAAAAGCTAATTACTAGAAGGAATCCCAGCATAATTACACAGTTAGGCTTGGTGTCTTTGTACCCATCACTTCCTGACAAAGACATCCCCGTTAGCCTATAGCCTTTTGAAGGAGGAGGGGATGATCATTTCTGGTTCTTTCTAGCTTGCCCACTCTGTTTGTTGTCTACCCAGTGCTGATGCCCCCTGGGGTAAGTACATCGAGACAAGTACCTGGGTAATAGGAAAGGGAGAGTGGTGACCTCATAGTAACCCGGTAAGGGAGCTTCTAGAAAGTTCCGCAGGTGAGGACATCGTGGCTCAGGGAGACGTGTCACTCGCTCAAGGTCTCTGCCTATAAGAGCTGGGGGTGGAATTTAAACCTTCGCCTGGGAAGCTTGCTTACTTTCCCTACAAGAACCTCACGGTTGGATGTTGACCTGGATGTTGGGGTACCCTAGGCAGAGTAGAAGCGTGGCCAGGAAGGGGGTGAGGGATTTGCTTCTCCATGTGGCTAGGCCTGCCTGGCCACGACCTGGAGTCAAGGGCTGGCTGGGGCTGGGCCGGGGAAGGAAGAAAATGTTCAGCGTGACTGAACACTTGCTATGTGCTCATGAGTCGAGGCACGCACACCCTGGCATGGAAGATGGGATCAGGGGTGTGGTTCTCAGAGGGGGTGGGGGGGGGGTCTCATCAGTGGACCTTCAAATGCCTGTCTGCCCGTCATGCTTCGGGCGCAGATGACGACCAACCGACAGGGAGAAAAACATCACAGAGAAGAGCCCACAGCACTTGATGTCTGTGTGTTTTTCTCCACAGGGAGAAATAGGCCAGGAGGATATTCCAAGCAGAGGAAAGAGCAAAGAAGTGAGCTAAGCCCGAATGCACACTGTTGTTGGAAGTACATAAGTGATAGGTGGGAGCCATTTTGTTGAGTGGGTGGTGACTACCGGCCGTGATCTCATAGAACCACCAGGATTTCTCGTCTGGAAGGACAAGAGGTTGGACCAGGTGAGTTTTAAATCCCCCATCCTGTTTTGACACTCTGTGAATCAGCGTTTTTAAGATATATTTAAATATTTGTAATGCCATTTGGATACATCTATCAGGAATCTTAAATTCTTCCTACCCTTTGATCTTAAAATTCCACTTCATGAAATCTCTCTGAAGGAAATTATAAGCAAGTATATTCATTACAGCATTGCTCATAATAGGGAAAAATTGGGAATAACCTAGAGACCCAACAATAGGGGATTCACTATGTAAATCGTGTTCTGTCTTCACCTTAGGTTTTATACAGCTATTGAAAGGATGTTTATGATGAATTTATAAAAACAGAGGGAAATGGTTCTGTCATAACATTAAGAGGGAGAGACAAGACATAAAGTTGTGCATTCAGCCACAATAATGACAAAACCAGTGCGTCCTAGAGCAGCAGAGACACAATAAGGCACAAAAAATTCAAAAAAATGCATTACCGGGGACCACCTTTGATTGATAAAACTATGGAGAATTTAAAAATTAACTTTATTTCTCGCATAAGAAAGATAAACCTTACGGCTATGTTTTTAAAAATAAAACACGGGGCGCCTGGGTGGCTTAGTCGGTTGGGCGGCCGACTTCGGCTCAGGCCATGATCTCGCGGTCCGTGAGTTCGAGCCCCACGTTGGGCTCTATGCTGACAGCTCAGAGCCTGGAGCCTGTTTCGGATTCTGTGTCTCCCTCTCTCTGACCCTCCCCTGTTCATGCTCTGTCTCTCCCTGTCTCAAAAATAAATAAAACGTTAAAAAAAATTAAAAAAAATAAAAATAAAAAAATAAAACGCAAAACAACGGCAGCAAAAACTCTGGTGCAAAGGCCCGGCAAATCTCCTTTGCTGGTGGTTGGTGACTATGTCTGGGTCCATGACTTGCAAGAAGGCGGCCTGAGACCTCAGAAGAGTGTTTGGGGGAGAGACAGTGCCAGGAAGTCCCCGAGACAGTGGTGGTTGGTGGGTGTTGGCCGCTAGACGGGAAGGCAGCTTTCTTAGTGATACCAGCTCCTCAGAGGCTCTGACGGAGGCCCCCGGGGGTAATATTGAGCCCCAGGCATCTGTCCAGACCTGCAGGAACCAGCAATGATGTGAAGACAGTTGTGAGTCTGTCTATCTAGGGTTTTGTGAAATGTCGAGATGGCCTAATTTCCATCTTTAATCTTCTTGGGAAACGGTGGAGGCCAAGAAGTTTCATGGCAGGGACTAGACTTGGGGTCAGAGACTCGGGCTCGTGTCTCGCTTTGACTTGTTCCTTCTGGGCTCTTGGGTTTCGTGCATCAGGAAGGGAATTACAACACGGACCCTGAAGAGGTGGGCACGGAGGTTTCAGCGAGGTACTATCTGCCAAGTACCTGACTCGCGGGAGGGGCTCCGGCCACCGGGACTCACGTCTGTGTGATCTTCTCCTCGTGCTGCTTCTTTATGGGTGAGAGATGTGACCCTGCCTGTGAGCACTTGCTGTGAAGATCCAGTTTGAAACTGGCCAGTTTGGGAGGCGCCTAGGTGGCTCAGTCGGTTAAGCGTCCGACTTCGGCTCAGGTCACGATCTCACGGTTCGTGGATTTGGGCCCCGCGACCGGCTCTGTGCTGACAGCGCTGAGCCTGGAGCCTGCTTCGCATTCTGTGTCTCCCTCTCTCTCTCTGCCCCTCCCTTGCTCAAGCTCTCTCTCTCTCTCTCTCTCTCTCTTTCTCTCCCTCTCAAAAAATGAATAAGCATTAAAAAAATTTTTTTAAACAGTTTGGTTCCTGACATGGCCTAGCGGGCCGGTCTCATTGTATGAGCGGGCCCTAAATTAGTCCCGCAAAAGAAATTGTTTAACTGATGTCCTGTGCTGATACCGCTGAGAAGGTCCCCCTCCCCACAAGACAGAGCCGGTGGCCAATCGCTTCACTCCGCTGAGGGGTTTCGAAAGATCTGAGAACGGGAGGCGAAACCAGCTTGTCCAGTGGCCAGCAGGGTTCTTGGCACGGTTCCTGGGAAGGCAAGCTTCTGTGCCCTTCTCCTGCGGTCTTATACCTGCCTGGCACCAGTTCAGCGAACAGTTTTAGATTCCGTGGATATGGGCAAAATCTCTCCATTGTTGCCAAAGGGGGATTTCACACATGATGATACAGATTTTCTGGCCAGATGGCTCTGAGAAGCCCTGGGAGCCCCAAGATGACCCAGTAAGATGGGGGCTTAGGGGGCAAGGATTTATGGGGTTTCCAGGGAGATTGCCGAGTCTAGAAAGAACAACCTGGCTGATGTCTGCCGTTTCACTAGGAGAGCTCTGACGCCTGAGAGCCCTGAAGGTGCTCAGGCTTCGTGGCCTCCCTTTAAAAGTTAGATTGGGGGCGCCTGGGTGGCGCAGTCGGTTAAGCATCCGACTTCAACCAGGTCACGATCTCACGGTCCGTGAGTTCGAGCCCCGCGTCCGGCTCTGGGCTGATGGCTCAGAGCCTGGAGCCTGTTTCCGATTCTGTGTCTCCCTCTCTCTCTGCCCCTCGCCCGTTCATGCTCTGTCTCTCTCTGTCCCAAAAATAAATAAACGTTGAAAAAAAAAAATTAAAAAAAAAAAAATTAGATTGTCGTGGGAAAGTCACATCCTATGCCATTAGTAGTAGCTGCTATTAGGCCGGATTCATAGGGACAAGTAAGGATAGAGTGCTGGCCGGGTCAGCACCGAGAAGCTGGGGCAGCAGAAATGAAATCAGATGGGAGAACGGCAGTGGAGAACCTGTAAGCAGCCCTCTCCAATCCCCTGGGGTTTAGATTTTATCCACTTTTAAGTTTACGGTAAGTTAAGCCTAAGACAAGATTATGGTTAAGGTGGGAGAGAATCTAGGAGGCCATCCTCAAATGAGGGACAGGGTGGGTGTGCGGTGGGGTCGGTGAGATAGGTGAGACAGTGAGGCACTGATGTCCGGTGCATGGGACGCGGGCTGCTCATCTCGGAATTGGGTGTGCGATGACCTCCATCCATGGCCACTTCTAACCCCAAAGAGTTTACCTCCATTCCTGGGATCCGACTCCTGGGAGGGAATCCCGTGCTGACTCTCCACGGGAGTTAGGGTTGTGCTCTAGGCCCCAAGCCTTCTATCCTGCCTGGGGGCGGTGGGGGTGGGGCGTGAAACTAGGCTTCCTTTGTCCACTGTGATGCTTCTGATGTGCCGATTTCTCAGGACAACAAAGCATCGGGTTTTCAAGGAGTCAGGATCCACTGGAAAGAGAACTGGGGGCGCCTGCAAAGTCGAAGTCATTACCGCGTGACTATTCACACTTCACATGCGACGGCGCTGTGAAGGGAAGGTTCCTGGTGTCCCCGTCCTACCCAGGCACTAACCGTGAACAGGACTTTAGTACGTCTGAGCCGTAATTCTAAGACGGGGAAACTGAGGCCCAGCGGGGGAAGTGACTTCCCCACTGCTGGTCACAGAAAGGATTAGGACCCGTCACTACCGTCACTAAATCCTCGTTTCCTTGACCTCCAGGACCCACGTTCTTCTCCCTGTGCCACCCAGCATCGGATCACACCCCCAGGCAGAGCGCCTAGGCGTTTCCTGCCTCCTGTGTACAATGGTGAGGATTTACTGTAGCTGGGATTTTGTTTCAAGCCTTTACTATGATTAGCAAACATCAAATATCAAAAGCTCATCTAGTAAACACCTCCCGTCCATGCCATGGCTGTTACGGTCAGCTTCGGATTGAAGTCGAGTCACATTTGAAAACAGATGCAATTTCAAGAGGCCAGAGCGAGGCCGCCCACATCTGCTGGCTGTGATCTTTCGTCTGCAGTAAATGGCATTGTTGGAGAGCCGGGCTGTAAAACATCAGCCTGGTCAGCAGGCCCTGCTCACAATGCCTGGAGCTTTCCGGGGGATTTGAAAAATGCAGCCGAGCACTCCGAGTCTGGTGGGCAGTCTGCCTCAGGACTGGGAGGTTCAAATCAAATATGTATTATCTTTGACCAAAATTCCAGTGATCCCGCGAGGGCTTCCAGGAACGATTCCAGCAGGAGTGGAGGTCAGGGGAGATGGCGAGCGTGTGTCAGACTTCGGCACCTCTCTCTCTCCGTTAACACCGAAAGACCGCGTACTTGCGTCCTCGTCCCAGAAGTGAGATGAGAAACGTGCCTTCGGCCCACGCGTGAGCAAACGTGAAGTGTGAGCCTGAGGCGTGGGCTCGGTGCCTGTTTTCCCTTGGGTCCACGGCTACGGTGGCTGACTGCTGTGCCTCTCCTTAAACGTGCCAGGCCCAGAAGCTGGGCTCTGCCTGGTGCCCACTGAGCCCGCTGGCTCGTCTTCAGGGCCACGGGGCCTGTGTGTGTGTGTGGGGGGGGGCGTGCAGGACAGTCTGAGGGTTCTTCCTAGGGATTCCGGTCACGGCAGCACGCTCACTGCCGTCCCCGGCGCCTTTCTCTTTCTACTGCTCACACGGGAAGCAGACACTCTATCTGGGGTACTAATGTTTCTCTGGGCGCCACAGTCCGTGGATTTGAGTGACCCATTCCAGCTGTTTCTGGCGGCGGCCCCGCGGCTGGCTGCAGCCCAGTGGGTGGCGGGGTGGTTGACACCGTGGAAAATGCGTTCCTAATGGGCCAGGAGCTGCCATCGGCAAGAGCTGGAGGCGTTGGCGGAACGAGAGAACTTGTTCTCTGCCCCTGGGTCTGGCAGAGTTCACGCGCGGACGATGAGCGGCTGCTTGCAACAGGGGAGGCATTGATTTGGTTTCGACTCCTCGAAGCTGATGAGGAGGTGGGGCCGACCCCACGAAAAAGTTGGCCAGTGCTCCTGCGAGGACCACTGTAACGGCGACTCAGGATTCGCGGGGGGGGGGGGGGGGGGGTCTCAACGGGGCTGCTCCGGGTCCCAGCTGCGCACTGCCGTGTCCCCCGAGCTGTGGGTCCCTGGGGCTCTCGCGGGCCGTGCTCCGCTGCAGGTGCACGCGGAGCCTTGAAGGATGCGTGAGAGGAGGGAGGGGGGAGGGCTCACTGGGACAGGATGGCCGCGGGGGTGGGACCGGAAGGGATTTTCAGAAGTGCTTTTACATCGTCGGGTACCACCATGGCCAGTGGCTCAGGTTATGGGCATCACCACGAGGGCTGTTACTCAAGTTCGGGGAGGATCTACCTTTTCTTTAATTTAGCTTCTATTTTTTTTTTTTAAATCAAAACTATGTATGCATATCGTTTCAACAGTTCTGCAAGGCCTCTTAAGAAAAGCAAGTGTCTGGGGCGCCTGGGTGGCTCAGTCTATTGAGCATCTGAGTCTGGATTTCGGCTCAGGTCGTGATCTCACGGTTCATGAGATAGAGCCCCGAGTCGGGCTTTGTGTTGACAGTGCTGAGCCTGCTTGGGATTCTCCCTCTCTCCCTCTCTCTTCGCCCCTCCTCCACTGGCGCTGTCTCTCTTTATCTCTCTTTCTCTCTCAAAATAAATAAATAAACTTAAAAAAATACCCTGCAAGTTTCCTCCAACTTCTTCCTCCCTATTTCTGTTTCCCCAGAGGTGTCAACTTTTTTTTTTTTTTTAATTTTTTTTTTCAACGTTTATTTATTTTTGGGACAGAGAGAGACAGAGCATGAACGGGGGAGGGGCAGAGACAGAGGGAGACACAGAATCGGAAACAGGCTCCAGGCTCTGAGCCATCAGCCCAGAGCCTGATGCGGGGCTCGAACTCACAGACCGCGAGATCGCGACCTGGCTGAAGTCGGACGCTCAACCGACGGCGCCACCCAGGCGCCCCAAGAGGTGTCAACTTTGAACTCTTACGACTCTTGTCATTTCCCTCCACCTCTCGTAGTAAAATATTGTGTTTTGATGTGACAGTGTGAGCAACAATCTGTTGGCTTTCACTGTGGAAGATGACAATTTAGCTTCTTTTTGACCGTCCCTCTTCTCAACAGTTATTGGCAGAAACATTTTCTTCCCCCTGTAAATCACAACTTTGGAGAGGGGCCAGACAGAGGGTGCAAGAAACAGCATGGAGCTCAAACTCCCCAAGTGAGGGCAAGATAAAACGATTTCCCAGTGAATCGTGGCGGACGTGGAGTTTGGAGCTAAAATTACCCATGCGACGGATGCTTCGTACGTGCGGATCCCAAGGCCATACGGTGTATTCCACAAGGCACGTGTGGACAAAGGCATTCCCTACCTTTATATCTTTTGCAATACTCTGTGGAAGAGGACCTAGCTGGGTTAGAAACACACTTTCCTCAGAGCCCAGGAGAGCCAGGAGAGGAATGCAGGGGGCGTGTCAATAATGGAAGAGTATGGCAGACGCATCAGAGTGAGCCATCTGTCCCTGCTGCAGGACACATCCATGAAAATATGATGCTGATCGTCCGGTCCTGGGAAAGGAAAGAACCTGTTTACATTTATGATAGGCGTGGCACGGGGCATCGTGCCCATAAGGGAAGGTGCTCAAAACGTAATTTGTCTTTAAGAAACGAAGCGGCTCATTTTGCAGACGAGTACACAGAGACTCAAAGAATGCTCTAGTCATACGGAAGATTGATGATGGAGTTGGTAGAGGGACCTGCGGCCCTCCCTCCCTCTATATCCTCCCTTCTTCTCTGTATTGGTGTATCGAAGACGACTGGGACCAGGCATTGTTACAGGCGCTAAGGATTAAAAAGACAGAGACTAGGACCCAGAAGGGCTAAGAGTCCTGTTGAGAGGCAAGTAAACAATGCGGAAGAGAGTGGGGTTGTGATAGAGGTGGATTTACGCAAGGTACTTGAGGAAGACAGGGAAGGGACAGGTAACTGATCGAGAATCAAGGAGGACTTCCCAGAGAAAGTGATAATTGAGCTTGATCATGAAGGAAGACTAAACCTCAGCCAAGAAAACTATAGTCAGCCCTTCATTATGTGATCACTTGACAATGTGCAGGGAAGAGTTTGGAGGCAGGAGATCGGGGAGGAGACTTGCGTCTCCCTATTCAGGGGAGAGGTGACATGGGCTTGAACAAGCAGGACAGTGGCCAGGGAAAACAAGGGGGCAGGTGGGAGAAATATTTTGGTCCAAGGATTCACCTAACCTGGTGGTTGGCTGGAGGGGCGGGAGAGGGAAAGCTCTAGACTGACTCCCAGATTCCGGACTCATTTAGGGGCAGTAAATGAGGGTAAAGTGATTCACAAGAGGTGAGAGAGGTTTTTTGGCAGGGGAAGAGGGTGAGTTCAGGTTTGAACTTGCAGATTTGACAGGTGAGAAATCTAAGAGGAAGTGTTCAGAGGCGTTTGGGTTTGCAGGGCCACAAACACAGAAGAGAGGATCGGAGCGGGGGTCAGGGGCCGAGGCCGGTTGTTGAAGCCACAGAAAGGAGCTTCAGCCAGGGGCATGGGAGTGAGAGGAGGGGAGTGTTGAGGACAGAGCCCTGAGGAGCATCTTCACGTGGGGGATGGTGAGAGGGAGAATGCGTGATGTCTACAAAGCAGAATTCAGAGATACGGAAGGAGCTCCTCTCAATGAGAGGAAACAGATTTTAGGAAGGAGAAGATGGTCAGCACGTCTAACGCGGCAAGAAAGTCTAGAAAGGAAAAGACAGAATTCACTAGGGTGGTAAGGCCGTGAGCAGCAAATCTCCACGCCCTCTAGGAAAGCTGGCTGGCCTTGGGATGAACAAAATCAATGTGCCTGCAGGATGCCGCTCTGCAATCCTCGCTCCCTGGGACCCACTGATGAGCTGTCCTAGAAGACAAAGGACAGTAAATGGGGTTCCCGCCAGGTTGAGGCCAAGCCAGGTAGACTGGTGAGAGAATCTGTCTTCTGGTCTGGTGACCATGTGCCCTGGTCAATGTGTTTTCTTGGACTCTGACTGGTCTCTACATTTATTAGCAGCCTGTGGATAATGTTTGTCTCTCCCGGTGGAGTTCACCCAGAGTGAGATACTGCAGAGCCAGAACCTGAGGATTAAGTACAGCAGAATTTCTTTTTATTCGCTAAGGGGGTGTCCTTCTTTCTGATGTGGAGACTGAGCTAAGCGGTTGCCTGTCTATTCTTTAGTAAGTCAATTAGCAAATCGTCTTGTGTGCATGGTCTCTAAACCTGGGCTTGGATGAGGAACTTGCATTCATTCTTTGGAGGAGAAAATTAAGTGATATAGACCCCAAACAGATATAAGTAGGGTGTGGGTGGCTATGTTATAAGGCTTTCTGCTTATTTACTTAATAAGACATTGGATGCCAGGTAAATAAAAAAAAAAAAATATATGCGAGTTTCCCACAGGTTCTTTCCAGATTTTTGCTCATTTGATAGTTTCCTTTGAGTTTCCATGGTGGAGTGGTTGGAGGGCTCGTACTGGCTTAGGCAAAACAGTACTGAAACCTTGTCATTACAATTCTGCCTCTTCCAAAAAAGGATTAGAGAGAGCTTCCAGCATTCACGTCAATGAAACAAAACCATTAATGAATAAAAAAGCAAAAGAAAGATGTGCATCTCTTATATGGGGTGAGAAACACGACAGGGCATTGGGATAACATGATGCTGCAGGCGAGCACGGCCTTTGGCTTCAAGCTTCTTGACCTCAAGGCAAGAAGGCAAGCAGGCTGGCCTATAGAACTGTCCATATCAAATTCACATAAAAATATGATCACAAACGACTTTAGAGATGATGCAATTATACTTTTGGTTAAAAGGGTAGCTGTTTTGGATAGCGCTGGTATGGAGGAGGTAAAGCCACCTGCTTCCCCAGTCCCCATTCCCCAAAGTACTGGTGTCGGGCTTCAGGGTAGAGTGGAAGTCATTTTTCTCGTTCAACAGCTTCATTTCGCATATGGGGAAACTGAGGCCAAAGATGCCAATCTAGGTGATTGGTTGGTAAATCTGGACTAAATTCTGTACATTCCACCTGCTTTTCTGTGTATAAGGATTTCAGGATTCTTTTTATTTTAAGTGGCATTTGATTTTCATAAATAAAATTCACTAAAAATCGGTCGATTTCCAGCCAGAGATAGGTACCTTTAATATTCAAAATGCACATGTACATACACACATGTATGAAATGTACAGATTATATATCTTTTTTTGTTTTTTTTTTAAAGAAGCTCATACATGTAAAGTTTCTTTCCTTCTTTGTCCCTTTTGACCCCCTTCACCCATACATGCCAGCCCCTACCCCCTGACTGTGGCAACCACCAATCTGTTCTTCAGACCTAAGAGCTTGTTTTTTTATTTTTTATTTTTTTAATGTTTATTTATTTATTTTAAGAGAAGGAGAGAGCACACAAACATGAGCTTGGGTGGGGTAGAGACAGAGGGAGGAAGAGAGAATTCCAGGCAGGCCCAGCACCCCCAGCACAGAGCCCGACGCGGGGCTCAAACTCACGAACTGTGAGAATCATGACCTGAGCTGAAAACAAGAGCTTAACTGACTGAACCACCCAGGCACCCCATTACCACATCTTCTTTATCCATTCATCCATCGAAGGACACTCAGTTTGATTCCATGTCTTGACTATTGTAAATAATGCTGCAGTGAACATAGGGTGCATGTCTCTTTTCAAATTCGTTTTTGTTTGTTTGTTTTCTTTGGATAAATATCCAGAAGTGGCATTGCTGAATCATATAGTAGTTTTACTTTTAATTTTTGAGGAACTTCCGTACTGTTATTCATAGTGGCTACACCAATTTACATTCCCACCCACAGTGCCCGAAGGTTCTCTTTTTCCCATATCCTTACAAACACTTGTCATTTCTTGTCCTTTTGACAATGGCCATTCTAACAGGTGTAAGGTGATATCTGTTGTGGTTTTGATTTGTACCTTCCTCATGACTAATAATGCTGAGCATTCTTTCATGTACCTGTTGGCCATCTGTATGTCTTCTTTGGGAAAAATGTCGATTCGGATCTGATGCTCATTTTTGTTTGCTACCGAGTTGTAGGAGTCCCTCGTACATTTTCGATATTAGCTCCTTATATTAGTTATCAATTTATTTCTGCTTTTTAAACTTAGCACATTATGAATATTTTACCATGGTGGTAGGGATTTTTCTGTAATGTGATTTTTAATATCTGTGTAAGGTATTATCACATGGATGTATCATACAGTGAACTTACGTGAGAGATTGACCGTATTTTGTTTTCCAGGTAAGATCTGTTGAAAGCTATGCACATCGGCCCAGCTTTTTGGGAGCAGACAAAACAACTCCCAAGAAATTTCCCAGTTTGAAGAGCTTGGCTGTACTTACCACACGGTGATGTTTGGGCACCACGGGCCCATGGTTTCCAAATTCCTGAGTGACTTTGGGTATTTCAGTACTTTCTCCCTCTGAGGAAGCCAGGTTGTCTCCTCTCCGTTTGATTTCTGCAGCTGGGTTCGCATAGCTTGGCCCTGTGACTGGCCAGAAGCCCTCCACTCTTCCCCACTCAGCCATGGAGCAAAGGGAAAGCCACAGACATTTCCAGCAGAGTTCGTAGAGCCTTCAAAGGGGTTTTGCATTTACCAAAGAGACTCTTCGGAATTTTGGAACGGCCAACATGAAATCAATTCCTACAAGACTAACAAATCAGGACAGAATGAGGAAAGATGCCCAGAGAAATGACCTTAGGTCATTGCCAGGTCCTTAAAGTGCCTCCTGAATCATCAAAGAAAGATTCCATTACTGCCAAGATGGTTATAACGTCAGGTTCAATTTATTATGTCTGGATGCCTTGAAAATTAATCATTTAAGTGTAAGTATTTTATTATTTATTTATGATGTATACCCTGCTGACTTCGAAAATGAATCAGAGGTAGCAGCTATATTTTATTTTTGTGTTTTACCTGTATTTTTGTTAACGTAAAATGTACATTGTTCTAACAACAACAAAAATCCCTTGTTCTGCCTCTCACTTTCTGATTTTGTTCCTTAAAAGCAACCAGTTTCAACACTTTACGTTGGTCTTTACATGATTTATTTCCGTCTTCTATGTGCTTATATTGCTATTTTTAAATTTATTAATGCTAGGCATTATCCATATTGACTGCCGGCACACCACTGGTTGATTACTATGCGTTACTGATTCTTGATGGAGCACATCCAGAGTGAGATATTACAGAATCAGAATCCAGGAAGAATATGTTTAGCCTTGAGGTTACTTTAGTAGAGTTGAGGATTTAAATCTCTTATAACTATAGCCTTCACTTCCTCTCTTTCTATCCTCCCAATATAATTACTTTGTAATCTGTAGTTAAATCAATAGTCAGTATTCACTTTTTTACTATGAAAACGTTGCTCCCTGAAGAGCCAGTAGTATATTATGAACGCTCTTCTTTTGCAATAATTTTTTGTGTTTTTCTGGAGCTAGTAATTCTCTGCATAAGACTATGTACCTATTTTTAATTTCTTAAAATCATTAAGGTTTATCAATTGTGTTTTGCAAGTGCTTGTATGAAGCAGACCATTTATCAGTTGCATTTCCCCACCTCTGGAACACTCTCATTGCCCTTTGTCTTGTGTTCTAATTTGGACTGAGTTTTAAGCCTGATATGCAGCTGTCATTCTGGGATGAGGTAGACTGTATGTTAAAACATATTCACTGCCCCTTCTTGGAGAAGATTAGATCTCTGAGTCCCATATATCAGGTTTGGTCCTGTGACCTGCTTTGGCCAATGAAATGTGAGTGGAAGGGGTGTGTGTGTGTGTGTGTGTGTGTGTGTGTGTGTGTGCATGTGTGCACACGTGTATCACTTCTGAGAAGAAATCTTAGAGCCAGAGTATGGCTTGCTGTGGCCTCTTTTATCCCCTGCCAGGATGGCTGTCAACATTTCAGATAGAGGATGTTCCACTTAGATCTGGAGCAGAGATGACACGAAGTAGAGCTCTAACCAACCCACGATGGACATGTAGCAAGAAATAAAACTGTGTAGTTGTAAGCCCCAGCACACCCTAGCCTATTTTGCCTGCGATGTGTGACTTATCATTGCTGCCTTTCTGTGTTGGCTGATCTGCTCCTATTCATTTGTTCAGCTGATCACTCACCTTTCTCTCACTTTCTCTCTCTCTCTCTCATTATCTATCTACCGATCTGTTCTGTTGTTTAATCCCCTGTTTTGATGTGGCATAACCCATGCCAGCTTTCTAGGAAATGGTGTATGGGATGTAAAATTTTTGAATTCTTGTGTAACAAAAATTGTCTGTATTCGATCATTACATTATTTAGCTAGTTTGGCTGGGTATAGAGATCTATGTTGAAAATCACTTTCTCTCAGAAATATGAAAGCATTCTTTCTGTTTTTAAAAAATTTTTTAACATGTATTTTTGAGAGACAGAGGGCTAGTGGGACGGAGCAGAGAGAGAGAGGGACGCACAGAATGTGAAGCAGGCTCCAGGCTCCAATCTGTCAACACAGAGCCCGAAGAAGGGCTGGAACTCAGGAGCTGCGAGATCATGACCTGAGCCAAAGTCGGACGCTTAACTGACTAAGCCACCCAGGTGCCCCTGAAAGCATTGTTTGTTTTCTAATATTTTATATTGCTATTGAGAAGTCTGATGCCATTCTCATCCCCAATCTTTGGATAGAATTTAATGTTCTTCCCTGGAAGCTTTTTTTTTTTTCCTATTTAGCTAGTGGAAGTTTTAAGATCTTTCCTTATCTCAGTATTTTGAAACTTTACACTGAAGATTCATCTTTTTTTTTTTTTTTTTCTTGTATACTTTTGATCCTGGAGCTCATCATGCCCTTCCCTTCTAGGAATTTTTCTTTAAAATAATTACATCTGGGGCACCTTGGTGGCTCAGTTGGTTGAGTGTCCAACTTCAGCTTAGGTCATGATCTCACGGTTCGTGTGTTCGAGCCCTGCATTGGGCTCTGTGCTGACAGTTCAGAGCCTGGAGCCTGCTTCGGATTCTGTGTCTCCCTCTCTCTCTCTGCCCCTCTCCTACTTGTGCTCTCTCTCTGTCTCAAAGATAAATAAACATTAAAATAAATAAATAAATAAATAAATAATAAATAAGTAAATAAATAAAATAATTATGTCTGTAATAATTTTCTCCTGTTTTTTCTTTCTGTAAATAGCATTAGTCAGATGTTGAATATGGTGGGTTGATCCCAACATTTCATCTTTTATGTCTTATTTTCCAATTCTTTTGGATATATACTCACATTTCATTGGCTATATATTTCATTTCCCATATTTTCATATACACATCCATGTATATATATATATATATATATATACACACACACACACACAACAAAACAGTTCAAAGATTCCATAATTGTGTTTTCTGATCTTTCTATTGAGTTTTCTACTTTAGCTATGTCATCTAATTCAAAGGAATCATTTATAGGAGAATAAAGAAGAGATGACCTTGAAGATCTAAATCCATGCTATTTAGCCTTAAAGTCTGTATGAGCTTCGAAGTCACTGAGTTTAGCGTCTCCAGATGAAAAGAATAGTTTCCAGAAAGAAAAAGACTTATCTAAGGTAATGTACCACCACTTGCTGATTCTGGGTCAGCTGCCTTTCCTCCACCAGCATTGTTATGCCTATTCATCTTATTGATAAAACTTTGTTTCAGTTCTGGAAAAGGCGCTTTCATTTTTTTAATGTTTATTGATTTTTGAGAGAGAGAGAGAGAGAGAGAGAAAGAGACAGAGCGTGAGTGGGCGAGCAGCAGAGGGAGACACAGAATTTGAAGCCAGCTCCGAGTCCTGAGCTGTCAGCACGGTCTGACATGGGGCTTGAACTCATGAACCACGAGATCATGACCTGAGCTGAAGTCGGACACTCCACCAACTGAGACACCCAGGCGTCTCTGAAAAAGACACTTTTAAAGTTAACTCCTGAATGCAAGTAAATAATGAAGATTGGTTGGGGCAGCATTGAAAAGTGGGCACTTAACGTAATGGTGAGTGAGCATTGCTCGCAGTCCCGGAAATCTACTTCCTCTCCTGTCTCTGACTTGCAGTCCGATTTTGACAATTCGTTTCATCTTTCTAGACCTAGGGGTCCTCATCTATAAACTGAGGAGCTTGTAGTAGGTCGTTGCTTCTCAACGCATTCGTCAGAGCCCCAGACGTTCCATGGGTGCCTTGAGCCTTGATGGCCTGGGGAAGGGGCTGAAAGAGGGAAAAGGAGGCAGGGCTCTGGGCCCTTCCTCTGCTTCTACCTGAGCAGACCCCTTGGGTCTGTTTTATGTATTTGGTTTTCATGGAAGCTTTTATCTCAACCACAAGATTCTGTGGTTAAATGTTTGAGAACCACTGGACTAAACTTCTCTAGCCTTTCTTTGGGCAAAGTGTTTTTTCTGCCTCTCTGATTATAGATGTTCTTTCAGAGACTCATTTAGACAGGCTCAAATTTATATGCTGTTGAGCTCTTCGGAGTTCCTATAAATTAGGATGCACATCGAGATAATTACCATTCTGGAATTCTAAGCACTTAAATACAAGTCAATCCTTATAACCCCCTTTTAAACCAATTGCCTCACTGCAGACATGGTCACTGAATATATATTATCGAATGCCAATAAAACAGGAAACCCGATCCTGCCATTTTCCCCATTAGATAGTACAGAGGGGTTAAAGCCAGAATCTCAGCCGTCATTCTGACGGCAGGATCGTGCTTCTCTGGACAGTCTAACTCTGGTTGTCAGGCCAGGCACAGGGGCAGACCCAACGCCTTCCATCCCTTCGGCTCTGTAGAGTCATGGAGTGGACCAGCTTTTAATCCCTTGCTTTTGGGAAAGAAACTGGTTTTCTTCTGCGGCCAACTGTGTCTACCAATCGCCAAAGGAAACAATAGACCCAGGGCAAGCACTACTCTCAAGTGGTGGCCCTGGGAGGGAGCAGGTCAGCGTCCGAGCCTGGCATTAAGGCAGCCGAGGCCAGTGGTGGAGCCCAAAAGACCACAGAGATGGCTTCTCCAGGGCACACCTGCTCTGAAAAGGAGTATGGGGGCCCGGGGAACCGAGGCAGAGAATGGTTTTAGGACTCTGTAGAATCAGAACGAACTTCATAGAAGAGCCTTAGAAATGTTGTGGGGAAGCACATGGAAAAACTAAAAGCCAGACAAGTGACACTCCTTGCTCAGGTCACCCTTAGGTCACAGTATTTCACTTCTTCCAGGCTGCACTGTGAGCCCTCAGGCCTCTCTCCACAGGGGCTGGGCACGTCAATGAGGTAACTGACAGAGGAGTGTTTCCCCGAAGGCAAGGAGCCTTCGGGAAGGGAGGGTGAGGGGACGGCGTTTTCCCACCGGGAGCCATTGCTCAACAGGCAACAGCCAGAACCCAGACCAAATTCATCACCATGTGAGACTCTCAACCCCACCCCGGACTACTACGGACTCCAGAGAATAGCCAGTGTGTGCGCGAATTCCCTCCTGCCTCCCTTGGCCGTCCGCCTGAGCCAGTCTGTGCCCGTTAAGTTCATCTTCAGTTAAAACTGTGACCACACCCCGAACCCTCAGTCCTTGGGCCACCTCTGTACTGAAGCGCTTGCTGTGCGTATCAGGGATGGAGCATCCTGCCCTTTCTGAGGTTGACAGGCTGTGACGATTCTGATAGGGACCGGGAAGTCACACATAGCATTTACTTCCGTAAATAGTCATCCCATTAATAAGCATCCACCGAGAGAAGACGGTTCCTTTGCAGACTCCCAGGCCACAGGCTTCGGTTTCCGGAAAACGTAGATCGGGACAGCAGATGAAATAAAGCCATCACCAGCCCACAGGACAGTCTCAAGAAGAGTGACTGTCCCTGTCCTCTGCAGGTGTTGCCAGAGGGCAATTTGCCCTTGAATCCAATCTACCATCCCTAGACTGACAATTTCATTTCCCTCCCAGCCCACCCCCTGCCCCGAAGATCTGCTGAAGCCGCGAGTTCCAGCTAAAGAGCCGGCAGGATAATAGGTGAGTCCCGTCCGTCCATCAGCGATAATAGTCACAGACACTCGTGACGCCTTTTGTCTGCTGGCTTCCCTGAGGATGCAGGCTGGGGACCTGGGGTATGTACACTGCCTTTGTGTGTGTGTGCTTTTAACATCAGCCCTCTTGTTTACTTTCCTGCCTGTTTACTACCTTTGCAGGGGCCCAGCCACTAAGTCAACACGCATTAAGACCCAACATCAAAATGTCATAATGCGAATGAGCAGAAATCAGAAAGGCCAGGGACATTGGCTGCTCTGTTGGGTCCTGTTTAGTCTGAGGGTAATGAAGAGCTCACAGATGACCTGATTTCATTAAACTAGGTCAGATTCGGCTGAAAAGCGGCTATGACTCTCACCCAGTTATCCAGCGGGCTCTCCCTGCCCCCACCCTGCCCCCACCCCGGGGCTTGAATGCTTTCTGGGAATTAACGCTGAGTTTTGTCAATACGGTAGCTAAATCTCCATGGAATAATTGGACCTTTCCCTTTGGCTTCTATTTGTGCAGTGGGGAGGCCGGGCATGGGAGAGAAGGGGGGAGAAGGACGGGGGAATCTGAAATTGCCTTTTGGAGGCCGCTAGCACGGGACGTATGATTCGGGCGTAGCAGATGTCTATTGAGCCAAACATTCTGAGTTACAGCATCTTATCTGAGGGCTGTGTTGACAGAAGCTGCTGACCCGACTCAGTGAGGAAGTTTCCATGCAAACAAGGCTTTCAATGTGCGCAGGCTCCCCCAGGAACACACAGGCAGTCTGCAGCTTCCACAGTCTGACTGTGGGGACCAGGGAAGGGACCGGTCTGAGGGTGGAGGCAGGAAGCAGTGGTGTGTGCAGGAAGGTTGGGGGCTTGAAGGCTGTCCTTCGGAGGGCTCTGGAGGCAGAGGCAGGGTCAGCGGTGGGCATTCCGGGCAGGCAGAGCTTAGCTCATCCACATAGAAGAAAGCATTTCTAACAATAAGGACCAAACAAAGATTGGATGGGCTGTCAGACGAGGTCATTTAAATGTTAGACTTTGCTGAGCGTTTACTATGACGGATGTCAGACACTTCACCTACCTTTTTTCTGGGTTGAACAAACAACATCTCAGTTGAAGGGGAGAGATGAGGAAATTGAGGTTGAGACATCTTAAGCGACTTATGTAGGGACCAGCAGGAATATGTGGCAGAATCAGGGCTTGAACCCAGGTCGTTCTCTGCTCATGTGCTTCCCACCCCCCGTGGCCCCGTCCCTTGTTTGACAGCAGGAGATTAGAGCGTTGCTTGGATTCGGCAGAGGGGTCTCATTCATCGGTTGGAGGCTGGACTAGATGCTTTCTTCAGCAGACTTTCTCAGGGAGAGTTGAAGGCCTTGAGGATTCAAAGGTTCAGGTTTCTTGTTACTGAAGAACCTGAGAAGGTCCTGGAAAGAAAAAGGCAATTTTGGAGTATGATCTCCCTCCCCCCCCTCACCCTCACCTTGGACGTATCCAAGTGCTCCTGAACTTCCCATGCCATTTCCTTTGAGCAGCGTCTCCGGCCACTTCAGACTGGAGGAGTCGCTTGTCTGGAGCATCTACAGTGCCCACTGGGCTCCTTTTGTGTACTGAGCTCTCTGGGTGCCGGGCACTGGGCGCTGGGCACCCTGTATCCTTGGCTGAGGGTCTGGTTTCCCAAGGACTGGCCTGAATGCTGGGCATCCCTGAGTCTTGTGAAGCAGCAGGAAAACACTGTGGACATATGGTTGGTTTTGGAGACAAACCAGATGTCACCTCCCCACTTCTACAGAGCAGGAGGAAGAAATATCCCCCAAACACAGCTTGGCATTTGGAGACAGAAGACAGGTTGTAGTTCTGGTTTAATGTCTGTTTCCACCTGTGAGCCTTACCCCCGTAGCTTCCTCTGGACCTCTGTTTCTTCTTCTCGATGAGGGGGGGGGGGGGGTAACATATACTTCTTACAGAGTTCTGGTCAGGATTGTATGAGATTATGCAGATAAAGAGCCTCAGTGGGCTGTAAAGTGCTGGGTAGATGTGAAAAATACCCTGAGGCTGCAGAAACAAATCCTAGCAAATGTAAGCAAAACACGGGGAATTTATTTTAAAGAAATGGCTTGGAGGTTGCTCTCTGGAGCCTCAGGAAGAACTGGAGTCCAGAACTGCAAGTCCTTCCGAGACCTGGGGCAGCACACTTTCTCCCTCTTACCTCTGCTTTGCCCTGTGTGTCTGTTTCTTCTTCTGTCTCTGCTTGCCAGTCTATGTGGCGTCCAAGATGGCTGCCCCGAAACTCCTGAAGTTACACGTCAAGGGAACCAGTGACAACAGAAGCACCAATCTCCCTCTCAGTTCCAAATTCCTGAGACAAGACTGGGATTGACTTTGTTTGGTCAGGTTGTTACTCCTGGTCCAATCCTCTTGGCCAGAGGGGTGGAGTTACCTGGTGCAAGTAAGGTGTGTGTGTGGGGGGGTGTCCTCTCTGTGGTTATATGGATGGGGTGAGTGTATAAGGAGAGAATTCCAGAGAAGAGCTGGGGAAGCTAGTAGTTCCTGGGCTGGATAGGCATCTCATACGTGTCCATCATACTCGCTTGGGTTATCTAATGCTGCGTGACAAAGTACCCCAAATTTCAGAGGCTTAACACAACCATTTATTATGCTCACTGATCTCTGGGTCAGGAATTCTAATAGGGCACAGAGAGGATGGCTTATTTTTGCTTCATAGTGTTTGGAGCCTTAGCTGCCAGACTCCAAGCTTGGGGCTATAATCATCTGAAGGCTTGTTTGGTCAAGATTTGGATAAGTAGGGGCGGCTGATGCTGGCTGAGGGGGGTCTCAGTTCCTCTCCACATGGGCTGCTTGGGCTCCCTCACAGCATGGTGGCTGGGTTCCCAGGGCGGGCATCCGAAGAGAAAGGCAGGCTGAAGCCTCATCATCTTTTCAACCTGGCCTTAAGAGTCACCCAGCATGGCTTCTGCACATTGTATTCAGTAGCTTTCATTAGAAAGGAGTCATTAAACCTGACTCATGTTCAGGGGTGCCTGCGTGGCTCAGGCAGTTAAGTGTCTGACTTTGGCTCGGGTCATGAGCTCATGGTTTGTGAGTCTCAGCCTTGCATTGGGCTCTTTGCTGACAGCTCAGAGCCTGGAGCCTGCTTCAGATTCTGTGTCTCTGCTCCTCTCCCACTCATGCTCTGTCTCCCATGCTCTGTCTCTGTCTCTCTCTCAAAAATAAATAAACATTAAAAAGATAATTATAAAAAACTTGACTCTTGTTCAAAAGAGAAGGGAAATTAAGCTCAACCTTATAATGAGAGGAGAGGCAAGTTTCTAGAAAACAGAATGGGACTAGAAATATTGCTGGGGGCTTTTGGGGGGCAAATACAACTTGCCACAATATTTATAATAGTTTCCATTGCACTTGAAGAGACCTTTATAAGTAAGAAGCTGAAAGGCCACCTCCGGAGTTGTAAGCTAGCTCTTGGGTTTCCCAAACCATTTTGGCTCATGGTGCCCGTAGACCAAAAGAAATACCTAACAGTTCTGTTTATTAAGTAGTTCTAGCCGATAACTTAATAATCATTTATCTCCTAACAAATTAGTACCCACCTGAAATAATCATACCCATAAATTGAAAGTAAAAGAACCATTTTTATCTCATTCTTGAATAAATACAGCGAACGGCATGTGAGCCTTTTGGGTGCCATGCAGCTTCTCTGATCCTGGCATCTGATTGGACACTAACATCTTCGTTTCCTGTCTCACAGTGACTTTCACACTTCATCTGCCCGTTATCGCTGAACCCCCAAACCCCGCTTTGCGAGGATAAGATGTCGTTGAAAGGAATGTAGCACAATCTACTGTTGCAGGAAGGAACGACCACAAAGCACGTGGTTTGTGTGATGTCTAACGGATGTCAGGAACTGCTCCAAGATACAAAATACTCTTCAGTGCTTCCCTGAGTTTGCTGTGGGCCTCGGGGTACCTCAACCCACAGTTCGGGAATCGTGGGCTTAAACACAGAAGGTCCAGAATTAGGGCCCTACTGATAATGCCAAAGGGGCAGCTTCTTAAGATTTCCAACTTCCTAACAAGGGCATTCAGATTTCAAATGTTTAGGCGACTCCGAAGTTGAGTAATTCAGAATCTGTGTAGTTAAGCTAACTTGTTGAAACCGATGAATTTTAAGGAACCACTTTGGTTCTCTTTCCTGGGTAACAGATGAGAAACAACGAGATCTCCTCCCTTCAGCCTCAGGGATGCTGGAGCTATGAGTTGCAGGTTGTCTTCAAGATATCGACACTTGCCCTGGAGAGTCATTCGTGGAGATCGAGGGAATGACAATACGCAGGGAACGCATCTATGCCACCAGAGTTTCCCATGTCAGCCCACGCTGGTCAAGAAAGGCAGAGAATAGTTTCATTCCAAGCTTAAGCCAATATTCTTGCCACTACACCAGGGCGCTGCCCAATATGACGGGAAATATTACACGAATGGTAAAAATGTGAGCTAAGCCCACCCCATCTCCAAACCCAAAAAGCTTCCGAGACCCCTGAGGTTAAATGGAGCTAAATCACCGACACAGTCTCCAAAGCAACTTCTTATTTAGTTCAGAACTTTCTATGTGACCCCAATCAGGTCATTTTCTAGCTCTTTGTTTCCTTAAATAGAGCACTGTAGAAGAAGAAGTCACTGTTTTTCTCTAAAGCTACTTAGCAAATTGCAAATGAAAGAGAAAATACACATGCAACTAAGAGAGTTTGTCACCTTGCTGAACTAAAAAATATGGCCCAGTTTCACTTTCTCCTCCCTCTCTCTCTCTCTCTCTCTCTCCATTTCTCATAATTCTCAGCCAAGACAATAGGAGTCATGTGATGTGACCGAGAAATTGGGCCAGTTAAAAATAGAAGGCGCACTCCACCAAGTTCATTAGAAAGTTGAAGTCTTATTGTTGATTGCCGTTAATTTATCTCTGCCTGCCACATGCGTGAGGGAGCAGGGCGACAGACAATTGGTGACTCTGAGAGCCGGAGCTCCCAGCCCCCCGCTTCCCCTCCTGCCCCAGCTGAGCAGCATCACCCCCGTGAACTCACCTGGGCCCCGATAATACCCTCCGCCCAGCCCCCGGGCCCTGTCTCCTCCAGGAGCCGTTTTAGCTGTGAAACAGTTTCTGGTTGGCTTCTCCTCTCTCTCAATGGGGGTGCTCAGCACCCACCTTTGTAAACGGGGGTGCACTTCCCGGGCTTTATAGTCATTTCATTGAAAGGGCTATTCTTACCCCTATTTTGTAGCCGAGCAGATTGAGGCCCTGAGGGGTGGAGTGGGGGGGGGGGCTGGAGCTGGAAGCCTCTCTTTTTCGGTTGGGTGATGGGTTATGTGGGTCCCTCTCCTAAGGCGTTGGGAGCATGGTATGCACTGGACGCCTGTACCCTCCCCGTGGCCAGTGCTGGAGTCGGGGAGGGGGTAAGTTAGGGCCGCCGCCATTCGTCCCGATGGTGAGTTAGCAGCGGTGGGGTTCACACATCGTCTCCCTCTGGGTTGGGCCAGCCGAGTCACAGACGCGGGAGTGGGCCGATGGAGGTTCAAGTCTCAGCCTTATGGCTGCTCAGGTTGGCTTGCGGGGCCCGGCTCAGCCCCCTGGCCTCTGGTTTCGAACACCCTTGTCCCAAGTTTCTACTTCAAGACCCACCTGAGGAAGAGCGCGATGTTTTCCCATTTGCCGCCTCGTCTCGTCAAAATCAAACCCACGGGTGGGGGGGGCCTCAGTGCTGAGTACGGGAGGCAGGCCAGACCCTGACCTTGAGCGTTCAGTGTCACCCCGACGAACACCCCGGGGAATGCAGACGATGACACCAGCCGTCCAGGCTGGCCCAGAGGAGGGCTGAAAGCTAATTCTCCTCCCTCCTCACCCTGTTGGGAGGGATGAGCAGAGAGGGAGGGGGCCCAGGTCTTAGCGCCTCTTTTCTCCCTCTTCAGAGAGGGTGCACAGGGTAGGGGCTCTCAGCTGTGTGGCCGGATGTCTCCTGCCGCCCAGCGCACTGCACAGGGTGTGCACGGTGTGGTTTGAATGTGAGCTGCGGAGGAGGGTCCCAAACCTTGAGCGACTCGCAAAAAGTGGGCTTCTCAGCATTGTCTGGGGCCGTGGAAAGCTGAGGGGCCCTTCCCACGCAGGGAAGGTGCTTGGTCGGAGAGCAGCCTGGCGCACCTGCCCTCCAGGCGGGTGTTAAACCTCAGCTAACCTCAGGGCCACCCCACCCACCTGGTGTCCCCTGGGGTGACTTCTGTCTTCTGAGGGCAGCTGGCAAAAGGAGGACCATGGGGCAGGGGGTCTGGTGGGGAGGCTGGGAGGAGCTGCTCACTTGAGGAGTGTTGAGATATGCCTGCCGCTGGCTCCCCCCGCTGCCTGGAAACAGGGCTGGCCCAGCTTCGATTAGAAGGTCTGGGAAGGCGGTGATCTGCACCGAAGGGGGGTAGAGAACAGAACCTTGAGGGAATCACCAGGAGATTGTCTTTTTTTTTTTTTTTTTTTTTTTTTTTTTTTTTTTTATAAAAAGCTTTTTTTGGGTACAGTGTATTTATTTATTTTGAGAGGGAGAGAGAGAAACAGCACCAATCGGGGACGGGGAGAGAGAGGGAGAGAGAGAGAATCCCAAGCAGGCTCCACGCTGTCAGTGCAGAGCCTGAGGTGGGATTCAAACTCTTGAGCAGTGAGATCATGACCTGAGCCATAACCAAGAGTTGGATGCTCATCCGACTGAGCCACCCAGGCGTCCCCTAGCCCAGTTTCTATCAGAAGGTGTGGGAAGGGTGTGTTCTAGACTGAATGGGGGTAGGGAACAGAATCTTGAGGGTGTTGCCAGGAGATTGTGGGATCTCTCTCCCCTTTTTGCTTTTACCGCTCTTTGTAGATTCTTCTCCTCTGCCCATTTCTAAGACCTGGGGGCTCTGCTGCCTCTCCAGTAACTGCCAACTCCACCCACCTCCTCCCTCCCCTCCATCTCCCCCTGCCCTTCTCTTCTCACATAGACCTCAGGGCAGCAGAGCCCGATGCCAGGGTAGGACAGGGTCTTAGAGCCCTGGTCTGGTCTCCAAATTTCATAAATGAGAAAACTGAGGCTAAGAGCAGAAAAGAGACTCCTTGGACGTTCCCGGTATATGTTGACAGGTCCAAAATGAATTCATAGAAACTACATTTCTGTGTAGCCAGGAAGAAGTGTTTTCTGAGACACTGTCTCCTTCTATCCAAGGCAATGTTCGTGGGGTGGTCCTAGCCAACCTACGGGACGCGTGACACTTATCATAGGGGGTCGGGGCTGGAATGTTGCTTTACCTGTTCCATGGGGACACTCGCTTGTCTGAGTCACAGGATTGTCCCCAGTGATGACAGAGTTCATATATGGAAAAGGGCCGATGTAATGCCAAGTGCACCGTGCACCCTAAACATCGTTCACTCACTTCTATGGAGAAGCAGAGGTCGGTAGTTAGAGTATGGGTTCTAGAGCTAGATCACCTGGGTTCTGACCCTAGCTCTGCAGTTTACTGTGTGGCCTTCGGCAAGTTATTATTTTTTTTTTTTTTACCTCTCTGGGCCTCAAATTTCCTGTCTATGAAGTGAAGATAACAATCATACCATTCTGTAGGGTTGGTGGAGGGTAGAATGAAGATTCAGTGAATTAAGCACCAAGAAGAGTACATGGTACCTCAGTACTCACTGTTAGCTGTATAATGAACGTTTCCGTCAACAAAGCATGATTGTTATAACTGTGATTGTTTCCCCGTCTTCCAGAACCTCAGGGCCCTTGGTAATGAAGAAGTCAGAGTACCCACAGAAAGGCAGGGTTCACGAATAATTCCCCCTGCTTACAATCATTGGGGATGTCCGGGGGAGATATGGAACAACTACTTCTCCTGGGATGCTGAAAAAGGGTTCCTGCATGGTAGGAGAAACTAGCATTGACATCCCCTTCAAAGACTCCACGCTTCAAGACAGCACTGTGGATTTTGAGGGCACTTAAAGAAACGTGCAGAAAGATACTGCAACTTCTTAAGAAGATGCTGATCTCTGCCTTTTCCCACTCATTCGTTCAGTGCTTGCAGAACACCTTCTACGTGGCAGACGTTGCTGGGGACTGACAGTGGATTAGGTATGGTCTCTACCTCCAGGAGAGACAGACACAATAAGCCCGTGTTTTCAGGGCAGCTTGTTGCGTACAATGAGTCTACGTGGGGCGCTATATGACAAAGGGGATGTTGTGGCTACTTTGGGAGAGTTCCACCAAAGAAGTCTTCAGAGAAGGAAAACATTCGCCTTGGGTCTTGCGAGTCAGATGAGTGGGAGTGCCCCCAACAGCTAAGAGGCACAGACATTCTCAGAACAGGGAACACCATCTTGTCTTTTCCTTCCTGACAGCCTCGTGAAACAGAGAACAGAATGGCGTGTAGCTGTTTTGTAAAATGGGAAAGGTTACTGACGGATCAACTGGTGAGCCTCCGAAGTTGCAAGAGTCCTCTGACCCCTGCCCTGGGACTCGCCACCATATCTGAGTTACTCTATTAACAATTACCAACCTTAAGGTTCATGCCTAATACCCATCATCCTTCCCTGGCTGGGGAGTTACCAGTTGAGGCGATCCCTCTATTTTTGAAATGCAGATCAAATGGACAAAGCTTATTTCCATCTCTGCCTCATCTTTTATAAATATCAAGGAATGCCCCAACATTGCCCCCATCCCACTCCCAACTCCGACCCACTCAAATCAAAAGAGGAGTTCAAAACCTCAACCTTGAAAAGCTTCTGGAATCCAATAGGCTCTGCCTTGCTTGCCTCATCACATCCATTCCCACAGCACGGGCAAGTCAGGTATGAGTTTCAGTTTACATGGGCCCCAGCATTGAAGGCTGAGTGCCCACCAAGTACCTCTGTGAGGGCAAGGCCCAGGAGTGATGCATGGCGACAGCCACCCACCACGTCCAGCCTGTGTGGTTATGGGAGAAAGGAGGACTTCAGGTGGCAGAATTATAAGGAGTGGGGAGAAGGCAGAGCCTCAGGCATTGGATGTCCCGCGGGCCCTGTAGAGGGTTGACTGATCCACTCGCCCTGATCCCGTGGCTCTAGACCTGTGCCCACATAGCTCAGCACACACCGAGGTCTTCAGCGTGGTGAAGCAGAAAGAGCAGAGGATTGGGAGTCACTGAGACCTGGGCTAGAAGCATGATGGTGGCTCCACTTAGCTGTGTGGCTCTACATACAATGGGGCTAATCAAACTTAACTCAGAAGGTGGCATGGATTAAACAGGAGGATGAGGGTAAGAATCCAGGCCTGGTGTTAGCTACAAACACATACAGGGTGATCAACAGATGTTAATATGTCAGGCAACAGGCATGTATTGAGCACCTGCTAAGACTTCCATCTTGAACTGATGGTCTTTAACCATCATTGTTCAACCTGACATTATTCATTCACTCAACAAACATTTATTTGAGATGAACTCTATGTCAAGCCCTGAGGTTTGTGCTGGGGATGCCGACAAGGATAAGATGGATAAGTGTCCCTGTGGAATGCCTACACCATATACTGTCTGCAGCTTTGTCTATAAGGTTGAAATATCGGAAACAACCCAAGGCCCAACAATAAAGGAATGGTTAAGTAGATGGTTTATTCACACAAAGAAGCCTTGTTATAGGATCATGTTGCCAAGTATTTTTGTTATAATAGTAACTGAAGCAAGCAGGAAAGGAGAAGTTTTTAAAGTTTTTTTATTGGGGCGCCTGGGTGGCGCAGTCGGTTGGGCGTCCGACTTCAGCCAGGTCACGATCTCGCGGTCCGTGAGTTCGAGCCCCGCGTCAGGCTCTGGGCTGATGGCTCGGAGTCTGGAGCCTGTTTCCGATTCTGTGTCTCCCTCTCTCTCTGCCCCTCCCCCGTTCATGCTCTGTCTCTCTCTGTCCCAAAAATAAATAAACGTTGTAAAGTTTTTTTATTTATTTCGAGAGAGAGAGAGAGCAAGCATGGAGGTGGGGCAGAGAGAGAGGGAGAGAGGGAATCCCAAGCAACTCTGTGCTATCAGCGAGGAGCCCAATGTGGGGCTCAAACTCATGAGCCGTGAGATCATGACCTGAGCTGATACCAAGAGTCGGATGCTTAACCGACTGAGCCAACCCAGGTGCCCCAGGAAATGAAATTTTAAGTACAATTGGTCCTCAATATTCATGGCAGTGTTCTACAAAGTCACTTCAAACACTGACTCAGTGAACAGGACCATTGTTCTTAGGAGAAATACATGGTTAGGTTCCTGTGAGCTTCTGTTTATAGCATTTTTGTCAACTGACGAATTCCTATTCTTATTTTATGTGTGTTTCTGTTTAAAGACACTTTATTTGATATCTATTGTTGATTCATCAACATAGAACTCATGGCCAACAGTGCTATGGCCCCTGCCCTAATGAAGCTTTTCTAACACATGTACTTTTTCTTATAAGACACATCACAGCTTCCTGGCTCTTGAGAACACTTGCAGCATTATGGCGGGGGGCTATTTTAAACAGTGAAATCACCAACAGGAAGCACACAAATACAAAAACCATTGCGCTAAATAGATTGGCAAGAGGCCATTTGTTTACAGTATGGAGCTGAAACAAGAAGGCAGAGACTCTCTGTGGTTTGCCTTGGCTGGGAACCCGGATGTGGGGTCACTCAAACTCGTCACTTTGTGCATGTCAGTGAATGACCATGAAAGTTCTTTGAGCATCGGTTTTGAGGTTACAGATGCATTTTAGTGAGTAGGGAAATTTGCAAATAAGGAATCCATAGAGGGTGTGCATGTGAATAATGTAGGACATCGCATTAGTATCGATGCATTTCTGTTTTGTTTTGTTTTTTAAGTTTATCTGTTTTGAGAAGAGAGAGGGAGAGAGAGAGAGAATCCCAAACGGGCTGCGTGTTAGTGGCACAGAGCCTGTCACGGGGCTCAACCCCACAAACCGTGACATCATGACCAGAGCTGAAACCAAGATTTGGGTGCTTGGCTGACTGAGCCACCCAGGTGTCCTGATGCTTCTCTGTTTTAAAATTTTCGTTAATGTGATCCAGTTGGGTTTTGTCCCCTACCTTTAAACATAAATACGCCTCAGAGAAAATGAACGTGCAGCCTGCCTGTCGCCTCCGAAACCCTCCCTCTCCACCTACTTTGTCTCCTCAGCTTGGTCAGCGGGCTCAGAGGTGGTGGGAATGAGGCGTCAAGGTCAGTAGCTCCCAGCCTGGGCAATTCCACAGCGACTGAAGTTTCTGGAGTGGCAGTAAGGCCAGCCACAAATGCTTGTAACCGCTGTCCCGTGTAGCTGCCGTCCTGCCCTGACGCAGGACCCCTCACTAGAGAACAGCACTGGGCAGTTTCTCTCAGGTTGTGAACTCGGCCCCGTCAGAAACTCCCATTTTCCCGCGTTTTGACGCTAATTAAAGGTCTTCTTAAAACTTGGACTCTTTGGAAGAAGGATTGAATATTCCTTTGATTCAATATGTCTGTGATGGAAACATTTAGAATTATTGCTCTAAATAATGTAAAAGGCACCCTTTTCTATTCTTTTTTAAGGTTATTTGTCAAGAAGCCTGCTTACCTGTTGACGGGACCTCGTATGCTCCATCGGATTATTCTAGGGGTCCATTTGAAGGGAAGGATCCAGAAACATCTTCATCAATACTTGCAGAGGCTAGGAGCAGTATCGTCCTAATTCCTGACTATGGGGGCGGAAATTCCAGGCCACAAAGGTTGCTAACATTTTTACCTGATTTGCCTCCGGATTTAAAGGTACCTGAATGGCTTGTTTGTCTAACTCAGCTCTGCTCAAATCAATCTTTCATGGATCCCCCCAGTAAAGATCACCTTGGGTCAAAGGTCACAGGTCATCATGGTTCTCAAATACCTACCCATTTTGTAAGAGTTCCAAAGTGGACAATTACTCGGAAATTAGCACAAAAGAAAAGCAAGTATTTCCAAAAACGAATTGGGAAAAAAAATGAGTACAGCAAGCGAGGTGATGTTTCTGATGTTGTCTTTATGGCTCTTCCAATTAATTTCCAGTTTTTCTCCAACTTGACTTGCAATAACGTAGACGACGATAGAAGGCACCTGCTGTTGATGTAGAGCTCCCTTGTGCTATGTCTGCTGCATGATTCTTGAGCTACGATCTTCACCCTTCCTGTGCCTGTGTGTGCTCGTACACACAAAGCATTTTTAAACACGTGTGAGCCCAGGCAGCCTTCAATGTTCTAACAGAGATTCCCTACAGTCATTAATTCAGGGCTACCGTTGAGAAAAAAAAAACAAACAAACAAACAAAAAAAAAACGAATCAAATCCAGCCAAACCAAACCTTAGAAGGACTTTCCAAAAATAACACAGTTTTGTAGCTCATTCTTAGGGTGCAAAGCTATTAATTTTGACTTAATAAAAAAGTCAAAGTGTTCCTAGAAACAAGCAAGAAATAAATAGGGGCATTAAGATTATATGGAGGGGAAGAAACTGAGAAGCGAGCAAGGGGTTGTGTGAATGGAGTGTACTAAGGCAGCGTGTGCAGTGTGAATAGCCCAGGTTGGTTAAATGATGCATTTTATTTTATTTTATTTTTAAAATTTTAGATTATTGATTTTTGATAGAGAGACAGAGTGAGAGCGAGGAAGGGGCAGAGAGGGAGGGAGACACAGAATCCGAAGCAGGCTCCAGGCTCCAAGCTGTCAGCACAGAGCCTGAGGCGGGGCTTGAACTCATGAACCGTGAGATCATGACCTGAGCCAAAGGTGGACGCTTAACTGACTGAGCCACCCAGGTGCCCCAATACATGCATTTTAAAAGGTAGGTGCTCATGCCCACAACTCGTGGCCTTTGGAGAATCAAGGAGTTGGGTTTGGATGAAAGGAAGTAATTTTTTTTCCATGAGGAATGAGAAGGATTTTAAACTATTGTTTCTTTGAAGGGAGACCTCCAAATCTTAGCATTGAGATGCCTCATATTTGCCTCATGGTAAATATTTTTTAATTAATTAATTTAAATAATTTTTAATTATTTTAAAATTAATTAAAAGAAATGTTAACATTTCTATTATAAATTTTTAGGGCAAGAATTAAAAAGAAATCCATCTGTTGATATTTATTTTTCTTGTCTTCTGTTAACCAAAGATTTTTTGGAATGTTCCAGCGTAAAGTTACGACTTTTGTCCATCTTGGATAGGGACAGCTTCTGCAACTTGGGTCGTCCTGCTAGGGGAGAGGACACTTTAAAAGGGGCAGAACTTGGTGACCTTGCCCAGTGACCCTGTCTCTTCTTCATTCAGCAGAGGGAGTTTCCAGAAAGTATGGGCATGGCTCCAAGGTGCCAAATGGATTCACTCAAATGGTTGTTTATTCCCTTGGCATCGAAGGTGCGAGAAGTACGTTTCGAAGCACCCACTGTGTGCCAAACCCCGATCTGGATGCCTTGTCGATCTCGTGTAATCTTTTTTTTTCAATATTTTTTTTAAAGTTTATTTATTTATTTTGAGAGAGAGAGAGAGGGAGAGGGAGAGAGAGAGAATCCCAAAGAGGCCCCACACCCAGCACAGAGCCCGACACAGGGCTTGAGCTCATGAATGTGAAATCATGACCTGAGCTGAAACCAAGAGTCAGACACTTAACCGACTGAGCCACCTGGGTGCCCCTCTCCTATAATCTTTAAGTGATGTTACAAAGTGGTCATGAAGAATTTCCCTGTTTATGGGGCACTTGGGTGGCTTCGTCGGTTAAGCATCTGACTGCAGCTCAGGTCAAGAGCTCACAGTTTGTGGGTTCGGGCCCCGAGTCGGGCTCTGTGCTGACAGCTCGAGCCTGGAGCCTGCTTCAGATTCTGTCTCTCCCTCTCTCTCCGGCCCTCCCCTGCTTGTGCTCTCTCTCTTTCTCTCTCAAAAATAAATACAGTTTTAAAGAATAATAAACAAACAAATAAACGCAAGAAGCTCCCTGTTCCAATGAGACGGCACAAGAGAAGTTGTAACTTACCAGCTACATGGCTGAGCTGGTATTAAACCGGGTGTGTCAGTCTTTGTGGCTTTCCGTTGGGTCACACTTCTCAGAAGCTCTGGAATCACCATGCAGGGGAGATGGTGCCCCTGAAAGCCCACCAAGGAGGGAGGGGGATTAAGGCTGGTCCGGTCAAGCTAGGGCAGAGGTGGTGGTGCCCCAGCGGTCTCGGGTCAAATGAAGCCTGATCCTTTCGTAGCTTGATTTGGCCTCGAACTGGGAAACAGATGGGTCTGGGCTGTCTGAGGGTCTGGGGGAGGCTGAGCAGACAAATGGGTCCTGGCTGCAATTGCTCCTGCCCCGAGGGCCCAGGGCTGGGGGCTGCTTTGGGAAGGGGACCCCAGTGCGTATGTATCTTCTGACTTGTAAAACCTTGGATAGCAATTCATCTGTGAGGCTGCAAGGCTAGAGAGCTCTCACCCTTTCTGAGGGCAGCTGACTGGGAGACCCCGGGGCACGTTCAGGGAGGTAAGGCAGATGTCAACAGGTGTGTTAAAAACAAGGTGGCTGCTTGCCCAAAAAGAAGACCCCAAGGGCCACGGAAAGATGCCTAATGGACTTCATGCTCTTTCAACCGCAAAGACTCATCCTTTTGCAATGCCGGTTAGTGGGGTTGTTTCGAAGAGATGTGGGGTTGCCTAGCTGTGGGAATGCCCTGAAATTGGATAAGCGGGGACCCAGCTCACAAGTGTGGAATGAATGAATCGATGAATGGAAACGTGGACACCGATTCACTCACTACTCACTTATCAATAGGAAGGCCAACCATCTGGTTTGCCTAGGACCCAGTTGTTTCCTGGGACGTGGGACTTTCAGTCCTAAAATGAGGAATGTCCTGGGCACACCAGAACTAGATGGTCCCCCAGGTACTGAGAACTGATGATGGACCAGACCCTGGGCCCTGACGGGGCATATGGGGCTAAATCGGACGCAGTCCCTGCTCTCAAGGAGTCCACGTGTAGTCAGGAGAGATAAATATGACACGATAGGGTCACGTTCAAGAGCAAGGCTGTGGAGTCAGAAGCACCATGATGGCTTTTAAGAGGAGGAGCAGGTGCCAGAGGCGAGTCTTGCCGGGGGAGGAGCCCAACAGATCTCTGGAGAAGCTTGGGAAGAAGGGCTTTGGGACCCAGGGACAGCTGGGACAAAGGCCTAGGGTCTACAACAATGTGTTGCCGCAAGAAGCTGGGGGCACCATGTGTATGCGTTTGTGTGTGTGTCGGGGACAAATGGGGGAACACAGGGGTGATGGTGAGGTTGGAGAGGTCTCGGAGGGGCCAGGGGACAAGTTGTCGACCGTGTGAAGAAAAATGAAATTTATACTGTAGGCAATAGGGAGCTACTGAAGGCGTTTTAAGCCGGAGAGATAGAATCCAATATTACAAAACGTTTCATCCATTCAACAAATGTTTGCTAAGCGCCTACTGGGTGTTAGGCATTGTGCTAGGGGAGCGAATGCATGCTTGCAGGCATGGCTGTCTGCCAAAAAGTTTCTTTTTAATTTTCCAGTTGCCGAGAGGGTCCTTGAAATCCAGGGCCTGGCTGATAGGACGTTCGGGCCTGTTGGCCTCTGTCAGAAAAATTGTTCCGCAGTGAGCAAATCTAAGGAGGAGACCGCCGGCACCAGCTCCAACCTCCGCCCCTTATCTGTTTTTCTTTTTCCGAAAGACCTTGAGGACTGCAGCGGATTCCACTACAAAACGGTTACACAATTTCCCCCCAGAGAAAGCGAGCTTCCACCTTAGGGGATGAATAAGCCCTTTCTTTTCTGGAGAGCCGGCCAATGGAGGCCCCGGGCTGGGTGCTGCAGGAGGCACGGTGCGGGGGGACAGCAGGCCTCGCTCTACTTTGGGGGTGCCGGTGTTGTCATTAAACAGAGTCTGCACGGCAGAGGCGGGGGCTGCAGGCGCCCCGGGGAGGCCGACACGGCAGGGAACGGGGGTCAGCCTGCAGCGAGCGGGCGGCCCCCCAATTCCGCGCGGCCCAAGCATCCATTTTTCCGGGGCTGCGGGTCCTATAAATGGTGCCTTTGAGGAGAGCTGCCCTGGTGACAGCAGGTCCCTCCCTGCAGCACCCACTCGGCCACGGGATTCTGAAAGCTGATTGTCCCTCCTCAAGCCCTGCCCTCCTGCGACATTGCTCACGCTGACCATTGTCCGCAGAAAGAGGCCATTGTCTGGGGCTTACATACCTGCTGACGGAGGCACATGAAACCAGCAGAGCTTTGGGGAGACAGAAATCCACCCAAAACAACAAAAAAACCTGAGCCTAGCCGGAGGGCAGAGTTTAGACGGGGCTTGTTGAATTTCCTGATCTGCTGGTGTTCTTTCCAAGAGGAAATGCCCCCCATTATGGGAGGATCAGAGTTTTATCTCTGGGCTGGAATGACACCATTTGTGCCTTTGTGTCAACAGCACAGAGGGGCATTGTTTAGGGTTATGTGGCCGGCGCTGGGAAGGGCTTGTTTGAAGAGAAAAAAAGAGAAAACCCAGAACAATGTTTACCCAGCAGGCAGCTCCTGCCAAAGCAGCCGCCACCCCGTGCACTGGGATGTCAGCTGGCCCGCCCGGGCCCCCTCGGCTGTGCCTCTGACTCGAGTGCAGCCGCGCGGGCAGCTGGCGGGGACAGGTACGCCGTGCCAGCGCCTAAAGCACCAATACCCAGCACCGCCCCCGATCCAGAGCCGAAGGTCAGTGCCGGGAGAGCAGAACCGCCGCTCCGGGGTGCAGGCAGGACCCTGAGGTCTGCCGAATCGCTTTGGGGATTCAGCCTCAAGAGAGTTGCTACTCCAAGTGTGGTCCCCGCGCCAGCGGTCTCTGTCTTACCAGGAGCTTGTTGGAAACGTAGGCTCTCGGGGCGCCTGGGTGGCTCAGCCTGTTAAGCGTCTGACTCTTGGCTTTAGCTCAGGTCGCGATCTCACGGTGTGGTGAGTTCGAGCCCCGCGTGGAGCTCTCTGCGCTGACCGTGTGCAGCCTGCTTGGGGTTCTCTGTCTCCCTCTCTGCCTCTCCCCCCCTCACGCTCTCTCTGTCTCTCTCAAAATAAAATAGCGTAGGCTCTCGGGCCCCACCTCGGATCTGTCCCAGCTGAAGCTGCATTTTATTTATTTTTGAAAAAAAAAATGTTCATGTTCATTTAGACATGTTTATTTTTAATGTCTATTTAGACGGAGACAGAGCACAAGTGGGGGAGGGGCAGAGAGAGAGGGAGACTCAGAATCCGAAGCGGGCTCCGGGCTCTGAGCGGTCAGCACAGAGCCCGACGCGGGGACTGAAGTCACTAATGGTAAGATCACGACCTGAGCCGAAGCCAACCGTTGGACATTTAACGGACTGAGCCACCCAGGTGTCCCTTGAAACTACATTTTAACAAGATCCCCTGGATGAATTTACACCTTAAGCTTGAGAAGCATTGGTCTAAAGCAGGGGTTCTCAAACATGACTGCACGTTGACATCATGCGGAGAGCTTTTACAAGTTCCAATGACCCGCAGCATCTCAGGCCATTAATGTCAGGATCTCTAAGGGAGGAAGGACCATCAGTATTTTCTAAGACCCCCCAAGGGATTCCAAAGTATCTCCAAGTTTGAGGCACAGGAGTGAGGATAGTGCCCTCTTTCTCTGTCCCAGCACGGAGTCTGCACTGGTTATGATGTGGCAGTTCCTGAGCATTTTCGTTTTTTTTTTTTTTAATGTTTATTTATTTATTTATTTTGAGAGAGAGCACTTGTGTGCGAGAGCAGGGGAGGGGCAGGGAGACAGAAAGAGAGAGAGAGAGAGAGAGAGAGACGAGAGAGAGACACGAGAGAGAGAGAGAATCCCAAGCAGGCTCCACACTCAGCTCAGAGCCCATAGGTCTTGAACTCACGAACCGTGAAATCATGACCGAAGTCAAAATCAAGAGTCAGATGCTTTACCGACCGAGCCACCCAGAAGCCCCTCCTGAGCATTTTCTGTGTCAGAAATGCTGAGGCTTCATCGATGAAGATGGTTATGTGTTCATGACTACAGTGCCTTTCTGGCCAAAAGAACTCCTATTCATCCTTCAAAACCCAGTTAAAAAGCCTCCTCCTCCGTGATGCATTCTTAGATCTCCTGAGGCAGGGAAAAATGCTTCTTCCTCTGAACTCCCATGGCCCTCTGCCTCTCTGTATTGTTGCACTTGTCACATTAAGGTTTAGTGATCTATTTACTTGTCACTAGACTGGGAGCCTTGGCTTCAGGGACTGCATCGTATTTATCTTTGTATCCCTGGGCCTGGGGCGGGGCCTGGGCATGCAGTTGGCGCTCAATAAGTGCTGTTGACTGACAACATGAATATGAAGACAAATACCTGAATGAACGCAAGCCTGAGTGAAGACACCTGCCCTGCCTTTAAAAAAACAAAATTCGGGGCGCCTGGGTGGCGCCGTCGGTTAAGCGTCCGACTTCAGCCAGGTCACGATCTCGCGGTCCGTGAGTTCGAGCCCCGCGTCGGGCTCTGGGCTGATGGCTCGGAGCCTGGAGCCTGTTTCCGATTCTGTGTCTCCCTCTCTCTCTGCCCCTCCCCC
>NW_024412419.1:12396660-12479543 GCF_014898765.1 Herpailurus yagouaroundi
CCCGCGTCGGGCTCTGGGCTGATGGCTCGGAGCCTGGAGCCTGTTTCCGATTCTGTGTCTCCCTCTCTCTCTGCCCCTCCCCCGTTCATGCTCTGTCTCTCTCTGTCCCAAAAATAAATAAAAAACGTTGAAAAAAAAATTAAAAAAAAAAAAAATCTAGGGGCTCCTTGGTGGCTCAGTGGGTTAAGCGTCCGACTCTCGGTTTCGGCTCAGGTCATGATCTCATGGTTTTGTGAGTTTGAGCCCCACATCGGGCTCTGTGCTGACAGCTCAGAGCCTGCTTGGGACTCTCTCTCCCCCTCTCTCTCTGCCCCTCCCCTGCTCACGCTGTCTCTCTCTGTCTCTCAAAAATAAATAAACTTAAAAAAGAAAGAAAGAAAAAACCTAAAATTCTAGCAGAATAGATCACCTTGCACAGTTAATGACACGTTGACTTCTGATGGGTGTTGTGACTGAGGTCTGACCGGGGTCCTGTGGGCGTGCAGAGCAGGGGAGAGGGGCTTTCTTAACCACCCTGCTCCAGGCTTGCCGGGAAGACGGTGGCCCACGGACTGCTCAGTGCTGCATCTCTAGTCCAGACCCCAGAGATCGCACCCGAGGGGTCCCCTTGGGCCCCTTCCCTTATCATATTTGGGAACAGGAAGATCCTCCAACGGATGGAAGCTAAAGATTCTGTTTTTGTTTCTGGACGATGCTGGTGTCGATACCTTGTGCCCCCAGGCCCCAAAACACGAGCCCGGAGAGCGTCCAGGGGAGTCTAATGGGCCTGGGTGACTGCTAAGCGGATGGTGTGGCCGCCTGGGCTGCTGTGTGTCTGTGGCAGCTTGGCTTGCAGGCCAGAGGATGACTGCAAAGGTCAGGGTTCAACCGGCTGCCGCCTTCCGCGGTCGGAAGCGGAACAGACTTCCCAGGCTGCCCGTGCTCCAGGCTGGAGCCCGCTCCCTCGCTGCCGCGGACTCACCAAGCCAGGAGTCCTCGGGGACGGGCAGACGTCGGCCGATCGGATAAATGGGTACAAAAGAAGCCGAGGCAGGTGGTGGGAGTTGGCAGGCAGAGGCCAGGGGTCAGAGGGCCCAAGGCTTGAGACAAGAGACGGGAGGCCGAGACAGGCAAAGTGGAGCGGTCTGGCTCCAGAGCCAGGAGAGGGTTCCGACTCGCAGCTGAGTTTTAGACCCCCCCCGGTGGCCTGATGCTGAAGAGTAGTGTCATTAGGTGCCACATCAGGTTCCCGAGGGCGTCCTCCGAAGGAAGGTCTCTCCCGGAGCTCAGCGGGGACACCATTCTAGAGCCACGTCGCGGCTCTGCGGGGACGTTTGAGAGGGAGATTTCCCTCTGTCTTTTCTCATGTCCCTGCCCAGGCCGGGGCTCCTTCTCTGTGTCAAGGAAATCAGTTCTACTCTTCACCAGAGTGCATCTCCCTATTCCCTGCACGCCTCACGCCGGCACCTCGTGTGTCAGGGGGTCAAGACCTGCTCAGGTGAAAGTGACCCTCGAAGTCGTCAAATCCCCACACGTGCAATCCCCAAAGTTTCCTTCGGGAAGATAGCCTCAAGAACGGAAGGACAGAAAGTACCAGACAGGCCAGCGAGGGCTCGACTTCCAGGAGAGGAAGAAAGCCTGGGGCGGGCGGAGGGGGGGGGGGTTCTTCTCATCTCGGGTTCTGTCCTTTCCAGTCCCTCCGATGCCGATGCCGGGCAGCTCCCAGGCCCGAGCAGGGCGGGGCACCGGGAGAGGCCGGAGCCCGGGAATTCCAGCGGGGTCCCCAGGTGATCATGAGGGTCAGAGTCCGTGTGCCTCATTCAGGGAGGTCATAGGGCTGGAGACGGAAGAGCTGTCGGGTAGTGGACCGCGTGTAGACATTTTGCGCTCAGCTGGGAGCCGGCACCGAGGCTGAATCGGGGCCAGGGTGCCCGGTATGAAGTCTCCTTCAACGGGCAGAGGAAGCCCAGGGAGTCCTTTTATTGGCTACTGGGTAAGAAATGTGGGAACGTGGGACTCAGTTCAGGAACTCGACAGCCACGTTCTCCTCCAGGAAGACTCCCTGATAACAGTCGAAGGAAATGACCCGTAAACACCTAGGGGTTTACCCTGCACCTTGACTTTCCCCGTGGTTCCCCATATGTGTCTCCAGGCCCTACCATCCACAGGCCCAGGGCCTTCTCCGGGGCTGGTCCAGCCTTGCCCTCTCTCTGGTCTCCTGGGTGCCCAGCTTGGGACCTGGCCTGGCCTAGTACCGGGCGAGCATTTCCTATGTGGAATGACTTGCCTTTTGCAAGGGTGCACTGTCTTGGGGTTTGGTAGCAGGGGCACAGAAGAGTCTAGAATGCTGCTCAGAGCACCTGGCTTCTTAGATTTCTCGCCTGCTGGGTGGCCTAAGAATCCCTTCCCCCCACCCCCACACACAGGGTGCTCCAAGGAGCACGTAAGAACCTGAATGTCACACGTGAGAAGGCCACCGGCGATCTTATGTGACAGGTGGCATCGAGTGATGGTCCGGGCCTAAACTGTGTCACCAGGCTCCCAGGGAGTAAATCTGGCTCTGCTGCTGGAGAGATGTGTGACCCGGGGCTGGAGGCTAGCTAGCCTTCCCTGTGCCGTGGATTCCTCATCTGTAACATCACTGGTCATGAGGATTCCATGGGTGAGTTTATGTAAAGCCCCCGGAACAGTGCCTGGAGGCTGGAGATGGATGGAGACGGGGGTGATCTGTGTTGCAAATTTGGCACCCCTTTCCTGATTTCAGCTTTCCTACATTACCAGCCTTTAAGACATAGAGCATTCCGTACTCTATGAGCAGTCTTGGTCTCACAGAGGAACAAAGATGGGAATAGGGCAGCACAGCCTCCAGGGGGGAGTTGGGTTGACTTAGATCTGGCTCCTTGTAGCCCCAGGTCAATAATTCTTCGAGCAGACTGTTTTCTTTGTATTGGGAAGGCCTAAGCACGCCTCCTTTGGGTGAAAGCATCCACTTCTCTTTGGCATCGCAGGCCTTTTGTCATTTCTCCTCGGGTCTTTTCTGCTCGTATTCCTCGCCCTTCCCCTACACATTCTATAGTTGCTTGGAGTCCAGAATGGAGCAGGACGTGGTCCGCACCCATGTGAAAAAAGGAAGGTGGACATAGAACACATAATTACCAGGGTGCCATGTACTACCAGAACATGCAGAATGTAAGGACAGCACACAGCAGCGCTTCACGACCTGAGGACGGGGGCCAGAGAGGCCTCCCGAGTTAGCCAGGAAAAGCAGGGGTGGAGAGTGTTCCACAAGAAGCGCAGCATGTGCAAAGGCCCGGTGCACACCAAGAACTGAATGACCCTACTCACGGCCTGAGTTCTGTAGTCTGGTCTTGGGATGCTCGTGTGCTTGTCTGGTGTTTGCTCACCGTATCCATCTCACCATTTGTGGGGTCCTCCTTTCTCTCTATTTGTGGCCCCTGCCATGAGCTTTTAGTCTGAAACAGGGTTGATAAAGTCTTTCTAGAAAGGACCACTTGGTAAATACCTTAAGCCTTACGGGCTACACAGTCTCCATTGCAACTCCGGAAGCCGCCATTGTAGTGTGTGTGGAAGCCGCCATTATACTGTGGAAGCCGCCACGGGCGCTCTGCCAGTGAATGAGCGTGGCTGTGCGTCAATAAGACTTTATTTACAAAAACAGATGGTGAGTTGGATTTGGCTCATGGGCCACATTTTGCCAACCTCTTGTCTGGAAGGGAAGACAGGCATGGACCAAATCATTGTAACCAGGTGGTATCGCATGGTCATTTTTCTCCCGCGGTGGTCAATGTGGAGATTCTATAGAACTCAGTGCAGAGGCCTGAGTCGCGCACAGTCCTCTGTTCCTGAGACATCTCTCACCGGTCCCTGCCAGGCTCCTCTTCCCACTGAGGTGCTCATCCCTCCTCGTTCCCATCCCCCTCTCTGCACAGACGACTGTCTCAGTGCATCTGCTTTGCACCCCTGAAATCATAGGCACATCTCTGAAGCATGTTGCCCTGGGTAATGTATGTCTAAGTTATATAAATGACACTCTGCTCTCCATTCTTTGGCTTCTTACTTCTTCCACCCGTTTGGCACTGCATTGATTTTATTTTCATTTTATTTTTTTAAGTCGGCTTCACGCCCCACGCAGAGCCCAGTGTGGGGCTTGAACTCGCAACCCTGACATCAAGACCTGAGCTGAGGTCAAGAGTCAGGCGCTTAATCGACGAGCCACCCAGGCGCCCCTCAGCACTGCATTTTTAAAATCTAATGCCGTGCCTACACCTAGTTCTTTGCTTCCAAATGCTGCAAAAATTTTCACATTGTACATCACCGAATTCTCCTTATTCATCTCCCGGGTGATGATCACTGTGTTTGGTGTTAGTTCTTTATCTTCTCCCGTGCTGTCATAGCTCTTGTCCTTTGGATATCTGCCTCCACCCTGGACTGTGAGGTCTTGAGGTCTGTTGTCAGACTCATATCTTCACCCCAGAGTCCAGTCAAGATGCCTGGTACTTTGGAGAGCCAAAAGTGTTGGGTGAACGAATCCGTCTTTGAGGAGAGAACTCTGTCAGGCAACTTTGGGACTTCCCTACAGTCTAGTAGAGCGCCTGGTATCTCCTGGCTGTTCCCCAGCAGCAGACTGGTCATAGCTCTCATCCCAGTGGCACCTTTGCTCGTGGGACCCTACCCACACGCCCACAGAGCACCTTCCTATGATTGTTTCCTGTTTGGTTACATGTTGACCGTCTGAGGGGCTGATTTCATTTCGTGGTGTAAACTCAGGGAGTATGATCATTACTTCCTGTGTCACCTTGGCTAGGCTATGGTACCCAGTTGTTTGGTCAGACACCAGTCTCGATGGCATTGGGAAGATCTATCTTAGAGGTGATTAGTGTTGAATCCAAGACATTGGATAAAACAGATTAGCCTCTGTAGTGTGGGTGGCCCTCATCCACTCAGTTGAAGGCATTGACAAAAAGAATGAGGTCCCCCAAAGAAGAAGGAAGTCTATGTTAAGATGCCCTTTGGACTCGAGATGGCAGCGTCTAGTCTTTCCTGCACTTTCAGCCTTCTGACTCGCCCTGCAGATTTCGGACTTGTCGGCACCCGTGATCACGGGGTGCTCCACTTTTCAATGAGCCAATTCCTTATCCTCTCTCTTTTTCTCCCCTCTGTACGTCTGTTCTTCCGGAGAACGCTACTAATACAGGGAGGGTCAGGGTAAATCTATTCTGGAGGAAGATCTTTTTCTTGACTTTTGAAGCCTCAGGAGGATTTCAGGAGACTCTATCTGTGACCGTATCTAGGAGTCCTCGCGGCAGACTGACACCACACACAAGCTCAGATACCAGATGATGATCCTGACGTTTGGGTTGAATCAGTAACATTCAACAAAGACCCACCTCAATTCCTTGCTGTGTCTGGCTGTAGATGGTGCGAAACATCTAGTTGATCTGGGGACTGATTCTCGTCTCAGCCTTGAGCATTATTAACTGCCCATCAAACCAAACTTAGCCATGATACAAGAACCACAACGGGCAGCCTCAGAAGATTTTAGTGCACACCCCTGAGAGCAGAGAGCACCAGAAGATGGTGAGAAGGGAAGATCTACCAGCTGGTCCCTAGTATTTTCTAAGTTTATGGCCCATCAGTTACTGTGGTGCCGACACTTGGTTATTTTCACGACGCTGAAAGGGGGGCCTGATCAGCCCCATTTTACAGATGAAGAATGGAGCCCGGGAGTGCTGTCTCTGTCGGGAGTGGTAAGGTAGTCAGCAGTGGATCTGGATTCAAGCTTGAGTTTGTATTGTGAGACCAAAGCCTGTGCTCGTCCCATTGTGTCCTGAGTTTCACTCACTCACTCATCAATTCATTCAAGCACCCGAGATGGGGCTTGAACTCGCAACCCCAAGATCCTGAGTCGCATACGCCAGGCACCCTGAGTGTCTGGTGGTTTAAATGGGAGAGTGTGTGGCAGGGGTCCTAGCTCCTAGCGCACGAGGGAGGTTGTGGTGGCGCTGGAGGAGGAGAAGCTGGCCAGGAGGAGTGAGGATCCCAGAGGAAACAAGGATGTTGCAGGAGAGCATGTCCAAGGGCCAGGCCGAGACCCGGTCATCAGGGAGGGGTGCACTAGGTAGGGGTGCAGACGCTGTGCATATGGCTGAGGCCATCAGCAGTGTGAAGAGTGGAGGGGCTTGATGCCGGAGATGCGGGCAAGACCTTGGAAGGTGGTGCTGAGCTGTTGGACTTGGGGTCACCTGGGGCTTTTGTTCAGACCCAAGACTAGGGCGAGGAGAGTGAGGAACTCATCCAGGGTGCAAAATCTAAGGAGGGCCAAGCAGCCCAGACACCGAGATAGAGAACGTCAGAAATTAGCGTAAGCATATCCGTGATGGACAACGGAGCAAGCCTATAAATAAAGAATCGGACCCTGCACTTGCGTGACCCACCTCTCACCCTACCCCAATCCTGGCTCAGTTTCTGTTAAAAATCCAGGTTCCTGGTTCCCCCTTGGACCTACCGTCTCAGACTCTGCAGGAGGAGCCTTATTATTTCCCAGTGTCCGGGCGGGGCGGGGGGGGGGTGGGGCTTTTATGGTGTGTTTCTTCTTTTTAAACTTGTCCATGGCCAATCACCACCTGTGGGCACTTGGTAAATATACAGCTTCGCACCTCACTCCCGGACCTTCTACATCCAAACAGGCAGCGTAGGGACCTTGTAGCAAAGGCCCCCTAGGAGCTCCACACCACCCAGGCAAGAAGGCAAATAGTGGTGATGGCAAGGAGGGTTTTATGCCAACGGGTCCCAGCTTTGGGGAGGGCGCTTCTGGCAGGCCCAGGTGCTAAGGTGTTGTTTCGGATGAGGTTTTCCACTTTTCAGTTTCCAGATGGGGAAATACCCTGACTGTTCAACGCTGCACATATATTACCTCCCTGCAGCAGCTACTCCGGGAGGCTCTGGAAGAAAGCCCTAAGTCCTGGCCAGAGAGCCAAGGCCCTCCACACCCGGTCCCTCCCTCCGCCTCCAAGCTCCTATCCCTGGCGTGCTCCTCCTGAAGCAGGGAGATGCTGCAGAGAGTTCATGGGCTTCAGAGTCCACAGCCTTGGCTCCAGAGCTCACCTGCACCTCGTCTGGGCACGGGTCACCTTGGAGGAGTCTGCTGCCCTTTGGGTTCTTGGGACATAATACGGTTCTTTCAGTGGAGGGTGGGGTGGGGTGGGGGGGGGGGTGAGGGCCAGAGGAGACCATGTAAAATGCAAGGTGGGAAAAGCATTGATATTATTCATAAACCACACAGGGAGGGCTTCTCCTGTGGCTGCCTGTGAACCAGTCCCCAGTGAACCATAAGCCACAGACAGACCGGGTGCAGACCAGCCTCCCAGCCATCACCTCCTGCTTCATCAGCAGCTGGCCACGGACGTGATGCTAACTGTCCACTCCTCCCACGAGGGGGGCAAACCTAGGGTGGCGGTGCTCTGAAGAAGGTTATTTATCCCTTCCTTTATTCCAAAATAAGAAATTTTACAAGGATTGAAGGTGAGGTAGGGAAAGTTTTTTTTTTTTTTTGAATTGTTTTCAATGTGCATTTATTTTTGAGAGAGAGAAACAGAGTGTGAGCAGGGGAGGGGCAGCGAGAGAGGGAGACCCAGAATCCGAAGCGGGCTCCAGGGTCCGAGCTGTCAGCGCAGAGCCCGACGCGGGGCTCGCACCCACGAACTGCGAGATCGTGACCCGAGCCGAAGTCGGACGCTCAACGGACTGGGCCCCCCACGTGCCCTGGAGAAAGTTTCTTAAATTTTTAGCCTTCAAGGAGAGTCTGGGAAATGTGCTTTTACAGAAGGCACTGGGGGTGGGGGTGCTTTCTCAGTCGCCGTGCAATCTTTCAAGGAGACGAGGGCCTCTCTCTCGGAGCACTCTTTTAGGAGGAGCAAACGCTGTCCGAGTGACAGCCTGCAGCAGGGATGTGGGTGGCGTCGGGGGGCCCAGGCTGGAATGGGGGAGCCGTCTCCCAGATACGCCGGCTCTCCGGAGTGTTCCGGTGCCGGATGTTGGTGTGAGCTGAACAGATTTGGCTGGAGGTTTCATCTGGGCAAAGACAGAGTCAGGAGGGGCTTGTTTCTTTGTGTTTCGATCCTGCTGATGAGCATGGCTGGAAAACTCAATTATCAGTGAGGTTAGGGGCAGGGCGGGAGGTCAGGGCCTAACGGCCGGCTCTTCCTCTGGGCGCTGAGAGATTTGATCTCCTCTCTGCTGCCCCAGGAGGAGGATGCATTGATCAGAGTCAAAGGTCATGTGTCATCAAAGGCGGTCCAGGAATAAAAGGAGCCCTTCCCAAGGATTCTAGAAGGGCCCCCCAAACCCACAGCGATTCACTCCTTTCGTAAGCTCAGATGTGCCTTGTAGTCAAAAAGTCTAGAATTCTCATTGCAAAATTTGCAAGAAAACATTGCTTGATCCGAGGGTAGCTTTCAAAGATTTAGGATTTGAAGGGGGAGGGGTTGGAAGCATCCTCTTTCTATCCTCCTCAGCCAAGAATTCAGAACCCTCTGGGGGAGAGACTGCACATGTCTTCCTTTTTTTTTTTTTTTTTTTTTTTTTTTTTCAGGAAAAACAATTCATTAAAAAGTTCTTTGTATGAGTCTGGACACCTCAAAGATAGGACCCTAGCCACCCTCGTTTCACACTTATCTTTTCCCATGGGAATATTTCCTTTCTAGACAGGGAAAACCACACACACGCACACACACACAGAGTAATTTGAAAGTTGAAAGTTAAATTTAAACCATCACATGGCCAGTGGATTGTGTAGAAAAACCATAAAGACAGAAAAAAAAAAAAAAAGTCTACCAAAAGACAGACAAATGGAAAGAAATGCAGAGGGACAAGGAGAAAGAAAGTTCATGCCTGAAACCGGAAGGTCAAAGAGTACTGTAGGGGCAGACGTGGCCCTCAATTATCATCGGGTGACTTAAAATACGACAAAATATCCCCAAATGCAAGATTCTGAACTATAGGGGAGGCAAGAGTTTCCCAGCAGATGTACCTATATATTTTCCTTAATAATTTCAGCGAAGTGTGGATAATGAACAAAAGGCCCGATGGCTCATCTAACTTTCCAGTTGTCAAAGCCAATTGGATGCAGAGAGGACGGAGTTGATGACACACGAGAACAGGTTTGCATTTCAAGCGCAGGTCTGAGTCCTAGCTGCGATTTGGGGCTGACTGAGTTAGAGGCATCACCAAAACCAGCCATTGGGATCCACCTGCATAAATACTATTGTATATTGTATTACACGTAGATGTACACGTCGATGCTGGCCTCTGTCCAAGCATATCCAGGTGTTATCAGGAAAGTGACTATATGTAAGAGGTCTAGATTACCTGCCTGAGAAAGTTGGCGGGTGTCCCACAAATGGGCCCTAGAGCTCATTTCTAGATTACAGAAAAATGAACACAAGGATAATGCGTGTAAGGCACTGTGTTCACGGACCTCTCTGCATTTTATTGAGTGTAGGCTATCGCTAACAACGTAGATGCAAATGCCATCTCACCTAGGAAGCCCTCCCCACTTGCCTGGTCTCAGGGAACTTTCTCTCCACGACTCCTCTACAGACGGGCTCTGTCTGGGGCTATAGGTCTGGCCAGTTCTTGATAAACTCTTGCTCAAGTCTCATCTGCCCATCGAGCCGGGAGGCTCCTGGGAAGGGAATCACCGTGTTGACGTGCGGCCGTGCTGGGCCATGTTAGGTCCCCTGTGAAGCCCCGTGGGCTAATTAGAATAGTGGCCCCACCTGGATAGCAATAATTCTGAATCAAACCCACTTCCTAGGTCCCTGTTCATCTCATAAGTAGGATAAGAATGTCATTGGAATCATGTTGTTTAGTCATGGAAGGGCTAACGCAGCATCACTGCTCATTCAGCATATTGTCTAGACCAGCTGTTTTGTTTTGTTTTGCTTTTTTCACAGCAAGACTTTCTCAACGAAGGGGGCAGGGCATCGGTTTACATTCTAGCGCAAGCTCGCTATTTTGTGCTCGTCTGGTGGCTTTACTCCAAGGTGCCCTGACCAAGGGCACCGTCTTCATTTTACAGACGTGGACTTAGAGGTCGAGAGAGAGGGAGTGACGTGTCCACGGTTTCACAGCAAGAGATAGAGCTGGCAGCCCGGCCTGGGCCTGCGGACGCCAAGGTCTATGACAATAACGAAACAATAGTGCGGTAATGCCTGTAATTCTCGCACAAGATCACACAGCATCTGTGGCGTGGTGCTGAGAGTGGGACGTGGCGGGATTCAGTCTCCGCACGTGAGGAAACGGAAGCACAGGGACGACAGAGACGAGGCCTGAGGCAGAGAGGAGGATGCTGGCAAAAGACGGGACGCTAGTCTGTTCCCGCCTCCGGCCCAGCCCTCGTCCCGACACGTCCGGCTTCAGATGAGCGAACGTGGCCCTTCGTCCCCCAGAGATGGCCAAGAAGCGTGGGGACAGGCGGAACTTCCAGGCCTCGTTAAGATAACCGCAGGATGACGGGCTACGTTCCGGAAAAGTCTCAGCCACGGAAAGGCTCCAAGTGCGTGGCGGCCCCGTCCGTGATAGAGCTTAACCTCAGTGAGGCCTTACACCTGTGTCTTGTGCGAGCCAAGCCTGCTGGTTGTCTCGAAGCATCTCGGGAACAGAGTATGGTGAAGATACACATGTCCATCATAATTTAATCTCCACGCGTGCTGGTAGCAAAGAAAAGTCTCTGACACGAAGCGCTTTGTAAACTGTGGCCCTGAAGCAAACGGTGGGTATCATTCTTATTTCCGAGCCTAAAACAACCAGCTGTTTGACATTTTCCAATTAAAAGTATGGGCCTGGGATACTTGCCCGTTAAAAATGTAACACCACCCATAAAATCTCAGCTTTTTTTCATTTTCGTTTTTTAAGAACACAAATTAGGCCAATTAAATAGTTTAAATGACTTTCTTTTTTCTTCTTTTAAGCAGAGGAAGCCATACACAGGAACCAATAGGTCCCTCACAAAGATTTGCTGTTTCCCCTGGAGCAGACACCCACAGAAGGGACAGCCACAAATAAATCTCTTTGCAGTTTTTACAACCGAGGGTCGGTCAAACTTTCACAGGCCTCACATAAACCTCTCCTTGCACGTGGTGATCCTGGGAACGCTTTATTTCTACTCCAACTTCCCGTCTGGATGCTAGTGCCCAGTGGGCCAGGGATGGGGTCTGCGGCCTCGGGGTCCCCTTGGTGCCCACGGCTGCCTAATGAGGCCTTGTCTGTTGTATTGAAGTGAGCTGACCTGGGCGACAGGCCGATAGTTCCTTTCCTCTTCTCCCAGGAGAACTGGGGACTTCTGCGGAATGAAGTCTGGGCTTCGCAGAAGGACACTAACCTGTGTGTAGAGAAGAATGGGGAAGAATCTCTCTCTCTAGATGTTTTCTGATTTTTTCTGACTTACGCGCCCAGCAAATAGAACTGCTCTAAGAGTATGCCTTTGATGTGTGGTCGGAGCTGCTGCGGAAAGCCGAGAATTCCGTGGTGGAAAAATCCCTATTCTAATTTGAACACCGCTTTGCAAAGTCAACTCCGAAGTTTTCAGAAAGATTTCATGGTCCACTGCCTCTGGGATAAAGTTGAAACTCCTGGGCCAGCCCTGGGTGGAGCCGGAGGAGGGTCAGGGCCGCGCGAGTGGCTGGAACTTGGTCCAAGCTTGACTAGTTACTTCCCCGTTGAGCCTCATGTGCTCTTTTCTGAGACGGGGTTAACGATAACATCTAAACCCTTAAGGTTTTTGTGAAGAGTGAAGGAGGTCATGAAAATAGAGGGTCTGACCTCCCCAAACTCTGAAGTCCTCGCTCTCTCTCCCCGCTTCTTACCGCCTTTCCTCTGGACTTGTTAGGTCATACTCAGAGGCAGGCCCCGGCGTAAACATGGAGTCGTGAATTCCACGAGGTTCCAGTCTTCAAGGAACACATCATACCTGCTAGAACGCACAGCCAAGGAGATTGGTAATGATGTGGCACCGGCTGTGCTGATGGAGTCCGAGAGGGAAGGTCTAATCCGGACAGTTTCCACTGTCCCTCTGGGTCTGAGCAGCACCTTCCCCAGCTTTTATGAATACGGCTGTTTTCATAGCCATTGCGTCTCTGCCCAGGAGCGTCCTTCAGCGTGTGGGGGAGGGGGTGTGCACAACAGCAGAGAGAGAGAGCTCACCAGGGGCTCGTGGCCTCCCAGGAGAATCCAAGGGGATTCAGGCAGCCACTGGTCTGCTCCTGGGCCACCATCCATGAGGGAAGCGCTAAAGGGGGAGAAGATGGCTACCGTCCAGAGATGGGGACAAGGGGCCTTATGGGTGACCATCTCCAGCTCCGGCTCAGGGAAGACAGGCCTGCGGGAGAGTGTTTCTCATATGTGGGTCACTTCACAGTCAAGTTGTCAGAAGGGATGATAAACTGAGTTTGTCTGGAGGCAGAATATTTGAATAGGGTGGGGTCTGTTGAATACTCCACCTCTCCTTTGGGTCCTCCAAAGGCCCTGGGGGTGGCTATTTGGGTGTTGGGCAGGCAGGGTTCCTCAGTGGTGGGGGCAGTGGCCAAGAATCAAAGGGCCTCCGTCCACCCAACTCACGGAGTCTTGGAGGGCACGAGTGCGAGCCCAGCAGGCCCTGTCCAGTGGATGCAGCCTGTCAACTGCCCCCCCCCCGGCCCCCGTCTCTCTCCTGAGCACAAAAGCCTGTTGTCTGGGGAGCTCAGAGAGTGGGCACAGACCATCCTCTTTTCTCTGTGTCATTAATGTAATCTATTTGATCTTGAGGGTGGTTTTGTTCCAGTCTCTCAAGGGAGTGGGGGGAGGGAAGGAGGCACGTCTTCTGACTTTAGAGACTAGAAACACTTAAACGTGACGATTAAGGCCAAGAGGAAACACGTCTTGGGTCCTCGTTTCCTGGTCAGGAAAGAGCTAATAGTCAACGTCTCTTGGACAGTCCCCTCTTCTTCGGAATGCAACTGTGTTTCTTATCATTATTGCTAACAATACAACAGTTGTTTACGTTTATTTATGCACCCCTAGCCTCTCTTTCGAGAGGGTTTTGACATACCAGTAAAATAGGTTTACAATGAATACATGAAGGAACCATGGCTAAGAGAAAAGAAAAACAGAAGAGACAAGACAGTAACAGAGTAAAGGTAAGAAGACAAATTTGTCCCTCTAGAGGTCTGGGCAGTAGCTGGATGTGGGCCAGGACGCAATTCTGAGCTTCCTGGTAACCACGGTAATGAGGGAAACACTCATATCCGTGGTGTGCGTCATCAACAAGAAACGCGGCTGCCTCAAAAGCAGGCTCTTTATGATATATTAAGAAATAATATCAATAAAATTCTCTAAAAGATCTAGATATTGGGAGATAGGCTCCTTCGGGAACTCTTCACTTCATAAATATCTTTAGGGCAGCATTTTCTTTTTTCTTTTTTTTTTTTTTTAAATTTTTTTTAACGTTTATTAATTTTTTGGGGACAGAGAGAGACAGAGCACGAACGGGGGAGGGGCAGAGAGAGAGGGAGACACAGAATCGGAAACAGGCTCCAGGCTCCGAGCCATCAGCCCAGAGCCCGACGCGGGGCTCGAACTCACGGACCGCGAGATCGTGACCTGGCTGAAGTCGGACGCCCAACCGACTGCGCCACCCAGGCGCCCCAGGGCAGCATTTTCTGAATTGTGTTCCGTGAAACACTGATTCTGGGGTGCATCAAGAGGTGTTCCCCCCCCAAAGAAGAAGTGTTCCCCCAAATCAGACACTGTGGCCAGATGAACATAATTACTTTTCACACTTAATTTCCCTCTTGGAGATTTGCAATGCCTCCATTCTCCTGAGGACTTGAAAGAGTCTGAGGAAAAGAAATGGGGTAAATTTCATTCAAATAATTATTTCCCAGAGTTTTTTGGTGACAGTACCAGAATTTGGAGGAACCTCTGGTTTTCCTGGGGCCCTTTTGTGGGAAGTGGGGTACTCTCTAAAAGCCAGGCTCTGTGTCTTCAGGAGAGTTAGTGTGTGCATAAGATTCCTTCCTGGGCTTCCTCCACCTTCTGCCCTGCCCTGGGTGGAGGGGGGCGACTGGGCTCCCTCAGCAAGAGCATCACAGGGACCACCAGGGTCTGATCCCAGCTCCTGCCGGCACCTGGGGGCCCTTGCAGGGCCTTCGGAGTTAAATGTCTACATGACGAACGAAACCCCCCTTGCCGATGTTGGCCCGTCTTGTTTCATGAGACTTCTGCCGACAAGCTTCAGTCTCCATTTCACCTAAGACTCCCCAGGTGCCCCCGGGGCGTGGTGGGGAAAAGCAGGGCAGAAGGTGGGAGAACGCCGTCTTGCCACGTCGAGGCAGCAAGATTAATAAATGATACATATCTGTGGGATCTCAACAGGGGCAGGAGGCTGGCAGTTCCGGGTCGGCTTCTTGGAGGAAGTGACACTTTAACAAAGATTTAAAAGATTGGCAGGAGTCATACAAAGGAGAAGGTATGGGGTCCCATTTGGGGCCTGGCTGGAACAAATGGTCAGAATTGGCTCTGGGGGGGAACAAATGGCAGGGACCAGGCTGCTGGAGAGGAGCAGGAGACGGAGGGCCTGGCTGACAAGCTTGGGCTTCCTGGTCTAGGGACCAAGGGGAGGCACTGAAGGACCCCCAGGGGGGATGGCAGGGCTTTTCTGTTAGAAAGAGCCTCTTAGTGATGTTGGACGGTGACACAGAAGGACACATACGGACTGAGTGGCTGAGGCCAGGGTCCCCAGCCACCCGCCCAGGGCGACGGCTGCAGGAGAGGGGTGGGGCTCCAGCCTCCACCCTCGGTTCCAGTGGATAATGGGAGGACATGAGCTCTCCGTGCTCCCTGGAAGATTGGCTCTCTCTCTGGCTGGACGTCAGGACAAATTAAGGGCACTTGTCTCACAAGCCCCACCTGGCCGGCAGCATGGTCGGGCCAGGCTGGCAGGGGAGATGTGTCCCCAGCAGCATCTCGGACCTTGGCCACTGGCCTCGGAGCGAGAAAGGCTGTTCCTGCCCTGCCTGTTTAGTGAACGGTAGATAAAAGTACGAGAGACTATGGCAGCCAAAGACCTGTGTCAGTGTCACGGTCCGAGGTTTTCTGTGCTCATCAACGCGGCAAACAGAAGCCTCATGCCCTATCAGAGTCCCGGCTGGAGTACAGAAGCAGCCAGAGGCTGGGTGGCCAGGGGCTGGCCACCACATCCAGTATTTCCATCTTGCAAAGTGCGCTCACAAGAATGGTCTCATTTGATTTCTGTCTCAGTCGGTTCTGGCCGCTACAATAAAACTACCATAGACTTGGTGGGGGTTGGGAGGGCGCTTAAGCAACAGACATTTATCCTTCACGGCTCTAGAGACTGGGACCCCCAAGATCGAGGCACTGGCAGATTCGGTGTCTGGTGAGAGCCAGCTTCCTGGTCCACAGATGGCCTGTCTTCTTCATGTGTCCTCACAGGGCAGAAAAGAAGAGAAGGGACCTCTCTGAGGCTCCACCCTCGTGACCTAATTACCTCCCAAAGCCCACATCTCCTAGTCCCATCACACTGGGGGTTAGGGTTTCAACCTAAGGCTTCAGGGAGGAATAAACGTGTGTGCTATAGCACACTGCATTCTGCCCTCTGACGCTGACACTCCTTAAATCCCCATCACTACATCCCGTTATCCGGGCGGCCCTCCTGCATCTCCCCCTCTGGGCCAGTGCACCTGCTCCGTCCACTTACCGCCTCAGGTGACCCCTCTCGTGGCGTTTATGCCACATTCAGATCACGGCTTCATTTGTATTTTTCACTGCCTGTAGGCAGTGCCCTTCCTCCATCAGCTCTCAGAGGTATCCCATGCCGGGCACACACAGGGCTTCACCAATATTCGATGAATGAATGAATGAATGAATGAATGAAAAGCTTCACTTTCTCCTGGTTAAAAAAACCTTGATGCTCGGGCCTCGGGAAAACTTCCTCCACTCTTGGGGCAGCTGGGCTGGTAGGTCTAACTATGGGTGAATCCGAGCATTGGATTCACTCGTGTTGCCCAGCCGAGGACCTCGGTGGTTTCTGGAGTCTGTCCACCGGTATAAGCTTGTCAGGATTTGGGGCGAGCAGTTATTTTGGTGAATTATGGAGAGTCAGATATCAGCCAATGCCTGCTGATGCTTTGAGAGGGTGGGGATATGAGGGGCATTTTGAAAAATGACTTATTTTGAGGGAAGTGGTATGCTTGCTATGGAAATTTTATAAATGCAGATAAGCAAAATGAATTAAAAAAAATAAATGAATGAAACGGTTATCCTATCATTTAGGGCTATTGAGCACCTGGCCGGGCCACTCAGGTTTGAGTAGAGGGAGCCTGGACACCGCCTCTCAGTGGAGGAATGTGACCATCCCACGGCAGGGAGAGCATCCGGGAAGGAGACGCGCTGATGTGGCCATCGTTGGGGAATAGAACTTCTCACAATTAAATCTCAGTACGAACTGTTAAGATGGTCAATGAAGCTACAATTATTTCAGCTGGGAGTCCTTTATTGTTGCACTAAAGTACAAAAAAAAAAAAAAAAAAAAAAAAAAATCTTGGCTACATGGTGCACAACCGTCTGACCCCGTATAGCGCTTCTCGGGTTTCAAAAGCCACTTTGTTCGCCGCTCACAAGTTCCCAGTGGGGATCATCACCCCCGTTTTACAGCCATGGAAACTGAAGTCTAGAAGGGAATAAAGAATTTCTGCAGTGTCAGCACCTCGTGGACTCGGGAACAGATCTAAATATTCTGCTTCAATCCCAGAGGGCTGTCTTCTCCTCCACGTCGCCACTTACTGTGATTACAACCCCCCAGGGGTCACATTCCACACCCAGAAAATTGTAACACTGACCCAAAAGGTAAGACTTCCTTTTTAATGTTTTAACTTTAGCGTGGCCTTCAGCCTTTGACTCTAGAATGGTGTGTACTGAGTAAACATTCCCTCAGAGCTGGATGACCGGGGTTTGATTAGCGGAAGGAATGCTCGGCAGAAGGAACTGGGAAAAAGGGTGGCCCGGCATTTGAAAATGGCACCCAGTTCTTGAGTGAGCAAATATCTAAAAGTCTTTACCACTGTCTGGGCAGTCTAGGTGGGTGCCTACCTCTTGGTGAAAGTAATAGGACTTTGCAGACGATGATCTGGACCCTTGAAAGTCCTCCGGAGACCCTGGTTCTCTCACTCTCGGAGACCCCGCCCCACATCCTGTCATATGTGACGGGACTCCTTCGTTCCATATTATGTATTATGGGGTTTTTGTTATTTTGCTATAAAAAAGTTCAAAAGAACTCTGCAGTTTTGCTTTTAAAATTATTTAGCTATGGGTAACTTGATTAATTTACCATAAGGTCTTTTTCTTTTCTTTTTTTTTTTTTTTCCTTCTCAATCTATTTGGAAATTCATGCCACGTGCAAATATATAAACTCCACACTGTTTTCTAATGCAATGAAATGCTCACAAGTGATAAATTTAACAATTACGAAGTGGCATGGGACATAGTGTTAGCTTTTTAAGACAATTAATTAAACATTTACCTATTTTGATTTTGCTGTTTTGTTTTGTGTTTCAGAACCAGTTTTTGTTTTTTTTGTTTTTGTCAGCTCTCAAATTTTTTTTGTGGGACCCTTTAAAAAGCTCACAAGCTGGATCCTGGAGCTATGGAGCCTGGCCGATAAGATGATTCTGATTGCACAGAGCCTAGTGCTTTCTCAATGAAAAGGGTCCCCCAAGTCCCTATGGTTGTGTCGTCAGAGCTGAAGCCATGAAGAGAAGCCATTCCTCATTACGAAGTGTTTTTTTTGGGCCAAGGGTACACACTTGTCCTGCTCTAAATGCTGTTGCTGGCAGGGACCTTTGCCACTCAGTCAACAGACTGAGTCCAGGAGGATGACCGAATAATCCGGGAGGCTCTGAATTCGCCATCATTAATTCAGATGGTCCAATTCTGGTCATCAGTTCAGGTCGATCTGAAATACCAGTGGGCCAGAGAGTGTGATGAGGGAAAAACTTTTACAGAGAAGAAAATGGGCCAGGGACATGGACTTGCTTAAGCCCAGTCGTGGAAGGAGTTTGGGGTAGAGAAGGCCACTCACGTCATTAAAAAGCCCATGGCGTGGCAGAGGCTCTGATGAATTTCATCTGGCCAGTCCAATATCTTTTCAAGGGGAGCTTGAACTCCATTTCATAGAGTGGACCCCTTGGGCTGAAATAGGCCAATATTTGCCCAAAGTGACCCGGTGACAGGAACCCAGTGCTGCCTAATTCCAAGGCTCTGCTATGTCTTCCTGCCGTTGCGATGGAGAGACATGCTTACGATTTTTTGGAGGAAATTAGCAGCATGTTTTGAGGTTTGTGCTTGGAATACCAGCAGGCTTAAGGAGATTGCAGGAGCAACGTCTTTTAGGATTTTCCATTTGCAGAAGCCACAATCCTATAACAAACAGTCGGTATGAAAGAACTGGAGAGAAGTAAATTAAGGGCTTACAAGAAGCAATCAAGCCTTTGTCTAGAGTAGTGGAGCCAAGAACCCAGTTGGCCAACAAATCCTCGTGGAGCACCTACCTACTCCGTGCAGGGGTCCCTGAGGGATGATAACCTCTCAGGTTTGGGTCCTCCGGTGCAGACAGGCACGGAAGTGGATAGAAGGAGCTCTGGCCTGCGAGTCAGAAGATCAGAATTTGCAAACTTCTCTTCCTCTCCCTGGCTGCGTGGCCTCAGACAAATGAATGCACCTCTCTGAGCCTCGGTTACCATTTTGTAAGATGGAGATGCTAATTCTTGCTCAAGCCACCTTCGGGCTCGACATGCCTGTGGATCCCCGCGGAACTACGGCGTGTGGTAAACTACTATCCTCTTTATGACTGTCCCTTTGGCAGACCCAGTCTGCGGGGGAAGAGGTATGTCGTTTCTTTGTCCTCGGCACAGGGTCTGGCACATGATGGCCAGGTACTGGGTGGGCCCAGGGAGGAATAAAGCTGTAAATCTCTTACATCTTAGCTAAAATAACCTCTCCTAGTGCACATGGACCTTAACTGGAATCTTTCTGCCCTGTTGATACTTTAAATAATAAAGACCATTTCTTGTCAAGGATCCAAACTCTTCTTGTGCTGACCAGGAGTCTATCAATCCACAAGATGCTTCATTGAAATCAACTTGTTTTGCAAAACAGCTTTATGGTCTTTTGCTGATGAAGCCAGATGAATCCTGCAGCCATCAACCCCGGGGAGGGCGTTTCTCCTTTCCTGCAGCTCAATGTTCACAAATAATCTTCTCTTTTGATCCATACCACCGATTAGGCAAGGGTCCTTTGTAATTCCCGGAATCGCAGCATCGGGGACTGTCAGCTCCAAAAGGGCCCTCGAGAGTTACATATTCCTACTGCCCTATTGTAGGGGAGAAGGTCTGCTGCAGAGTGTGAAGGAACTTGTTCAAGGTCATAGAGCAGAGCCAGTCTTGCAAGGAGTGGTGTCTCTTTTCCTTAACTCAATGGAGATGGCTACTGTCCAGGACGTCTCTGGATAAAGCCAGCGGTCCTCTCTGGATACGCCGTGTCACCGAGTTGAGCCACGAAGCAGTTTCATCATCTGATGGGTTCCCAGCTCTGCCAAGTGCTCTCCGATGCGGCACTCCGCGCAGACCCTGCAGAGAGGGACACACGCTGTGGACGTTCTCATGGCCCAGCTCACGGTGGGAACATCCGAGGGCTGGAGTGGCCCTGGGGTGCTCTGCAGCGTGGGTGGAGGGGACTCTCGTTCTCCCCGGCCATAAACTCACAGGGCCGTGGGAGAGGTGGGAGAGGGCTGGTGTCCCGGAAGGCGGGCCTGAGAACGGTGGTGGGTTGGTGGCCACAAGAGCCGTCCCGAATGGCCTGTGCAGTACCTTGATCTGGAACATGCCGGGGGGGGGGGGGGCCCCCGGCTTGGTGGCTGCAGTCACAGATTAGTCAGATTCCCAGCTGGCGTCTCCGAGCAGGGAGCTGCGGTGAAAAGGCCTCAGTGACTTCCTTCCTCCTTCACTAAAGCGGGCCTGGAGAGCGAGGCCCTCGCACTGTAATTACATGTAGGCAGGAAACAAATAGCTAAGACCTGTCTCCAAGTGAGGAAGGAAGGAAGACATCCAGGGCTCTGGGGATTCTTTATCTTCTGTTCTTGAGGCGCTGGGAAAATAAGAACCGCTATCTACTTTTAAATCTTTGCCAACCCTGGCGAGGTGGGTATTATTAGCCTCGGTCCCCAGAGAAACGATAGAGTGAGTTCCCCACGGCTGCGGTGCCAGTGGGTCGTGTCACGGAGCTGGGGCTGAATGAATGACACTTCTGCCTGACTGCAGCCCCCCGCCGGTCTCTCTGCCTCGGCTGCATGTGGCCTGGACACTTTCTCTTAGAGCTCAGGGTGGCCTCCTCGCGTCGCACAGGACGCCTGACCAAGCAGGCCGAAGTCCAGGACGTGCTTTTGTCCATACCCCGTGCACCCCGGGCTCTCTTCTGCTTCTGCTTCTGCTTCTGCCCAGAGGGGAGGGGACCTCCTCTGCACAGGCTATCTGCTCAGGAGCCTGCTCCCACGGGGCCACAGCCGCCCCCCAGGGGCACCGTTTTGGTACCACGCGAAGGTACTGTGATGGCCTTATGTTAGCTGGGGTCATTGTAACTTCCCCGGGCCTCAGCCTTTCCTCTTGAAAAGTGGCTCGCTTATTCCGACCATCTGCCGCGAGCCCCGGGCCAGGCTTTAGGGCCGCACGACGCACTCACTGTTTGTATACGTGTAACCTGCCGGGCGGCAAGGCCATTCGACGACGCATCCCTTAAATTCTTACGCCCGCGTGGTGTTTCCTACTGGCCGGCCTGGTTCCCGGGGTGGGTTTCGGTAAATGCAGGCTTCCCTGCCGGACCGTGTGGGTACAAAGTAGATGACCCCGGCCTTCCCCGCGGGGCTGCCTGTGACCACCAGATGGGAGAAAGCTGTGTGTGTGGCGGGGGGGGGGGGGGTCTCTGGTTTAGATACAGGCCAGGGGGAGATGCGACAGCCAGCACCTCTTTCCCCTCTGTCAGGAGAGTGACAGAGCCCCGCCCCACCCCAAATCACCTGCACTGGTGCCCCCTGAATGCACAAGCCCTTTTAAAGCAAATGTATTCACTTCCCTCTGCTCTGCAGGTGGGTTTCTAGTCTTTGTCAGGATGCACCCTCTCGCCTCTGGCAACATCCCTGGGCCGCAGCCTTGGGGCTGCTTCGCCCTCCCCCCGCCAACCCCAGAGCGTGAACCACAGTGCCGTGGGCACAGTAGGTGCTCTGGTTACCTTGCTTGAAGAAGTGCCTAAGTGAACGCCCCGGGGCGGTTCTGACCTTGCTCTGGCATCCCAGGGCTTTGTGACCTCGACTTGCTCCCCCTTCCCCACGGGGCGTCGGCTCGCAGGGCCCCTGACGGGCTCCCCTTCTCCGCAGGCCCAGGCCCATTAAGCCGCCATCTTCTCTCACCTCATTATCGCCTTGGCCTGGGGAAGCCTCCGGGGAGGCAGGGAGCCCCCGAGAGCGCCGAGGTTTCCCCTCGGCCCTCCCCCTAGAAGACAGAAAGCCAGCCCCGGAGGGAGTGTCTTCTCTGCGGTTTGAGAGAGGCCTTCTTTCCTCGAGCTCATTAAACACACCCCAGAGCGGTGGGAGCCGGGGCCAGTGGCCCGGGCGCCTTCGCCTTTGGCTTCCCAGAGCCCGGCCTTTATCTCCGGGGCAGATAAGAGCCCAGGCTGGGCTCTGTGCTGCGGGAAGGGGAGCGGGGGAGGGGAGCGGGAGCCATAAAGCAGGGCGGGGCCGACGGTTTAGGACGGGGTCCTGGGGAGCCAGAGCTTTGAACTCTGCCCTCTGAGGAGGGGAGGTCTTTATGGCAGGAATGAGGCCCCCAGCCGGGCCCTGGGCACCCTGACTGCCGGGCGAGACAACAGAGCCCCCGAGGTGGGACCGGCTGCCGGAAACGGGGCTCCGGGGCTTTATTGACTTGTAAACGACACCGTTAAGAGGAAACCCTCACCTTGGCTGGAAACAGCTGTGTGAGTGGCTGTAAATCTGGCCGGGACCGCGCGTGTTCCCTGGGCGGGAGAGGGGTGGGGGGAGGGGGAGACAGGGGTGCGGTGGGACAGGCCCGTTGTGACCGTGCACAGGAAGGGGGCTGATGAGCGGGGCTGAAGACAGATCCCCCCCCCAAAAGGGGAGAAAACCATTCCCAGAAATATACGAGTCATCGTCGGCAATGTCAACCCAGAGAAAGGGACATCGCGAAGCCCGGGGCCGACAGAAAACCGTGTGCGCGCGGTGAGGGGAGGGACTGTGGGTCGAGCCCATCTTGGCTTCGGCAGACAAGTCCATGAGCAGCCCAGGCCTCCCATAAAAACGAAACATAATAATACCCTTCAAAGGGTATAATAATTCAGGGAGATGATAGGAGAGCACCTTGCCCATTGAGAGGCTCGAGAAATGAATCTTCTTTCTTCTCCCGTTGATAACAAAACAATATGGAGATTTGGGATCTTGGCTAGCTTTTTTATTGGGGGTGGGGGAATCTTTGTCATTTCGTGGAATTAGATAACTTGGCAAAACAAAAGACAAGACTGCTAGCTGCTTAAGGGCAGTGAAGGTCCTGCCTTATTCGGTTTTGTTTGCTTAGTTGCTAATAAGAAACTTGGTATGGAATACTGAGAATGTGTTTGATAAATGTTTGATTTAAATAAGAGAGGGAAGGAAGGGAGGGGGCAGGAGGGAAGGTAGGGAAGGAGAGAGGAGAGAAGGAAGGAAAGGGGGAAGGAAGGAAGGAAGGAAGGAAGGAAGGAAGGAAGGAAGGAGGGAGGGAGGGAAGGAAGGAAGGAAGGGAGGAAGACAGGAAGACAGGAAGACAGGAAGTAGAAAGGAAGGGAGCAAGGAAGAAGGAAGGGTGGGAGGAAGAAGGGAAGGGAGGGAGGTGGGGAACAAGGTCATTTTCTTCTGGATCCAGTCTAGTAGTTGGAACCCAGAGGAGCGAAGGAAGTAAGATTTGCTGATTTCAACGGCCAGCCAATGCATCATAAAACTCCGTTCTCACAGCCACCAGGAAGACCCTGAGAATAATTGCCCAAGTTGTGCCATTTACTTATTAACCAAGAAGTAAATTTGCGTTATGGGCACGTTATTTACTCTGTTGGAAAATACCTTCTCGGCGCCCCTGTTTTCTCCTTTCTGATGGTAAGATTTAAATGAGGTAATATTCGTGAAGCTGTTAACACAGCAATTGGAAAACAGTAAATGCTCAACACGTGCTGGATGTTATTACCCTTCAGGATGGAGAGGCTGGCCCAGAGCGGTTAAGTAACTTGGCTAACCCACGAGGCTGAACGATGTCATAGCCCGGATTCCCACCTGGCTCCTAACGCTCACACTCCGGATTCTGCGCTAGGTTCTGGTGCTGCGGAAACACCGTGAGCCGTCGTGGTGTGAGGGATCCGGCAGCCGGATGGTCTCGACGTGAATTGTCAGCTGTAACTTCTTTGGAGATACAGCTTATCCGCTCAGCTCGTGAAAAGTTCACGGGCCCTTGGGATCCTTATCTCTGCCTGAGGAATACCTTCGTTCATTAATGAGCAAACTACCGAGTAAATAAATAAACACAAGCAAAGGGGAGGCCGAGATGTTAGGCAAACATTTGCAGAGCACGATGCCAGGCCTTTCCGGGGCTGGGAGCTGCCGAGATCTACCCCCGCGCAGATGCCCAGGGCTTGCCTGGAAGACAGAAAATCTCCTTCAGAAAACCCCTGGGGGCTACCTGGACTCTGTGCCCCAGAGACGCCTTCTATCTCTGGGCATCAGTTTCTCATCTGTATGACAAGGACGCAGGGTGACATGTGGCACTTCACAGCATTTTGATTCCTTAATGATTCACAGTGAAAGAGATCTGAACCCAGGAATCGCCAGGGTGCCTCCGTGTCTGAGAGTCCAGTCTGATTTTTGTAGTGGCTTGAGTGTTTTCAATGATTTGGGGGGATTATCAAATGCAGACATAGCTCTTACTGCGTGCAAGGCCCTGTTCGAAGTGCTTACAAATACTGATTTATTCGCTCCTCACCTCAGTGCCACGAGGAAGTCACCTTTATTCTCATCCCCTTTTTACAGATGAGGAAGCGAGGCCCGGACTTTGGAGAATCCGAACCTGAGCAGCCTGGGTCCTCCAGGCTGAGCAGTCTCCTCTCAAAACTGATGAAAACAGAATGGGTTTCAATTTGCCACATGCCTTTCAATCTTCCAAGGAAGGATGGAATAAAGCAGGTAAAGGCGGGGGCAGAGAAAAAAAATGGCTGATGTGTAGAAAACGGAGATGCGTTCGAGAGAAAGCGGGTGGGAGGGTCTGGGGATCTGGGGTCTCTTTTTTGGGGGGGCAGAAAGGAGGATGTCTGGGGGCACCTGGGTGGCTCAGTGTCATGATCTCACGGGTCGTGGGTTCGAGCCCCACGTTGGGCTCTGTGCTGACAGCTCAGGGCCTGGAGCCTGCTTTGGATTCTGTGCCTCTCTCTCTCTCTCTGCCTCTCCCCTGCTTGTGCTCTCTCTCTCTCTCTCTGTCAGAAATAAATAAACATTAAAAAAAAATTAAAAAATAAAAAGAAAGAAGGACGTCTGGGCACCTGTGCTGGAATCGGTCCTCCAGAACTTACCCTCACCCAATGACTTCCTGACCATCCATCTAACAATTCCGTGCACCCCTCCTTGATTCTTGGGACGTAGCTGGCAGAGACCAACGCCCCGGGACCGCGAGTCCTGTTCCGGGTCCCAGATTGGCAGAGAAAACTTCTGGAGGAGAGGCAGGGCTTCTGATGTCCTCGCCTGAGCCCTGGCGGCCATACCTGCCACATTCCATTCTTCAGACTTTAAAAGCCTCCTATTCTTTTACAAATCACTGGTTCAGGCCTAAATTATCCAGATAATTGAGCCGCCTGGCCCGTCACTTTGTTGGCATAGACACCATTTATGTGTAATCTGAGAATATTCTATCTGCTGCGGAGTTTCTTCCAAAGGCATTATTTCTAACCTTCTTTAAGAACAAATTTCCTGTTGCCATGGAGATCATTTTTCGGCTAATTTTATCGGGTGCAGGAGCCTGGGCTGGGAGCCCCTTTTGCACATTTCCCAAGTTGTCTGCTCTGGAGAGTCCTGGCTTGTCTTTGTCAAAGAGGCTCTGGACCTCAGCGTCCTTTGAACCAGACCAGTCAGGTGATGGCCAACACTTTGGTTTTGAATTCTCAAAGCCTTGACCTCATTTGTATAGGCACTTCCAATTTGTTTTAATGAGAAAACCCTTAGAGATTGGGGGGCTCAGTTTTATAAATACATGCTTTCGGAGACCTGCTTGTGAGCAAACTGTTAAAACGAGACATTCCTGAGCTAGAAAAGACTAGAAAATTCCAAAAGCCTAAAAGGCATTTCTTGAGCACCGAACCTGCCGTCGCTGAGGTGCACGAGGGGAAGCAGAGAAATAGGTCCTGAAATCTGTCCCCAGAAAGTTTGCCGTCTGGTGAGAATTAAATCGCTTGAGAGCTGGGAGGGCCCCCAAGGATCATGCCTTAATATTCTCATTTTGCTAGTTGGGAAGTTAATCCACACTCTCGGAGCTGGTACTCGGGAGAGTTGAAAACCAAGGTGTCTTGGCTCCCAGTCACTTGGGACAGAGTTGGTATAAGCTGGGCCACACCTCTCCTCTAGGCTCCGCCCCCTCTTCCCACCGGACCTGCTGTGCTCCCTACTGTCCTCACCTCCGTGCCTTGTACATTCAGGTACTGCTCTCTGGAACCCACTGTCGCCCTTTTGGACACTTTGGTATCCTTCAAGGCTCGTCTCAAATGTCACCTTCTCTGAAATTCTCTAGCCTGGCTTTCATGCGGAGCCCGCACTCTGCTAGAATTATTTGTGTGTGCGTGCCATCTTGTCCAGTGAACACGGAACCACTTGAGCATGGTGTTCCATTAATCTCTGCGTTACGGTGTCTAGGACAGGACCTGGCATGGAGGGTGCCCTCGATGAGTGCCCGAAGAAATCAATGGTCCTAAAAGCCAACATAGAAGAACTTACCATGCACAGGACCCTGTATGAATGCATTAACTCTGTTTTGGTCTGTTTGGGCTGCTGTGACACAATGCCACGGACTAGGTGGCTTATAAACAGCAGAAATAACTTGCTTAAAGTTCTGGAAGTCTGAGGTCACGCTGCCGGCACGGTCAGGGGAGGGCACTCTTCTGGGTTGCAGACTGCTGATCCCTGGCCATGTCCTCCCACGGTGGAAAGTCCCAGGGGGCTCTCTGGAGTCTCTTTTATAAGGGTGCTGGTCTCACTCAAGAGGACTCCACCGTCATGATTTGAGCACCTCCCAGAGGCTCCACCTCCTAATACGGAAACCTTTGGGAGTTAGGATTTCAACACATGAATTCTGGGCGGACACAGGCATTCAGATCATGGCAGCCTCACTTAATACTCTCACGGATCCTAGGCGGTCGGTACGATTATTACCCTGTTGGGCTGTGGAGGCCCTGGGACACCGCAGAATCACCTGCCTAAACCGCTCAGCTGGAGTGTCCTGGAGTGGGGGTCCAGTCCCAGGCGATCTTGCCTCCAGTGGCAGCTGTAGCAGCTACTCTGGATGCTTTTTCAGTCAAGTTCAGTCCCGTGCCGCAGGTGTAAACCTCCTTGTGTAGCTGAGGACATGGACGCTTAGTGAACAATAAAATGACTCTTCCAAGGTCACACACACACACACACACACACACACACACGCACATCCGGCCACGGAGCTGGGATTTGAAGCTGGGAAGTCTGGCTTTGAAGCTGCTGCTTTCCATCATGTCAGCAGACCGAGCTTAAGGTTGGGCGTAAAACAACATGGCGCTGACCATAAATAATTTAGAGGCAGTTTCTCTCATGAGACTTTCCAATTTTCTCTTCTAATCCCTACTTTAAATACGTCAATTGAGAGCTAGTTCCTACTCTGTAGCGCAGAAAACCCCAAGGCTTTTCTATTCTTTGTGTGTCTGAGCCACATAATAAGCGTGGGTACAGGGTGTGTGTGTGTGTGGGGGGAATCAGCTCTCTCCATCAGAGGAAAACGTCCCCGGTACTGAGACTGCGAACACATGGCTCTTGATTCTGTTGCTGCTATTTAAATAATATCTTTAACTTGAGATCCTTGAACGTGAACTTTTCAGTCAAAGGAATACATGGAAAGGAACCAAATTATCTCCCCTGGAGAAAGGAAGACGCTGCCCCCCCCGTCTGTGTCGGGGACCCCCAGGAAGGCCAGCTACTTGCAGTGTGCCCGGGTGACATGTGACGCTCGTTTACATTGCCCTTTTCCCCCAGTAGTGGATCGGGAACGTCCTCTAGCCTAGATGTGGAAGGCTGACGGCAGGAACCGTCAGTCCTGGTCTTGTCGCCGGTGCCACCTTCTCCTGGGGACTCGGCTCGTCCAGGCCAGGCTGGTCACCACATGGGGCAGTAGCGGTTTCAGAAGGGAACTGGCTGTCGGGCTCCTCCTGTGCTGTTACCCTCACTGTGTATATGAATGGCTGAAAAACTAAGGGAATCAACAGGCTGATGGCCTTGGCCGCAAGAGCTTAGAGCTCGCCTGCCGGGGAGACTTCCTGGTGAGCCCTTGCTTTGTCCTGATGGTCACATGCCTGCCCTTTTGCCCCAGCCTTCAGCTCTTACTGGGCTCCTGGAAGCACATTAATGTATTACTTCGAATCATCATGTTCACCACCAGACCCGCCTGCAGGGGTTGTAGTAGGACTCTAGTGAAAGCCCACAAGTCCTTCTAGAGCAAATGTCCCTGATCCACGCTCTTGCGTCGTATGGACGGGTTTGCAGGAGCTGGTCTAGGCCCGGCCGAGTCAGGAGACAGCTAGTGGTCAGGATGATAGGTTATCGGGGCGTTCCTGTAGACCACACAGACAGCTGCCCAGAATTTCCCTGCCGTCTGCTTTCTCCCCAGTCAGTCACCATGACCTCCTCCCAGCTGTTCTGACATTCCATTCTCAAGGCCTAAGGCGTACTCGGTGGCCAAGCTAGCTGTCCCATCACTCCCTGGATTCTTAGTGCAGGAAATGAAACAGCCCACCATGGCGGAGTCTCCATTTCAGGGATCCGGAGGACATAGTCACGTTTGAGGCAGGACCGGCATTGGCGAAGGAGGCAGGGCACGGTCAGCGCGGGAGCAGGGAGGACACTCTGGAGGGTAGAGGAGGCAAATGTTTAGAGGCAGCTCCTTGTAATAGTCAGGAACTCTGTAATAGTCATTTCCCTGACTCTTTCAGGAACCCGATTCGGTAGACGTTCTCATTCCCAGCTAACAGGTAGATAAAGTGAGGCCCGGGCCGACTGCCACCTGGCTACAAGAGACACAACTGGCTGAGTCTGGTTCCAAAGCCCGGCTTCTATCTGCGCTCACAGCCCCATCAGAATCAGCCCTGAAACAAGGTTCACATTCCGAGTCGTTCATTATACAGGGAAAGAGCTTCTGAGGCCTGTTGAGGTTGATTTGCATAATTCATTTTTAGAACATTAATTAGCCGGGATGTGTAATAGTTCTTGTGCCAATTTGTGTTTCAATTTCAAATGCAAATACAAATTAGCAAATGTTATTCCTGTGGCACCTTAAGGATGAAACATTTGCTGCTTGTAGTGAGTATTAATCTTTACATTTCTGAAACTATGACTGATAGAAGCGATAATATCCTCTAATTTGAAGGATCGAGAAAAAAAAATCCAGTCTGGTGGGGGAGGGCGAGTAAGAGGTAATTTTTTTCAGCAAAAGAAAACAGCATGTCAGGCATCCATCCATCCATCCATCCATCCATCCTTCCATCCATCCCTGCATTCATCCATCCATCCGTTAAATAGCATTGAGTGTGAAGTAAGTGTCAGACTGTGTGGTAGGAGACAGAGATGGTTCCAGAGAGCTCGCACACATAGCGGGAGAGAGTTCTGTCACTAAACAAGTACACTATATGGGGATAGGCTTCAGAACAGAGCTCAGCTTTCAAGTGGTGGAACCGAAAGACCGGAAGTACCCAGGAATGGTGCCCAGGCAATGGGACACCGGGCGAGCCAAATCTTGAAGTGGCAGTTAGCGCAAGCCACGTAAACGCAGATTTTGGTGGCAGGGCGGTGGTGGCAGTGAGATCTCTGTGGGAGAACACCTTCCGTGTGAGATCTGCCGTGCCCGAGGAACTCCAAGCCATTCTGCCCAGTTGAAACGTAGGCTCATTTGCAGGTGGGAAAGCAGAGGGGAAGGTGACGGGAAGGCTTGTCTGCAGGCTGCGTTGTTGGGAATCCACTCTGCTGACCTTTGAGAGCCACTGGTTGAAGGAGCAGGTCAGACTGACATTTCAGCTCTCTCAGGAGCCCTTGTGGAGAATGCCTGTGGGAAGGAGACTGTAGACAGGGCGTTAAGAGAGTATTGGGACAACCTTCAGAAGAGAAGTGATGAGCTGGGCAGTGGCAGAGGAAGTAGACAGGAGGGGACATCATAAAGAGATATTCCAGGAATGTCCTTACTGGGGAAGCTCTCTGGGGCCGGGCTTAAGGGCATAGGCTGGGAATCCTATGCACCTGCTCTCTTTCCATCCTGGCTCTGACCTTGGGCAGGTCCCATAGTGCTCTCTGCTTCCCATCTCATATTGCCATGGAAAATACACCAAGTCTGAGCAAATCTGAAAAGAAGGACAGCTTCAGCATCATGTTGGGGACAGCGTCCGGGGGAGCTGGCTGAGACAATGTGTGCTTTTATCTAGATAACAGCCACTCAGTCATTGAACCATCATCATGGGCAAGGCCAACTTTCCCTATGGACGCTCAAGTTGAGTGATGGTGGGGAGGCACCTGGGTGGCTCAGGTGGTGAAGCGTCCAACTCGTGATTTCGGCTCAGGTCACGATCTCATTGTTTCGTGAGTTCAAGCCCTGCATCGGGCTCTGCGGAGCCTGCTTGGGATTTTCTCTCTCCTCTCTCTCTCTGCCCCTCCACTGCTTGTGTTCTCTCTGTCTCTCTCAAAATAAGTAAGCTTAAAAAATTATTTTAAAAAATGATAAAGTTGAGTGATGGAACCCTCCACAGATGGTGATAGCCTACCTTCTAAGGGCATATATCAGAATGTATAACCTTTAACTAAGTCTGTAGAAAGCCAGACTGGAATATACATTAATCAAATGTAGCAGTTAGTAGTGACATTTGATAAGCTGATGTCACATTCCTGTGGGACTTTCGGTAGGGATGACACTCAAGAAATGAACAAACAGGGGACCTTCCTTGAGTGGACCTGATAAGGATGACTTCAACTTGAGCCTGCAAATGTTCAGCTTCCATTTCGTTTTCATAAAGTGATGGGAAGTGATGAAGGTTCTGATCAGAGCTTCTCTGGGACGCAGCTTACCCAAGTGACTAAGAAGTTTAGGTGGGATGACTTTTTAAAGGTCCAGTTCTGTTCTTTCTGTAGTTTCTTTAAGAGCCATTTCCTGTGAATATTCCGAATCTATCAACCCATAATTATTTATGTATTATGACATGGTGGTCATTTTGTATTGCAGGGTTTCCTCATGGAGAGAAGGACAGGTGCTTCTTTTTTTTTTTTTTTTTTAATTTTTTTTTTCAACGTTTATTTATTTTTGGGACAGAGAGAGACAGAGCATGAACGGGGGAGGGGCAGAGAGAGAGGGAGACACAGAATCGGAAACAGGCTCCAGGCTCTGAGCCATCAGCTCAGAGCCTGACGCGGGGCTCGAACTCACGGACCGCGAGATCGTGACCTGGCTGAAGTCGGACGCTTAACCGACTGCGCCACCCAGGCGCCCCAGGACAGGTGCTTCTATAGAGAAAAATTCCCAGGGTATTAGATAAATCTAGATTTTGACGTTTATCGAAAGTCATCTAAACTGTCTTATTCTAGCTTTTGGAATGCCACTCTTTCCCTGTCAGTGTCACATGCTCAATATGGAAAGGCTATAAATTCAATTTATATTGTAATTCTGCAACTCGTGGAAATAAATTTTGGGTCTGACTTCAACCGGTGTCAGTCCTGAGAATATGAGGAATCGGAGATTCTTTTAGGGCGGGCACGGAAGTTTCCTGGTTTTCAGATTGTACTTTAAGCTAAGTATTTAAATGAATTTTTCTTTTACAGTTTATTTATTTATTTTGACGGGGGGGGGGGTGCAGAGAGAGAGGGGGAGAAAGGATCCCAAGTAGGCTCTGCGCTGTCAGCAGAGAGACTGATGTGGGACTCGAATTCACTCGAACTCACTCGAACTCACGAACTGCGAGATCTTGACCTGAGCCGAAGTCTGATGCTTAAACGACTGAGCCACCCAGGCAAGTTGCTGAAGTAACTTGTCCTCGCAGTGCCACTAGTCATCTACCAGTACTAGAAAGTAGTCTATTCCCCTGCCACTTTGACCAAATATCCAGACAACTAATTTCAGGCTGCCAATTTGGAGAGCTAGTTGCCCAAGGTCTAGGACTATCCGTGTCACCGACCTGCCAGTGTGGCTGCGGCTACCGTGGGAGCCTGCTGTCATTAACACCGCGGGATCTCGACAGGCCACCGCAGTGCCTGCTGCTGTAATGTTCCTCTAGAGTCAGAATCCTCGGATGCCATGCCACCAGGATGGCCGACGTGCTGCTGCCACTCCCGGTGCCACAGCCCGTGGGCGCTGTCCCGCTGGCCCGTCCTTTACCACACTCATCCCCAACGGAGCTGTGTTACCTGAGCAGACACCCCGGAGCCCACGTCTGGCTGCTGTGTGTCTTGCTGTTGCTAGAAGCAAAAGTAGGAAGAACAAAGTGGCTTCTCTCTTCCTCCTGCCTTTCACGCTCCTGGCAGAGCCTCTCACTGGCAGAACCAAATCCGAAGCCATCTGGCAAGGGAATCTGGGCTTGCATATAGTTTCCAGGCTTCCAGCCTCCTGCAATTCAGAGCGGGGAGGGGGAGGGGGAGGGGGAGGGGGAGGGAAGCTGTTAGCACTCAGTAAAATGGTTGGTGCATATGTTATCACCAGACAAGTGAGTAGGCACAATTTCGAGTTGAAACAAATCAACCCCCCAATGGCAACAATGGCCCCACCTATTTCCTTCCTGTATCCATGGCGATGTACCTTTTTAGCTTCTTTCATGAAGAAGTGGGGTCAGGGCACCTGAGCGTCCGATTCTTGATTTCGGCTCAGGTGGTGATCTCGGGTGAGTTCGAGCCCCACAGCAGGCCCCTCGCCGACAGTGTGGGGCCTGCTTGGGATTCTCTCTCTCTGCCTCTCTCATTCTCCCTCAAAATAAATAAATAGGCTTGAAAAAAAAAAAAAAAGAAGTGGGGTCTAGTTCCCCACCTCCTGAATCTAGGCTTGCTTTGTGATTTGCTTTGACCAATAAAATATAGTAAAAGTCAAATATGTAGGTTCTGAGCCTAGGCCTCAAAGGGCCCATGTGCTTCCACTTACTATCTTTGGAATCCTGTCTCCACCGAGAGAAAAAGCCCAGGTCAACCTGCCGGAGGTTGAGACTGCGTGGAACAGAGATAAGTTGTGTCAGTTGAGGCCTCTCTAGACCAGTTAAGCCCTCGTCACCCCGGCAGATAACCAGAGACACATGAGTGACGTGGCTAAAAACAACCAGTCGCCGCCCCTGCGACAATTCATTGACTTGTGATTTTAAGTCACTAAGTTTTGGAGTTGTTTGTTATGCAGTAAGAGTTAACCGATACATGGGCTCCCAAGAGTGCGAAATCTAGCCAAGTGAAGATGTACGTGCTCGGAATGGAAGCAAATGGTGGAGCATCAGTGAATCGTGCAGGAAGCCACATCTGAAAGATTTTCAAGGGGGAGGCACACCCCGTGGACTGATTTTCCATGGAATCTTCCAATGAGAGATGAAACTTGAACTGGGCATCGAAACCCAAGCAATGTTTCAGACAGATTCTGTGTCTCCCTCTCTCTCTGACCCTCCCCCATTCATGCTCTGTCTCTCCCTGTCTCAAAAATAAATAAACGTTTAAAAAAATTTTTTTTAAATCACACTTTTCATAGCAAACATTAAAAATAAATAAATAAGATAAAAATAAAATCACACTTTGAAGACAGTGTAATGAATGAGAAAGTATTTGTTTTAGAAGAGAAAGTGAAAAAAGCCACACGAAACTATACCTGGAATTGTCACCAGGGTGGCCAAATATTTAGAGAAATGGTTATATAACTTAACACAAGTGAATACAAAGAAGTCCGGCACAATGGGTGACAATTTTGAAGTCACCACTACCTTCTGTTTCACTCCGTAAGTATTTTTTGTCTGGCCTGTAACGGAGTCCTGTCCATCTAATCAGACATAGTAACATCATATGTATATATTTTATTTTATTTTATTTTATTTTATTTTATTTTATTTTATTTTATTTATATAGTTTTAAAATTTTTATTTATTTTTGAGAGAGAGAGAGACAGAGTGAGAGAGAGAGAGAGCACACAAGTGGGGTCGGGCCAGAGAGAGAGGGAGACAGAGGATCTGAAGCAGACTGATAACAGAGATCCCGATGTGGGGTTCGAACTCAAGAGCCATGAGACTATGCATGTCCTGAACCGAAGCTGGATGCTAATCCACGGAGCCACTCAGGCGCCCCCACGCAAGTGTGTATTTTAAAACAAGGTAAATTGCCGCAAATATTTTTCTAACGAGAACATCAATGTATAGTTATTGAAGAAACTTTGGGATTTATAGAGAAGAAAAATTTCTCACCTAAGCTGTAATCCATCCCATCAGCAGAGATACAGTCACTGTTTTTGCTTTGGTGTATTTCTTTCCAGTCTTTTAAAATACATGTTTGCACAGCTGATATCAAGTGGTAGGTATAGTTTCATGTGGATTTTTTCACTTTCTCTTTTAAAACAAATATTTTCTCATTCATTACACTGTCTTCAAAGTGTGATTTTATTTTTATTTTATTTATTTATTTTTAATGTTAGCTATGAAGTGTGATTAAAAAAATTTTTTTTAATATTTATTTATTTTTGAGACAGGGAGAGACAGAGCATGAATGAGGGAGGGTCAGAGAGAGAAGGAGACACAGAATCCGAAACAGGCTCCAGGCTCTGAGTGGTCAGCACAGAGCCCGACGCGGGGCTCGAACTCACGGACCGCGAGATCATGACCTGAGCGGAAGTCGGATGCTTAACCGACTGAGCCACCCAGGTGCCCCATAAAGTCTGATTTTAAATGGCTTCTTAGATTTCACCTTCTGAAAGAACCATTATTTCTTTAATTTCCCCCACTTTGCTGGGCATTTATATTATTTACCGTTTTGCTGTATTGTAAGTAGCTCCATGAGCTACTATACATATAAAACATTCTATATAAAATTCTATATAAAACATTTTGATTATTTCCTTAAGAGTCCTTGCTAGAAGTGGGCCAAAGTGTACCCATTCCTAAAGGGGACTTGGTTTGTATTGCCAAATGTCTTCTTTTCCCAGAAAGGGGGTTCTAATTTTTTCTCCTTCACAAACGAAGGATACTGCTCGTTCCATGGTCTCTTTCCTGCGTCGAGCATCATCCCACATATACCATTTTGCTAGTTTAATAAACGCCAATCGGTAACCCATTGCGGCTCTAATTAACATTTCCTGAAGTTTGAGATAGATTGGGCATTTCTCATGCAGTTATTGGCTCTTTGTTTCCTTTTGCCTGCGAACTGACTGCTCATGGTCTGGAGAATTGATATTGACATCAAAGTCCTTTTGTGGTTGTCCAGCTGCTCCTTGCCTCCCACGAGATACGGGCTGTGCAGTAGGAAAGCTGTCATCTCCTATAAAAATGTCTATAGGATGGGCTGCCACACACGGCCACTGCTGCAGCTGTCACCTGGGTGGCATTGCCAGGGAGCTGAGACACAGCCCTTTCTACAGGATGACTTGGAATCGCAAACCTGAGGCTCCGTTGTGTGTGTTTGCCTGCGGGGTCCTGCGCTCGATAGCACTTCCGCCCCGGGGGTTGTGCGCTCCACGTTGTAGCAGCACGTCGAGAGCTTTCAATGTCCCAGTGATCCAAGGACCTGCTGTGGCCAGGAGGGAAGTGGACGCCATAAGGCTGTGCTGCTTGGGTGGTTTCAAGGCGACCGTAGGCTGCTTGGCCTGAACTGTCCCCTTTCATCTCTGGCTCCATGGTGTCAGATGCTGAAGGCTCTGGGAGGGAGCTTTTGAGCCTCATTACCCACCCGGAGTACCATGCAATTCCTCAGTAAGCCACCTGTTCTTGTCAAAAGAAGACCCGGCCTTGCGTGTACTGACTGGAGGCGATACATCTATTGCGGGTCGGACAGACAGAGAGCTTGGTAACGTGAGTGAAGATCGCACAGACATTTGCTTTTCGCTGTTCTGTACCCCACGGCATTTGGGACACCCTTTTATTACAGCATTTATCACTCTGTGGTGTCATTATCCGTTTACTCAAATGCTTCTGCCTCTAGAGTCTGCGTGGGGATGGACAGCATGTCACGAATCCCTGTATCTCCAACGCCCCTCTGCACAGGGTGCTGGCACGCAGTACCTGCTCAGTGGACATTTGCTGAATCAAAGGAATGCTGTCATCTGGACCGTGAGGAAAAGGAACCCTTATACGACTTTGTACGAGTATGTTATTTGTTCGCGAAGTTCTCAAAAGCAGGTAGTGATGGAACGGCTTTCGTGCTATGATCGCTGCCGACTCTGCCCAGAGCTCTGTCTTGGGCACGGCCTGCACTCCTCAGCCAAAAGGCTGCTGCTACCAAGGGGCCGTGACAGTGTCTAGCGGTGGGAAAAGGAGACTGGGGTTAACTGATACTTGCCCAGTCCTTAAAACCAGCGATCTTTTTTTTTTTTTTTTTTTTTTTTTTTTTTTTAAATCTGGTGTGGTGTCACGGATTCAATTATGCTGCTTAGAAAGATATATAGGGGCACCTGGGTGGCTCCGTGGGTTAAGCGCCCGACTTCGGCTCAGGTCATGATCTCGCGGTTTGCGGGTTCGAGCCCCGCGTCGGGCTCTGTGCTGACCGCTCGGGCCCCGGAGCCTGTTTCGGATTCTGTGTCTCCCTCTCTCTCTGCGCCTCCCCCACTCGTGCTCTGCCTTCGTCTCAAAAATAAAGAAACATTAAAAAAATTTAAAAAAAGAAAGAAAGATATATGGAAGCCTTTAGCCCCAGTATGTTAGAATGTGGACTTATTTGGAAATAGAGTCACTACACATGTCATTAAGTAGAGTAGGTCCCTATTCCATATATGACTGGTATCTTTAACATTTTTTTCTTTTATTTGAGAGAGAGAGAGAGAGAGAGAGAGAGAGAGAGAGAGAGAGAGAATCTTAAGCAGGTTCCATGCTCAGGGTGGAGCCCCATGCAGGACTTGATCCCACAACCCTGGGATCGTGACCTGAGCTGAAATCAAGAGTCCGACGCTTAACCGACTGAGCCACCCAGGAGCCCCTCTGACCGGTTCTTTATGAGAAGAGGGAAGTGTGGACATAGAAACACACAGGGCAGGCGGCCATGGAAGACGGAGGTAGAGACTGGAGTTTCACTGCCAAAACCAGTTTCACTGCTAGTTCACTGGGATTAGCAGAAGCTGAAAAAAGCAAGGAAGGGTCCTCCTCTGCTAGAGGCTTCAGAGGGAGCATGGCCAGCTGGCACTTTGATTTCGGACTTGTGGCCTCCGGAACCGAGATGGTAATTTCTGCCGTTCTAAGGCAACAAGTACCGAGTCTGTGGCACTGGGTTCAGCAGCCCTCGGAGGCTGTCACACACGGTGTGGCCCAGCCCACCCTCGGGAGGCAGTGAGGTTCCCTGTGAACACCTGCACACGTACACACACGCTCCGACTCTCTTCTCCAGTGCTGACCTAGTTTCTGAGAAATGATCAATAAACCCCGGGCGTGTCTGCAGCCTGCGACTCGTCTGTATCTACCCCGGAGTTGCGTTTTATTTCCCTTCTGTGGGTCAGACTGAGAGCTGGTTTTGAAGCCAGGGCTTTATTTTTATCATCCAACTCGGTGTGTGGGAGTCTGGGATCGTCCCTGCCGCGCTGGTTTTGCGTAGGCCACTGGGGGGATTTCTTGGGCTTCTCGAAGGCAGAGGTCCCAGCCGGCCTTTGCCTCTTGGGCAGCACCCTGACAAGAAGGGAACTAGAACCTGAAGTCCTGGATATTGGGTCCCATTCTGTTCCATACGGGGCTTTGGATAAGTAACTCCTCTCTGGACCTCAGGCTCTCTCTCCATGGACACAGCTGGTCACAATCTGTGCCCGCTAAATATTCTAGCGGCTATGTCCCAATGGGGGACAGTCCCTCCAGTGTGTCCAGGGAGGACAGGAATACCTGGACCCAGGTACAGAGGCCTGAGACAGGGGCGAGCAAAGCATCTGGTCTCACACAGAAATTGTGATAAGAAACCAGGCACTTCATTTCTTGGTGAAATTTCTTCTGCTTAAGGGACATGCTTAGGATCACAGGACCTGGCCTGAGTTCCAATTTGAACACCATCAGGCAGTGCAGCCTGGCGGTGACGCCCTCGACCTCTCTGAGCCCTGTTTTGCTCACCTGGAAAATATAGGTAGCAATGAACACCCAGCGGGGCTGTGGTGAATTCAGACGAGACAAGGGCACGAGCGTGCCTGGCAACCCTGAAGCCTTTAGAGGCCAGAGAAGGTGGTTCTTCTGTGTTTTCTTCTCTTCTGTGTCCCCTTCCCCCATCGGCAGAGCCTCTAATGGCTTTGGCATCTCTGCGGTCCATTTCCTGGAGGGTGTCAATTATTTAGTGGATGAATACATCTGCCAGCAGGCCCAGGGAGCCACCTACAAGCGTGCCCCGGGCCCGCTCCCTGCTCTCCGGAGGCCGCCTCTCGCCCGTGGCGACCTCCGTGATGGGGACTTCACGCTGCCTGCTGGGGCTGTCCCCAGGCTTGCTTTCCTGGCCTGGCCGGTTGCCCTCTGAGCCACGGGTCCCTCCCTTAGAAGGAAGTTTGGCCTCTTAATGGCCATGAATAATCGATGAGCTCTTAGAGAAGGGTTCTGATGAGAAACACTCCTTCCCATTAGTGACCCTGGCATAACCCCTCAGATGCCCCCTCTGCACGCCGCCCCTGCCCCTGCGCACAGCTGCTGGGAGCAGGGTTTGTTTTGCGTGTGGATGGGCGGGCGAAAGGAAGCTCTGAGAGCAGTCAGGAGGCTCCCACCATGAGGGAGAGGCCACAGCGGCCTGTCCACCCACCCGAGGACGGTGCAGGGCAGTTTTCCAGCAGGGAAATGTGTGCAAATATCGGAACTACAGTTGTCCTTGACCTTGGGGGGAGGGAAAGACAGTACATGGAGCGGGTTCTTTGGGGTGATTCAGGAAGCTGTTGAGGCTCCTCCCAGAGAACTGCACACACGACGAACACCTGGCAAGCCGTCTTGGTTGGTCCCCAGGGGACCCCTGGCCTCCCTGCCGGTGGCCTCTCAAACTGGGTGAGCCCAGGTTCTGAATTCAGCCGGCTATCTCCCCTTCTCCACCTTCACCCTTCACGTGCCTTCGGCCCCCCAAGGTGAGATTAGGCCCCGTCTATCTGGCCTTCTCTTCTCTGGGACCTGTCATGCTCTGTCTTACAGAGTGACCGCTGGTCTTCTCCCCACCGCATCCCAGGTGCTCAGCACGACGATTGGCACATAGTGGATCCTCAGCAAACGTTACGTCGGGGAAGTCGCATAACCTTTCAGACTGTTGTTACTCATGAGAGGGCTGATGGGAATCCACTTTCTAAGCTGTAAGTAGGTGATAAACTGGATTTCCATGTATCCTGTCATTATTTAGGTGTTCAGGAATGCGGTTATATTTTTTTCTGGCCTCCTAAGCTCGGGGGCGTATGGGTCAGAGCTGACTTGTTGGACCCTATCCCCAAGATGGAGACACTAAAAAGGTCCCGTCAAGGCACTTACCAGTTGGGTGATTCTGTCTTCTTTCCAGGAGCAGGAGAGCAGAGGTACTATAGTGATATAGCGTCTCACCAATCAGGGCAGGATTAAACAATGGATAAAGGAGACTGAAGAAGTTTGTCAGGTGGACTTATAATTTACCAAAGATTTGGGGCAGCAATTTAAGGATTTAAGCCGCCCTGGGGGCAGAGTAGGGGACAGAAACGAGAAAGGGGGGGTCACTCCTTGTTAACCATCTACCAGGAGCCAAAATGGCGGTGGGCACTTTATTTTAATCAAGTTATTCGTTTCTCATACGGCCCCCAGCATGAAGTACTTTCAATATCTGTTTATGGAAGATGAAACTGAGGCTCACAGCGGTCACACAGCCTGCCTGAGTTCACACAGGGTACAGGGGAGGCTGGGGCAGGGGTTCCATTTTAGCAGGTGAGATGGGCTGAGCATGTGCGCATCATTGGAAAGGCCTTAGCCACAGGCTCCCAGCGCGGTCCCCTTTGGATAGGCGAGGAAGGTGATGCTCAGAGAGGTGAAGTGACTTACTCAAGATCACATGTGCAGAGAATGCCTGGATGGCTGAGAGGCAATGTGGTGGCAGGGCTGAATGTTGAATGGAATCTCAACCCAGCTCTCCCTTGACCTGTGAGGGCTTGAGGGCAGCTTAGTGGGGGGGGGGGGGCGGGTAGGGGCTGGAGCGGGGGGTGGATGGTGTGGGGCTGTTCCTTGCTATAAAGCTAATGTCCTAGGGAGCAAATTGGCATCAAAGTAATTGTCTCTTGTAGGAACAACATTTTTGAATCTCAAAGCACTCTTGTATCCATGATCTCCTTTAAGCCTCCAAATAGCCCTGCAGCAGCATAGGCCCTTTTAGGCCCGTTTTGCAGATGAGGAAACTGAGGGTCCACAATTTTGTGTGACCTGCCTGGGATCACGCTGCAAGTGGGTCGCGGACCTGGGGTCCCCACCTACCCAGCTTCTGGTTGTTTACCCTCGAGGTCATCCCTTGTCCATCCACGTCAGCAACCTTGGTTGTCCTTTGACTTCTAGCGGGCGCCACGCACGTTTTTCCCAGGTGGAGGGGCTACCCCTTCTCTTTGTAAACTCGGCTGACAAGGGAGAAATCTTCCCTGGCAAACTCGGAGACTTGCTCAGGGTTCTGCAACAGGAACGCCGATTCGCTCGGTGCTCACGAGGAGCCCGCGGGACCTCGGCTGGCTGCTCTGTGCCTGGATAGCGGTATCTGGAAAAGCCTGCATCGCGCCAGGACGTGGCGTCAGCCAGTCACGGAGAGAAAAACACTTGTCCCTCACGCAGTCTGTAAGCTGTCTTGAAACCCAATCTCACAACTGCACAGCCCGTTTCTGTTTCTGTCGTATCTCTTCTCACTTTCTTTTCCCTGCTCGATCCAACGGGAGTAAGTGCTGACTATAAGTGACTAATAGATTCTCCTGCCTTTTCATTCAATCTTGTCACGATTTGCCAGTGAGAGAGACTCTGCTTTTGGTATTGATATGAGGCATGTCACAGAGGCTTGGGAGCCTTCAGAGGCGGGAGGCTGACCGATGGGACCACAGAATGCACAGAGCTGTGCACCTGCCGAGGGGCTGAGGCTCCGAGCCTCTGCCCACGGTCCCGTGAGTAGCACTGCACGGACGTGGCAAGGAAGCATCTGGCGTCTCCATATTCTCACGGTTGGCACGACACCATCTCTGCTCGATGCTGTGTTTCGCCATGGCCCGCATCTCCTTTCTTGCCCCTCCGAGTCCTCTTTCCTGCCTCGGGTCAGGACTTCGTCAGCTCTCGCTGTCGGCACGTGCATATCGGCCTTTCCTCCCCCTCGCCTACCCCACCACCTGGATTCCGGAAAGCCCCTCCCGAGCCACCGAGCCACCGAGTGACCCTACCAGCCTCCTGCTTCTGGGCGGGGCATTCGAAGCTTCTCACTAGGCCCCTGCTGGCCTTCCCAGCCTTAAAATAGCACCTAACATTTGCAAGATTAATGCGCTTTATGAAAGAAGACTTCACATATGTTAACCCCAGCAGCTTATCACACTTCTTGTTCTCCAGCCAATCGGTCTAGGCACGGCTCTCTGAAAAATCTTTCATGTGTTCCAGACTCGTAGCATTTCTTCCTGAGCTTTCTTCCTCCTGGGATGTATTTTTCCTCCGTTCATATTGTCTTCTTCCTCCGATGCCCTTCCTGAAAACCATCTCCCGCAGGAAGTGCTCCGTGATCTCTCCAAGCTTTCAGGGGTGAGGATCTGTGTCCAAGGCTTTACTGTCCCTCCCAAGGTTCAGAAAAGTTTATTTAAAAAAAACACACCCACTACAGGACACTGAATTAATTAAATTACGATCAAGCAATAGACACCATTGCCTTCTGAATGAATGCCAGTGGATTGAATTATTATTATTCGCCCAAGACTATAACATGCGATGGAAAGAAAGGGATTGCTTTCTGGAAAAAAGAGGACAGTAGCGATGTGCCCACTTGGGTGGACGCCTCGTGAAGTCGGGGGGCGGGGGCGTGCACACTTTCTATTTGGACCAAGGGTTTCCAGAGGCAGGGCGAAGGCTCCGCACTCTACGGCACCAGCCCTACCTCTCCCCCAAGAACCTTCCAGAATACCCATTAGCCCACATCTCTCCCCCATTTAAAACGCATAGCAGTACTCAACATACCTAGCAGCAGCAGAGGGGGCCCTGGAATAATAATGGGGAGAGTTGAAATAATGGCCACCAAAGGGTAGCCGTGTGTTACACTCGCTATGTGTTTTGCTCCTCTGTGATCTGTTTTCTTTTCCGCTTTCTCGTTAATCACAGGGACTGACCTATCTTTGCGTCATACGTACCAGCGATGACGATATTCAAAAGATACAGAAAGCCGTGGGAGAAGAGGAACGATGAGGAGTGGGGAGTGTGGGGAGTGTTGGCACACATGCACAAGCATGTGCATGCACGCCCATGTCTGCACACGTGCGTGCACACACACGCGCACACACGCTCCCCACCATTACCTTGCCATCACCTCAGGAGACCACGCTGCCAGGCGGGGGCAAACAGGGAAAATGAAACCCTGCAATGAAGCAGAAAGGCCAGGCTGGGCCCCTGGGCTTTGTGCACAGTGTGCTGCTCGGGGCGAAGACTTTAAGGGTGAGATCGAGGCAAACCACTCACCGGACGCAGACCCCTTTCAGGAGCCGGGGGTCTCTTCCCGGCCGGTGTCCGTGCCTCGGACCTCCAAGCTCAGCGCGCCTCTCTGTCGGTTAACCGGCTTCCGCCCGCTCGGAGCGGGCAGCAACGTCTCGCTGGTCTCCAGAACCCTGCGCTGGGCAGACCGTGTGCTGGCTCCCGAGGTCCCGGGGACACCTGAGAGGAGACTCCGGGCACCTGCAGGCGGGAACACGAAAAGCAAACCCTCCAGAAAGGCATTCTGTCCTGGTCGTGCCCACAGGTCTTTGTCTGAGCCTCTGCTCAGAACGGTGCGCAGGCAGGGTTGGTGGGTCCCGGGCCACTGGCCTCAGCGCGCTTGTGTTGGGGGGACCCTTCTCTCTCTGTCTTCACAGACCTACTTCGTTCAGGTCTCTGCCGAGCGTCGCCTCCTCAGGAGCCCTTCCTGACCCTCCGTCTCCAGGATCTCCCCTCCCCTTACCTTATGTAAAAATGTTGAAAAACTATCTCCATAATTGACAACGTCCTCAGCATCAGAACAAAAACGTCGCGATGTCGCGGCTTCTGCTTGTTTTGCTCCTGGATGGGTCCCCAGAACTCGCGGCGGCAATGACATTTGGTGCATCCGGGATGGCAGATAATTATTCCGTGTTGTAACTTACACTTTCTGCATCTAATTCTCAAGACAAAGTAGGGTGTGGGGGGCACTAACGCCTTGTTATAGAGGAGAGGAATTGGAGGCTCAGTGCCGTTAAGTCACCTGCTCAAGTCAGCTGCTTAAGTCATCATCAGTCACACAGCTGATACTCAGGTGAGCGGATAAAAGTGGTCGGATTAAATGCCCAAATTCCCTAGAGAAGAAGGCCTTCTCCTGAAGGCGATCTGGTTTCTGGAGTGGGGGTAGATAGAGTGATGGGGAAGAAATTCTGGGTGGGAGGGGCCTGGGAGAGAGGGAAGGGAGACAGTGTCCCTCACTCTGAGGGTGACGAGCTGGGGCCTGGAGACACCGGAACCGGCTAGGCTGATCCTTCCCCCAACTCCCTGTGCCGCCTTGGTCCGTCCTTTCCCTCGCAGGGCCTCCGGTTCCTTATCAATACAAGGAGAAGACGGGATTAGATTCGTTGTTCTCAGAGAGTGTTTTTGAGGCCGCAGGAGGAAGTGGGGGTTCTCGGCACCCCTGCATGTGAGGACCGCTGCCTGAGCTGAAAAGGGATGTTCGCCCAAGAGGAATGGCCTCAGGGATGGGGGGCGGGGGTGCTGGGCCGTGGGGCCAGGGGATCCGAGCACCAGTCCAGTGAGGCCTGTCACTGACGGTGAGGCTGGGGGTCCTTACTTGGCTTGTCCTCAGTTTTCTCCTCTGCGACATAGAGCTGACCATCCCCGGCCCCAGGATGATTGTGCTGGGGAACGGGGAGGGCCGGGCGCTCAGAGGCTGGCGTAGTGCAGGGCCGCTGCGAGGGGGTGGCTGGACAGACATGGCCTGGCCGAGAGGGCTCAGAGGACCAAGGGCCCGCAGTGTGTCTGTGGAGGGATCCTGTGGATCGGTCCTCCCGCCTGTAAAATGGGCCACATCAGACAGACCTCAATCTAACCCAGGGGGGTGACACAGAGCCCCCACGGCCTCAGATGTAAAAGGGCGATGATAAAGATAATAGCCACCACTCATAAGGTTGTGGCCCACACCTATTTAACCATGCTCTGTATGGTTAGGAACGGTCTGTCTGTCTGTGTGTGTTTTCTGCTTACCCTCCTACCACCCTAATGAATTCGGAGCTAGTACGTTTCCATTTTACAAATGGGGAAACTGAGTCACAGAGAGGTTAAGTGATTTGACACACCCCTAGGGAGGGGTGGGCTGGGATTCAGAGTAGCCTGGGGCTGTCACACCTGGACCTGTGCGAGGTGAAAGGAGATAAGCCCCCGAGCACTGTTGGGGCTCCTACATCCGGCCGCCCTTCTTCTGCTGCTGCTGTTCCTGCTGATTTTGCTGGGGCGACAAGGCCCATGTGAGACCAGCGTGCATCCCTAAAGGCATAGATGGTGACCTGACTTCCCAAATTATGTTCTGTCTTCTCTCAGACCATTTTTCACGCTGATTTCTTTCTTTACCGCTTTGGGAAAATCGTAATTCTTTTGAAACAGATGGGTCAGAAAATTGAGTGTCGACTTCGACGTGGCCTTTCCTAGATGGCATCTGGAGACCCAGCGAAAGGGAGAAAACGTGAGCAGGCACGGCAGCGGCCACGTTGCCTGGCCTGCTGTGTGCACGTGGCTGGCCACTATTAAGTCCGCGTGTCTGCACACGGGACCTTCTGAGTACAAGTACAGGAGGGTGGATGTTCCATTTCTCCTTCGTTGCTTCCCTGGCTCACCCTTCATGGGGAAGGGTCTTTAACATGGTAGCTCACCAGTATGATTCGGTGAAAAGGTTTCAACATTATGGAAAAAAAATTCTAGGTGCTTCTCTCTGAACGATCTGGAATTTTGGAGCCCACTCTCGGGACTGGGACCAAACAAGTGAGGCAGCTGGGGCACACTTAGTTACTAGCTCTCCTGAGAGTGACGTCTCCTTGAATTTGTGCCCTACGTGCCTCTCTGGCCTCACCCCAGTTCCCAGCCCGGGGTTCCAGTGCCTGCTGGCTATGGGGAGCTGGGGTCACCCCTCAGGATGGAGTCAACACTGATCTTTGTGGCTTGACTGAAGAGAGATCCAGGAGGTGGTCCTTGGCCAGGGATGACAGAAAGGCCAAGACACAAGAGGCTGTCTCTGTGTGGACCATTGGGTGACTCAGCGGGCAGGGCACTGTTTATGAGACTCTGGGCTCTTTGGCTTCGGATCAGCCAATAAATCTTCCTGGCAATGTTATGTCTGCATCAGCTTTCAGACTCTGCAGGACATCCTGGAAAGGTCATCCCCAAATATGAAAAGAAACAAAATGAAATTTAAAAAATGAAATTAAAAAAAAATCCGAGCCACGTTTGCCCCAGCAGACCCTCCGCGGTGGTAGCTTTGGCTCTGTATAGGCCGGGTGCTTCTGCAGGACGGGGGTCTTCAAATTCTGCATCATTTATTGACTTCATGAGAGCCCCACAGCGGGGAGGGGATGAGAGAGAGGAAAAGAAGGTAAAACTTTGGGCTCCAACTCCTGAGCAAACCTGAGTTTAGTTTTAGTAAGTTGCATCGGTTAAAATCAGAATACTGGATTGAATTTTTCATACGTCAAGAAAACAGGTTGAAAGTCACTGTCTTAAGAGATATCTTATCGGGGCGCCTGGGTGGCGCAGTCGGTTAAGCGGCCGACTTCAGCTCAGGTCATGATCTCGCAGTTCGCGAGTTCGAGCCCCGCGTCAGGGTCTGTGCTGATAGCTTGGAGCCTGGAGCCTGTTTCGGATTCTCTGTCTCCCTCTCTCTGTTCCTCCCCTGCTCGCACTCTGTCCCTCTCTCAAAAATAAACAAAGTTTAAAAAAAAAAATTTAGGAGATATCTTATTAATTCCTTTTGAGGACACTTCTTGGCTTAAAAATCACCTATTTCCCCTTGATTCCTCCCCCCGCCCCCCATTGAGGACAAAGACATGAGATAGTTGAGGCCAGGCTGTCACAGGAAGATACTTGACTAAATGTTCGTGAGACAACAGGAGGGAAATAAACCCAGAAAAGCTTGTATTGAGGTAGCCTGGCAGCTAAGAGCCGGCTCATTTCCCAGTACAAATTCAAGGAGACACCCCTGAGCTCCGTACCTCCTGGCCACTGTCTCAGTGCCTTCCTAGGAGCTCTTCCGGACTCAAAATAAGGCGAAGCCTGGACAACTTTGAACTCAATGGAAAACAGTCCCCTCTGCTTTGCGCGCAAGACTCGGATTCTGTGTCAGTGTCCCATGTGAGGCCCACCTCTGCTTACGGTCGATAACATGGGGATGTCCACTCTTTTCAGGACAGACCCTTCCTATCCTCAGGGGAATGGCCTTCGAGACCTCTACAGGGTGCTCCTCAGAATACAACCCGGCCACGTCCACTTGCAAGTAGGGTGTCTCTTTTACTAGTTAATCATCACCAGGGTGACCGTAAATTCTGGTTTTCCTGGGACGGTCTTATTTTACGCCTGTTGCCCTGGTGTAATTATTAATAGCGCTCTTTTCACTCCCAAAGTGTCTTATTTTGGGCGATAAATTATATGGTCACCCTAATTATCATTTTTACGATCAGAGTGCTTCCTGACCCTCAATGCCCGCCTGACACTTACCCTTCCCCCGCCCCCCCCTCCAGGAAGCCCTCCTCCTGCCACGCTAATTCGGGCTGATCTTCCCTTCCAGGAGAACTGCTATGCTGCTTCTCGAGCCCACCCTGCCATGCCTTTCCTTCCTCCACTCATCCAACCAGGGCCGTGTGCCCACCTACCACCACCCGGAGTATTCCAGGCCCTGGCAAAACGGGAGGAGCCAAATGCAGAGACAATAAGTGTGTAGATATAGATTATGTTCCCTGAGGACTACGACTATGAAAACAAGTAGAGCTGGGGTGGGGTGGGGGCGGAAAGTGATGGGAATGTGTGTGTCCTAGTTTTTTACGAGATGGGCAAAGCATCGTATAAGAAGTTGGTATTTAAAAAAAAACTTCTTAATGTTTATTTTTGTTTTAATTTTTAACGTTTATTTATTTTTGAGAGAGAGAGAGAGAGAGAGAGAGAACGAGAGAGACAGAGCGTGAGTGGGGGAGGGGCAGAGAGAGAGGGAGACGCAGAATCCGAAGCAGGCTCCGGGCTCTGAGCTGTCAGCACAGAACCCGGCGTGGGGCTCGAACTCATGAACTGCGAGATCGTGACCTGAGTCAAAGTCAGATGCTCAACTGACTGAGCCACTCAGGTACCCCTAACAAGGTGATATTTGAACAGAGGCCTGAAGGGAGTGAGGGAGCGAGGGAGCCCGGTGGGGAGAAAGCATTCGAGGCTAAAGGAGTCGCGTATGTAAAAAATCCTACAAAGGGAGGACTAGCAAGGATGGCTGTGTGTGGATGTCAATGCCGGCGGGGGGAAGAGTGCGTGTGGATTCGGAGTACCGGAGGGCCACTTTCTCTGTTCTCCCCATAGCCTGGCTTGACACGGAAGCTCACATCTTGATAACCTGGCTGCATGTGCGGCGGTTGGATCACACGTCAGCAGTGGCTCTGGGTCAGAGTTTCAGAGGACGGCCTTGCCAGTGTGGTCAGACTGCTGACATTTTGTTATGGGTTTACTGAGGTTCCCAAACCGTCTAAACCCCAAGCCGTCCCATCCCCCCGGCCCCCGACAGTCACCGATTGCGGCAGACTCCGGAAAGAGTGCGTGGTACCTCTCTATAGTTCAGTCTGCTCCACAGAACTTGACCGGGGCACATCTCCGGGGAACGGCCTCTTCACCTGACACCATTCTGCAGCGTTTCATGCGGCATCTACCAGACTGTGTGTCCAGAAGGTGAGGAGTGTGGCCTGCTCCTTCGGAGAGGACTCATATTACATGCTTGCTCCAGGCTATTGAGTTTGGTCATATTGCATCCTTATTTTTAAGTGTATTTAAGTGGATCTTCTCCGGACAGTACAGATTTTACAGCCAGACAGGGCTCATCAGCCCCCGCGGACCCTCAGTAGCAACCGGGCGGGGCTGACCGGTGTGAACTTCTGGGAAGGAACCAACCCCGGGCTTTGATTTGCCGTACCTTCTTTTGCTTTTCTCCTAGATTAATTTTCCATCTTAGTAAACCAATTTGAATCTTTTTTGAAGTGTCCCGGGTCTCAAAGGAATCCTTAACTAATAACTTTTTCAGACATCTTCACGTATAGGGTCATTTCACACACCCACTGCGTGAGAAAAGGCGTGTTAGGATCGCAGGAGATGGGGAAGTGACCAACAAGTGTTGAGGGGTCCCTGCCCTCAGCCCCCATCCGTTTCTCATGGGTCAAATCGCAGCGAACGCCGGCATTCTATAGAAGGAAGAAACTGACCCCAAAATTCCATCCTTCTAAAGGATTAATTATTTGCATAATTTACTTTGTTAATAATGGTGCCGGGCCTAGTACCTACGGAGAGGAAATCGGTTTTTAAAAAAGAAGATGGTTGGGTCATCGTTACTTCACTATGTCTGCGTTGGTGTCTTTGTGTTGAATGTAATTAAGAGCCTTAGTGTGAGTTTTTAAACGTCTGATCAACCATCCCCCACACTTTCACCCACCATGGCCACAAAGGGAGGTTGAGACTCATTCAAACCAGAACTTAGCAGCCTCATACAGTCCTATGCATGAGGGGGGAGGGAAGGGGCTTGGGGAGAGAATATATTGAGATCTGCCCTTTGATCGTGTTCAATGCGACTTTGCATTTACCTGAGGGATTAAAAGTTCTCATTGACCAAGGCTCCCGGCTTCCTACTCAGCCTTTGACGGGACAAGTGTTAATTGGACAATATAATGGGGACAATGTTAATTCCCCTCTTAGAGTTCCTTTTCTTGTTCAGTCAAATAGAAAGGCCCTTTTAAATGGCAGAGAGAGGAAGAAAGGAGCTGGTTTATAAGGGTAATAGACTGCACATCTTCCCCCTTGTCTCAGAACAAGTGCAATGGAGTCAGCATAAAGCAGGCCCTAAACAGCGAAAGAAAGGGAGCGATGTGGTGGTTTGCCTGGAATGTCACCCTGGATTAGGGATCGGGGAAATATGGCCAGTAGGCTCTGTCTGTTTTCGCAACAGTGAGGGGTGGCGGTTTGCGGAGGGGGCGAGAGACACCTAGGATACTCGGGGTAAGGAAAGGACAGTTTGGTGTAGGAAACGGGGGTGACAGGGGGTGACAAGGACAATAGGACATAGACGATCAGAAACGTGGTGGGATCCCCTGAGCAGCTGGGCTGAGTCGGACACTCCCCAAACCTGAAGAAGTCACGACTGCACGGGGGAGATGGGCAAGAGGCAGGGATTCTAGAGACGATAGCCCGCGTTCATGGGTTCCTGTAATTAAAATTTTCCTCCCGCCCAATCTTAAAATAGGCTGAAGTGCAGTTGTCTGTAGATTCTGGGAGCCACGTGGAGAAACTACCGTTTTCCCCACAGTTTCCATCTCCCTTCAACAACCCCGTCTGTTTCTCTGCTAACGAAGTCTTTCTGCTGTTGAACCTCGACTAATACTTCTTCTATCCCTGGTTTTTATGAATGATGACAAAGGCCCATTCAGTTTTTCAGTTGTTAATTTATTCAACAGGCATTTTCAGGCATCTACCATACGGCAGGTACTCTGCTGTGCACCCTTGAGCAAGTCACTTAAACTTCCTGTGCCTCGAACCTTCAGTCATGGGAATAATTACCCCGGCTTTCAGTCTACAAGGTTCTTTTGGGGATCAATGGAGATAATGGATATAAAAATACCTTATAAACTGTGAAATATGTGAAATGAATTATTCTCTTTATGACTTTTATTCGCTGGGGAGATAAAAGGAATGCGCAAGAAACGATGAGGAACAAAGACAAGAAAATCTCTGTTGAAAGACAAGCCTGCCAGGCACAGACAGAGCACAATGCAGGAAACTAAGGCCTGAGTGACTCGAGGGAACCGCAGTTGTCCAAGGCGGGTTGCTTGAGGGAGGTCCCAGCCCTCGTTGGCAAGAGTCAGCATCCTTCTCCGCAGCTGCAGCTCTAGTTGAGAAGGCACCTTTCTGGTGCATCTGGAACCAACCAACCACCATGTCTAGTAACTCAGCATCAGGAACGGGCTTTGGCCCAGTAAGGTGCTAGTAGCATCTGATCTCTCTGCGTTACCCTCTGATTCCCTTAATTCTAACAATGGCACCTCTTTCTTATTTCGTCTTCCAGTCCTTCTACCTTCTTTGTAAGTGATTTCCTGTACTAACTTCCCACCATTTGAAACACGAGAGCAAAAGATTTCTTATCGATACAAAGACAGTACGAACACTCTTTGTCCTTTCCTTCTGGGGCAGAAATGGAAACAATTCTTGCTCAAAAGCGAACAAGTTAGTTAACGTCGCTCCTTGCTGACCCTGAAATCCAGGGTGATTCCTTCCACCTCTCTGGGCCTCAGTGTTGCCACCTCTGAAAATGCACACGGTAAGTTTGTGTTGGTGAATTATCACTCGCAAACAGAGCAACCCCACGTGGCTGCGCAAAATCTCTGCTCTGTGTAGCCGGGCGTCCAGGTGCACTTGGGGCCAGCACACTTTCTCATCAACTCGTCTTCATGCACCTGCTTCATCATCCAGCATCCGGCCTTTGACGGGGCCCTTCTTGCTCTGAGCTGAAAGCTGCACACTTCAGACTCACCAGCCCTTAAATATTTTATAGCAGACTGGCTGGAAATTAATATTTAATCACAGACTCTTTGGCACGTAAATATTTAATCATTGATATGGCTGATGAGTAATGAATCAGCACCCAGGAAAACTTTTGGTCTCTGGTGCCGGTTTTGAAGGATCTCTGGTTCTGGTCTCAGAGGACAGAGGTATCAGTGGTGATTTTATTTCTACACCGAGCTTAATAGTTTTAAGGGCTCTGAAAAAAAAAATGGGCTTAATACCAATCTGAGGTTCTGGATCAGAAAATCGCATCTTCAAAGACCATAAGCAAATTGCAAATAGCCGTAGTTTGGAAAGAATTGGCTGGATGGCTACAGTAATCAACATTTCTGTCAATTTATATCCTAAGAAAAGACAGGGGCTGGCATGAGGCAGGGATATCCTTAAAGGCATAAGATGGGGGCTTGGGATGGGAAACTGGAACCCCTTATGTTTCCAGGGGTGATTTGGAATATGAAGTGAAGAGAAAAAAATCAGGAAAAAGTTAGGAAATTCTTTTAAAAATATTTTAATGTTTATTTTTGAGAGAGAGAGAGAGAGAGCGCGCGTGCCTGAGCATGTGCGCAAGTGGGGGAGGGGCAGAGAGAGAGAGAGAGAGAGAGAGAGAGAGAGGGAGACATAGAATCCAAAGCAAGCTCCAGGCTCTGAGCTGTCAGCACAGCGCTCGACGCAGGGCTCGAACTCAGGAAGTGAGTGATCATGACCTGAGCCAAAGTCGGTCACTCAACTGACTGAGCCACCCAGGTGCCCCTAGAAATTCCTTAAATATAACAGTAGGTACAGACAGGAGGGGGAAAATTGAGGTCGGAAGGACTCATGGAGCTTTAAAAAGTAAGAGCAGTACAAATTTCATGAGTTACACAGCAAAGAAACTGCCGGGGTGCATGTGCCCTGATAAGAGCAGCTTCCTCACCAGAGAGATTTCTAGTATTTTTTAAACCTTACACTTTGATGACTCCAGGATAACTTGCACCCTACCCTGCTTAGCTTTGCGGGGCCATCACCACAAGCATGTGCCACAAGCCCTGGGCTGCTTCCAAAGACACCCATTCTGCGAGACCTGACTTACTTCTAAAAATTTGAGTCCTGTTTTATTTTCCCTGAAAATGTTTCTGCCCCCTCTCGGCCTTGCTCTCAGCTTCCCGCCTCGCGGGGGCGTCTCGCTGTCTGGGTCACATGGGCTTGGTGCCTGTTCTATTGCACCTGGGGTGGCCTGGCTGGCAGACAGTCATGTTAGCCCAGCTGGCAGGTCCCCAGGGGCACCTGCGGACACTGGCCCGATGAGGGGGTGCTGCTGAAGTCCAGGGTAACTCACAACCGTCACTTCCAACTGGGAGACTAGACCATAGGACCGCCACACTTCACCTTCCCAAGTTACGAGAGGGCTCCGGGCCTTATCACTCTGTTTACAGAGGATCCACTGTCCCCAAGGGCTTCAGGAGAGAGGACAAGGCTAAGGGCTGACGCTATAAGCCAGGGCTCTAGGGGGGCCGCTTCCCTGCTCTGTCCACTCACCTCAGAGGCCCCACTTACCTCTCCTCCCTGACCTGTGCAGCCAGCAGCCTCAGACACGCTCTCCTCCCCCCCCATCACCCTCCCCCCTCCCCTCGACCCCTCAAATGACATCGACTTTCCTTTCCTCCTGAATGCTGGATTGGAGGCAGACTTTTTTTATTTTTTTTAAAGTGAATTTTCCATTCCTGCATTTTTGATTTATGGGGAGTCTCAAGAAATAGGAACAAGGGAAGGAATGAGGGGCCAAGGGAAACTGTCATGATTCCTAGTACAGGGTCATGATTCTCCTGCCTCAGTTTCCCCTCCGACTCCAGTCAGTGCACTTGAAAGTGTCTGTGTGGGTGTGAGGGGGTTCCTCACCTCAGCATGGGAGTCCTAGCCAGAACCCCCCTGTGCGCAGAGACCCCCTGTGGCTGATGTGGAGGGTCAGGATGACCGTGGAATTCGGTTTCTAGAATTCAGCCTTAAAGGACTTCATTTCTCCATTGTGATGGGCACTTACCTTGCCACTGGACAGCCATTATCCCCAGTCTTCTTTACTGTTAGAAGAGTTCCAATTTTGGTGGTGGTGGGGGAAGGAGTTTATTGTCCCACGTGCTTAGGGGCAGGGGAGTCTTTCTGTCCCCATGGGTGAATGTTGATTAGTCTAAACTGACCGTGGAAATTCTATTCCCTTCTTGTTATCGCTTTAGTCATGGGTACGTAGAGCAATCCCAACCAATATGGTATGAAGGAAAATCAGGGACATCTGTTCAGGAGGCTTCGGGAAAGGGTGTCCCTCACTGACAAAAAGAGCCGGAGGAAGAGGAATTGCCCACCTGCCTTCGGATGCAGTGGTATGAACTCAGTGGGGCAGCGACCTTGTCGCCACGAGACAGACAAGGACCAAAGCTGAAGGTGGGAGAGAAAAGTGAAGCATATGATCCTAGTGCCACTACACTGACCGAATCTAGAAGCACTTTATCTCCAGGCTTCTTAGAACGTTTAAGCTGCTTCTAGTAGACTCTTTCATTATTTGGGTTCGAAAGCATTCCAATTAATGTACCTCATGAATAGGGGAGGTGGGACTGACAGCTAACAAGCTAAAGACTCAAGACAAATGACAGGGAAATGAGAAGTCAAACAATAATGAGGAACGTTTTCATGCCCATTAGGTTGGCTGATAATCGAGCCTGGTGCCTGCTGACCTTGGGTGAGACTGTGGAGCCATGGCACCTCCCCCACACTGCCATCACTTCGGGAAACCAGCTGGAGTGTCTATATATCAGAAGATGCTCACAGTTAGTGGGCCAACCATTCTCCTCTTTGGCAAATAAGTGGAGATACCCTTGTACACATGCAGAGGGGAACGTGCATACTAATGCTCTTGACAGTATTTTCGTAACGGAGGAATTTGGAAACAAGCCTTGATGGTCATCAGCTTGAAACCAGACTGCTTCTCCAGACTTTGGCCCCATGAATAAAGTGCAGCTACATGTATCAACATGATTAAATATCAAAAATACAATTCCGAGTGAAGAAAAGTACGTCTCAGAGATACAGGTAGGATCTGAAGTGATTCATATGAGGTTTCAAAACACACAAACAACCTGATAAATACGTAAAGAAATGCATTGGGAGGATAAGCACCTTGTTCAAAATGGTAGCTTGTTTGAGGAAAGAGAGAGGGGAACGGTGCATGGGGAGCTCCATTAGACCTCAATGCTTTTCTTCCTTAAGCAGGATTGGGAGTAGATGGTGGATATTAGATTCTCTATACTTTTTTTCATGTGTCTGAAATATTTCATGAAAAAAAAAATTCTTGAAACTGGCGTTATGGGCTCGAATCAATGAAGTGAAACTTGACATCGACAAGCATATGGTCCTTAGCCAGGTGCGTACGTGGAGTTTTTTAAGGTTGGGGGGGGCCCCCCCCCGGCAGTGGTGCCTGGATTAATAAGAGTTTATGAGAAAAGGAGCCAGAGAGGTTTGTTTTATTTGTACCACGAGATTCTTGTGAACCAACAGGATGATGTAGTTTCTAAATAAGTTGGTGTCCACTTGGGTTAGAAGCGTAAAATTACAGTGATAACTTAAGAGGAAGTGAGTCCAGCCTTATTTCCCACTGACAAGATGTTGCCCGGAGGATGATGTGCAGGTCCAGATTTGCCACATTACAAGGACTATTTTCAGGGTAGAATAGGTTAAAAATGAATAACGTAGTGAAAACCCTCGAGACGATGTCATACAGGACGGGTTGGGGAACAAAGGACGTAGTTGCAACACAATGACTCTCATCACATCTTTGATGAAATGTCATGGAGCAGAGGGAGAAGATATGTCACGTGGGACCAGAGACTCACCCAATATTGAAAGATATCAGGTGCATGTGTTAGGTGGGGTGCTACTTTTAGCTCAGTATGAGCTGGAGCTGATTAATGTTAGAGGTATCCTATGATGGGAACAGTGGCCCTGGGAAACAGTTGGCATCTTGTCACTGGGAAAGTCCAAGAAGCCTTTGTGGGGGGGTGGGGTTCCAGCACTGAGTGGGTGGCTAGACTAGACAGCCTCTGAGGTCCCGGTCCTATGGTTGCACAGTCATGGGACAGAGCATACAATACAGATATTATTGGGAGATGCCAGCAACTATGTGATGAGCAATGAGACAGCCTGGAAATAATTCCAGCACTGTTTTGGCCATCGGCTTTGTGATCAGGAGCATCAATCATTCTTTGGCCTTTCTATTTGCTGAAAGGTGGAAGAGAAGCCTAGGACATAGGTGAGGGCTTGTGTCTACAGAAGGGAGATGGCTGAAGTAGGGGCTGTGGGCGGATACGGCCCACCCTGTGTTACCATAAGGAGGCAGCCCTCAAGAGCACGGTAAGAAGATACGGTTTCCAAGGACGGATGATATCTATCCGTAAGCTACAGCCTGTGGATGCAAGTCCTGCCTTATGGATTAGCTGTTCCCAGTGTTGAAGAATGAGAGAAGTAGTGGGCACGTACAAATAGATGCGTAAGTAGGCTGGAGATAGGACTTGGAGAGTCTGTGCTCAATGATAACTTTGAGGAACTGAGATTTCTACCAGGGGCTCTAAAGTCCTGGGTTCTGGTGGGTACAAAGAGGTAGATGGGAAGGTAAGAAGGAAGCACTTCTCACAGTGTCAGGATAAATATGCCTTTCTTTATCCACCAAATTTTCTCAATGGGTGGTGGTGTGTATTGTGTGTGTGTGTGTGTGTGTGTGTGTGTGTGTGTGTGTTTTCCCCAAAGGCTTTGGGAAACTTTTGTTTCACTGTTGTAATAAGGTCTCAGCTGTGTTTGGTAGAGTGTTAAAAGCAGAATGCCAGATGACAAAAAGTATTAAGGATCAGTGAGGGATGACCCCTTTCCAACATCCACTGGGCCTGTGCGATCTCTGCCCAGAGGGAACCCCTATGGCCCAGTATGACCTTCCATGTCAAATGTGGAGTCTGCAGATGCTGTTTTCTTTCCTCTTTCTCCTCCTTTCTTTCTTCATCCGTCCCTCCGTCCCTCCCTCCCTTCCTCCCTCTCTTCCTTCCTCTGTCTCTTCCTTCCTTCCTTCCTTCCTTCCTTCCTTCCCTCCCTCTCACCTTTCTTCTTTCTTTCTTTCTTTCTTTCTTTCTTTCTTTCTTTCTTTCCTTCCTTCTCTTTCATTGGGTTTGATGTACTTTATTGATGGAACATCCCAGGGCATCTGGGATGGAAACTGTCAACATGGGGAGATTCTCAGAGTGCTGGAGGAGGCATGGAGGCAAGGACTCCCCAGCAGCTGAGGACCTCTCTGTTGCTCTCATGCTCTCATGGAGGCTGGTGGTCCAGGGAGCTTTTACTCCTTGGATACCATGTGGACAATATGGTCTACTACCTGGTTGCTGCAGCCAAATTCACTTTTGTAGCAGGAAATGAGCTTGACAAAGTGCTTGAGGGCAATGCCAGACTCACGGAAGCCGTTCTTTTTTTCAAAGGAAAGACGGAAATCCTCCTAAAGGCATGTTTGCCTATAACTCAGCATCTTGGCCTGCTTCTGCTTTACCTGCTCCTGGGGGTGGGGAGGGATGCAGTCATCTCTTTCCTCTAGCCATGGATCTGGAGGCCATTCAGTAGGGATGTGTTAGTTATGTATTACTGTGTAACAAATTACCCCCAAACTTAGTAGTTTAGAACAACAACCATTTATTATCTCTTACAGTTTCCGAGTGCCAGGGGCTGGCTGTGGCTTTGCCGGGTTCCTGCTCAGGGTCTCACACGACGTTGCGGTCAAGCTGGGGCTGCAGTGTCTGAAGGCTGGGATGGGTCCACGAACCCACTCCAAGCTCACTTATGTGGGTGTTGGCAGGAGACTCCAGTCCTCACCACGAGAGTGTCTCACGTCTCCTGTTCCTGACATGACTTCCCCCCATAGCAAGTGATCCAGAAGCAAGAGAGTGACAGAGAAAAAGTGGAACCTGCAGTCTATTGTAACCTAATCTTGGAAGTGATGTATCATCCCTTCTGCAATATGCTGCTAGTCACAAGACCAACCCTGGTTCGGAGTGTAAGACGTGACTACCAGGACACAGCACTGGGACTTGTAACTCTAATTGCAGACATGAACATCTAAATTAGCTCCAGAAAGATCTATATCTGGGCAGAAGGAGTGTTAATATTTGTTCATTCAACGGGCTCTTATTAAACACTTCCTTTGTGCGAGTCACTGTTCTAGGTGCTGAAAATACCACGGTGAACAAGACATTCAGTTTCCGCTTTCAGGGATTTGAAATTTTAGTGAGAGAGGCAGAGAATGCACAAATAAAACGAGTGGTTTTAAGTCCTATGGAGAAAATAAAATGAGGGCTGTGACAGTGAAGGGGAGGATACACCTGTTTGGCATGTTTACTTCCGGCCTGATCGTTCTTCACAACAGCCCTCGGGGCAGTGTTACCAGCGTCTCCATTTGCCGCGTGAGGACGCCAAGTCTCACGGGAGGTGATGTGATTTTTCCCGGGATCCCAGTTACCGAGAGACAGGGCTGGGGTTTAAACCACGTTTCTCTGTGTCTTTCCCAAGCCTGCGTACGTCACCTCTGCGTGCTTCTGTCTACCCCAAGAAGAGACCCTGCAAGCTGGGTTTGTACATCAGAACATCCTTTGAAGGTCTCCTATGGAAAGGTTCAAATCCCTGCAAGTCTGTAGGCAGCTTGAGGGCAGGCCTGGCGCTTTCTTAGACTCTGCATCCCCCCTAGACATCTGGGTATTCTCAGATGGACTGGTTCTCAGGCTCCTGTGTAGTTTTTTCTGGGCTCTGTTGTGTCTGTGCCCATCCCGCCGGCAGTTTGTCTCTGGGAGGGAAGCATCCCCCTGAAGCTTTGCTGACTGTCTCCACTGGCCGTCGCCCGCCAGAGCCAATGTTGGGGGGCTGTGGTCACATCTCGGGGTCTCATTTTCAACAAGAGCACTTTGAAAGAGAAAAGCATCAGGTGGTTGTCAGCAAAAAAGGGTAGTCCACTTTCACATTCGTTATCTTGCCGCCCCTCGAAGCGGACATGTGAAGTAGGCAAACGGGGCTTATGGTTCAATTTCACAGATGCAGACACCAAGACTCAGAAGGAGAAAACCACTTTTCCTGAGGTCTCACAGCGATGACTGGAAGGGTGAAGGCTTTCTTTTCTTTTTTTTTTTTTTAATGTTTATTTATTTTTGAGACAGAGACAGAGCATGAACGGGGGAGGGTCAGAGAGAGAGGGAGGCACAGAATCTGAAGGAGGCTCCAGGCTCTGAGCTGTTAGCACAGAGCCCGATGTGGGGCTCGAACTCACGGACCGTGAGATCATGTCCTGAGCCGAAGTCGGACACTTAACCGACTGAGCCACCCAGGTGCCCCAAAGGCTTTCTGATCCTACCACAGAGATGTCTCTTCCCCGCTCTGTAACTGTCCAGAGATTATGTTCTGCGAAATAAAGCTCCATGTGGTCCAGCTAGAGTAGTGCTTCTCAAACTTCGATGTATAAATTAATTACCTGGGGATGTCACTAAATTGCAAATTCTGACTCTCTCTGGGTCTGAGATGGTGCCTGAGATTCTGCATTTTTTTTTTTTTTTTTTAGAGAGAGAGTGCCAGAGGGGGAGAGGGGGCGAGAAAGAGAGAGAGAGAGAGAGAGGAGACAGAGAATCCTAAGCAGCCTCCATGCTCAGCACGGAGCCCGACTTGAGGCAAAATCAAGAGTCAGATGGTCAACTGACTGAGCCACCCAGGTGCCCCAGAAATTCTGCATTTCTTTAATATTTTTTTAATGTTTATTTATTTTTGAGAGAGAGAGAGAGAGACGGAGCATGAGTGGGGAGGGGAAGAGAGAGAGGGAGACACAATGTGAAGCAGGATCCAGGCTCTGTCAGCACAGAGCTGGACGTGAGGCTCGAACTCACGATGTGTGAGATCATGACCTGAGCCGAAGTCGGATGCTTAACTGACTGAGCCAGCCAGGCACCCTGAGATTCTGCATTTCTTAGCCCACGTGCAGGGGGTGCCCGTGCTGCTGCTCCATGGTCTACGCGTTGAGTAATAAAGGTCACCCTCTGGCCCATTTTCAGATGTCAGAATTCTAGCCATCCTTTGAAATGCAGGCTGATGACCCCTGCACCTAGGAAACGTCCCTAATGTCTTCTTCGGTTGGGAGTGCAGCCTCCTCTCTCAGTGCCATCCTATGGGCTTGTTGCTCCCCTAGGAGGGCCCAGGTCCCCTGCTAGTTACACTAACCTGACCCGTGATCTCAGACGCTCCTCGCCGGGCATGGCTCACACTGGGTCGGGTTCACAGTGGCTCTGGATTTCTTTACTGTAGGCGGCATCAGTGGTGAGAAAATGAGCACTGGGTTGGGCAGCTGAGCTGATGTCTTAATTCGCCATTTCTTTTCTGCTGGGACGGTTCACTAAGCGATAAAATCTTACGGTAATATTGACAAGGCCACGCTTTCGGGCTGTGGGGCTGCTCTAAGTTTAAACTGATAAGACAGCTGAGAAACAGACGCTGGGCTGTAAGTCTGCCTCTAATCTTCAAAACTGGCACATTTTGAGTCCATTGCCACTGGTCTGTACTTAGGGAAAAATCTCTTCTCAGAAAGTGGAAGGCCTAAACATACGTAGAGCTTCTTTGCTCTACCAGGCTCTGGTCTACAGCAGATACAAGCTTCTCCAGGTAGGGACCCGCTGATATTCATGTCTAAATCCCGGTATCTAGAACGTGGAGACATACTCAGTAAGTTCTCAAGTACTGACCGCGCAGGGCCACGGACGTAAGTTACGACTAAACAAAACAAAACAAAACAAAACAGGGAAGAATCATAATACATCCTCAGAGAATCTCAGTTTTTGCATTTCTCTCTTCATAGTTTAGGATTAGGCAATCTTCTAGATGAGGAAGTTGGTTATTCCTTTTTGCTGGACAGATGGGCACACAGATGCTCTGGGAAGTTCATTAACCCCACCCTGACATTTTTGCGGTCCTGGCTTTGTCTTACAGTGGATCTTGGAACATATCCAAAATATACTTAGACATACTTCTCTGGGAGAAAAGCTTTTACACTTCAGAAACACACACACACACACACACACACACACACACACACTCTCTTAATTTGAGGTTGAATTTTTCTGCCCTAATTAGCTGTGTCTTTGAGCTTCAAGAGCTAGTTTTACTGTGGTTATTAACGAGGCCAATCTCTGATCGCTGGTCTTTTTCAAAAGCATTCCAGCCTGCTAAACAGTGGCCTTTCATGATTTACAAGTTTGGAATCTTTGAGAGTTTTCAACAATTAAGGTGCTAACTTTTCACACTCGTCCGGTCTCCAAACTTCTCAATCACAAAACCTTGAAAATGGTCTGTGGTGAGGGGAGCTCGGTGCTCCCGCAGGTCCCTTTCTAGACATGGGAGGGTCTGGTGAGCTCATCTAGTCTGGCAGACATCGCTTCTAGAGAGGATGTTGGCAAGAAGTCACTGGCACTGCTCGTGAGCACGAAGCCTGTGCTAACTTAGCATGAAGCAAGGGCCAAGGGCAAGTGCTGTCGGGGAGTGACTCCAAAGGCGCGAGAGTACACAGCCCTCCCTTTAACTCAGCGTGTTTTCAAAGTGCTTGGCGACTTTAAAGCTTACATCCTCCTCACAACAAGGATGTGTGGTGCACCCACAAATGCTATTATTACTGAGTGGGCAAAACGAGGACCCGAGAGGGAGAGTGACTTCTTTAAGGACACACAGTCAATGGCAGAACCGGATCCAAGGGCTTTCTGGTTCCCAGTCCAAAGCTCATCCCAAAAGGCGTGTCAACTCCTTCCGTCTAGAAAAGCACCCCTTCCTTGTGAAATAATTTCAAGTGCTGGCTTAAAACGTCTCGGCCCTGATCAACAAATCACACTCTATGTTCAGAAGACATCCGGAGACCCTGGGCATCCTGAGGTCCCATTTGATCTGATGAATCCTAATGAACAACACCAGTAACAAGTTAAGAGATCAATCACTCAATATTTACAGGCATGCTTCCCTTCACAGAAGGAGCTTACTGCTAGTTTTGAAAAAGAAGCACACAGATGACGTGTTATGGAAATGTGGAAAATACAAATGGGTGACTGACTATATATCAACAGCAGGACCCACAGGCTCTTTTATGAATGTGTGATGGGATAGCTTTTTATCAAGACAGAAACATACCTAGAATTCCGTTGCCGTGTAGGTTTCTATTTATCTGAAACAAAGCAAGGGAAGATGGCTGTAAATGCACGGGTAAAGGGTTGTTACATTTCAGCCGTTTTCTTACTCTGATCATAGTTCCTGATACCTATCCAGCTCTCCATATACCTCGGATTCGATTGGCTAACAGACTAAAGAGAATTAATTGTTCCTGTGACAGGTGAGGTCTCGATATTTAACTGGAATCTTTCACTTCTCGTCAAATTACCTCCCAAATATCTTCATATCTACCTGCTTCTCCCCACACCCAGCTGGTCTAAGTCTCCACCATTTCTCGCTCAGGCATCTGAGCGAGACTCCCCAGGGGTCCACCTGCTCCCCGCCTTTGCTCAGTCTATCCATTCTCCACACAGCAGCTGGAGTGGTCTTTCAAGCCACACCCTCGCTTAGAACCTGAGAGTGGCTTCTCACCACATTCAGAAGAAAATCCAACCCCTGCCAGCGTCGACGCTGTCCCGCAGGATCTAGCCTTTGCCCATTTGCCGTCCTCACCTCCTACCTCTTGGCCCCTGGTGAACTGAGGCTCAGCAGTGCTCCCGGAGCATGCCCTCTGCCTCCCACCGGGCCTGCATTGACCTTCGGGGGTCTGTCCCTAGATCGCCACAGGTCTGGAGCCTCCTAATCCTCAGAGCGGCTTCCCTGAGCCCGCCGTCCGAAGTAGCTCTTCGTCTCCTGTCTTATCAGTGTCCTGTCTTTTCCTTCTGCACACTTACCCTCACTTGAAAAGTACCTTCTTCGTCGTCTGTTCCCTCCCACTAGATGTAGGGCCAGAGAAAGTAAGAAAACGGTTTGTTTTATTCACTTCGGTATCACCCGTGCCTAAAACAGAGGCTAATATATATAGCAGATGCTCGGTAAATACCGTGATGCACTGGGCCACGTGCAAATGTAGGAGAAAACACGGGGCACATTTGTTGAGTATCTACTATGAGTGACATCTCCTTCACCTTCCCTATCTTTTACGCCCCAGCAATGCGAGGTGCCTGTTGGCTCGTCGGGCCCAGAGGAGCGAGGTGGGTTTCAGGGAAGCTGACTGACACTTGTAAGGCTTTGCAATTATTCCCAGACACGTAGGGTGGGACATAGAGGCCAGTGACACTCCGCAGCATGTGGCTCTTCCACCGCAGTGTATGGAACGTTTACAATGTGGAAGGTAGCCAGGCATCCGGTACTGCTGCCCCTGTGAACATCAGCTAGCAGTCACTAATAGAATATGTGCCAAGGGGGAAATGTTACCGTATTACGTGCAGGAGCAAACCAAGGACTCGTAATTCGAACAAATCGTAAGAATAAAAATGTTAAAAATGACAGGCAGCCCCTCCCCTGGCTGGCTCAGTAGGGTTATGCCATCCCCCCGCGGTGATCTGCGGGGATTTGGATAATAATCACAATTATGGATTGGGAGGAAGGAACGCACAACCCCCTTCCTCCATCACAGCTTTTCTAGCACTATCTGCTCAGCAGACGTCCAGGCTTGCTGTAGCCACCCTGGTTCTCTCGCTAGACAAGGGTCCCGAAGGGGACAAGGGGTCATGCCACACTGTTCAGCCCGTTCCCAGGGCCCGACGGAGGGGAAGCCCGCGGTACGTGTTTATGGAGTGGCTACGACACCTCATCTCCAGCACTTCAGGAAATCAAGAAGGAGCTCGTAGTTCTTGTCGTCTGAATGGGCTGCAATTGGGGTGCCTGGGGGGGGCTCAGTCGGTGAAACGCCTGACTCTTGATTTTGGCTCTAGTCATGATCGCAGGGTCGTGGGATCGAGCCCCGTGTCGGGCTCTGTGCTGAGCGTGGAGTCTGCTTGGGATTCTCTCTCTCTGTCTCAAATAAATAAATACATAATTAAAAAAAAAAAAAAGAATAGGCTGGAATTGAACTTGGGAGGGAGACCCGGTGTGGGTGACATGACCCCATGAGGATAAACCTTGAATAAACCCCTTCAGTGAGCACTGTCTTCTCTGTCCAGCCTGAGCCAAAATCAGCTTTCCTGCTGCCAAATGGTGAGTTATATGCGAAGGATGGCTTCAGCTAAAGCTGCAGATGGTCACGTGTCTTTCCCAGCTCACGCTTATGCCATCGGCTCGCAGATGCTACGGTGCAGATTCAGACCTGGTGTCACTGGTTGAATTGTGTCCCCTTCAAAGGAGAGCTTACAGCCTTAGTCCTCGGGCCGTCAGGTACCGCCTTGCTTGTAAATAAGGTCATGGCAGGTATCATTAGTTACGTTAGTTACATGGACTATGCCGTGTCTGAAATCTAATAGGACCGGCATCCTGGCAAGAAGAGGGGGATTTGGACACAGGGACGCACAGGGAAGGTGGCCATGGGAAGACGGAGGTAGGGACTAGCGTAGACGCAGTCACAAGCCAAGGACCACCTGGGTTTACCCAAAGCTGAAAGAAGCAAGGAAGGAGACACCCTTGGAGGTTTTGGAGGGAGCACGTCCACCAGCGTATGGATTTTGGACTTCCGGCATTTAGCACTAGGAGACAACATGCTTCTGCGGTTTTAAACCGCCTGGTTTGTGATACTTTGTCAAGGCAGCCCTGGGAAACTAGTAAAAATCTAGTACTAAATATCACCATTGGCTGGTTTGACTCTTCTAAGGCAACCCAGACAATCCGTACCGAATAAATGAACAAGTCAGAGAAAAGGGGACAAAGAAGGAAAGGGCATTTATCTGTGGATCTCTCCACCCGGGGTGCTCCGAGAAGAGCCCTTTCTGTGCAACATCCCCAGATCTGGGGAATCGTGAAGCACGTGACACAGCTTTCCACGGCTGCTGACCTCACTGTGCCAGCTCACGGAGTCTGTGCCCAGGAGAGCTGAACCATCTTCCGGGAGCACGGCCATATCGCAGACCTCTGTGCGCATTTGTTCATGGGTACCGTCAGTCTCTTCCCACTCGCTTGTCTAGTGGCTCGAGTCCGGTTCCCAACTCCATTGTGCCTCCAAGTCATCCAAGTCATTAATCCAAAGCACGCTTTCCATCATCTTCTTATGTGACACTTAGCAGCTTTCAACACTGTTGGCCATATGCTCTCCTGGGGCCCTCTCTTCTCCTGTCTCTCTGAGCTCTCCTTTTCAGCAGTCTCCTCAAACCCTACCCTTAAATGTTGAGTTCCTGGAGACTCTTCTTCCTACTGGGTCAGCTCGTCCATACCCATCTACCCTGTAGACTCCAGCTACCACCCAGGCACTGACGACTTCCCCAATTTCAAGACCCACCTGTCCAGTCACTCACGTAAAATCTCTACTGGGGTAACACAAAAGCTCCTCCAATTCAGTATATCCAACAAACAACTCAGAGTGTTTTCCTTAGCCTCATCTTCCTTGGGGATTCCTAGCTCAGCGAATGTCCCTATCATCCTATTTTGAAATCCTGAAATATCAGGCTCATCATGGATCCCATCCTTTCCTTCCTTCTTTCTACCTTTCCCATCCAATCAGTCACCAAGTCCTGGTATTTTGACCTTTTCTTATCTCTGGAATCTTTGACTCCCCTGCCATCACTTGTACGCAAGTTACTTTCCATTTTGTACATAATCTGCCAGAGCAGTGTTTTAAGAGCACAGATCTCTTTAAGGTGCTTCTCTGTCTAAGATCCTTCAATGATGAGCTATTGTGCTTAGATTCCTTACATGTCCTACGCGGCCTCGAATAACCTGGCCCTTGAAACTCATCCAGGTTCTTTCCGTGTCTCTGCTCTTCATTCCAATGTTGGCTTCCCTCATGATGCCAAAATGACTGCAGAAATCTTTTAGGCTTTATATCCACTGACGCCTCTGTCCAGAAGGAGAGTAACAGCTGGTTATAGCTCCCTTAAAAGAGTGCTTATTCTTGCCCCCTCTTTTTCCTGCTCAAGAGACCATGGCAAATCTCCTTTTAGGTCTTTTTTGGGATACACTGCTGATTCCTGAACGAATTCCTTGGTTGAAAGAGTGCCACGTATGGATTAGATTGGGCCTAAATTACCAAAATGGATGCCTGGTGAAAGGAGGATGAGGTTAACCTGATTGGGTTGAAATAATGAGGATCTACTCCTAGACCCGGGAGTAAAGGAAATCCCTTTCCTCCCAGCCTACCAACACACACAAAACCAACCACTTGCATTCTCCAGTCTTGGAGTGGGTGGCGGGGAGGGGGAGTAGATGGGGTACCAAGGAAGCTCCAGAATGAAACACCACCATATTGACCCCTTTCTCTTTCTTATCTAGGTGAGTCCTACTCACTGTTCAAAGCTGAGCATGAATATCACTTACAGAAACCCTCTCCAAACCCTTCTCAACACCCACTACAAACACACTGGACCTCTCTATTCCACACTGACACAGGTCATTGCTCCCCCTTCACATCGCCTGTGGCCACGGCTGTAATTGGTTGTACAGTTACTCTGATGCCTGCGTCCTTCCCTCCCACCTTCGAAGAATGTCGGCTCCAGAGGGCAGGTCCATTGTCTGCTTTGGTCTCAGTGGTATCTCTACCTACTAACACATGTATTACACATCATAGATGTTCATTAAAAATGTGTTGAGGGGCACCGGGTGGCTCAGTCAGTTGAGTGTCCGACTTCAGCTCAGGTCTTGATCTCACACTTCGTGAGTTCAGGCTCCGCACCGGGCTCCAGCGTGGAGCTGGCTTCGCATCCTCTGCAACTCTCCACTATCTGTCCCTCCCCTGCTCACGCTGTCACTCTCAAAAATAAAAATAAAATGAAATGTGTTGAAGAAAAATAAAGAGTAAATAAAAATGTGTTGAAGAAAGCAATCAAAATAACAAATAAATAAAATCTGTACCTTATAGAAAAATACGAAGAAACAGCAAATCCTTCAATCATCATATCCTTGTCTGAAGATTATCAATGCCAATAATTTTTTTTTTAATTTCTCCTGGTTCTTTTTTCTATGCATATATATATTTGCATGATTGGGCTTGTACAGCGTACATAATTTTGTATTTTGGGTGTTTAAATTGACATCGTAACACTGACATAGTTTTAGAACCGTTTCCCTATTAATGGGCCTATCCAGTTTCTACCATCTAATTTTTACCTATAAGCAGCATTGTGATGAACATCCTTTTGCAAACAACCGTTGTCCTTTATCTCAGATTGGACACATTTTTGGAAGTGGGCTACAGGAAAAAAGGACATGACTACTTTCAAACTTTTTCCGCAAATGCTAACCGTGCTACTGGGGCAAGAAACATACACCAAAACTATATTTTAGGTCAAGACATGGAACCAACATCTATCTGCTAAGCGAAGTGAAAATCTGTCCTTCAGGAAAACATACATATTTTAGTCTCTGTTTGGCAGTAATAGTGATATTCTAAAACATCCCTTGTATTTGGGAAGGATCAAATTCCTTATCAGATTATGCAAATCTGGCATTATTTATTTTGGGATGCACTGGCAATCTTGGAAGATGTAGCCATTCTTTATAACAGTGCTAAAAATACAGTTTCTGTCTCTTTTAAAAAAAAAGTATTCCTTGTCATCCTTGTCACTTCCAAATCCCTGTATTCCTTCACCTAGCTTTTTTAATTTGCCCTTCTTTCTCTCTCTTGTCTTCCAGCTGCTGTGATAAAGCACAATCCTGGGGGCACAGGCATTTGGCTACATTCTGACTGACACAAAGTCTGGGCTAATTTCTAAAAAAAAAAAAAAAAAAGGATAAATGCTGATCTTTCCTATAAAACAGATTGGAACTTGGTGGGATTCTGAATAAGAATCTGGGACTGGATGAGAGTTCTTATTTATAAAATATATATTTTTTAATGTATATTTATTTTTGAGAAAGAGAGAGAGACAGAGGGTGAGCAGGGGAGGGGCAGAGGGAGAAGGAGACACAGAATCCCAAGCAGGCTCCAGGCTCCGAGCTGTCAGCACAGAGCCTGATGCGGGGCTCAAACTTGCGGACCGTGAGATCATGACCTGAGCCGAAGTCGGACGCTTAACCGACTGAGCCACCCCGGTGCCCCAAGATCTCTTCTTTTCCTTTGTGTTTCCTTTCCATCCCCAGCAGGTGAGCCCACAGTACTGTCCTCTTTCTCCTCTGGCTCTGATCTCTTCCGAGCGGAGCTGCGTGACTGCGCAGGTGCGTGCAGAATCATTCTCTTTCTCAGAAACACCCCCGTGTTGCACAAGAGTCCCTCCCCCTTTCACTCTTGCAAGAATGTTTAGTGTGCATGCGATTTCCCAGGGCCCCCGCTGGGCACTGAGACACAAATATGACAGATAAGTGCTGTCCTCAGGGAGCCTGCAATCCAGCGGGAGCAGGTAAGCGCATAACTGAGAGTCCTCACAAACGGCACAGGAAGCTGGCATAGGGCTGCCCACGGCAGAGGAAATCAGGGTGGGAGCCCCGAGGGGGCGGCATCTGACGGAGGTCTCAGAGGCTGTGGAATTCCTAGACACAGCAGAGCGTTTATGTTCCCTGACACGCCATCACAGGGTGTCTCTGGGCCCCATTGTTTTAGATGCAGATTCTTAACCCCTCCTTCGGAAGCCCGGGCCCGGGGGGGCCTACTGTGGGCAGTTGCAGAGTAGGCTTGAAGGAGCACAGGAGTCTGAGAGCCCTGGGTTCGAAGTTTAGTACTGCCCTCTCCTTGTGGGGTGGCTTGCAACAATTCCCCCGAACTCACAGAGCCTCAGTCTCCTGCCCCGTGAAATGGGCCTCCTAAGCGCTACTGGAGAGTGGGAGGCGCGAATAGGAGCACAGAGCACTGTGCCTGGCACTTGGAGAGGGAGGCGGGGAAGCGTGCAACTTCCCGGGCTGCTTCTCCGAGCTGCGAGTCTGCGAACGCCGCCGAAGGGGTGGGTGGCAGCACGTAATCCCGCCCTCTGTGAACCGGTGACCTCCCTGGCCACGGAAGCAGACAGGTCATTTAAAAAATGTAATTTTCGCATTGACATTCTTCGTGCTGAGCCCGGGGGCAGGCATGTCCATTCTGCACGGGGAGAGCTCCGGGGCAGTAACCCAGAAAGAAGAGGCAGCCCTCACTTTGCCATTCTGCGCCCGGGCCTCTGACAAAAGAATTGTGCAAATGAACCTTTAAATCCGTAAATAGTGCCCCCACGATGCCGGGAAGAATGCAGCCGCGACAAAGGGCAATATTCACAGTTTATCTCAGGGTGATGGATCTGAATGGACGCATGAACACGGGTTTGTTAGAGAAAGAGCAGGCCACAGCCCCCCGCCGGGAGCCCAGTGGCCGCAGTCTGCAGTGCAAACAGTCAGTCCAAATCCCGAACAATTAGGGGAAACCAAGCTGCCATTATCTGAACTTCAACTTGTTCTCATGATTGATATGGGAAATGAAAAGTTGTACGCGGCTCGGGGAAGGCTGTGTTCGCCCTCACGGCGCGCGGGGCTCCGAGAAGGTGCACGATGTGTGTCTCGTACCCACGGCGCGAGCGGCCGACGCGCCCCCCGGGTCGGCGCGGGGATGGGGCGGCCCCGCCCCGCAGAGCACCCGCGCGTCGTTCCCATCTCTGGCCCGTCACATACCCTTCTTCGGCCTCGGTTCTCTGGAACCTCCCCCCACCCCCATAACCTCAGCACATGACAAAATTCTTAAAAAATCGTTTTTGGGCCCGGGCGGGACATTTCTCTGGAGAGGGAGGATGCATTAGATGTCAGCGGCACGACCGCGGTCCAGTCGGCAAGTCTGTCTGCGCCTCAGTGTTGTGAGCTGTAGAATGGGGATCAGACCCACCTCACAGAAAAGTATGTGACTTGACCAGTTTGGCCGCTGGCACCGGGAAGTTCTCCATAAATGTGACGGGTCCGTATTCATTCCTTCAACAGCCTGAGCGTTTGCTGAGGACCAGTCACTCTGCTTGGCGGGGAGGGCGGCCCAAGAATGACTAAGACTACTCTGGCCTTTGCGGGGGATGCTCTGGGGCTTACGAGCAAGCTCTGTACCTAACAGACGGTTCAAGCGTTTCAAGGCCGGGGGGCTGTGCCTCTTTTCCTCTGAGTCTCCGGTTTCGGGGGGCTCCACGGGGTTTGCGGAGCCGAGGTGAGCCCAGTGTTGCAGGGGAGGGGCACGGCACAGGGAGGATGAAGCATTTGCCCTGGGCCTCGGAGGGTGGAGGGATTTGAGAAGCTCGTGTGCAGAGGACAGCATCCCGAGCCGCAGTAAAGCCGCAGCAGGGGCTGGGAATTAGGGCTGCACAGGGCCTGGTGGCTGGAGGGTGGGGTTCCTGGGAGGTGAAGGTAGGAGAGGAGGTTGAAGACAGAGGCAGATCATCCAGGGTCCGAAGGCGAAGAGGAGGTTTGCCTTTTAACCTGTAGGCAATAGGGAGGGATAAAATGTTCTGGAGCAAGGGAGTGCCGCCTGACTCAAGCTCTGGGGAAATGTGTTCTGAGGCTAGGCCCGCGATGGGGCAGGATGGCCCGCAGAACGCAGGGTCAACAGGGCTCGGTAGTGCAGTGGATGCAGGGAGAGGGGGGTCAAAGGTGACAAAGGTTGTGAGCTTTTGGCTCCTTCTCTTCCAATCCTTTAATTAATGAAACTCTTCTGATTCCCTTCCATCAGAGAGGAAGGGCAGGATTCCACACCAGTTGCCAGGAACTTATATAATCAATCAATCAATTAATTGCACCCACACACACTTTCCGGGTGGGCAGGAGAAACGTACTGTCTTTAATCCGTTTTTGAAATATGCCCGGGTGAGGGTACTCTTTGCACCTCGGTTTCACGGATGGGGAGACTGAGGCCCAGAGGATTCAGTGAATGCTTTGCTCAAGTCTGGGCTGGGATTTGAACCAGGGTCTTTCTGCTGAGAAAGCCATCCACTTCCCTTTATGCTAAGCTGCCTCTGGTGAGGCTGGCCCCTGAGGCATGCATGCAATTGCACACACACACACACACACACACACACAAACCCTGCGCTCGGGCCACCAGGACAGCGGCTGAAACAGAGACTTCCAAGAACCCTCTTCAAAGCGGCCAGAGGCATTCAGCAAGGCCTGGCATTCAGGCTGGAAGGATTTCTCCATTGTCTCCACCATCAGAGGTAAGTGACATCTTGAACGCCTCAAGAAGATTAAATAGCCCGGCTCCGTCGGAAAGCTTACAAAAAAAAGGGTGAGAGAGAGAGAAGAAAGGACGCAAGTTGGCTATTATAGAGCTGGTCCTTTTTTGTCGCAGAAAGAGCTTTCAAGGAGCACTATTGGAAGAAGCGGGCCCAGAGAAGAAGACAATGCCAGAGAGCCAGAGAGAACTCCTACAGGAACCCGGGGCTGGGCACCGTGAATGCGGATTACTGCGGCTCCGAGCCGCCAAAGAAAAGGGGAACCCTGGTCAGGATGAAAATGAGGAATTACTTTTTTTCCCTTCCCCTCTGAGCCTCCAGTTCACTGCGCAGCGACAATGCGTGATGGGGGGCACTTGACATGCCCCTCTTCCAGGCCATGTTGGCGCCCCATGTGGGGCCCCCGGGGAACAAGGGCGGCGCAAACCCAAACAAAGCCGATTTTAACCCGATAAACTCACCCCACATTCTCCAATAGAAACGACGGGCGTTTGGGCTGCTGAATGTCTGCGCGCGGTCCAAACACATGGGACAAATAAGGAGCTTGGATTTGCGGATGTTTGAACATATGTAAACTCCTTCATCTTTTTAAGAGAACTGTTTCCTTTTTTTTTCTTTTCCTTTTTCTCTTTTCTTTCTTTCCTTCTTTCTTTCTTTTTTTTAGTTTTCAATGGAAGAAAACTGGGGATGCTGATGGCCCTTTTTGCAAAGCCTCAAAAGAGCCTGTTTCTAGTAGGTGATGAAGCTATAGACTGTGAGGGAGAAAGGGATCTAATTTGCTCAGATCCTGGGAACATGATTTGCTTTTGAAACACACTCTATCCTCACCCACCTCTAAATGGCCACCCTGTACATTTAAAATGTGCTCTGAAAGATGCGGTGCAGAAAGGCTGTAGAAAACGGCCCGAGCCGGAGATCCGACTTCGGGTTTGTTGTCGTCTTAACTGATGTTTTGTTAAGAATCACTCAGCTTCTTGGAGCTTCGGCTCCTGCCCACATTGCTCTGAGCACTGGGCTGCTTGGATGAGGCAGCCTGGAGCCCACACGGTACAACCCCCTGCATCCCCCAGGGCGCAGGACACACGGGGGGCTGCTGTGGCCGAGACGTGTGGGTGATCAGTGCCCCCTCCTGCCTCCTTCTCCAGGGAAAACCAAGTGAGGGGACCGTTGCAAAATTGCTTCCGAAACTCTTAGTGTGTTTTACAAATCTGAGCTATTCTCTTTACCATTTGTCTTCTCTTTGGCAGAAATCAGTTATCCAGACCTATCTGTTAGGTCACCATCAGTTACTGAGCCCAAGTCCTCGCGTGAAACTCAGCCCAGCAAGAACTCAAAATCATTTTCATTCACATAAAGTCACTAACGGTGTTAAAACTCTCATACTACCTTCAAAAGAAACACGTGGCCGGTGTTGATAGCGGAAATGTAACAGAAAGCTGAATAATGAGTTTGGTAAGTCTTCCTCCCTCCTGCGGTTCTAGTCCCGTATCAGGTGGTTCTAGTCTGGTATCTGTCATGAGGTGCCCCGTGTGTCCTGGAATGACATTTGCCTTTTACATGTAGTCCTGACTTGTGTTTTCAAATTCGGGTTTTGCCTTCTGTGTGTATGTGTGTGCGTGCGTGTGTGTTAATGATTAGACCTGGCATGTCTATCAGAACTGAAGGTCACAGTGGAAATGGGATTTGGCGTCTGAGATGGAGAAAAATGCTGTTATGACTTAAGAATTCCTCCTTTCTGGAATGTGAATGCACATGCATGAAACGTAGCGCCTCCCTCTGAGAGTCTCCTCGCTGAGACGGTCTGACCTTCACAAATGGAAGAAAGGCCGCTTTTCTCGAAGCTGCTGCTTTATTTGGCCCCAGATGTGCCCTCACATGAACCCAAAATATCTACCGTAAACAGGAAGCTGTGCGACTCGGGGGGGGGAGGGCGGTGAGTTTGGGCACAAGGCAGACCTGGGGCTGACCCCTCCCCCCACCACACGCCTCCCTGGCCACGGACCATCTTTGAGCTGTGGTGAGGACAGAGCGGCCTGGTGTCCCTGACAGCTCTGTGAGGAATTTGCGGAGCAGGAAGGGCTGAGAGCAGTGGTCAAGCGTGTGGTGGGCGGTCGAGTGGTCTGGCAACGCCACTTACTACGTACAGAGTGTCCTGTGCCTCTGCCGATTCATCTGGAAAATGGGGCTACTATTGGAAGCTTCTTCGCGGACTGTTTCCCACACCATGCCCGCCATGTGGTGAGGCCTCAAATGAATGTTAGCTACTTTTAAAGCTTCTTGGCCAAGGAGCCTGGAAGCAAGAGGGAGAAAGGGTGATATCCAGGAGGCAGATCGGCTGGAAAAGTCTGACCACAGTGGTTCCAACCACATCTCTTACTCTGGGAAACCAGAGGCTGTCGATGAGGAGGGCGAGGGGCCGCGGAGTCTCCGACCCTCTTCCTCTGCTCACCTCCCCCCTGCCCCACGTCCATCCTCTGGGATTACAGGTAGAAGCTCTCAGGGCACGAAGATTTTGTGCCTGTTCCTGACAGAGATACAGTGGGACTGAGCTGTTGGAGGGTGGGGAGGGGACAAGATCATGACCGTTAAAATTTGAACACGTTGTTCCAGCCTGTTAGTCGTGGAAATGTCTATTATTTTTATTATTTAGCATGCCGTAGAACAATTGTTAGCTTTCCCTCCGTGTGGGACTACACGCTGCCTCTCCCCAAATCCCCGCGGCCCAGGCCAGCCAGGGCTCCCTGCTCTCCCTCAAGCTGCCCCTTTGGCGGCCATTTGCCAGGGCTCCGCTTGACTTCATGTGTCTTTTTTCCAAAAGCTGTTTCGATTAACCCACATTTACAATAGGAAATAATATTAGTCTCGTAACCAGAGGGTATGGAGCCCTCGTTATGTAGAAACAAACCTTGAGCTTCAAATATTTCTGCTGGTGAAACGTCTCACGTAAAACTTTTATTGCAGTGGATGTTATGGGGGAGACATTTTAAATAGTAAAAACCAATATGCTGTGTTCCTGGATTATTTTAGTTAACAACAACGAAACTAGTCTAAATGCACTACCTACAAATTGAATAAAACAGAAGCAGTCGACTTATAAGATTCGTATTACATAGCCTACAATTGCAACGCATTAAACTAACAAGTGTCGCCTACCGTGTTTCTACAGAGCTGTGTCACGTATGATCCCTGGATAAAATAATACTAAAAGACAAAATAAAAATTTTTTTGGTGAGAGAGAGAGGGAAAAAAAAAACCATCTTGCTGTTATTCTGGGATCTGCCAGTAAGCTCAGCGGGAGGCAGACCAACGAGGAAAGTGACCCCCTTCGGTTTCCAGGTTATGCGACCCAAGAGCTCGTCCAGTGGTGGTCTTGGGGAGTTTCTTATTGCCAGGGAGGCTAGCGTTGAGCAAAGCAAAGACCCTTGGTGGAGAGGACTCTTGGGGAACGTCTGGGCTTTCAAGTTTTTTATTTATTTGAAATGTTTATTTATTTTTGAGAGAGAGAGAGAGAGAGAACGCAAGGGGGGAGGGTCAGAGTGGGGGTGGGGACAGAGGATCCCAAGTGGGCTCTTTTTGGACCCTAGGAAGCCTGATGTGGGGCTCAAACTGCAAGATGATGACCTGAGCCAAAGTCAGACACTTAACCCACTGAGCCACCCACACGCGCCTGTCTGGGCTTTCAAAATAGAGGGAAGCACAGGATGATCTCATCTCAGGAACTTCCCGTGGGGACACCTTTCCACCGCCTGACCTCTGGCAGCAGGAAAACTGAAGGACCAGGGCCTAAGCCAGCTGCTCCCCTGGCATTTGGGGGGGGGGGGGATTGAGTCAAAGGAAGAGACTGAGCTTCTGACTGCAGAGAAGAGCTGAGACTATCTTCTGCTTGTGGACAGCCTGCTGACCCAGGGTGGCGTTGGCCAGACTGGAGGGCCACGAAAAGTGCCCCACCGTCACCACCTGATGCTTTGCCTTCGTCAGGGATCCGGTTGTTCAGAGGGTCCCCGGTCGACCTCTCAAGCCTCTGTCAAATTCCCCATTTGGAACAGCAAGGACAGAAAGATACTTTTTCAGAACCTTTACATTTGGCTCAATCAATTTTTGCGTGGTGTGTCCATTTCTTTATGTTGTTGAGGGTTTTTTTTTTCGTTTTGCTTTGTTTTGTTTCTGAGCTGGCAGAGTTCTCAGCTTACTACTGTGAGCTCTACTTTTTTTTTTTTTTTAAGTTTACTTATTTATTCTGAGAGAGAGAACCAGCAAGGGAGAAGCAGAGAGAGAGGGCACAGAGGATCCAAAGCGGGCTCCTTGCAGACAGCAGAGGGCCCGAGGCAGGGCTCGAACTTACGAACCGTGAGATCATTACCTGGACCAAAGTCAGATGCTTAACCAGCTGAGTCACCCCGCTGCGGGGCCCCCCCCGCCCCCCCCATAAACTATTTTTTTTTGTTGGGAAATAAGGCGGCTTTGATATCATGCAGTGATCCTTCTGAATTTGTCCAAGATAATTTTGGCCTGAATTTTACAGGTGAGAACCCCTGCATGTGCATTGCTGATGTTTTCATCTGCACCGGAGAGTCTTCTGTCTATTTTGGGGGTAAATTCTCTGTCAATTGGATATGGGCTAAACATTTCTTTTTGCTCATGTAGTCCAGGAGGGATTCGATATTTCTGCTGGAGTCTGGCACGCCCCCTTTCCAAAGGGTTTGTTTTCTGGCCGTCGTGAGGCTTTTGGTTTGGAGGGTTTCCGCGTGACCTCTCAGTGCATCGATTACTTGAGCTTCTTCAGTTAACGACACGTTCATTCCGTTTCTTTTCTGTTAGAGAGTTTGTCAATGAATATGTAACCTCTGCCACATAAATCGGTTTCTTCACAACTCCCCTGATTCATTTAGTAAGGGCTCCCCCTCTACGAGGCGTCTTCGATATGCCTAATTCCAAGTTCTCATGCTGTCTGTTGATTCATCACGGCCAGTAGCCCAGTGGCTCCTCTTTAGCAAGTGTCCACGTAGAGGCTGGACCCTGATTCAAGAGAATTCCGGAGATTGGAGTCTTTCTCCAAACCCCGTGTGAGTGTCGCCTACACTACTCTGCACACCGCTGATGGGTTTTGAAAGACGTTTTGGGTGCCATACTTGCTATTGGATTTGCTTAGTCGAGTCTTCCAAGGACTGAGACTTACTTGTAATGTCAGCCAGCAGCCCAACTTGCTGTAAGCATTTAGATTTCTCTTCTTTCATGCTATTCTATAAGGGTCTATTTTAAGACCGAGTGGAGAATGGTCACGTTCCAGCTCATTGTTTGTGGTTTTCACATTTGCTATTTCTGATAGTTTGTTCTTGAGTCTGACTTCTAGAATGGTTGATTTAAGAGCCCCAAGTTTCCATTCAATGTGTCTAAAGCTCTCAGCACATTGACGTCCTTCCTCCAGAAAGACAGAAACTCCAATGGCCAGTTCTCCGTCTCCCCTTGCATTGTAGTACAAAGTTTTAAGCATGCAAAGCTTCCACTGTGACGGGGAAAGCTGTCCTCTCCCCCACAGTCCTCGGGGGTCTGGCCCTGGGCTAAGCTCTCCTGGCAGGACAGCCATTGCCTGGCACAGGGTCTCCAGAATCAGCATCACGCAAAGCTCAAGGCCATCAGAGGACCCTTTGTGGCTCCTAAGGCCACTGCTGTATTTGCACAGCCTAGGTTGCCAGGACAGGACCCTGCTGGCCACATCAGGTGTCAAAGTCCAGCGGTGAGCATTCTTCCCAGGACCCTCTCTATGCCTGGCAACCAGGGCTGACCCCAGTGGAAGGGGAGTGGGGACATGAAAAACAATGTCTCCCAACTCTCCCACCTCTTGGCCGATAAGGGAAATGATCAGATCACTTGGACTATAGGCTAGGCTCTGTAGGCGAGAGGGAATGGCCAGAGGCTCTGGCCACCTGAGGTCTTTCCTGGCTGCCCCCCAAACTAAGGACATCAATATGTTTCCAAATCTATAACCATTCGGGGTCACTAGTTGGGAAGTTCCAAGCTGGAAGATTTGTAGACCCCCAGTAGCGACCACTGCTCCTTTTTCTCTCTCTCTTCTGAAAAATTAAGATGACATTCATATGATGTAATGTTTTCATTATTTTAAAGCTTTTTTAACTATTTTAAATATCCTAACTAATTTAGTGGAATTTAGCACACTCACAATGGTGTGCAACCACCACCTCTGTCTAGTTCCAAAATATTTTCCTGACTCGAAAAGGAAACCCCATAACCATGAATCTCCTAATTCCCCTCTCCCCGCTAATCCCCGGCAACCAGTGATTTGTGACCTTTCTCTCTGCATCCATTTTCTGCATATTTCATATAAATGAAATCATACAATATGTGACTTTTTGCGTTGGCTTCTTTCACTTAACATAATGCCTTTGAGATTCATTCATGTTATAACCCCTACTAACACTTCATTCCTTTTTATGGCTGAGTATTAGCCCCTTGCATGGATAGATCACAATTTATTTATCCATTCATTGAGAGAACATTTGCACTGCTTCTACCTTTTGGCTCTTGTGACTAATACTGCTATGAACATGCATTTTTATGCAGTTGTTTGAGTACCAATTTTCAATGTTTAGGTCTATGTTTTGGGATTATACTGGGTGAAATTTCTGGGTCATATGGTAATTCTATGATGAACTTTTTTCGAGGAATAACCAAACTACTTTCCACAATGGCTGCTCTCATTACAATCCCAACAGTCAGATAAAGTGTTCTAACTTCTTCACGTCTTCACTAGCACTTGGGATTTTCCATTTTTCAAATGATAGCCATCCTAGGAATGGGAAACAGTACCTCAATGTCAGCTCGAGTCCTTTGCCCATTTTTTAAGCTGGGCTGTTTGTTTTTTTGTTGCTTAGTTGTAAGAACTCTTTACATATTCTGGATATTAGACCCTTGGCAGATATATACATTGATTTGCAAAGATTTTCTCCCATTTTGTAGGTTATCTTTTCACTTTCTTGGCCATGGCCTTTGATTCACAAAAGTTTTTAAGATTGATAAAGTCTAATTCATCTTGTTGCCCATGTTTTGGGTGTCAAAACTGGGAAATCATCATCAGATCCAAGGTCACGAAGAATTACCCCCTCTGTTTTCTTCAAAGCGTTTTGTGGTTTCAGTTCTTGGGTCTAGGTCTTTGACCCGCTTTGCGTTAATTTTTACATACGGTGCGAAGCCAAATCTTCTTCACTCTAGGATCCAGGCTAAAAGCACGTCCCCTGTCTGGGACACGACATCCTCATAGCACAGGGAAGAGAACAAAAGCCACACCATCCAACGGCCTTGAAAGACTCAGCCCCAGCACGGTGTGTGGTGTGTCTGCTCTTGTCTCACCGTTCCTGGTGTCGATGGTGAGTTAGTATTCTCCCGGAGGAACCACGGAAGACGCTCGTGGCAACAGCAAACATGTATAATCTTCCATTCTTATGTGATCTCTTACATTACAGAGGAGAAAGAAGCTGATCATGGGAAACAATGATACGATCTACCATATGAGCCCTAGAAATCATAGCACATGAATCAACAAAATAGAGTAAAAAATTCAGAGTACAAATATTTTACAGGAAACTTTTTTAATTAATTTTTTTTTTGAGAGAGAGAGGGGGAGTACGAGTGGGGGAGAGGGGCAGAGGGAGAGAGAAAGAGAAAGAGAATCTTAAGCAGGCTCCACGCTCAGTGTGGAGCTCGATGTGGGGCTGTATCCCATGACCCTGGGATCATGACCTGAGCCAAAATCAAGGGTTGAACACTCGACCGACTGAGCCACCCAGGAGCCCTTTCCAGGAAACACTGGAGGTACCAGCTCCTCCATCCCTTACCTGAAACCACTGGGGCCCAGTGACTTCCGAATTCAGAATGTATTGGATTTACGTATAATATATAATGCTCCCAGCAGGATCCAGGGCTGTCCTTGTAATTAGCAGATGAGTATTTTTGCAAAAAAGGATGATTATCCGCAAAGTAAGAGGCCCAATTTAGTTTTAGGTCAATTTTTACTGGCAAACAAGCTTAGGTCAATTTAGGTCTTGCTGCCAAATGAGCTTAAAAACCAACAAAACCACTTTTCAAAAGAGCTTTAAATGTTTTTTATTATTATTTAAAAAAATTTCGAGGTTTATATATTTTGAGAGAGTGAGAGAGAGAGAGAGCGAGCAGGGGAGGAGCAGAGAGGGACAGAGAGAATCCCAAGCAGGCTCTACACTGTCAGCACAAAGCCCAACATGGGCCTTGAACTCAGGAACCGTGAGATGATGACTTGAGCCGAAATCGAGAGTTGGATGCTTAACCGATTGAGCCACCCAGCCGCCCCAAGAGCTTTTTTTTAAAGGTTGCGATTGCAGATAAGGGGTTGTTGACTTGTATTTTGGAGAGTCAGACACGTTTCTTAAGCTAATTTAGGAGGAAGCAATCCACAGTCACATACCTCCTTTCCAGAATTTTCTAGGTAGTAATCAAATAAGAGTTCTCCTAGACTACTGGATGACTTAAAAACACACTTTTTGCCGGGTATTATTTATCAGCGGTTGGAGATTCTTTGGTGGCCCTACCTTGACAATCTATTGATACGCCTACTCTGCACAAAGGTCTCTGTGAGGGTCCCTGTCCTCATGACACTTGAAATCTGGGTGGGGAGAAGAGATGGTAGGTTTTACGGTATGTGGCTCTGCAGTCGGACCTATGGAAAGAGCTTGCTTGGGGAGAGGTCTGTGAGGGCAAATCAGGGTGGGGTCCGGCAGAGTTTGGTCCTGTGAAAGGAAGGTCTGTGAGCATTCCAGGTAGGGAGAACCCCCGGAACAGGAGAGCCGAGACAGGGCCTTGCAGAAGAGGCTGAGGGTTCGGGGTAGAAAACGCCAATGCCACAAGACCAGTTCAGAAGTCCATCTACTTACTTCCAGTGTTTGTGGACAGAATGACCTCTTTGTAGCTGTTCCTTTTCAGGGGAGTTATTACAGAGCAAAAGACGTGTTTGCCGGCAAGTTTAATTAAAATGTACTTCCTCGGAATTATGTTCAGGGAGCAAATGAGTTTAAGCAGGTTACTTGGCACATACCAGTTGGGAGGTGATGATCTCTTCATTCCTGACTCGAGAGAGAGAGGGGAGGGGGACAGGAGAGGAAGTGAGGTGGGGGCTTGGGAGGCAGTGAAGGGAGAGGTTCCTGTAGGTACTTGTCTGGGGAAGGCTTTGCAGGCTGTGGGTAAGCAATTATTCCTACAGTCTGGGAGCCAGCCTTCTGTCGGGGCTTAAAATGCAGCAGACACCTGTTTCCGAGATTTCCAAGGGAATTTTCCAGACAAATGCTCCCTGTCTGCTTGGTTAGGAGTCAGGTTCTCCTCCCTGGTTATCCATGACACCTTCCTCGGAACCGCGGGAGCCTTAGCAGTGTGAAAATTGCCTGATGGAGCCCAAACTGAAAAAGGGTAGACTCTGGTGGGAGACGAGATAAGGACGACAAACGAAAACCTCAGCTGGGCATCACTGAGCACCCGTGACCTCCTTGGCGCTAGAAAATATATGACAAGGTATGAGGGACACTTGATGCCTTTGTTCTGCTCTCTTGTTGGGGAAGGAAGGTGTTGTAAGAACATCTATTGAGTTCTTTCCATGGTCGGAGCCCTCTCCAACGTGACTGGGGTTCGAGACCAAAAATAAGTGGTACATGATTGGTTTGGCATCTATGGTACATTTTTGGAGAATTCTGAAAAGGCTGCTCTGATCCTCCACTAGGATTTCCAAGGAAGAGAAACCGAGGCAAGGAAAATCATGTCCTTACTTGGGTATTGCATCTTTACAAACTCTATTTCTTCTGCTGGAGTTTCCTGCAAAGACGCCCAGGTATCGTTGGAGACTTGCCCGGGGTCCACAGAGCCGGCTGCACTCCAGCTTGTCAACATCCCCCCTTGCATTGTCACTGGCCCTAGACTTTGAGCTTCCTTTACAGCCTCTTCATAAAGGACAGAACGTGCTGCTCTCTTGCTCCAAATCCGTCAATGGCCATCCGTTGTCTGCTTCGTATCGTGGGATCTCAAAGTGGGATGCCAAATCCAGCTGTGGGAGGTTTTCCAGAGGATGGGGCATGTGAGCTTGAGTCTCAAGTAGATATTTATAAGGTAGTCAGCGGGGACAGTGGGAGTGGGGGTGAAGCATTTCCAGAAAGCATCCTCTGCAAACCATCACGTGCAAAAGCACGGAGATATCACGCAGCAAAGCATGATAAAGCACTGCCAAGAATTGTGGGGTGGCTGAAATCCAAGGGTCTGGAGGTGACGGGGGGCTGGATTCCCAAAGGGTCTTGTACGATAACCTAAGCTCAGATTTCAACGTGATGCCCGAAGGTCGTTTCTTTCCTTTTATGATATCACATGTCAAATACAAGTTTAAAAAACAAAACCAAAATTAAGGTTTTGCTGTGCTTGGTTTTCTAGCCCTCTTTTCCACTCAACATCACATCATGAGTATCTTCACGCATCCTCAACAAATCCTTCACGAATATTTCTGTGCCTGTGTGATGGTCAAACAGATACATCTAAGCATGTTTCCCATTTTTGATTTTTGGATAGTTCAGCTGTTCTCATTTTTTAACACTAAAAATAAAGTGGTAATAAACACCATAAGGATGTATCTTTGATTTGCATCTCTAATTATTTCCCTAGAATTGATACTTAGAACAAAACAATAATGTTACACACATTTTATGTTCTCTATCTTTAGGACACCAGAGTGTCTGTCTCATTTTACCCTCTTGGACAACGAGAGTGATCACTTGGAAAAGAAACTGATATTTGGGGGTGCATGGGTGGCTCAGCCAGTTAAGGACTTGACTCGATTTCAGTCCAGGTCTTGATTTCATGGTTCATGAGATCGAGTCCCGTGTGGGCTCTGCACTGACAGTGTGTAGCCAGCTTGGGATTCTCTCTCTCTCTCTCTCTCTCTTTCTGCCCCTCCCCTGCTCTAGCATGGTCTCTCTCTTTCTGTCTCTCAAAATAAGTAAATAAACTTCAAACAATAAATAAAATTAAAAAAAATAAATTGACATCTTTGGAAAAAAATAGTTGTATTAATTAGATTTTCCCTAATATTCGAGGTAAAAAATTTCTTCAGATGTTCACTTAACTTACGTATCTCTTCCAAAATTTGTTCCTTTCCTTTGTCCAATTTCTATAGGATTATTTTTCTTACTTATTTGGAGAAGGACTTCATACACCAGGCCAAGTCTTTGCAGTTTGTTTTAGTTTCTTCCCAGTTATATATATATATATATATACATATATATATATATATATATTTTTTTTTATTTCATGCGCTTTGTAATTTAAATAGCTAGACGCTAGCCTTTCTAGAAGGTAAAGACTGCAGGCTGGTGGGATAACAGGCAGGGAGGGGAGGGAGCCCTAGGTGGCTTGGTGGTTTCCAGCGTGGAAGCTCTGGGGGGCGGGGGGGCGGTGACTCAGGCTGCTCAGGGGTGGCACCGATGCGCAGGTGAGATGCCCAGAAGAGCTAGAAACAACATCTGAACCTCATTCATACCATGTGGCCGAGGGCCGTTTGTAGAAGGAATGAGTTCCCATCTGCATCTAGAGCTTGTAGAGAATTCTAGGAGGAGGCACGACTCGCTCAGAATGAGAGCCCTGGTCTCTTGACTCCGAGTCCCGAATCCACTCCTGACGATGAGTGGACAGCTGGGTTGTGAGACGGCAAGGCAGGGGGACTGACATGGCCCAATCTAGGCAGCATCTGATTCGTCAGTTTCACTTTTTTTTTCTTTTAATGAAAATCTCATCTTCACACGCCTTTCCAGCCTACAGCTGGCTCCTCCTCTCCCACGGGGAGGTGGGCTATGTTTTGGATACCTCAAGCCCACTTCATCTTGGAGACTGACAGGAACTTACCAGGTGTTTATTATGACGAAACTGCTCTCCATCGGCGTTCATTACTTTAGTTTCTTCCACAAGGGTCAGGAATGTGGCACCATTGACTTTTCCATCACCCTGGATTAATTAATAGAAATCAATATGGCGAGACAGAACAAGGAACAGAGCAGTTAAACGTCTCACGATTAGCGCCCATCCTCTTGAACTTCTGTCACGGAGGGAGAAAGATGAGCACCCCCACTACGAACATGTCCAAAACTTCCTTCTTCTCCTCCTTCTCCTTCTCTTCCTCTTCGTCTTCCTCCTCCTCCTCCTCCTCCCTCTCCTTTCTCATGACTTGGCAGAATTGGATAAAACCACGTGTTTTATTTTACAGCATGCCTATAGCTTGGCATCGTTGGCATAAAAATGTTCCTCTAGCAGACAAATCACGTGATAATGGCTTTTCCTTTGGGCTGGATCATTTTTAAAGATATTACAATGGGGGATTCACAGTAATGTGTGCTGCAGCCTGGAATGTGTCTGTGCAGGTGGCCAAGTGACTGTCCATCTCTCGGTCATTCTGCTGTCCCGCCACCTCCCCCTTGGCGGGTGTTGCAGAAAGGCAGGAGGAACTGCACGTGACGTTGGCCTCGCCTCTGGGCTGGTCTAGCCGGTGGTGCTGCCCTGTGTGCTCTGCTATGCGACAGGAGCCTGCCCAGGCTCAGGCCTTGCTGCAGAGGGGACCAGAATCTGCGCTTAGATGTCTGCCTGTGGTCTCGTCTGAAAAAATCCACCAGCTGATTCTCCTCTGGACTTCCTCCCCGTGGGTGGTGAGCCTCATAGCAGTGATGGGGCCTGGGGAGTGTCTCTCAGCAATTAGGGACAGATCCTTGGGGGGAATCCTGGCCTCCACCAGCTCAAAAAGGGTAGGAGTTTGGAAATAAATGCCCGGAGGGTCCATTCATAGCAATATCTACACCATTCTAATTTTTGGTTGAAAGATCATTTCCAGAAAGCGAGGCTGGACCTAGGCTCACAAATAACATAAATAATGCCGATGATTATTATTAGGCAACGGGTGTTGAATTTTTGATGTGTTTATTTCCCGTTTGGTGTTTCTCATCTATTTCCAAAGTGCGGAATGCCATTTCGAGTCTCAAAGGCACCCAGAAGTGAAGAGGGGGGCCTGAAGTTATGCCTCATTCGCCCTTGGGCCTACGGATCAGGGCCGGGGAGGCG
>NW_024412419.1:12479643-12527944 GCF_014898765.1 Herpailurus yagouaroundi
GCGGTGCGGCCCCGCTGGCTGCTTCGGGGCCGCCGGCCCCGCCGGGGCCTCCGGGGCGTTGCCTGGAAACCGCGCAACAATGCCTCCCGAGCAGCCCCGCGATGATCTTTTCTGAAGTGGCAGCCCCTTCAATTATTTTATTTCCATTATATTATGTTAATTAAATCAGCAAAAAGAACAGAGCACATGCATGTCCCAAGTGTAGTGGCTGTGAAGGGTTAATCGGAATGGCCCTGGCGGCCGCTGGCTGTGCAGAAGCAGCAGGCAAGGTGCCTTAAGATGGACCGGTCCCCAACTGGTCCATCCCCGGGTGACCCCGCGGGAGCCAGAGTGTCCTCGCAGCTGCCTGCGTTTTGCTGGCTGTTTCCACAGCTCTCCCGAACCACCGGCTGCTCCCGGTGGGGCAAAGGCCGCCGGGGCACGCAGCCGGCCGTACAGAAGGGATGCTATGACCCTTTGAAGAACAACTTAGTACCGCAGCCAGACTGCAGAAGCCACTGTGCCTCAGTTTATTGGTGGTGACAAAAGACATTGTAGGTGCATCACGTGAACACCTCAGGCAGAGGCTTTGAAAACATTAAGTGCTTTGCTGCAATAAAATCTTGTGTCGAATCCCCCAAATACAACCCAAGTAACAGTGAGGCTGCTTTGATTGGCGTCAGAACTGGGGACCTCATTCCCCTTGCCCCATCCAAGATGCAAAGCACAGTTTGAAAACCCGCGCCTTGGAGCGTCCCAAGCGGGTAGGAGAACCATGGGTTTTGTGGGGGCGGTCTGCTGTCGGGGGTCTGATGGCCACAGGGGTCTCCCGACCTGATGGTCCCACGCCCTGAGAAGCGGGTCCTAGAGTCCCCGGGGATTTCTGAGGTTGAAAACAGAAGGTACTCCCTTGCCTCAATTTACTTGTCTATAAAATGGACATAAAAATTCTGTGTGGCCTCCCGGGCTCCTAAACTTGAAGAACTGACACATAATGGCCACTTCCAGGCCTGTGGTAAGCACTCCTGGGGAGGTGACCCCCCCTCGCCCTCAGAATGTCTCTTGAGGGGGGTCTCTGTGTTTTAGGAAATGCTCAGAGCATCAACCCCCCGCGTCGTCTTCTTTTGCGGTGCGGGTCGTGGGGTTGCTGTTTCGGGCTGTGATTTTACTCTTCCTTGAGTTCTGCAGACACCTGTCCGGTGAGCCTAGAGACCCGCAACCTGATTCTGGTCTCGCCTCTGACTCCGGGAAGCAGGCGACAGACCCTCCCCTCTCTGGCCTGTGGTTTTCTCCTCAGTCAAGTGAAGGCCCTACTATCAGGGATCCGTTAGCTCCCTGCAGCTGCGGCATCCTCTCATTTGAATGCCATCAACAAAAATAGCAGTGCAACGCCTTCTGTCAAAGACAACAGAGCAATTACTCTAAAGTTTATTTCCTCTCCCCTGCGTCTCCAATATTGCAAATCTCCTCCGTTTTAAAATTAAGTTGTAAATGAGATTTGAGTCCCACATCACTTACTTTGTTCTCTCTCCAACAGAAAGGGTTGAATAACCAGTTCAAAGAAAACGTACACATAACTGAAATTCAAAGGGGGTTGGAGGGATTTTCTTTCTCCTAATCTTGGTTACTGGGCTCGCCATCTGATTAACCTTCCCCCGGGCACCACTGTGAGGGTGGGATTCCCTGACCCAGCTCTCTTAGTAACGCCCCTCTGTGTACAGGAGGACGCCCCAGACCCGCATCACCGCTGGCATCACAGAAGTCACAGAAAAAATAGTTAGAAAGCGCTCACCGTGGGCCAGGCATTTCACATGTACTCACTTCTAAAACATTCACATTTTGAAGTATCTGAGCTTCTACCTACTTTACTGATCAGGAAACCGAGGCACAGATAGGTTAAGTGACTTGCTCCCGGTTTTACAGCTGGTAAGCGACGAGCCAGGGTTCCAACCCGTCCTGTCTGCCTACCAAGGTCTTTGCTCTTCATGCCCGAACTTGACTCACATATAAGCTCTGTGCAGGAAAGGAGGGGCTAAAAGACCTTCTGGTCAAATCGGTGTGTGGCCTTCAAACCTTCTGCAAGGCTGCCTGACGGGCACTTGTCCAGCCTGTACTGAAATACTCCTGCTGACGGGGAACTCTTTCCCTCCGAGGGCAATCGTTCATCCATCCCCCGGACAGGCACAGGCCCCACCTACGGGCTCGGTGCCGGGCCATCAAGAGGAACACATCGTAGCTCCTTCTGCTGAGGGACTCGTAATCCACAGCCAACCTGTTAGGTCTTTGAACCGCTCCGACTGCCAGAACACTCTGCGTTTGCCAAACTCGGAAACCCCTCCCTCTCCCTAAAGGGGTTGTATAATTACTGTCCGAACCAGGACCCGGTGGAGAGCGAACAGGGACTCCTACGATAATTTTGTCGTGGCGACAGGCGTAAACGGAGTCTGTCGCTGGCAAACCGGGCATTCCCAGCCCACGGTCCACAGCCTGGCGCTTGTCTGGTCTTTGAGTCCCCTCCCAGCGTGCTGCTCCTGTTCTTCTCCACGCATCGGCCCTTTGAGGACTCGACATTAGAGGACCGGTGTCTGGCCAGCTCTGAGCCTCCTCAGAGGACTCCACGGGAGTGCTCGTGTCCTTAGTTTGGAGCCCGGCCACAACACCCTTGCTCTCCCCTGAACACGTCTGAGAGTCTCAGGTTGGCTTTCTGGTCCTGCCCTGCCCTACCCTGGCCCTCATTCAGTTGGGAGAGGAGCGAGCCTAGGTCTGCAGCAGGGGGGGGGGGGGTTGAAGAAGGCTGGCTGCTTACCAGACACATTTGCAAAGCCTGGGACTCAGAGAAGATAAAGACAACGGAGGCAAGAACATTGCCATCGTGGCTCTGTGGCTGACGGGGGCGCGGGACTTAGAAATTTAAGACAGAAAAGTTCGGGGAGAGACGATAAAAAAATACGTTTCCCTGATATTTCTTAGAAAACTTCGGACAAGCATATTTGTTTTTAGGTGAGCGATTATTTTAACCCATCAGCCTGGAGAGCCTGCGTCTCTGTAGGTCACTCAGTCAGTCAACAAACATGCACTGACTCGCAGTTGTTTGTAGGGCATACAGATGACACCACGCTTGCTCTCAAGGAGCTCAGCGCTTAGACGGGGGCAGAATGTGAGGTGTTCAGGTAATATGTGCCACAAGGGGGGGCGCCCAGGGATCATCGAACTCACCCCCTCGGGGCTGTCGGACAGCTTATAGGGTAGCTAATCACCGAGCTGGTTCGCAGAGGATGCGCAACAGCGTTCCCGGCAGAGAAGGGAAGTGAGCGACATTCCAGGCAGAGGGAACAGCATGTCCAAGAGACAAGAGGCAGCGGGCACGTGACAGCGTTGTGTGTTCAGGTGGCTGCTGGGGGTGGGGGTGGGGGTGGGGGTGGGAGTGACGGAAGCCGGGAAGGACCCCGAGGTGGACCCTGGGGCTGTTGGAAGCGTCCGGGCCCGGACTGGGGAGACCCAGACGTTCAGGGGCCGCTTTGCACGGCTGAACGCCGGCGCGTGGATTTAGATGTCCCCGTAATTAGTTAAAACAAGTGCCAGCGTGAAGCCCCAATGAGAAAACGCCGTGTTTGCTGAGCGTTGCCGAGTTGCCGGTGGACTGCGTGCTCGGGCGGGAGCAGCAAGCGAAACTCTGCTTCCTTCAAGCTCCATTAATCTGCCCATTTCTTTCTGCCCCAAATTCCTCTTCAAATATGCATCGGTTCCTCAAATTCGTAAAGGAGGCAGTGATTTATGACCCCGTGGGGGGGCCGGCAAGCCTCCAGGCAGGTGGTTAGCGGAGGCTGGGTTGGTCCGGTTGACCGTCCGCGGCTGTCCGAGAAGGACAGTGGCTCTCCTCTCCTCCCCACGCGCACACAGGCGCGCACAACCGCTCATCCCGGCCCGTGTCTTCAGGCCCTCCTACTGGTGGCCCTGTGAGGGCTCCTGGGAGAGCCCAGCGACCCCGTGCAAGGGACGGCACCCCCAGTATCTCCTGTGGGTGAGCGTCTCCCCTAAACAGCCCTTCTGAGTCTGAAACACCAGCAGCCATCGCTTCCTGTGTATTTGCTGTGTGCCTGGTTCCAGCTCCAGTCCTTTATTCGCCTCCTAGCTAAGTTCATAATATCACGCAAGGCAAGGATGTGCTAGCTCCCGTTTTGGTGAAGAGAAACTGAGGCACGGAGACGCCAAGGGACAGGTGCCAGTTTTCACTGAGCCAGCAGGAGGTGGAACAAGGATTCGAACCGGGGCGACGAGGCCTTTCCCTTTACCCTGGGACCTATCGGGAGGGGCCGGAAGGTCCCCTCCCCTTGTCCGGACTTGGGGCTGGGATCAGGAAGTGAGTCACTGCCATTGCTTGTGGCAAGGGCTTTTGGAATCAGGATCAGTAGAATTCATTAACTCACTTGTCAAGCAGCTTTTTCTGAGGGCCTGCTGGGCTGTTGTGTTCACTGGTGGGGTGAAGGGACGGATGAGCCACGGCCCTCAGAATGTTAGTCCACGGGGAGGGAATTATGGACACCACCCATGTGATCCTGTGAGCTGGGTGCTGGGCTCCAACAAGCGAGTCAGGGCAGAGGGGCCGGGGATCAGGCCTTGCTCGTGCCAGAGGGGCTCCCCAGAATGGGGGGACCTGGTGGGGAAGCAATGGCCGTGCAGAGAGGCACAGAGCTCATAACGGGGCAGAAATGCTGGCGTGGGTGGCCCTGTAGTTTATTGTTTAATTTAGGACTTTTCTTCCAAATGTTTATTTTGAAAATTTTCGGGGCACCTGGGTGGCTCAGTCGGTGAAGCTTCCGACTTCAGCTCAGGTCGTGATCCCACGTTTCATGGGTTTGAGCCCCACGTCTGGTTCTGTGCTGACAGCTCAGAGCCTGGAGCCTGCTTCGGATTCTGTGTCTCCCTCTCTCTCTGCCTCTCCCCCGCTCATGCTCTGTCTGTATCTCTCTCTCTCTCTCTCTCTCTCTCTCTCTCTCTCTCTCTCAGAATAAATAAACAAGAAAAAATTTTATTTTGAAAGGTTTCATACGGCGTAAAAGTTGAAAGAAGAGAACAAGGAACAGGTTGTATATCCTCTACCTCGTCAATTGCCTACTCGGCAATTACCTACTCGGCAATTACCTACTCAGCAACTGCAAACGTCTTGTATGCGTCTCTCTCTCAATCTATGTACATAGATGATGCATATATGATGTGCATATGTGTATATGATGCGTGTGCATGCTTTTTGTATGTATGCCTTGTTTCTTGCTGAACTCTTTGAAGATAAGTTACAAACACACCAGTGTGCTCCTAAGGCTTCTCCTCTATGTATACAATGCCCGCGGCTCTGTCTCCGTGCTGTGGAAGTGACTAATGGAAGATACGGTGTGCAAGAATCCGGGCACGATGCCTTGAATCTAGCACATACTCAGGAAAAGTTAGGTCCTTCGCTCTTTCCTTGAGGATAGCAGGTCTCCTTGAGATGGGGCGGGAGATGCACCGGTGGGTGCTGACAGGTGGGGGTATCAGGTCCCCACAGAAAGTGAGAGATGGAAGGAAGAGCGTCGGGGTCACCTGGCTTGGGGTCCCAGGTGTCTGGGATGTATTCTCCTTAGCTCTGTATCCGACAGACCTCCACGTCCTGGCGAGTCCACCTTGAACGGCCTTCTGAACCCATGTTCTCCTAGCTCTGGCTTCCTCTGGTCTTGCCTGCCATTTGTCATAGCTGCATCACTGTCTGGTTCATCTCTGTGCCCTCCACTAGCTTCTCTGCTGACCAGTGGGCACCAAAACTGTTCACCGGTGACGAGCACCCAGGATGAATGAACCAATGGGTGGCCTCCTCCCTGATGTCCCCACCTCCTCCTCCCCATGGTCGTGGCAGACAGGCTCAGCCATCCCAGGGCAAGGAGGTTGCAGCCAAAGTGAGCAATTCGGAGGGCGGCAGAGTCACGGGGAAGCCCTGTTCCCTCTCAGCAAGGTCTCCTGTGACAGCTCCCAGCACTGACCGCTGGGCCAGACCCCGGTGGCCCTGGGAGCCTGAGATCTGCCTTTGCGTCCCATCAAACAGGATCAAGACAGGAGCCATTGTAAAGAACCCAGCGCAGGGAGGTGCACACAAACAGAGTTGATCGTGTTCGGTCTGTTCCTTCTGGGCTGGTGCATCCCCATCTGAGTATTTCCACAGTCTCTCTAGAAGGGTGTACATAGCTTGAAAGAGACTCTGTCCCTCATCAGCCATGGGACTTTGGGCGAGAAGCTTCACTTTTCTGAACCTGAGTTTCCTCTCCTGTGAAATGGCATTTCCTTCCCCATCTCGTAGGGTTGTGAGGTTCCCACGAGCTTGGCAACGTGAAGTTCTTTGTGTGGAGCTCAACTTGTTAGATCTACTGATCATTGGTAGCTAACGATCGACTCTATTTGTTCTGATTTTGAGATGTTGTTTTTTTCTGAAATACCGACGATAGCTCGGAGTGTAGGAAATCTAGCCGTTTGCTTCCTGAATCCATGAAGACATTGGCCCTGGGACCAGAAAGACACCGTGAAGCATTAGCATCTTTATTTTTTATTTTTAAAATTTTTCTTTAACATTTATTTATTTTTGAGACACACAGAGACAGAGTGCAAGCTGGGAAGGGGCAGAGATGGGGAGACACAGAATCCAAAGCAGGCTCCAGGCTCCCAGCTGTCAGCACAGAGCCCGATGCGGGACTTGAACTCATGAACCTTGAGATCATGACCCGAGCCAAAGTCAGCCGCTTAACTGACTGAGCCACCCAGGTGCCCCAGCATTAGCTTCTTTAAAGGGTAAGGAACATTCCACCCTGGTGTGAGAAGGCGCACAGTTAATCTTTCAGTTTCCGCAGGAAGTTGCCCGGGAGAACAGAGGACAGAGGATCCAGGTGGATGAATTCTGTGCCAAACCCTTGGAGTTCTGGGCAGCCCCCTTGATCTCCGGGTCTGTGGGCTGTGGGCATCCCTGTGACGGCACAGATGGATGAGAGTGTGTGTGTGTGAGCGTGTGTGTGAGTGCGTGTGTGCATGTATGTGTGTGCACGTGTGTGTGAGCACGTGTGTGTGCTGTACAGAGCCCTCCCCTCGCATCTCCGCCCAGCCCGGTGCAGCAGGCCTTTCTTTCCTTCTTCCGATCTGCGAAGCTGAATCAAGAAGTGCAGGTTTTTCTCACGCTTCCTGCGGCAAAGAGTGTCTCTTTAAACCTTCCTGGGGGCTTGTTGTTCTGGAGAAAGGAAGGATTGCTTGTGACCTCTCTCTGACACGCACAGGACCCAAACGTCCAATGAATATGCAGAGGGGTCTTTGGAAATGCATGCTCTGGGGACGTGAGGCTGAAGACCTGGGAAATCCTGGGCGATGCCCCCCAAACACCAACCGATGGCATTCGGGAGGTTTTCTCCATGCTTGAGCCTTGGAGAGCAGGCTCCTGTCAGGACTGCTGAACTTTCCATTGAGCCTCTAGTTCAGGCTTTCTGTGGATCTGCAACTTCCCTGCAAAATTCGGCTTAGCTAGCGCCCTGTTTGTAGACGGGCACACTCCCATAGCACAGGGGAAGGAACTGCGGCTCAAAGAGGAAGTGTCTCACCCCCAGTCTTACAGCTGTGGAGTACCGAAGCTGTGTTTCAGCCCAAGTCTGCCCAACCCGACGCCTCTGGGTAGACATGAATTCTTACTCTGTGCTTGGGACACACTTTCCACGCAGGGGAACCAGGCTTAGGCTGACTTTGGCTTGATTCGAGGTTTACATTTCATTCTCCATTTACACTTCATTCGTTTGAACTTTAGATGGTAAGCCCCGGAGAGGCTTGTAAATGGCACAGGGGAAAGAAACACGCTTTTGTTCCAGGAGCTTCTCTGGAATCCTTCGAGGGCTGTGTGTGTGCAACTCTCTTAGCAGGGTTGTGGCCGCGGTCTGATCTGGAATAAGGTCACCGCCTTTGCGATGCTCCCACTTTTTTTCCTTTAGGGAGGTAGGGGGATCATGATTTGGGGCTGGGACCTCACCTAGCACTTGTCCCAAAAGGGCCTCTCAGAACATAAGCGTCTGTGAAATATAAGCTTCAGGAGGGTAGACACTGTGCCTTGTTCGCTGCGGTAGCCGCAGCACCTAAAACAATGTCAAGCACATAGTAGACACTCGAAGGATATGTTCTCAAAGAACTTAGCAAATTATTGACCATGACTGTTAGACAACAGGGAGGCACGGGGGAGGAGAGGGAGACTTTGTCATGCCTGTGGCCGCAGCACGGAGCCTGCTGACCGATTGGAAGGTTAGATGGGTCACTATTATACCCCAACCTTGACATTCATCTTAAACTTCACAGTATGATCATAATTCATTTTCACACAAACCAAATTTCCTCTGAGTGACGTGACCCAAACCTGTATCAGTCAGCTTTCGCCAGATTGTGCTGCGGAAACAAACACGACCCAAATTTCAGTGGATGATAACACGCGTTATTATTATTAGTATTATTATTAATTTTGCAGGTTCTCCTAGTCCTGAGGCTCTGATCCCAGCACTTCCTCATTCTGAGACAAAGAGCAGCCTCTTATCTTGACCTCGTGGCAAAGGGGGACAAAAGGCAATGCACCCAGGGAATGCATCTGGCAGCCTCTGCGGGAGGCAGGAAAATCACTTTTGTTCTTGTTGCACCGGCAGAGGCGGGTCACATGACCAAGCCCTCTGGCGGTGGGGGTGGGGTGCACATTACTGGTGCAGGGGCTCCTGCAGTGTCGTGGCAGTAGGTGGGGGTCCGTTCTCATACAGGCCGGAAGGCTATAGTCCACTCCACTGGCCATAAAAATACTTTGTCCCATTTGGAGGGCCTTTTCTCTTTCAACCCCAGGATCCCAGAATGTCTGGCTGGAAAAAACTTTAGGATGAAGTCTCCATTATTATAAATCAGGAGCCTGAAATTCAGAAAATAGAGTGGACCATCATGGCTTCCTCGCACGGCATCTCCTCCTGACTTCGTCATGTTTAAACCAGAACCGCGAAAGTGAATCGTGCCTTTCGAACCACAAGGAACACAGAGGCAAAGCCCCCTCCTCACCACGGCTGCCTGCACCCCTCCCTTCTTGAACGACTTTCTCTGTGTTGCCCCCGGGGACAAATGGCCTGAGGCACACAAGGAGCAGGCACTCAGGGACCAGGAGACGCATGAGGACACCTTCGATGACAGCACAACGTGACGCAGTCACCAAGCCTGGAAGCTCGGAAGGGGCTGTCCTGACCTAGACGTGAGGGTGGGGGAAGGCTTGCTGAAGAAGAAGAGGGTCTTCATGGAGCAGCTGAGGTTTGCGTGTGCAATGAAGTGTGGAACTTCTGAGGCGGGGGGTGGGGGGGGTGCAGTCCAAGGTGGGCTCCAGATACACTGACAGGCGTCAGGGGCCACTGACGGGTTTGCAGGGGGTGGGCGGGGATGTCGAGGGACCTGAAGCTCCATGCGGTTTGGACTGGGTGACAGGGCGCCATTGAGGGGTGAGATTCTTCCTACAGAATCATCCTTCTGGCACCCTCTCTGGAGAGGATGTGGCGAGGGGTGGGCTGGGGGCTGTGGCCTGCTCCGGGCCGTGGTTATGGCTCTCCCATGGGATCACCACACCCTTCCACTTCCTGCACTCGGGCTCTGATGGGATCGTCACCATCCCCTCCGTGTAGGGGCTCCTCCTGCCTTGCCCGTGAGGAAACTGAGACTCAAAGACACACGGTGATGTGCCCAAGGGCACACGTAGTAGGTGGGTGTCCGTGCTGGAGAGTTCTTCCAGGTCTGCTGGACCCCATATCCTTTCTTTCCAGGCCATTCGCCACCTCCTTGGCCGTAATGAAATACCACAGACTGGTTGGCTAGAACAACAGGAATTCATTTCTCACAGTTCTTGGGGCTGGATCTGGTCAAGAGCAAGGCATTGGCGGATTTGTTTTCTTCTCAAGCTTCCGTCCACGGCACATAGATGGCCACGTTCTCACTGTGTCCTCACATGGCCTTTTCTCTGTGCCCACACTCCTAAGTGTCTCTTCCTCCTGTAAGGACATCAGTCCCATTGGATCAAGGCCCCACCTAACCCGATGTAGCCTCAATTACAGGTACTGTCCTTAAAGGACTTAAAGGTACTCCTTAAAGGTACTGTCGCCAAATACAGTCACATTGGGGGTTGGAGCTTTGACACAGGAATTTTAGCAGGACGCAGTTCACTGCATACCGGGCAGGTAGGCGATGGAGACCACTTGCCTTTCCAGTTGTTTGTGTTCAATTAATACACTATCCTCACATCCGTTGTTTTTTTTTTTTTTTAATTTTAATGTTTATTTTTGAGAGAGGGAGAGCATGAGGGGGAGAGGGTCAGAGAGGCAGACACAGAATCGGAAGCAGGATCCCGGCTTTGAGCTGTCGGCACAGAGCCTGATGTGGGGCTCGAACTCATAAACTGCGAGATCATAAAAGAAAGTGGGATGCCTAACTGACTGAGCCCCCTCGGTGGCTCTGAGGCGCCCCCTCACCTCTGGTTTTTGATCAGACATTAGTAAGGTGTTGTTTCGCCCCCTCAAGGACCCTGGCACGCAGTCAATGCTCAGAAAATACTTGTTGAGCGAAGGAATGAGTGGTTCTAGGCTGCACGAAGCCACGTGCCAGAGGCCCCTTCTGTGATCCCAGTGTATTTAGCAAGGTGGCTGGTCTGGGTGAGGCTTTGGTTTGAAGGTGTGCGGTTGTTATTTACTTATTTTTAAATTAAGCTTTCACATTTTGAGATAATTGTTGGTTCACGTCATTTCGTCTTAGCTTCAGATCCCCACTTTATTGCCTACAGGCTGGGAGGTCTTGGGGGAGCTGCTTGACCTGATGTGGCTCTGTTTCATCACCCGGCAAATGGGGCTGTGAATGATGGGCATGCCATCCGGTGTCCCTTGCAGAGTTCCCACTGTGTCAGTGGCGTTATCACTCTCTAGGAGTGCTCGAAACGTCGTATTGGCCTTGTCCCTTTGAACCTACCTCCTGATGATGCAAAGCCTCCATAGGAGACAGCAGAACAGGGAGAAGGGCATGTGGGGCTGGAAACTGAGCAAATCTCACTGTGGACACAGATCCCGCCCTTTATCACCGGTGTGACCTTGGCCCATCTGAACTTCCAGCAAAGCAAGCGTAGCAGCGCCCTCCTTAAAGGGTTGCTGTGAGAGAGAAGAGTTAATGTGTGTTTTGCACCTCAAAGTCCTAGGAGGTGTCCAAGTGAGGGAAGACCATTCACTTCTGTCTCCTCTTTGGAGCTAACTTGCCTGCCACCCCTTGTCCCCTTCAGCCCTGCCCCTTGCTGGTTAATTCCGTAATTAGTTGAGCTAAAGTGTGAAAGATTGGCCATGGATTTCACACTTTAATAAGGGGCATCCTATCTGACTCCCAAAGAAAAGCTAAGCTGCCATGTTTTGAACTAGTATCAACGAAGGGAGAGGTATGTTCAGGCATGGGTAAAGGCAGGAACCCTGGAAACCTTCCTGTGTGGGTGGGCTACCTACTTCACCCAAGCCAGGGCCTTTGCTAGTCCCTATCACAAATGTATGCAAATTAGATGCCAAAGAAAGGCTGACCACCTACACATTCTACCAGGGTTCTTGTTCAGTGCACAACCTGTTCAACTGTCCAAGGGTGACCTGCAGCCTGTTCAAGCTGCATCTGGCTCTAAGGTGTCTCTTGACAACTTGCCCACCATTGCACCTCCCCCTTCTGACAGAGGACTCCTGAAGTCACTGGAGACTGGCCGTGGCTGCTGCCTTAAAGGCTGCTTCTTTCTGGACTCAGCCAGTCACTCGCTGGAGACCAGCAGACTCAGAGCCCCACTGACCCTTCCTCCCAAATTCGCAGTTCAAGTGACTTTTTTTTTTTTTTTTTTTTTTTTTTTTCCTGCAGCTTCAGGAGTGTCTGGATTCTAGTTGTCTGAAGAAAGAGGGACAGGCTTTGTCCCTTCCCAGGCTTATTTCCCACGGAGCACTGAGCCCACCTTCCCTGCATCTGCCCTTGTGGTCGTGGTGTGACTGGCATCCTCATTCCCGTTCATCATGAGGATGGGGGCTGGGAGCACAGGGGTGGCGGTCACATCCACTGGATCCTGCAGGTGACTCCTGTGCCTTTCTTCGAGTCCCTGATAGAATGAGTTTCCCTGTTCTGCCCGCCTCTCTCACAGGGCTGTAAGGCAGAGTCAGAGAAGTTACTAGGTGTGTGAGGGCTTATGATTTTTAAAGCCCAGTGCAGAAATTAATGCCATTTTTTTGCTGTGCCATCCAGTCACTTAGACTTGTCTCCTTTAATTTTTTTTAATGTATATTTCTTTTTGAGAGAGAGAGACAGACAGACAGAGAACAAGCAGGGGAGGGGCAGAGAGAGAGAAAGGGAGACACAGAATCCGAAGTAGGCTCCAGGCTCTGAGCTGTCAGCACAGAGCCTGACGTGGGGCTCAAACCCATGGAACGGCGAGATCATGACCTGAGCTGAAGTCGGACGCTTAATTGACTGAGCCACCCAGACGCCCCTACAGTTGTCCCTTTGAGGAGAACTACATAACAGCACAAACTATTAAGAGCATTTCTAATTACAAATTCTAAACTGTAGATGCAATTGTCGGCGTATGCAGATGACTGGAACAGCTCTGGTGTCAGAGGGGACCACAAGGAAATCTCTTTCCTTTAAGTTCCTTAAGAACCAAATATTGGCGTCCTTCTGGACATTTCTGGTCCTGCATGATGGGGGGGCTGGTCTAAAGGGCCTTGGAGGGCTCCTTTCGACCTTCTGCCACCAAGATCGATAACAATTCTGGATGAAAAGAGACCCGATTTTCATCAAGAGTAATTTTGCGGGGCAATTTTCCTTTGCAATAGTTTTTTTTTTACATTATTATTAACAATGTTTGCAAATGACTCTGATCTTTATCTTGGCTGCATTAAGGAAAAAAAGCAGTCACTTACGTCTTCGCCGTCCACACTGGCCAGTCCTCTCGCTGAGACTTGAATCAAATTTGAGTGATGTTTGCTGTCTGCCAGGCCTCTGCTAGGCTTGGAGGAAGATATGGAAATAAATAATGACAGCTCCTGCCCGTGGGGAGTTTGCTGTCTAGTAAGGGACACGGGATGTATCCGGAAAAGGCTGTAACAGAATTAAAAAGCACTTTGGGAACAGTGGCAGGGATAATGGGGGAGGTGTAGGCGGTGGGTTATTTTTAAATGGGAGGTTTGGAAATGGCTTCTGAGGGGAAGAGGCATGCAAGATGGGCCTTGGAAGATGCTAGGATTTTGGTAGATGGATGTGGAAGGGGAGCGTGCAGGACATTTGCAGAGGAGGGGGACGTTTGCAAGACATGGGCGGAGGCATGTTTGGTGAGTGGCAGGCCTTCAGGTGGGCTGGAGAGTAGGGCCACTGGGGGGCTAGAGGGGCTATGAAAGTGGAAACAGACACTGGGCCCAGGCTATGGAAGGTCTCAGAGGTGTGGAATTAACCCACTCACTCGCGCCTCTCTCGCGAGCCAGGTTCTGTCCGGGTATTAGGGAGCCTGGGTGGCTCGGTAGGTTAAGCATCCAACTCTTGATTTCGGCTCAGGTCATGATCTCACAGTTCATGGGACGGAGCCCTGTGTGCTGCTCTGTGCTGACAGTGCACAGCCTACTTGGGATTCTCTCTCCTCTCTCTCTGCCCCTCCCTTGGCTCGTGCTCTCTCTCTCTCTCTCTCTCTCTCTCTGTCTCCCCCACCAAAATAAATAAATAAAACATTTAAAAAAATAAAGAGAAATAATTCACAGTCCAGTCCTTGAAGAGCTTACGGTTGAGTTTTGGGAGATGAAACACTAAAGAACCATAAGAATATAATGCATGCATTCTATGATGGAGATGAGGTCAGAGGGGGAAGTCACTTTTCAGATCTGGGAGAGGAAGAGCTTTACAGAAAAAAGGCCACCTTGGCACTGAGTCTTGAAGAAGGATAGGAAGGCATCTGAATTTTTATTTTTTTTCAACTTTTTTTTTTTTTTTTTTAATTTTGGGACAGAGAGAGACAGAGCATGAACGGGGGAGGGGCAGAGAGAGAGGGAGACACAGAATCGGAAACAGGCTCCAGGCTCCAAGCCATCAGCCCAGAGCCTGACGCGGGGCTCGAACTCACGGACCGCGAGATCGTGACCCGGCTGAAGTCGGACGCCTTAACCGACTGCGCCACCCAGGTGCCCCATGAATTTTTAAAAAAAATTTTAAGTTTATTTATTTATTTTGCGAGAGAGACAGAGAGAGCAAGTGGGGGAGGAGCAGAGAAAGGGGGCGAGAGAGAGAATCCCAAGCAGGCTCCACACTGTCAGCACAGAGCCCCATGCAGGGCTCAAATGAGCCGTGAGATCATGACCTGAGCCAAAACCAAGAGTCAGACCCTTAGCCGCCTGAGCCACCCAGGTGCCCGGAGAAGTCATCTTTATTTTGCTTGAATTGCAGCTAACCCAGTGATTTCCAACCAAGGGCGATTTTGCCTCCCAGGGGGACATTTGACAATGTCAGGAGACTTATCCGTCATGCCTGGGAGGTCGGGGTGGAGACCAGGGATACTGCTAAACGTCCCACAGGGCATGGGACGGCCCCACAATGACTTCTGCTCAAATGTCAATAGTACTGAGTGAGATGAGATACAGCATCGTGGGGCCCAAGATACTCGAGAGTAGCTAACAATTTCCTGTGACTTTGGGCGGGTCCCGGGTGCATCTGGCTTGACCCAGTGCTATGAACTGCATGTCTGTGCTCTCCCAAATCCGTATGTTGAAGCCTGAACCCCTGTGATGGTATCCGGGGGTGGCACCTTTGGGCATTAGACGAGGAGGGAGGGCAGAGCCCTCATGGGGGGTAGATGCCCTTCTATAAAGGGAAGAGCATGAAATCTCTCTCTTTCTCTCTCAGCCATTTAGGGATTCAGCAAGAAGGCCTCCCAATGCAAAATAAGAAGGGGTCTCCCCAGGACCTAGATCTGTCGGCCTCTTGGTTTTGGACTTCCTAGCCTGCGGGGGTATACGTAATAAATTTCTCCGCACTGTCAGCGCAGAGCCCCACGGAAGGCTTGAAGTCACGAACCGTGAGATGGTGACCTGAGCCGAAGTCAGACACTTAACCCGCTGAGCCACCTAGATGCCCCATAAAATTCTGTTGTTGAAGCCACCAGGTTTATGGTACTCTGCTCTAACCCCAGTTGACTGGACACCTCGGTTTCCCCTGTCGTTTCCTCTCGGATATGAGCCCGAGGCTGGACACTTCCACGAAGCCTCTATCACGTCTCTTGTATCGTGAGAGTCTGTCTGACACGTTTAGCTCGCCCATCTTCCAGGAAGGGATGATATTCCTCTGCCGAGTTTTGGCTCATACGTTTATAGAGTTCCTGGTGACAGTCTTATAAACCATCCTGGTGACGTTGCTTTGTTTGTTGCTTGTTAAATACAGTGGATTGCTTATACAGTTGGATTCCTATAAGACCCCGGCAAAAAAAAAAAAAAAAAAAAATGCAATATGATGCAGTATGAGGATCCTCCTTCTGACCCCACCTGAGCCAATTTTCTTCACACTGTTCTCCACGGAAGCCACCCTCCCGGTTGGAGGGAGCGTCCTCCTGACCCAGCTTCCGAGAGCCCCCCTCTGCCCCGTTGCTAAAACTGCATGCCCTGGTTTCACCTTCCCAGCCCTCTACCATCCAACATGCGATCAGTGTGCTTCGTCTATGCCTCCTTCCCCCCGACTGCTCCATGTCCTTGCCGTACCCACTGCAAACCCATCACCGATCTTTACATCACAGTGGCCGGAATGGAGTCTCTCGCCCAGCCCCAAACAATCGCTGGCAAACAGAAATGGAGTCGCTGCGACTGATTTAGACCAATCGTGATTCAGGCCTTGAATCAGGGCCCTCGTCCCCTGAGCCCCAGGTGGAGCGGGCTCCCGGGAGGACCGTATGCGGGTGGTGGGTGTGGAATGGGCACCCGGCCGTGTCTGCCCGAGCCCTGACTCTGGTCACAGGGGAGTCACCTTCTCTCTCTCTGAACCTAGACTTGCACTAGCAGGTTTCCGTGGGTCTTGGTCTGGCAGTCTGCTGGGACTTGCCAGCCCTAGTCTTTGTAGCTATGACTTCTGGCCGGAATACTGTCCTTGCTCATCCTTGCCATGCCAGCCAGCCAGCCAAGAGCACTCTCGCTCCAGGCACTGGCCGCGTAAGCAAACTCACGTCCTCTTTCCCTGAGAGCGTCCCCTCCGAGGAGCTGCGCCCACGGACAGCTCCAGACCCGGAGAGCAAGGTGGACTCTTGGCAGGACACCACTGCACGGGGCCCACAGACCAGGCTCCGCTCAGACTGGCTGTGTTGCCCTCTCCTCGCCCAGAGACTTCCATTCGGACAAGGAGATCTGACAGGTTCCCTGAGCTGGCAGGCAACTGGAGGACCCGAGAGGTTTGGATTGTTTTACCCCGCACCCACCTCTTTGGGCTTCAGATCCTCCACTCAGACATATTCTGGATGGTCGGGATGCTGGCACATTTTCTTTTGCAGGAAAGTAAATGGGAAGCAGTGTGCATCTGGTAAACCTTGTCTGTATTCAGTCTCTTTGAGGAGCCAAGTCTTTCTCTCTCTCTCTCTCTCTTTTTAAATTAAAATTAATTAATTAATTAATTAATTTATTGAGAGAGTGAGAGAGAGTCCCAAGCAGACCCCGAGCTATCAGCCCAGAGCCCGACTCTGGGCTCAAACTGGCAAACCGTGAGATCGTGATCTGAGCCCAGACCAAGAGTCTGGTGCTTAACCAACTGAGCCACCCAGCCTCCCCTCTTTGGGCATCTTTTTATCTTTTCCCTTGGCAGACCTCTGGCATCCTCCTGTGAATGCCAGAGCAGAGCTCCTGAGGCGAGGCAGGAACCCTAGGTTCTAATCCTAGCAAGACCTCTGCATTGTTGTGTGACTGGAACTTTTGTAACTGGGGGAGACTTCTTCTTAAAAAAAAAAAAAAGACTATGAATTATAAATTACTAATAAGGTAACACGGCTGTGATGATTAATTTTATGTGTCAACTTGGCTGGGCCATAGTTCCCAGATATTTGGTCGAACGTTATTCCGGATGTTTCTGTGAAGGTGTTTTTTTGTCGTTGTTGTCATTTGTTTTCTGGGTTTTTTTTTTTTTTTTTGATGAGATTGACATTTAAATTGGTGGACTTTGAATAAAGCACATTGCCCTCTATAATGTGAGTGGACCGCATTCAATCAACCGAAGGCCTGATTAGAAAAAAAGACTGACCTCCCTGAAGGAAGGAAGAATTTGGCCAGCAGACAGCCTTTAGACTGGAACCACAACTCTTCTTTGGTTCTCTAGCCTGCTGGTCTACCCTGGAGATTTTGTGTTTGCCGTAATCATGTGAGCCAATTCCTTAAAATCTCTGTCTCTGTCTTCCTCTTTCTCTCCACACACACACACACACACACACACACACACACCCTGTTGGCTTTCTTTCTCTGGATAACCCTGACTAATTCAAGGGCCTTGGAAGGGTCCCAGCAAGTGAAGAGCCCCAGTGCTTAAGGTTCATTAGCTCCACTGTGAAATCCTCTCTGTGAGCCAGCCTCTTCGCGCTCTGCCCCTCAGCTTTCCCTCCATAAAACGAGGGGTTGGCCCACACGATTTCTGGGCTCTTCTCAGCTCGGACTGTGGTGACAAGGCCTCCGCACACAGACTGGCCGCGTTGCCATGGCTCATGCCTACAAGTCTTGGAGCACTCTCCGCAGATAGCAGGACGTCGGGGTCTCTCGGCTTGTGTCCAGCCCCCAGCTTCCATGCTCCACGGCCAGTGCGGTGGGAGGCTATGAGGAGCGAGAGGCAGAGCACAGGGGCATGGTCTCACCCTAGGAGCTACCAGCAGGCTGAAGAGCCCAAGGCTGCCACAGATCCTGCTGGGCCCAGCCACGTTTTCCCGTTCTTCATCTGAGATCTTGTCCGTGGGCCACTTTCTGAGCGCCATCACCCGTAGTCTGGGGGCCACGCAAAGACGAATGTGGCGATTCTGTGATGTTCAGCTATAATACAACACCTTTGGCCAAGCCTGATGTTGTGGGTGTGTTATGACGAAAAGGCAGGTCGTGAGAGGCATTCTGACGTGGACAGGAGGGCCGGGAGCTGCTCGCAGGGTGTTGCTAAGTGGCTGTGCGACCTGGCCCGTCACTTCCCCTGGGGGCCCTCAGCGGAGTGTCCGGTCTCCACTGGATCATCTGACGTCTTTCCAGTCAGGACCTGCACGCACACACTTTGCAGCTTTGCTCTCCTGCCACCATGTGCCTGGTGACCTGGCCCTTCTGAGAAGCCAGTGGGGATGAAGACTGTGGCCACTGAGTTTGGAAGTCATCCCGGGTGGGCTGGATTGACCAAGAAGCCAAACGTACTGGAAAACAAACAAGTAAGGGTGCAGACGAACAAAAATCCCCTAGTTGAAAGCGTTGGCAAAGAAGCACCGCTCTTGTGCTGTGGCGGGTGTGTGCACGCGCGCGCATGTGTGTGTGTGTGCGCGCGCGCGCGCGCGCGCGCATGCGCACACGGGCATGGAAGCAGGGAGGAAATGACCTTTTCCTGGCTCCGTTGCGTTTTGCAGGGAGCACCCCCCCCCGCCCCGCCCTCTGGGCAACCCTCCAGCAAACAGCCAACTTGCGGGATGCAGGAGAGGGTCATCGGGCCTTCGCCATCAGAGGAAGAATTCCTCCGTCTGGCTGGAGAGGAGACAGTGCATGAAAAATGGTGGCAAGGGGTCAGGAGGCGAAGGCAAGTGAGAAAACACTTTCATCTATTATCCTGGGGTCAATGGGCTCCCATCAGGGAACCTTGAGGCCGCCATGAATGGCCCGTTGCAGGAGGGGCAGCATTGTGTGGCGGCCGCCCCGTGGACCTGACAGGGCAGCTCGCGGGCCGGAGCCCCACATCACAATCCCCCAAGTGGGGACAATAGCGCCTAAGAAAGTGGTGGGTGGCTCGCCTCCCAGGAGCCTGCTTCTTCTTATCAAAGGGCTTTCACGGGGGGGGGGGGGGGACGCCCCTGCCGCTCGGGAAGGAGGGAGAGCTGTTTGTCCAGTACCGCGAAGGCATGTCAGACTCATTCCAGAGTCCCCGTCATGGCGATTAGCTTGGCCTGTATTGAATTTCGTCCAGAACCCGTGTGGGTTTCTCAGCTGTTGCTGCTCCCTAGAAGCCACACATATTCTTCGAATTGAGTAATTTTTGTTTGACAAACAACACATTCTTGTTTAAAACGAAGCCCAAATCCTCTGATGAAAAGGAGACACGCATTCCCTCCAGAGGAGATGTCCGGAGGGCCATGTATGTCCGTTTACCAAACAACTGGCCTGTGTCCCCGCGAAGAGGGGGGCGGCTCCTGGTTTGGGCCAAACCGGCCTTGCCTTCTTCCTGGCACCTCCTTGTCAATAACCCGCGGCTACGTGTTTCAAAATACCCTGCAAATTTGTTGTGAGTCTGACACTGTGACTTCTTTATTGAGTTAGGGCTGGTTCGCTTCTGTGTCTCTAGAGATATGTCGACTGAAGGCAGAGAGCACGATTTGGCCTGTAGTGCCCCCCAGACTCCCTGACACCCTGAGCTTTGGGATCTAGCCTGGGAAAGAAGGGAACAGTGGCCAGAGAAGCGATTTTGTGGCACTCTTATCATATCTGGCACCAAGCCCAGGAACTCGCGTCCCAAAACAAGACGCCGGGCACTGAGCAAATCCCCAGCTCTTGGATCCAGAACTGATGCTTTCCCAGTGGGCAAAAGTGATCGTGCACAGGCAGGGATGTGGTGTGAACCCAGTCGCTGGACCTGGTAGCCTAGCGGCATTGCGGATGGCAATTTACCTAGCAAGACTGTCGGAGGGCCGGGCTCTCAAGGAGCTCGAGATAGAAAAAAAGAAGTAAGAGTTGGTTCCTACCCATGTGGGGGACAAATTAATGTATAAATGAGTGCAAACATATGTGACGAGCATTATGAGAGAGGGACGCGTAAAGTACACCCTGCACTTTAAACACCTTGAAGGAAGAATCGTATAGAATTTATTTCCAGAGCACAGCAAACAGAATATGTAGATACCTCAGATACGATGGCAACCTCGACATGGTCTTATTTGGAAATAGGATCTTTGTGGGCGTAATTAGTTAAGATGAGGTCGTACAGGATTAGAGCGGCCCTAGATCCAATGACTAGTGTCTTTGTAGGAAGGCCAGGTGAAGGCCAAGGCAGAGACTGGAATGGTGTGGCTAAGGAATGGCAAGAATTCCCAGCCATCACCAGAAGTTAGGAGCCAGGCATGGAGCACTTTCTCCCTCAGAGCTTCTAGAAGGTACCAAACCTGATGACATTGAATCCGGACTTCGGGCCTCCTGAACTGCGAAAGAATAATTTTCGTTATTTTAAGCCACACAGTTTGTGACCGTTCTTACAGCAGCTCTAGGGAACTGACACACACAGTGTATTGTCAATAGAATTTCCTCGAAGGCATCGAGTGAAAGTTCCCACAGCTGCATGGAGGGTGGCGGGGCCGGCACACAGATGAGGGTGGGGGGCGGGGGGATGGAAGCAGGGAGGCTCCGAAGAGGCTGGAAGCTTCGGCCCGGTGGCTGGCATGTGACAGAGTGGAGGAGGCATGTGGGAAGTTGGGAGATGCAAGTGAAGAAAGTACATCAGAGCGGCCTTGTGAGCCATACTAATGAGTTTGGAATTTACCCTTTTTCCTACCTTCCTCACCCTTCTCCATCCAACAGAGTCTCTTGTCACAGAGATCACACAGGAGCGTAGTAGGTTGATGGGTGTTGCAGGGAAAGACAGAAAGAGCCACCCGCTTCTCTATTACATAATGTTGTAGAGACAACAAAACAAACACAGGTGCCGGGTCGCAGTGGTGCGATGTATACAGTCACAATTTGAAAAATGAACTAAAATGGCCTTAGAGTTGACTATTTACCTTTCCCGTAAAATGCAGAGCTAAAAAGGAAACAACTTCCTCTATTGGGAGTAGTAGAATACCAAAATATTCTGCAGAAATTTCTCTTCAGAGAATTTTTTACTCCCAAATAGAGATGCATCTGCCTTGGGTCTTTCCAGCATGGCTCAAGTTACGAGGATTTGAAAAGGATGAACTCAGAAGTTCTGTGAGGGCTTAAAGGTTGGGAAGTTCCACATTAATGAATTAACAAATTAACTAATGAATCCATCCATCAATTGTCCGTCCATCCATCAATCATTCATCCAACCACCCACCGTTTATCCATCCATCCATCCCTCCATCCATCTACCAAACTATTTATCCAGAAGTAATTCTTGACTTCTGTTCTGGTCAGACACTGCCCAGGCCTTCTAGGAAATGCAGAGCATCAAGCTCTCGTCCCGGTCCTTGAGAAGCTCACAATGGTATCCAAGGGGTTAAGTCATATACTTGATGTTTTATGTATGACAAAAGGGACAAGTAGACCCACTGAACAATTTGTCAGTAGTCTTTGAACTTGTAGTGCCCAAGATTTAAATATTTTTTGAAAAGACATTTCCATAAGATTCGTTAGTGGCTTCTTTCTCCTGGTGCAGTGGATTTTTTTTTTTTTTTTTTTTTGGCCTTGTCTTTTGTAGACATGGCAAACAGACATGACCTTGAATTGCTCTTGTATGCCCTGCATATTCTGAGCCCTCTGTCAAGTCTTTCCTTGGCTTATCTGACAAATGCCTCTTTGCTTTTCAAGCTGGATCAGGTGGTCAGGTGACCTTCCTGTGTGACATGTTACCTGACCCTCAGGGAAAGGCAGAGACTCTGTCTTCCATGTCCTCAGAGCACCTAGGATTCCCACAGCCCACTTAATGCTGCATGGTCATGATCTTCCTACCGTCTTTCTTCCCATTGCACCATGAAGCCTTTAACAGCAGTGACTGTGGGGCGTGCCTGAGTGGTTCAGTCGGTTGAGCCTCTGATGCTTGATCTTGGCTCTGTCCATGATCTCATGGTTCATGAGTTTGGGCCCCATGTCAGGCTCTGCACTACCAGAGTGGAGCTTGCTTGGGATTCTCTCTTTCTCCATCTCTCTGCCCCGCCTCTGTGGGCTCGCTCCCTCTAAATAAATAAATAAATGAATAAATAAATAAATAAATAAACAAATAAACAAACAAACATAAAAAGAGAGAGAGAGAGAGAGCAGTGATTGTATCTGATGCAGCAGTGCCCGGATGAACAGGAGGTTCCAGCTCACTATGGGGTACCAGGAGTGGCTAATAGGACCAGGAAAGACCCTCCCTGGGAGATGGAAGCTGAGGTCCCATGAGGATAAGAGTAGGCTGGAGAGACCAGGGTAGGGAAGAGAGGGTTCCGACCGAGAGAGAGAGACGGTGCACCACGACGCGAGAACAGGATGTGTAGTGTCTATCTTGATGGAGGAGAGGCGATGTGGCCCTAGAGGTGATATTGCAAAAGTCCACTGGGGTCCCCTGGGACGTGTCTTAAAGTGCAGGCAGGGGAGTTTGGGGTTCCTTTTACAAATGAGAAGAGACATTGACGGTGTTTGTGCAGGGTGACTTGGCTTCTTTGGGTTCTTAAGATCGCAGGACCGATGGAGTGTGAATTTCCTCTCCCTCACGTACCTGGTCCCTAAGCTGGAAACACTCAAATACCTGGGGCCCCAGGAGCTGCGCCTGCATCATTTTCTCCGGTCTTCTCCGAGTCTGGTCTGCGATGATCAGATTGCCCCTCAGTGAAGCTCACAGGAAGATTTACTTTGGAGCGAACAGCCCTGAATCTTCAGGGACCCTCACGAGCAGGGAGCCCTTCTACAGCCGTCTTTCTTCTTCTGCGATCTTTCTTCCACGGGAACTGGATTAGGGCTCTAGACATTCAGCTGTGTGGTTGCTCCCCTCCAATTTGCTAGACAGAGCAGGATGCTGCCCGCAAAGGTCACAAACTCAAATGCCCTCAGGCTAAGCAGGCAGCACACAGGTGTGAAATGGCCTCAGATAGGGCACCTGTGAGGGGCGGAGGCTTGAGTGACTGAAAAACACCCTACAGGCATTCACATTCACATTCACATTCGCATTCACATTCGCATTTTTTCACTGTCTTTTGTGGTTGTTTTTGTTTTTGTTTTTTTTTCCTTTTTAAACACTTGACACCAGCCAACAGTTGCTTTGGATCAGATTCAGCCTGCAGGAGGTGGTGATTTGGTGAACGTGACCTTCCGCTCAAGATTCCCCCTGCAGCCTGCCTTCTCCAACCTTCTGCCCACACCACCTTGTCAGCGCTGTAGGAACCTTCGAAATCTGCCAGACGGGAGTGTTGCTTCCTTCCTCCTTGATCTTGGTTCTGCTTTCTTTTTGCTGGATCACTTTCTCACCTGCTGTCTTAGCCCTGCTCAGATCTCCTGTCTTCTGGAAGCTCCCCTGGACTCCAGGATGGGTGTGGTTCATCTGCATAACCAATTCATCAGGGAGCCTCTGGGGTGTCTCTCCTGTTGCCTTGAGGTACTGACAATGCTTTTTTTCTGCCTCTCCCTTCTCTCCACAGTAGAGCGGGAGCTCCCTAAGGTCAGGGGCTTTAATTTTATTAAGTCTCCATTCCACCACTCTTCTAGGGATCCGCCACAAAGGCTTGGCTGAGCCTGCTGCTTCTCTGATCCCCTGTGTCCTTCTGCTACTTGTTTCCCTCCCCGTGCCTCACCCAGGGCAGAGCACCTTTGTGGGTGCCCAGTGTTTTCTGACTCGGTGTTTTGTTTAGAAGCAGGGAAGTTTGGCTTCATGCCAAATTGTAATGGAAAATTAATTCTCTTCTGGAAGAAACTCCGATCATCTGAGGCCTGCCAGTCCTTGGAAAGCACCTGAGCCTTGGAGGGGGGCTCCAGGGAATCTCCTTCTGGGACCTCTGTAGAAGATACAGCTCATGGAAAAGTTCTGAACCTTGCTGGCCTTTTGATGGAGGGCGTCCCGAGCATGTGTAGAGTCTCTGGGTTGGCCCTTAGATGCTCAGAAGGCTGGAGGTCAGGGCCTGGAGGTCACTGAGCTTGTGTTCACATGGGAAAACCCACTCCTAGCAAGGAGAAATGATATGGTCACTTACTCATTTACTCAACAGCTAAGAACCTACAGAGAACAGAAAGACCTCTGGTGCCTGCCTCATGGACTTTGATTCTGGAGCTGAGGGGCCGGTGGGAAATAGATTATGGGTCCCACAAAGAACACAGAATGCTGTCCTGTGACAGAGTGTCCTGTGACTCAGGAGGCAGACACCTGTTCTGAACAATAGCTCATCCACGAAGGTCACTCTGAGGAGCCTACTGAGGTGAGGCATGAACAGGGGAGGATGGGAGTCAGGTAAGGAGTGGAAAAGAGCGTTCCAAGCAGAGGAAGGGCACACACGAATACTCTGAGCCAGGACGGGGCATGAGGAATTCTAGGAGTGTGGATGGAGCTTGGTGAATAAGGGGTCCCGAATGAGGAGGCCAAGGGAGAGTAGCAGGAAGGGGATGGGTCCTGTGGGCCTTTGTAGCCCAAGCAAATGAATTTGGACTTGCGTTTTAAATTCAGTGCACAGTTATTGCAAGGTTTTGAGCACGGACCTGATATTTTAAAGGAAATCAGATTCTTTGGGGGAGAATAGCATCAGGTTGCCCACAAGAGGAGATGTCAAGAAGGCAGTTGCGTGTATGAATCAGAAACTTTGGAAGGGGTCTTAGCTGAAGAAAGGGATTGGGACCCTGCAGCAGGGAAGCCAATTAGGTTTTTAGGATTTATTTCTCCCATCATCTTAGTAATAAGAACTGTGGTCAGATGATAAATTACATCCCTCAGCTTGCCTTATAGCTAGGCATGGCTGTGTTTTGGCCATTGAAATATAATCACAGGGAGTGATTCTTAAAAAGATCCTTACTATCTTTCCCTTTCCTCCGTCTTGATATTTGGAATCTATCTGCGTTGGCTGGTGCCCTAGCAGTGATGTTGGGTCAGGAGGTTGAGGGCCGTATCTCAGATAGGATGAAGGAAGCAGACAGAGAAAGCCTACCTGTTGGTTAACTGTGTTGACTTTATTCCGGCCCTAGAAGCTTGTATCTGGGTCTCCTTTATGTAGGAGAAAAGTAACCTCGTATCTTTTTTTTTTTTTTTTTTAATTTCTAATTTTATTTTCAAAGTAACCTACAGTGAAATTGATCTTTTGGGAAGTGTAAAGTTCTAAGAATTTTAATATGTGTGTAGATTGGTGTCTCAGCCAGCACAATTGGGATCCAGCTCGGTTCCTTTGCCCCAAAGAATGCTCCTGTGCTGTATCATTGCACTGATCTGTTCTTTGTCACTATAGTTTTTTGTCTTTTAGAAAATGTCGTATGAATGGAATCATATAGTATGCTAACTTTTTCGGATTGCCTTCTTTCACTCATAAGAACTCATTTCACATTCATCCGTGTCGCCGTGTGAATCAGCAGCTCACTCCTGTTCATTCCTGAGTAGTGTTCTGTTGTGTGACTGCACAATATTTGGGTTTTGGGGGTGCCTGGGTGGCTCAGTCGGTTAAGCGTCTGACTTCGGCTCAGTCATGATCTCGTTGCTCATGAGTTCAAACCTCACATTGGCCTCTGTGCTGACAGCTCAGAGCCTGGAGCCTGCTTCGGATTCTGTGTCTCCCTGTGTCTCTGCCCCGTTCCCACTCACCCTCTGTCTCTCTGTCTCTCTGTCTCAAAAATAAATAAATCTTAAAAAAACTAAAACTATCAGTTGGGTTTTCTATACTGAAGGATATCTGACTTGTTCCAGGTTTAGGTCATTATGAACAGAGCTACTAAGAACATACGTGTAGAGATGTTTGCATGAATTTTTTTTCCCTTGGGAGGGGGGCGGATATCTAGCAGTGGGATTTCTGGTTCATGTGGTAAGTATACGTTTGACTGCTAAGAAACTGTTAAGCTGTTTTCTGGAATGCCTGCATCATTTTACATTCCTAGTGTCCGCACGTGAGAGAGTCATTTGCCTCACACCCTCCTCAGCACTGGGTATCATCAGGATTTTGTATCTTAGCCATTCTAATGGGTGTGAGGTGTTACCCCATCGTGGTTTGAATTTATGGTTCTCTGACGGGGAGCGATGCTGATTGCCTTTTCTTTTTTTTCAACGTTTTTTTAAATTTATTTTTGGGACAGAGAGAGACAGAGCATGAACAGGGGAGGGGCAGAGAGAGAGGGAGACACAGAATCGGAAACAGGCTCCAGGCTCCGAGCCATCAGCCCAGAGCCTGACGCGGGGCTCGAACTCACGGACCGCGAGATGGTGACCTGGCTGAAGTCGGACGCTTAACCGACTGCGCCACACAGGCGCCCCCTGATTGCCTTTTCATGTGTTTATGTGCCGTTCACATATCTTCAGTGAAATGTCTGCTCAGGTCTTTGCGTCCATTTTTAAAACGGCTTGTTTGTTTTCTTATTGTTGAGTTTTGAGAGTTCTTTGTGTGTTCTAGAAACAAGTCTTTTGTCAGGTGTATGACTTGAAAACCCTGTCTCCCAGTCTTTCACTTGTCTTTCGTTTATCTACTAAGTTTCTTTGGCAGAGCAAAAGCACTTTGATGTTGACAAAGTCCAATGTATCAACTTTCATTTTACGGATCATACCTTTGGTTTCAGCATCATTTTTTTAAAGCCACTCATTTTCAGGTCTCTGTGACTTAGAGAAAAATCTAATTTTGATTAGACATGTCGCCAGCATATAGGCTCTATTCAAAGACATGGGATGGAGTGAGATCCCCTGGAGAAGATAGGACTCAACAGAGCTGGGCCACGGTTGAGGGTTTCTCATCTCCCAAGCTGAGGCACTTTCCGCCTGTCACTTACTGTGAGTTTTGGAGCAGGATGTAGAGAAACATCGCCTGTCCTCTCGGACAACAGCACCATCAGAACCTCAAAGAGGTGCTGGCGTCTACACTAGGGGCAATGTCCAGGCTTGGTCTTTGCTTTCATTTAGTCAGCCCGCAAAGGCTTATCGAGCAACTGCTATGTGCTTCTAGGAATCCCTGCGGGCAATACCTGCATATACGGTGTCGACCAAGTCAGCAACGTTTCTTACCTCCTAGAAGAGCAGGACAGATAGCAACCAATGAAATAAATAAGAACATGTCTGCTGGCAAGTGTTATTGGAAAAATAACATTGCGCGCTCTGATGGCAGGTATCTGGCCTGGGTGGCACAGAGGTGGTCTCTCAGAGCTGGACCTTATACCGTCACCTCTCACAGGTCCCATACTCAGGGCCAGCTTCACGGTGGTCACATGGGCCCTGAGCTCGCAGGGGCCCCACCTCTGTTTATTGCTCTGCCACCTTCTTGGAATATTTCCATTTTGAATGAGGCATCCCACATTTGTATTTTGCAGTAGGTCCCACAGAGTATGTAGCCAGTCGTGCCTACACTGTGTCCAAACAGCAAACCAGACAGAAAAGCCCGTATAGACTTCAGCTACCTTTATAGGTACCTTACAGGTCAGCTGCTCTGGTGCAGAAACCGGATTGCTTATTTTTTTTTTTTTTTAATTTTTTAAGGTTTTTCTTTATTTTTGAGACAGAGAGAGACAGAGCATGAGCAGGGGAGGGGTAGAGAGAGAGAGGGAGACACAGAATCCGAAGCAGGCTCCAGGCTCTATGCTGTCGGCACAGAGCCCAGCGTGGAGCTCGGACTCGGGAACAGTGAGATCATGACCTGAGCTGAAGTCGGTCGCTCAACTGACTGAGCCACCCGGGCGCCTGGGACCGCTTTTTTTGATTGCAAGAAAATAAAACCTTAAGACGCACTCACCTTCAGAAATTCACTAGACAAATAGTCCATCCAGAGTTGTTGGGTGGGCCCCACCCCTACCATTCTTTACTGTCCCTCTTCTATTTCTACAAGTCTCTTTTGCTTGGTTCGATTTTCCCTACTAGAACTGGAAGCCTCTGGTTCATAAACACAACAAATGTTTACTGGTGTTGGGGGGCGAAGATGAATTCTGTCACCAGACGGACATTCCCCGTCCCCTAGGATGCTGTATCAGACAGAATGCTGGTCATTTTACTTATTTATTTACATTTTTATGCTCACTAGAGCATAAAATACACTTTAGAGCTGTAGGCTCTGCGGCCCGGAGAGGCTACGTCATTTTGACAAAATCATACGCCTAGAAAGTGAGGGAAGTCCTGTCTGGCTTCAGTACCAGGAGGGGTCTTTCTGATGTTATTCGTTTGAATTCTGATTTTCTCCGTTGGGGAGGCGTGGGTATTTCGGACATCTTTCACCATCTCTTGGATAATCCCAGGCAACAATTCCTAACTAAGCTAGCGTTCCCTTTCATGACACTTTGAACATCTTCGCTGTGTCGCCAAGTGTGATTGTTGGGTCCAGAGTTTCAACCATCTCCTAGCGGAGTGTCTGAAGGAGAGCCATTATCCCTTCAAGTGATGGCTATCCATATGAAGAAAGCTATTCATGAAGTCGGCAGTCTCCTCTTCTGCTTGGAAAATGAAGCTTTGTATATTTTTCTGTTTTGGGCTCATAACTGTTCTCGAAGAGGGAGGAATCAGGCAGAAGTGACGGGGCCTTAGGTATTCCGGGCAACGGAAGCTGGCGGCCCGCCCCGCCCTGCCCTTCACCCAGATTCCTCCCTGGTCCCCGGGCTCTTTTGGAAACCGGCTTCCGGAGCCTGACACATGTTTCTTTGTCTGGCCCCAGCTGTTAGAATCTGTCTTCATTCATGAAGCAGGAAGGGAGTGCTCAGAAGGGCTTCTGCAGTCTGATGTCAGGGAACAGCCATGCTCAGACCTCAGCAATTTCAAACGAGAGATGTCAAAATAAGCCGGGGACCATCCCCGAGCACCACCCCGCCTCAGGCAGGTGCTAGACGCTTCTCCCCGGTCTGACCTTTGGTGCCCATGGCAACCCGCAGGGTCCATGCCGCTGTCTTCATTTTGCGGAGAGGGAAACTGAGGCTCGGAAGTTTGTTGGGAGTCTCAGAGCTCAGGCGGGATCTGAGCCTGGGTTGGCACGACCCCAAAGTTCTCGCGGTACCCCGCTGACACATCAACAGAGAGCTGCAGCCATCGTCCCTGCTCGTCAGAAGCAAAGGGCTCGTCTTTAGCAAAGGAACAGGCCCCTGTCGTGGAGGACGCTGGCTCTCCCCACCGGCACACTCCCGTCCCCGTCCCCTAGGCCTGGCCCACCTCTCCGCTGGGAGGAGCCCCCGCGCTCAGCCCGGTGTGGAGGGGCTGCGGTGTATTGTCACCGATAATTGTACGGAGCCATTCATCAGCGGGAATCTTATTTCAAACAGCTCTCCGGCTCTAATGGCACAGAAAGCGTGAACTAAGCACAGTTTAATGAATTCTGATCTCACAGACAGAGGCTGCCTGAGCAGGGACAAGGGTGCTCACACACGAGGCAGGAGAAAGCCGCCGTGGGCCGAGAAGCAGGGATGCATTCAAATGATCTCCTCGTTCCTTCAAGATGGATAATCTGGTTTTTAGCAAATTTGTCGGAGACGTTCTTTTTAACCATGACTCGCCCTCCGCTTGCTGGGAAAGTGTACCTTTTAACCCGGGGAACAATAAAGCCCTGTGATCTCATTCACACCGACGGAAGGAAACGAGCCGCTTCACTTTGGGCCTAATAACGGTACCCCAGATTCTTGCAGATTTTTATAGGAAATCTTAAACATCTCAGAAAATCCGTAGATGCAGTCTAGTCACCCAGTCGTCTCCGAGAAAAAGCAGGGGAGTTATCATCTTTTGAATCCCCAAAGCAGAAATATATGGCAGGAGACCTGCACCAGCCTTATCTTTCTTCTGCCCAAGAGCCCAGAGGCCTCCATCCTGAGACCATCTCGCCACCTTCTTGGTGCTGCTGTGAAGGAGAAAGTGAGGGTGACATCTAGAGACAGTGTCTCCGGGATTCAGAGGAGTGGGGTCTGCCCAGGGCCAGGGCCGGGGCCATACCAGGAAATCATCAAGGTTCTGCCCCATAAATCACCTCATTTACACCTTACAACTGCCGCACAGGCAGGAAGGTTGCCTTCATTTTATAGGTGAGGCTACCACGGCGTGGCACAGAGAGGTTAGGCAACTGGCATGGGGTCACACAGCTATAGAGCGGCAGGGTCAGAGAACGTCCCCATAGCCCAAGTGGACCCCTGACATTTCAAGCAAGCCTCGTCCCCTCTCCAAGTCTCAGCTGTCCCATATGTAAAAGGAGAAGGCAGGGCTGTCGGAACACTAGACAGCTTTTGCTCACAGTGATCGCTGTGTCATAAGAGCTCTTGTCTTCCTCTGGGAGTGGAAAGGGCATGCTTTATTCCTTGCAGAAGGCTGGGGAGGAGGGCAGCCGGGGAGGGAAGATCAGAGTTCAGTTTTCACTTCATCCTTCCATTTGCTCACCCCTGTTGTTGCTAGACTCGTGTTCAGAGCTTGGGATTCAGAGAGGACAGAGATACTGTTTCCATTCGTGAGGGGCTCCCAGATCTCCGGAGAAAACAGGCACATTAAAAATAAAACCATCGGACATGGGAGTAGATCCTCCGACAGAGACGTTCACAGGGGGCTGGCGTGGGGGGACAGATTTGACAGACCAGCTACCTCCGACTGACCCTGAGGAGATCATTCCAGTGATTCGGGGCCTGAGTGTCCTCATCTTTAAAATGGAACACTGACTTCACAGGGCCGCGGGGCCGTGAAGAGGCCGGTATGCTCCGCCCACGGTGGTTGTGTTAGGAATCCAGTGAGTAGTTCAGGGATCTGCGGAGGGTCGTGGATTCTTCTAGGCCATGTCATCTGGGAGGCTTTGGGAGGCCCCGTGCATGCCACACGGCGTCCTCGTCATCCACTCCCTGACTGGTCCCTGCAATTTTCCCTCTGGCCTTCTCCCCAGGCAGCTCCAGCTCGGGCTGGCTAACGGCTGGCACTCTGGAGTCACACAGGTATTGGCACTGAGCCAGCTTTTGCTACATAGCTGAGTGTGGAACCTGTCAGAAGCTGCCTGACCTCTCCAGGCCTCCATTTCCTCCTCTGGGAAGACGTAATGAGAACACTTCCCCATGTAGGGGCTGTGGGGAGGAACAGTGAGGGCACAGCACGAAGCACTGAGCTAGCAGCAGGTGCTGAGTGAGGGCCACCTTCCCCCGCTCTCTCTCCTTTCCCACTACCCCCTCCCTCTTCTCCTGTCCGCCCCCTCCTCTCTGGCAGCTGCCCCGCCTCGTCCTCATTGTTATTTTTAAAGGCAAGAACAAGAATGGCAGGACTGTCACTCTGTACTCACTCATATGCTAAGATGGGGTTCCCAGAATCAAGGTCAGGGTCAGGAGCCTACACTTGTTCTGTCTACCCAGAGGCCTGAAGGGCAGGTTGTAGGCATCCTGGAGGCATGCTAAGGTGGGAGTTTAAATCCATATCAGCTGTGTGATCGTGAGCAAGTAACTTACCCTCTCTGAGCCTGAGTTACCCCAATGGTAAGATGGGGGCCACGGCAGCTTTCTCATGGGTTTGTTGTGAAGAGTAAATGAGATCATCTGAGTTAGGACCTTGGTGGGTGACGGGCACTTTCTTCTCTTCTCTTCCCTGGGTGGATGCTCAATGCCTGCTCTGGAGGACACACATTGGGTTGCAGGTATCTCACCACCCATCGCTGTCCTGTCCTGGAGAGGCCCGGGTGCTCCCAGTGAGGGTCCTCCTCCAGGACAGCACCTCTCTGTGGACTCCCAGCTCGTTTGCTCCATCCACAGGGAGCCCGGGTCTGAGGAGCTTGGCTTCTCAAGGATCATGTGGCTAAAGGTGACACTGCTTTCCTATGGGGTAAGGTTGCGTCTTCAGAGCATATCTTCCAGACAATCCCTTTTGTCTGTGGGCATCTCACCTCTGTTTATGGGATGGGTATTCGATAATAGAAATGGCGGTGATAATAGTCTCTAACAAATATTAGGGCTTGTCTCCTGCCAAGCATGGTGCTGACGGGATGGAGAAGGGGGCTCACGAGGCTTGCAACAGACGTTCAAGGTCCATCTTCTGGCCGCCGTTGTACCCCAAGACTCGGAGGCTCTGCGGTAAGCAGAAACCCAGCTGCTCACACCAGGGACTCTGGCCAGGTCTGGCTTTCTTCCAGCCTTCTGCTCTCTGGCGATGCTACCTGGGATTCTTAGGTAAAGGAGAAAAGGAGGACAGAGGACCTGAGCTGGGGGTAAGTGGAAAAGTTTTACTCTCTCACCTTCAGGTATACCTTACGGTTTGTTCGTCATTGGCCTTGGGATCGTCATTTGGGTTCGTCATTTGTCTTGGGAATGCGGTCTTGGGATCCGTGTCGGCAAGAATTCCGCATCCTGGGTCAGTGCTCACTCAGGCCACCACCCGCCATGGCCCATAGGTACTCCTCCATGATCTACGCTCTAGCTCCCTGCTAAAGCCTACCCCAGCCATTGCAGGTGGAACGGCTTCTCTCAGACAGGAGCGTTGTGGGCTCTTGAGGCTGGATTAAAGCCTGGTCCAGTGAGAGACCAGTGAGGTCAAGCCTTAAGCAGTGAGCAGTTCCTCCCATGAATCGGGCATGCCTTATCGCCTTGCTTTGCCTTTTCTGTCCCTGTCTGAAGTCCCCTTCCCTCTTGCTCCGTCGGCCAAGTCCTGCCCTGTCCTCTGGGACGCTGCACATACCTGTTTTCCCCAGGAAGCTCAGCTTGGCACCCGAGTCTGGTTAGGTGCCATTTCTCTGTGCTTCTACAGCCTTGGGCTTGTGCAAGAACCAGCCCTGGGACTGTGTCATCGGACTGCCTCCTCCATCAGACTGTGCGCTCTCTGAAGGCACAGGCCTTACTCATCCATATGTCCAGCCTATTCTTAGAACAATAGCTGTAGCTAGTCAGACAGGGCCGGCTATGCGCAGAAACAAACAAACCCTGACCTTTTGGTGGCCTCATATGACACGGGTGAAGTTCTCGAAGCCGTTAACATCTGCCGCTGGACACGGAGTCCTCCCTAGTCGTGTTCCTTTAATGGTTGCCTGGAGGATTCTGGCTCCGTCCGTGTGGCGGGGCCATCAGGAGCACGTGGCTTCCTTCCTTCCCAGAGGCCACACGGGACGATGTCAAGGACCTGGCCTGGGGGGGACCAGACCCCACTGCTTGTCCAAACTCAGCCACAGACTCCAGCCCAGCTGCACAGGAGGCTGGGAAGTATTGAGGGGCATGCGGGACTTCAGTGAGCATAAAAGGTCTCGAAAGGCGGCTCACAGAGAGTGGCTTCAGCTCTGTTTCAGCGACTACTTCTTGACGACCAGAGCTCGTGATGCAACGAGAAGGCTCCCTGGCTCAAGAGTTTTAGGACTGGCTAGCTGATGGCAATAAAGTTGCTTCCCCTCACTTCAGCCTGAGGCTTGAGTTCAGACAAAATTCAGTTTTTTGAAAACAAGGGGCCGGGCCCTGGAAATTCTGTTTAGCCCTGTCAGTCCTGAAGAAGCGCCGTGTTCCCAGCTCCGACCGTCCTTTGTCCTCCGCGAGCTCCCGAAGCCTGGAGAGGTGACTTCTTTATTCTCAGGAGCTGCTATTTATAACTTCCAAAGGACCCTTCCTCCTTTGCTTCTGTACTGAGGCTCAGAAAAGCAAGCCTGCCTCCCCCAGCAGCCCTCCCCCCACCCCAGGCCTCTCTCCCCCCAGAGCAGTCCCGTAAATAAAGGATAAAAGGCCCCGTAATTATTACCATTCGACAACACAGAGACTGTCAAAACCAGGAGTCCAACAAAAGCCTTTACATAAATCACAGCTGATACAATGGCTCTCGGCTGAAGGGGAGAGAGGCTCAGAGGCTCAGTGTTGCCGAGAGAAGGTCCGTGTTTGGGGGAGGGCCTGCCAGAGTCAGCGGCCCCTGGAGAAGAGACGGGGCCTGGCGTCTGAACACAGGGCAGCCCATCCACCTGCTCACTGGACCGACGGTAGAGGCCATGGAACGAGAGTGAAAGTCTGGGGGCAGACTCCAGATGCGAAGGCTCCATGGTGCCGAGCGGCCCAGATGTTTGGGACCCGGCAGGCACAACAACGTCAGCAGCAGCTGACGCCAGCCTGGCAGAGTAATGCGCCCGGCAAGACGCGCCAGCCTGCGGTGGTGCCGTAGGGGCCATCAGTGCCCCCGCGAGTGGTGGAGACATTCGAGGCCCCGGGGTCCAAAAGAGGGGCACTGGAGTCGGCTGTCCTGCTCGGAGGAAACTTCCTGAAGGCAGACGTGCCTTGTAAAAGAGGAGACGGCCGCTCTGGAGTCGAGGGATGGGGCTGAATCAAGTCTCCTGCCCATCGAGGACCACACTTCTTGAGAACGTGGGCACAGAGCTGGAATGCCAGTGATCCAGTGCACGAGTCCTGTTTCTGAAGGACAGGGACCCTTCAGGGGCGGGAGCAAGTCCAGAGAAGTGGGGAAATCGGTAAGAGACTTCCTATCTCTGAGCACAACAATCATTCGTTTTGAATAAGCCGTTCAGTGGCGCATTAAGAATTCGGTGGCATTTACCAAATGCCAGTGGCCCTCACGCTCTGTGCTTCCCCTACTACTTCTTGAAGATGAATGAGACATTGTCCTTAAGGTTTTCGGCCTCGGGCGGGACGCACACATGGTGACAAGGGCTGTAACGCAAGGTGCGCAGGGCAGACAGACGAGCCGGGGGACGGTGCAGCAGCAGGGGGACGCGTGGTGCCCAGTCCGGCTTCCCAGCCCTGCTGTTTGTGGGCTTGGTGATCTTGGGTGATTTATGTACCCTCTCCGGGCCTCAGCTACATCAGAATATTGATGGGGGTGATGAGGGGAAAATGAGAATCAGAACAATGTCTGGTATCTCGTCACGACCCCGATTATAAATTGCGTAGAGAGCCACAGTTTACCAAGCACGTCAACATCTGCTTCTCACGTGACAGGGCTGATCCAGTCTGCCCATTTGAAGGCGAGTAGACTGAGCCTCCAAGAGGAAAGCTGGTGTCCCCAAGCTCACGTGGCTGGAGTGGCTCGTCCTGCATCGTGTGTCTTCTGTCCTAAGGGGAATGCCATAGGTTTGCGTTTTTGGTGCTGGGGTGGTAAACGGGATGCTCTGAGCTCCTCCTGCACAGTTCGGAGGGGACCCTTTGGGCAGCTGGGAGCCTCGCTCACTGTGGCTAGGCCCTGAGGCAAGTCCGATCTGACCCTTCCCAGGGTTGGGCTCTTCTGCCCAGGGGCTGCCCTGATCCCATGACACATGCACACCCGTGAGCTGGGACACCTGCCCCGGATGACAGGCAACTTGCTGGGGCCGAAGGAGACCCATGGGGCTCAAGGTCTGCTCCCTGCTGCATGTGGATCCCTGTGGCCCAGGATAGAAGCATGCTTCTGGGGATGATACGAGCCCCGTTGATCTCTCTCGGGCCCTGGATGGCCTCATCCTCTCTCATCTGGGATGGCCTCACACCCCCTGCCCCCAGATCTCTCCACTGCACTCGACCTCAGTGGAACCCCTAGGTTATCCTCTGGGGAATCCGATGTGAAGCGTCCCCTTGGGATTTGTAAAGCCCCACGCCATTACCACCAAGACGTAGTCTGGCATTCAGAGGGAAAGCAGGACCAAGTGGGGTACGTGGTGGCTCCTTCCACGGAAGGTGAACCCCGGGCAGGCAGCAGGGTGTTTTCCAAACAATGGTTGCGGCTTGTTAGTGAGTCCCGATGTCAGCTTGGCAAGTCAAGAGCTGTGTTGGAAAATATGGAAGAGTAGAGAATGGAGTAGAAAATAGAGTGCGTTGCACATGGTAGGGTCTGAGTTATTTCAGTAAGCTTCTGTGCATCTGGATCTACAGTGGGATATGATATAACATATATCTCTTACCGCGTGATTAAGAAAGGTTTAAATCTCTTGTGTGGGGTTTCACGTTCTGAAAGAGGCTTCCTCCCTGGCCCCACCCCCACCCGAGCTGCAGCCGGTGGGGGTGTTTGCGGCAGGGCAGGCTGGCGTTCAGTCCTTCCCCTTCCTCCACCGGCGACGTGGGGCACCCCGGCCCCACGGCAGCTTCTCCTGGTGCCAGGCTGAGCTGTCGAGAGCTCTGTCAGAGGGCCCCGTACCCTGGTCCCCCCCTGGCTAAGATCACCCCCATTTCCACGTGGGGGCCGCAGGCGCTGGGCCATCCTCCTTCCCCGCGCGCATCAGACAGAACCTGGTGCTGAGGCTTGGGGTGGGGTCGGGACTAGAGCGGGACGTCTGTCCGTCCGCCTGTCTGCGGAGCCACACTCGTGACTAGCCCACCCTCTGCTCTCCGCTTCCCGCCACCTGACAGACTCACGCGGAAAGCCAGCCTCGCCAGACCTGCCCCCTGAGCTGGTGGCACGGGGGAAGACGAGGGAATTAACTTCTGGCCTCCTGACAGTGCTGCAGCCTGCCAAAGCCGCCCGGGTAATTTGGTTCCTTTCCTTTGCTGACTGTGTGCCAGCCACAAGAGCGGATTAAGCAGGGAAACGCTGCGTGGAGAACTCTCCCCGTTGGCGCCCCGATCCCATTGTCTCTTGAGAATGACAGCCGCTGGTGGTGCCAGCGCGCACCGCTCCCCTGGCACGTCCCCAGAACAGATCAGCTTCCCGTTCCTGAAAAGAAGGATTTGTTAAGGAACTGGAGTTGAAAGAAAGAAGGAGAGGCAGGAGAGGATCAGGCCACGGAGTCAAAGTTAGGCCGGGTCTGTTAATTAACGAAGCGAGGCCTCAGAGACCAACGCCGATGCCGGGGCCCCGCAGGCCGCCCTGAGGGGGGACTTCGGCCCTGCCCACCCTCGCTGAGCACCTACTGCGTGCGAGGCGTTGGGCTTGGTGCTGGGCGGTGGGGCAGAGCTGAATAACCAGTCCCCTTGGGGGGGGGGGTGCATACAGAAGTCCTTCTCTTCTTGGGCTCAAGGACACACACGCCCGGGATGATAACACCTAATATTGACCGAACACTCACTGTGTGCCAGGCACTGCTGTAAGCTTTTTATTCACATCAATTAATTTAATCATAATAACCCTACGGGGACCACAGTGTTGTTGTTCTTATGGACACCTCGAGCGGAGAGGACGGTGGGCTGTAAATGTCAACAACTGATCTCTGGGAAAGACATAAAAGTAAAAACAAGCCCTTGGGGCGCCTGGGGGGCTCAGTCGGTTGAGCATCCCGACTTCGGCTCTGGTCACCATCTCACGGTTCCTGAGTTTGAGGCTCGTGTCGGGCTTTGCGCCGACCGTGCAGAGCCTGCTTCGGATGTCTCTCTCTGCTCTCCGCTCGGACGCGCTCTCTCTAAAAAGTAAACATTAAAAAATTGTTTCAAAAGGAAAACAAGCTCCCATCTGTAGCATTTGCCAATTTCCGTGACGTCCGTATGCCTACCGCGCCCACTTTCGAGGTCCCAGTGTGACATTGGTGGGCAGCGACTTGGGAAGACACAGGCATGACCAGCCCATGAACTGGCTCCAAGAACTGGCCAATGGATGTTCAGGAGCTCATCCAGGCTTATGCAGTAAGTGACAAAGTCAAGATATGTACCCAGGTCACCTGGTTCCTGCACCCACTCTCTCGGTCACCGGCCAGCCCCCGCCGTGGTGTTCGAGGGAAGGGACTGAAGGAAGATGCAGCTGCTCTGGAGACTAAATGATGTGGGGTGTGACGTGCCCAGACAACCCTGAGTGCCCGCCTCGCCGGTGGTCCTCCCTGTCCCTCCTCCTGTTCATCCTTCTCCCCTACGAGCGACCGGAACCCAGTAACCCCTGGTTCAGGAAGACTTGGTTGCACCACAGCCAATTTTTAAGTGGACAACAAAAAATGTTGAGACACCTTTGGTCCCAGGTAAAAAATTCTGTAACCACTGATGAGATCTTTCAGTTGTCTCTTTGTACATCATTTTCAACTCATTATCACGGGATGCTTGTGAGAACTACAGTTACAGTTTGTCAGTACAAGAGTGAAAACATAGCGTCCTGCTGCCAGACCCCTCTTTTTGTGTCTCCTGCATACTGGCTGATTTGCCTTCTTAAATCCAGTTATCATTCCCACGGTCTCCTATAGGAAATCTTCGGTAGCTCCCATTACCTCCAGAATGAGTCCAGGCTTTTTAGTTTGGCGTTTCAAGAACTGCCAAGATCTTAGGCCTCCACAACCATCCATCCATCCATCCATCCATTGATTCAACATGCACTCAATAAATACCGAGTACCTACTATGGGACAGGCAGGTATTCTTACCGAGTGAAGTATGACCATCCCAACTTTATCTTCTATTACTTTCCATTCATTTATTCCTACAATCTTGTCAGTCATCACTAAGCATTTATCGTATGCTAGCTTCTGGAGAGGCAAAGATAAATGAGACACTGACTCTGCTTTTGAGTGCTGTATATCTCAGGTACATCTGATTGTTTGCTCTTGCCAACATATTTTCTTACCTCTGTGCTTTTGTACGCACCGTTTTCTCCACCTGGAAGGCTACCTTTACATTTCTGAACCTTCAAGTTTCATTCGTCATTCAAGTCTGCAATGATGCTTCCTTCATGAAGGTTCTCCTAGTTCCCTGAACTTCCTAGTCAAGCTGGACCCCATCATGTCTTCCCCGAAGGGATCTTTTCTTCCCCTTATGACCCTCTTTTTTAATGTTTTGTCCTAAACCCGTTTGTAGCCTTGCCTATTCTAAGTTGCTAGAAACTGACCTCCTGGAGCACTGGGAGTCAGTGGACTCACACTCCCATCCCCTCTGGGACCGGGTGAGCAGGAAGTGCCCATTGAATAGATGAGGGAGAAACCCTAATGGTGAGAAAATGCTGTCTTCTCTTTGTTGCCAAACCCCTGCCTTGGCACAAGAGTACAACTAGGGCCTTTGCACACAGAAAACCACTCTAGGGCCATTTGGGCTCCTTACAAGTTGCCTTATGTGTCTTTTATTCCTCTCTTAATTTTTTTTTTTTTTTACAGTAGCTTTATTAAAATGACACTCCTGGGAGCAAATTTGGAAATTCAAACAGAAGGTATTAGAACTTGAAGAGACCTGAAAGATCCTTTGGTTTTCGCCCCTAATTTTAGATCTGAGAAAAGCCGGCCCAGAGTGGTAGAATAACTTTACTCAGATTACCCTGTGGGCGGTCACAGTTAATCGTATAGTACACCGCCGTGATCATTTATAGAAGGTCACTCACTCAACGACGCCGCAAGTCAACTGGGGACCAGGCAAAAGATGAATCTAAACCACAAGAGAAAGGTAGAAGGTACTGGTGCGTAGTCTCATTCCTTAGAAATGTTTTCATTAACAGGAGCAAAACTGAAAGCAGATGCCAGCTCATCTAAGGTAACTTTCAGTAGTCTGGACAGATAACCACGTAAAGTGCCCCATTTTATGTGCTAAGAGAGCGGGAAGATGAGGCCGTATAAGCCGGTGACTGTGTTTCTGGGTGTGCAGGGGACAGTGCAGGTTGACCCTTCTTATCCCAGTACAATCATTAATAGTGCCTTTGCCCACTCTCAAAGGCGTTCTGGTTTGGACAATAAATTGTATGGTCATCCTATGTATAGAGCTGCATAGTTTGTGTTCGATTTGTATCTCTGTCATTGCAAAAGGAGTTCTCCATTAGCGGCATCTCTGAGCAATGTGCCGCTGACCTGGATATTTCAAGGCTGACCACCTGTGGGGAGCCCTAGGGAAACCATCCGACGTGCCCGAATGATACTCTCTATCCTCTCAGTGTCTCTGTACTGTGAGGAATTTCTCTTCACAAATCCCGTGGCACACCCTTTCGAATCTCAGGAAGGTAAGAGGAACCCATGGAAGCAGGTCGATCAGTTTTGCCAAAAGTAGAAGGTACGAGCGGTCTTGGGGGTGGGGTGGTGGAGGATGTTGCTGGAGGGTCACAGACCAAATGCAAGTCATTCCAGGCATTTTTACGTAAAAAAATCCACTCCCAATCTTCGTACATGAACTTGTCATTAGGTAAATTGCTTCAAAGAACTAAATGAACCATAAAATTGTCCATTTGGGAGTCGCTAAATTTCCAAAAATGTGCTTTGCCAATTTGGGATACCCAAAAGGTTTGAACTCTCTTTTCTTGTCCAACTCCTTTTCTCTGGGGTTGGTGGGACTAAAGATGTTTAGAAAGCAGCAGACGGGATAACGTACCTTAGGGCTCTTGAGAATGCTTATGAGAGGCCTCAAATGACATCATGGAGGCCCTCCTTGAGTGCACCTTTGTAGAAAGGATGGTGTTGTGGACAAGGGGTCCTGGATGGTTGGAAAACTATTAGGACCAAAGTTCCGTCTATGTCTTGCTCTGTGGCAGTTGTTTCCTACCTGGGCTCCAGTCGCTAGTGATTGGACAAATCACTTACTCTCTGTAGGTCTCAGTTTAATAAGCTTTAAAATGGGAATAATAAAAATTGCTCATCCCATCTCATAGAGTAGCTGTGAGGTTCAAATAAATGCCTAAATGCCTTATGACCATAAGGTCATAGGATGTTCTGCTGATTCATCCGTTCCCCGAACGTTTACCAGGAGTGTGCTCTGTGGGCGAGACGGTGTGTTCGTGTTGGGGATCCAGATTCAAGTCGACGCTTCCCACAGGGAGCGCAGAGTGGGCAATAGCCATGGAACAATCACCATGCAGTGTGAGAAGTACACAGGGAGAAAGCAGCAAAGGGTGGCATGGGGACAGGGGGAGGGGGCGCTCAAACACAAAAATCAGGTGATTTAAAGGAACCAGTGCAAACACATCATATTCTGCACTCTGCAATGTTTTAAGAACTTTATTATTATTTTTTTATTTTTTAAAGTTTTTTTCAACGCTTATTTATTTTTGAGAGAAAGAGACAGAGTGTGAGGGGGAGAGGGACAGAGGGAGAGGGAGACACAGATTCGGAAGCAAGTTCCAGGCTCTGAGCTGTCAGCACAGAACCCGACGCGGGGCTCGAACTCACGAACCGTGAGATCGTGACCGGAGCTGATGTCGGACGCTCAACTGACTGAGCCACCCACGCACCCCTAAGAACTTTAAATGCATTAACCCATTTAATTCTCACCTTTATTACCCTGCTTTAAAATCAGATACACTTATTATCCTATTATACAGATGGAAAAACCTTCATCCAAAGGTGGTATGGACAATGAGTGGTAGAAGTAGGATTGAAACCTCTCGCACCCTTTGTAAACAAGGGCCACTGAGCGGGGCATCACACGTGACTGGGACAGAGTGGGAGGGAGAGGCTTAACATGGCCAGAAGAGGGGAAGGTCGACAGGAGGGAATAAGTCAAATCCTTGAGGTCATGCAGCATGGCTGAGGAGTCGCTAGTCCCTAAGTCTTCTCAGAGCAGGGAGATACGGGGCAAGGTCAGGCCTTCTATGAACTTGGATCTTGCTTCCTTTCTTATCCTCCCTGCAGCCTCTCCTTCTATTCCTGGGGACACAACCACACTCCGGGCCATTGGCCTTGAATAAGGTGGGTTTCAAACAATGGTCAGAGACTAGACTCTGTTTTGGTTTGGCCAGTTCTAACATTCCCTGGCCATTGCTAACATGTCCTGACCCTAACACAGGGGAGGAGGTGTGGCCATTCTTCTAGATATTTCTTTACCTACTGGACTCTTACACAACGTTGCCAAGTGGCTAAGTGACAACTTTTCTTTCTCTTTTTGTCCTGATGACCCTAAAAATTTGGGTATTTGGCATCGTTCGGTCAACAAGCAGTGTGATTTGCCCTGTGCTGCTCTTTGCTAAGATTCTAAGCTGGGTTAAATCAATGCTCTCTTTTCTTGTCTCTCAAATTGGATTGCTTGGGGGAATTTTTCTTTGAAAAGCTTTTTATTGATTTTCCCCAAAAGAAGAAGTGACACACTGGTTTCTAAATGAAATCCCCTTTTGGAGGAGCTGTGAGGTCCACACAGTGAGTCCTGAACAACGAGGGTCTTGAAATTGAATGAGTGCACAGAAGCCATCCACCCGCAGCTCTCATATCTGCTTGGTCACCAGCATCATGTGGGAGCTCCAGACACAGACAGAACAGCCTAACAGCAGCACAATGAGCAAATCAGAATCTCTGCGGGAGGGCCCAGGACTCTACGTATGAAGAATGTCCCCACAGCACCTTGTGTGGGGACCCCTGGAGCTGCTGGTCTACCCAACGGGACAGCCACCAATAATTGTGCACTTTTGGCACTATACACATGTAAGGAAGCAGGTGGGGCGAAATCCAGCTGAAACTCCCGAGAAGGGACACCTTTTTCCTGGTGACTCTGTCAGCTGGCGAGATGTGCCTGTAAGGGTACGTCCACGCAGAGGGGGATGGTTTCCTAATTTGTATGAAAGCTCCCTATAAGTTAATAGGGGCATTGCTAAGACCTCTAATACTGTGATTATGTTAAGGACCCTCCTGACTAATGGTTGTGTTGAGTCCAGTGTGCTCCCGAGGCAGCCCATTCCTCTGTGGGAACCATGTGATTGTTAGTTCTGTCTCTTTCTCTGCCTGTTTATTACCTGCAACCATGATTCCTGCTCTGAGCTCCTGGAGCCCCAGGGAATACATACAGTCCTGCCTCCCCGGTGGATACCCTTAAGGACTTGAGAAGAGTCAGCATGTTCCCTTTGGTCTCGGTCTCTTGGTTAAAATAACCCCACGTCCTTCAACCATTTCCTGAATAACCAGCTTTGGCTTCTTTTTCCCATTTGTAAAAGTCTCCCGTTACTGCTGTCATCCACATGGATGGACACTTCATTCATTCATTCATTCATTCATTCATTCATTCATAAGTTCATACATATGCCAAATATCTAACAGTTACTCAACAGATATTTCTTTAAGTGCCAACTATATTTTCACCTCTTCTCCAGCCTCTGGGGATATAGTGGCAAGCAAAATAGAACATGTCTCTTATCTCATGGATCTTAAAGTCTAGTAGTAGAGAAGACAGATAATTGACCAGCAAACCAATGAATAAAGAAAACAGTGCTGAGCCTGAACCGCTGTGCAAAGCATTGAGGGGGTAGGAGATGAACAAGATAACATTTTGTTTACAGTCTAGTGGGGAGATTCATTCAGTCCTATAGCTCCCATCTGGCATGGTTAATGCTGAATTTGAGGCTCGTAGGAGGGCTGTGGGGGGGGGCATGGGGTGGCTAAAGTCTAGGGGAGAGAAAGATCCTCTAGGATCAGGCTTCCGCAGTCACCCAGTTAGAATAGATTTTTCCTTTTCTGTCTTAACTTTAGTTTGGTGTATTGTTTATAAGGCCATGCTGGGTAGACCTGATTTTAGAGTCTGTGTTCTTTTGGGGTAGAGGGAGTTTTCCATGAGAAAAAAAAAATCCCATTTTGCAATTCCCATTTCAGTCTGCTGGGCCTTGGAGCCAAAATAGTTTGTGCACTAACTACTAAGCTACGTGGAGATGTGAGATGCTTGGCCCCTTCAATCTGGTAGGCTTGGCAGGGCAAGCTCTTGGTAACAATGACTTCCTATATACCATCCACAGTATAAAAACTGTGGCCTGTGTTTTGTCTTGCTCTGTGCCCTCTGGGGCCAATTCCAGCGCCAAGCTCCCTTTGAAGCCTCCGTGTCTGGACCAGCTTCACAGGCTCTGAAGTCAGATGAGAAATGGGCCCATTATTAATGGGGGCAAAGCATTTGCACCCTTTTCATACAGTGTGGGTGGCACTCGGCTTCCATGGGATACCCTAAGGTAGAGTAGCAGAGTGCTCAGAGCTCTGGTACTGGGCGTGGCTCTGGCTTCTTTTGGGACTGGTTGGCATCGAGTGTCACTGGACCAGCCGTGCCTTCCCTGTGTTTAGCGGCTCAGCGATGAGCAGTTACTATGGACAGAAGATCAGCTTTGGGGATCATACATTAGGGGAGAAGCTTGATTCACCGTTTAATTGATGGATTCATTCATTCACATGTTGGCTAAGCATCTACTCTCTGCCAGATTCTGTGTCTCTTCTTTTCTCAGGGAACAGAGATTAATAAGATTCTAGTGGAGATGGCATGTAAGCCAACTGATGCAAAGCAGAGTTATGATGATCCTGGAAAAATTCTGGGGAGATGGCTCTGAGGCACAGTGGCGGAAGCTGTCAATTCTCCCTGACCGAGGGGTGGTTAGAAAAGTCTTCATGGAGGAGGTGGTGTCCAGGGGTAGAGAAATCTAGGTATATTAATTGTGATCAGACACATTCTAAGCCATAACCAAGCTTCCTGCGTGACTCGCTTCTGAACGCACAGAGCGTATTAATAACACTGTTCTATTTAGCATGATGTCACAAAGATGAGAGAGAGCCCGGTCTCATAGTCTAGAAACCTGAGTCTGGCATGAATCCACCCCTCCCCTCTCTGGGCCTTGGCTTTCTCACCTATAAAATGGCTGGTGCAGATGACGTCGGTCATGTTTTATAGTTTAATCAGAAGAGTACAATTGTTGATTGGGATGGAGGGCTCTGTCTCCTGCTAGGTTTCCCCTTGGCCCCTGAGGGGACCCCCTTGAGGGAAAGCTGGGTTTTCAGAACACATCTCATCACCTGTGATGCACTGATTTCTAAGATCTGTCCTCAGCTTGAGATCTCAGCTCTAAGCTGGTACCTCACAGCTGTGTGACCTTGGACCTGTCCCTCCCTCCCTCCCTCCTCTCATTTCCCCATCTGTATGGCGATGGGGTTGGACAACAGAATCTGGGAGCTTGCCCTCTCCTGGATTTACAGTCTAGGACCTAGAGATCCGGCCACGCTGGCTGTGTAGGCGGGTTTGGTTATCAGGAAAGAAAATTATGCTGGTTATCAAATACTTTCTGGGTACCAGGCACAATGCTGGGGGTTTCGCATATATCACTTCACGTAGCCAGCACAGACTCCTCTCCAGGTAGTTACCATTTTCATTGTTTTAGAGGTAAGAACAAAGGAGGCTAAAGGACTGGACACAAGTCTCGAGTGCTGTGGAGGAGCAGGAGAGTGGGAGCCAGGGGCCCTGCCTCTCCTTCCTGGCTACTGCTATCATTCAAACCCTTGGTCCCGCTGACTGTCTGGTTCTCCTTCCCAGGTTGTCTTTTCAACCCCATGATCTCTTCTACATGGGTGGAACCCTAGACCGAGCTCCGGGGAACCCCAGAGTACCCTGCTGTTCATAGTCCCTGCTGGCCCAGGGCTGGCCTGGCCGGGCAGTCAGGCCACACACCCCAGGAAATGCGATAGCCCCGCGTGAGGGATGCACCTTGCAGGGGTACCCTGACCAGACGGACAGACAGAAGACGCGGTACAGTCCCGGATGGGAGAGTCCCGGGCTCTGAGTTCGGGAACCCGCCACTTCCTCACACGGAGGGGCAAGCGTCTTGTGTTGGGGAAACAGAGACCGCGGGTCCAGTCAGAATCACCCTTGAAGTTAGTTTTTGGAGCAGGAAATGTTGCCTAGAAGCTCAAGGGAAGGAGCTACAGCATAAGCAAGAAAGAGGGGTGTGCCGGCCGGCTGTGTGTCTTTACCTATGTACCATGCATAGTGTGTTCCTATGTGCATGGGGAACACACATATGGCCAGTATGAATGGGTGTAAGTAGGAGTGTTTGTGCTACGGGCTTTTATTACATGAATATGTGTGAAGAAGTTTATGATGCATGCACATATGTTTGTATTTTTAGAAGTATCTATATACAAGAAGAATGTGCCTTGGCGATACGATACGGGTTTGTGTGTAATGTGTGGGCCCTGAAAAAAATAAGCCTTCAAAACATGGATGTGAAAACAGGCCCGTTATGAAGGCATGCATTATTCGGGAAGAAGGATCTAGTTTGTATTTATTCTTAGTACATTCTTCGGGACCTAGGGAGTAAATAGTTCCTATTTTGGCTATCACCATAGGCACTGTATGGAGGACAAGCCGGGCTGTCTAGAACAGGCTGTCAATCTTTGCTGTGAGAAAAGCCCCTGATTCGAACCGAGCAAGGCCAGACTTGGATGCGATGTTATTTTCAGCCCCCACAGAGCAAGCTCAGAGCAATCTGTGGAGTGTGTGCTCTCGGAACCCCCGGACGGGACCACGCGCGTCAAGGCGGGTGGGATCACTGGTGCCGGATCCCCCTGGGAGGGGGGAAATGGGAAGCAGGAGGAACCTTAGGGGCGTTCTGGTCTGGAGTGATCTGTATCCAGCCACGCAGGTGACTCATGGGGCCTCATTTTCCTCCCAATGGACCAGACTTGCTGGAACTAACTGCCTTCTCCCTGCCAGAGAGAGGATTAATGAGGTAATGTCTTCTCTGGGCTTTGAGCTCCTTTGGGAATGTTGCTGTAAACCCATAGAGTGTTATTAGAATGGGGGACACCAAAGGGTCACGGGGATGGGGAGATGAATGTTGTGGTCTGCAAGGCCTAGGGGTGTCTAAGTGGGTACACTTCTTACAATACCTCTGGTGGTTAAGCACACCTATCACTCAGCCACTCTGCCCTCCTGCCTTGTGAGGAAATGTGCGATCCGGCCTGATGGGTGCCTTATAGGCACAGAGATGGGAGAAACGGATTTGGCTCAAGAGGCTGGAGAAGTTTAGAGAGGGTGACAATGAGGCTGGGCACACTGGATGCGGTATTTACTGTTGCCAAAGGCATCAGAGCCAGGTCAGGCCAGCCCCGTCTGCCTGCCTGCCTGCCTGCCTGCCAGGACTAAGATGTTGGGGAAGGACAATTGGTTATCGTTATTCAGGGTACGTGTGTGTTCTATCCAGCCACCGCAAACACTGAATTAGTGAATCCAGAACCATCACTCTGGGAGAAACACAAGGTAGGTCCCTGGGAGCGCCTGGTCACAACATTCTCATCCGCTAATCAACACCAAACCTTGTTTGTGTTTCTACCCAAAGGCTTGTTACTTAATGCATGGATTTCGGATGATTCGTGAACACTGAACTCACAGCCACCAAGGCTGTAACTCATGCCCGAAGGAAGGTCGCCCAACACACTTATTTTCTCTGTAAGACACATCACAGCCTCCTCTTGCTGGAGAGCACTAGACGACACTTCAGCACTATGTTTGAAGGCCAACACCAACAAAAAAGCACAAAAACGTGAAAAACGTGGCACTGAGTAGACCGCAGAAAGGACACGTGCTTACACTATGAGAGCTGAGATAAGAAGGCAGAGTTTCATCCCGTTTGATCCCAGCTGGGAACGTGGCATCGGGTGAATCCATGGTTTGCAGGTCTGTGCGTGTCCACGGAGGACCGTGAAGGTGCCGTGGGTACACGTGTAGGGAGCAGGCGAATTTGCCCTTATGGAATCCGCGAGTCATGACGATTGACTCTAATCAAAGGCAGGAGCAGAGCTGGGTGTTAGGAATTCCTTTCACAGGAACACGGAGGATGTTTCCCAGGGGTCCTGGCCCACCTAACCTCCAAGAGTGTTGGGGTGATGGCTGAGATATCCCCCCCCAAGGGAGCCACTCCCGTTTTCCCACAGAAGGTGCCCCGAATTGGCAGATGGGGATTTAAGTGCTGGTTTTCCTCCATAGGAGCTTCCCCTATGCTCTGTCTTTAGATTTTTGCAGCAGCCACAGGAATCAGCCTGGGAAAGAGTTTCCCCCCCCCCTGGAAAGAATGGAGGCTGAGTCTGAGATGGGTGAGAGGCCCAAGGCCACAGCCCCAAGGAGAAGAAGTTGAGGACACAGGCCCTTCTCCAGAGCTGCATCAGGCTTTCCACTTTATCCTCATGTCTCCGATATTTAGTCAAAATGATGCCTTAACTGTGAAATTGTTTCCATTTGCATAGGAAGGGGGGGCATTCAGTAAAATGAACTTGCAAAAAAAAAAAAAAAAACAAACAAACCAGGAGCTACAGATATATGTCTTCAATTCTAATCAACTGCTGTGTGTGTTCCCTACACGGACAGGCTAAAGCATGTGCAGCTACATTATTGTTCTTGGAGACGGAATTTATTTGTATCCCATAAATATCCCAGCATCAGAGCTGTGGTTACCACTCACGGCTGCTGTTTTAAATAAACTTCGGATCTGCAGACTTTCATGACTACTGAATATAACTGGCTCCTACGTTTCTTGGTAGAGTCATTTCTTGATGTGTTTTAAGTCTTGGAAATATTTCAAAGCATCCCTGACCTCAGCTTCTCAGACTTAAGTATATGAGAATAAGTTATGTTTTGTCTGGCTAAGCCTTCTCACTCAATTTAGTCAAGCGTTCCTGGGTGGCGAGGTGGGGGGGGGGGGGGGCAGTGACTGGAAAGGTTTGGAATTCCAAACTGGGAAGGTGAGGGATTCTGGGTCAGCTTGAGCGTTTTCAGCACCGAACATGGATGTGCTTTTTAGGTATGCCCTCC
>NW_024412419.1:12528044-12643686 GCF_014898765.1 Herpailurus yagouaroundi
CCCCCCACCCCCCCCCCCCCCCCCCCGCCCCCAACTCTCTGGCCTTGCTCTGCAAAACAGGAGAAGACACCACCCCATCCATCCCCTCTAGCATTGCTCTGAGCTTTGCATCCTTGAATGAGGTAAGTGAAAACACCTTGTGAGTTGCAAAGTGCTATGCTCTTCTGTTTGTTAGGCAAGAGTCTGGTTACTGGGTCTAGCTACGTGAAGGTTAACTTTCTGGAAAATGTCAAAAAAAGCAACATCATAGCTTAGCAAATGCAGGTTCTGTTTTTTGAACAGAACAGTTAAAGTTCTGTACCCTAAAAGATGGCTTTGGGTTGGTTTATCAGGTGTGGTCTGGAATTTATTTTGAAATCGTGGTCAACGGGATCCTGGTTATGTACAGATGCAAAGTAGGTGTGTCTTATGAATAATGCACGCACGCGCACTTTGCATATATGTGAACTCATAGATGTGTGTTCTTTTTTGTATTTGAGAACTACCAATATGGAACATATATATGAAGGAATAGCATTTATTTTTAGGCTGTGAGTTCTCGAGCCAGACTTGCAAATAGGTAGGCAGCCCCTGTGAACACACGTAGAGTTTTAATACAAGTGTTCCTACGCATACAGAGCTTTGATGCTCCAAAGAAAAGGCTCATTGTCTCAATGGGGGGGAACCCCAAAGCAGGACGGTTCCGCACTAGCTTTTCCGGGGACCGAACTCTGACCTTATGGAACGGACTTATTTCTCTGTCCCAAGTCCCTCCTCTCCAGACTTGTCCCATTTACAGAGGTGCCATTCTTATAGAGGCTTTCACCCTCCTTTGGGAGGGAGGCCCGGCAGTCACACCCAGTATTCGTCTCCTTCTTGTCTCGGACTGTAACTGTAATGCAGTCAACTTGGTTCCATGTACGCCCCCCAAAGGTGCCCGCTATCTGCAGACCTTCAGGGCAGAGACGCTGGAAGGACCCAGATCAGACTAGGGAAAAACCCTCTCCCGCCTGTTTTCAGTAACACGAGGAGGAGGCTTAGTGCCAAAATGGAGGCATTTCCTCAAACATCCTCTGCTCCAGAATGGCCCCTTTTACAAACCTGGCTAAGAAAACACGGGCAGAGGACTCTGGGAGCTTCATGCCCTCCTGGCCTCGCCATTTATCCAATTTACACTGATCAGACCCACATTGGCAAATGAAAGCCTCCTCTTTCCTTCTGTTTGTATGAGTTACTCACGGGGGCAATTTGAACGGATTGGATTTCCCCTTGGAAATGCTGGTATTTCCATGATTTGAAAAGTCTGGCTCAATTAGAATAATCTTCAGGCACTTCCTCTCCTTTTATGCAGGTAAATCATGGATAATTTAAAAGCAAAAGAACCTTTCGGACCATTGGGGCTGTTTCTTTCATCTCCTCGCCCTGTTAATTGCCTTTCCATTGTGAGACCTCCGTGGTTAGTTGGGAGCTTGATTAAGAGGTGAAGGGCTGGGCCGAGGAGAAGGGAGGGTCGAGGGCCACCACACATGGCCTTCCCTTCAAAGACACTTCCTCTGCAGCAGGTATGGTAAATACCAAACCTGAGTCGGGTTACGCTCTCAATTGATGCCATATGATCCCAAGTGCCCAGACAAAGGCAGGCCATGATTAGAAAGTTCAAGACTGTGAATGCTTCTGGGGGCAGGGGGTAATCAAGTGCCCGGAGACGGACAGGCAGCCGGCAAGGAGAGCTGACACTGGTATGTGACACCCCCCAAAACATGTTTGGAACAAGAGAAAATTGTTCTTTTACCTCGGCTGCCCACGCTTCCATCTGGCGTACGATGAAAGCTCACTTTGCCCCACTTTCTGCAGCGTCGTGGGGATTGGGTGAATCACACCGAGAAATGCTGTTTTGACTTCCAGCTTTAATTAGGCGTGTTTGCATATTCTCTGCTCCATCCACCTCCAGAGGGGAATGCGCTGTTGGGACTGTGGTGGGGGCCATCGAGGGAGGGGGGGTTCCAGATGTGCCCAGCTGAGAGGGTGCTCCCGGAGCGGCTAGGCTAGGGCTGCTTGCTTCTAGAATTGGAGAAACTGAGGCCCAGGGTCACTGTCTGTGGACGGTGTCTGAGCCGGGCCAGATCTCCGTGTCCCGACCAGTCCTCCACCGCAGGCACCCTGGCTATCGTGGAACTGGAGGTGGAGACAAGGCCGTCTGACTTAGGCCTGGGCTCCCTCCTTTGGCTCCAGCCCCCTTTGGCCCCGGCCTGGCTGGCTCAGGCCGCACCAGCCCGCAGCATCAGCCACGGCAGAATCTGAGAGTCACCTCAGAGCTGATGAGCCGGGAGCCAGGCAGGAGCAGGCGACGGCCAGTGAAATAGGCCACGTGTTCTCAGTGCAGTCAGGGTGACTGCCTGGGGCAGAGGAGGGAGCGGGGTGGGGGGTCAGGACCCCTAGACTCAAGTCCCAGCTCTGCCGTGCACTTGTTCAGATCCACTTTGGAGGCGTCTCTTTCCCACACTGATGTCGTTTTTCTCTCTGTAGCATTGTGGGGGGTGGAGTTAGTGATCCCGAAGGATCTCACAAGGTCTCCGATTCAGTCACTTATAGGGTATGTGCAATTGAACCTATGGCTTTAGCAAGAACCCTCCGTGGGGCTCTAAAAAAGGCTTTGAGACACCAGGGCACCCTCCCTACGGGAGGTGGCTCCACCAGCATGCCATGACGGACACAGGACACCAGGAGTGAGTGGGAAAGAGCAGGTGACGAGCAGAACCACGGTCAGCCTGGTCCAGGCCCGAGGGTCTCGGACGGCAGACCCCGAGCGGTGGGAAGGCCCCGGGAGGCCACGCGGTAGAGGAACGCCCGGCCCGAAAACCCCAGCCGTGGAAAATGACATCCAATGCAAAGGAGCTCAATACATATTTACTGGACGACCTGCTAGGCAGGAGCTCCTACTCTTAAATAGATGAAAAATCGTGCTTTCTAACCCTCTTGCTTCATCTACAAAAACGCTGGGAACCAGGGGCGATAAACTTCTCGGGGTCTCTCCCTTGGTTTTGTTGGATTCCTTTACTCCTTGGTAGCACGTCTGCTGTTTCACTTGTTTCACTTGTTACGTTGTGGCAATATGCGCAGGGCCCCTGCAGCAGACTGAGCGCAGCTGGTGGGCAGCGGCTGGGGCTGCTCCCCCAGCCCCTCCCGCCTGCACCTGTCCGCACAGCCCCGGGAGGTCCTCCCGCAGCCCAGCCGCGATTGCTGGACTGCCGAGCCGCCCTGAGCTTTGTTTCACGGGTGGGTCCAAAGGTCCCCTTTGACAGCAGACCAAGCTTGGGAGCCCGAGACCTTCAACACTTGCATCATGAGTTATTTCCTGTGAGATTGTGGGCCTGTCACGTTGGCACTCCCCTTGTTGGAAAGGGTGTGACCACACGCACCAGAAAGCTCCGGGGCAAGTGCTCACAATAACAAGAGATGACCTTGGCTCGCTGGGCACTTTCTAATTGCTAGGTACCACTCCGAGCCCATAGACCGCCTCGTGTATTGTAATTAGCACCATAGTTCTGTGAATTAGTTACGCTTAAAATCCCTATTTTCCGAATGAGGAAGCTGAGACACAGAGAAGCTAGGGGAGTTGCCCAAGGCCACACAGCTAGGAAGTGGTAAAGCCAGGATGCAAGCCGCACCAGGCAGTCTGGTGTCAGAGCCCGTGCCCAGGCCTGGCACACAGCAGGTGCTGAGAAGCAATGGCTGGTTCCTGGCTCTTTATTAATTTCTCTGGGTCACGGGGGTGCGGGCCCCAAAGGCGAGATGGGAGCCTCTTGTGGAGAACATCCGGAGAGGGCCTCGGGACCACCGGCCGGGGAAGGGGATTGCCGTTTCCCTATCGTTCCTAGTCTGGAGAAGTCCATAGAATCCCCGCGAAAACCCCCTCTGCCCCGCTCCCCCTGTTCCCCACGGCCCGAAGCTGCCTCTGCATTGGAGCCGTCAGAGCCCTGGGCCTCCAGAGATGAGTCCCCAGGGTCCCCACCACTCCTGCACACCCCTAATTAAGTTAGAAGAAGCTCCAGGCCCCTGGGTGCTCTTTTCTGCAGAAAGCACTTGAAAAATGCAGAGAGGCAAAGAAGTTCAAGGTCTGGGTATCTGCTGCCCTTGGTTCTGCTTAGGAATTCTTCAGCTGATTACACGGCTCTCAGTTCAACAACACCAGCTTTGTGTCCCGGGCTATGGGAAGGCTCCTCTCTGCCACCATCGCGGCCACGGAGGGTCATCCTGTCGGGAAAACACATCTGGAGAGAACTATTTCCATCAGATTTAAAAATACTTCAGGGGCGACGTTTTCTTGAGCATTTCTTTAATATCTTCTTTTCCCTCTTTCCTTTTTCATACAGGCTAACAGTTAATGCAGGGCCCCTGCATTCCTGGAAACCCCTGGAATGTAAGTGGGTTGAAAGCCATTGAGGAAGCACGTGGCATGCCTGGTCTCTCAGCCCTCGAGCCTGGTGGCATCCAATTTGTGCTCAGTGCGGAAGACACAGCCTCTCGGGGGCCCAGGAGCCTGCGGTGCCTCATCTTGCTGTTGAGAAGCCCCGGCCATGAGCTGGGCTGTGCCCGCCTGGGATCTTTTCGGCTCTTTCTTTGGGCAGGTTTTTCTGGAGCACCGAATACTTTTGAAAAATATATTCAGGCAATCGTCCCGCGCAGTGCCCGTCGGCACAATTTTTTCTCACTTCTCTGACCGTCCTCTGTCTCTTTTACGTTCTGAAAAGTCCTGCACTAATGTCCCGAGAGGAACGTGTGGCCCTCATCCTTGGGGGGATAGAAGGAGCATTCAGTTCCACGTGTAGGGCCTGATGAGGCCCAGGGAGGGGGGCGTCCAGAGACAAATAATGCCAACAAACATGTATCCAGCATCTACTTCCGTGCCGGCCACCACGCTCGACTTGCTTTACTCAACCTGCTTTACTTGCTTTATTCAACCTGCATGAGAGGCCGTGAAGGCGACTTTTAGGCGGATGAGGATACGGAAACCAAAGTGGAAACCGTCCCTGGTCTCACATTGGAAAGTGGTCACATTGGAATTCAAAGCCAGGCTTGTCTGACCTCCTAGCTTGTGCCAATGACTATACGGCAAGTCTTCTGAGTACCTTTCAGGGGTTCACCACCCCCTGCAGCAGGCCCATGTGCCAGGCCGTGGCGGCACTAGACAGAGTGGGGTCCACATGCAAATAGGGGCACCGGCCTGCAGTGCTTGGGAGGTGGGACGAAGCCCCGCGGCACCTGTCAGGATGGGGAGGAGAATGTGTCCGTGAAAGCATTAGAAGCTGTCTGTCCTTTGTTCTGGAATGTCTCCCCTCCTGTGTCTTCATAGCCAAATCTTCCGTGAGCTTCGGGGTCCACACCGCCACCTCCAGGAAGTCTTCCCACATGGCTCTAGTCCTCAGAGGCCTCTCCCTCCCCTGGTGACGTAGGGCAGGGAGAGGCAGGGCTGAACCTAGGACGGTACACCTTGGCCACAGGGGTCTTGCCTTCCAGGCGACACTGCAAATTCCTGTCAGCAAGTAGGGCCCGGGGCTTCCGACCTTCTCAAGACACAGAGGCCAGTACTAGGTAAGGGGGTGTCAAGTGAAAAGAACAGTGAACTCTGGTGAACAAGGGTGACATATTGGGGCATATTGGTGACAGAGAGGAAGTGACCGGCTTAAGTGAGGAGGAGGGAGAGATGTGTCCTCAGAGCCACAGAAATAGTTTCAAGGTGATGTGTGGCCAGTTGGGTCCCATGTGAGGGCAAGGTGGAGGAAGACAGGACTTGACCCGCTGGGTGAGATTGTTCAAGGTCACTGGTGACAGCTGTACCAGGGCAGTGGCGAGGGCACAAGCCAGGCTGCAGTGGGTTCGGGGGTAAGGGACAGGCAATGACATAGAGCCATGAGTTTTACATTCTATTTATGAAGTTTGGATGAGAAGAACAGGAAACGTCTGGATGGTAGCCAGAGGAGGATGTGTCCTTCAATACTTCCTACTTCTATGACCTTGGACCCGTGATACCCTTGTATTTTAAGTTTCCCTATATGGAAAGTGCAGAGAGCGCCTTCCTTACAGAATTGGTCTGAGGAGTCAAAGAAATCATGCATGGAAACCACTTAGCTCAGTGTCGTAGGATGGGATATGGCTAATAAAGGTTGGTGAGGACTATTTTTCAGGATGGGGAAACTTCAGCGTATGTGTAGGTTTTCAGAAATTGTCAGAGGAGAGAGGAAAGGACACAGTGCACAGAGCTAACTGATAGAGCAAGGCCTCAAAGAAGGGATGGAGTGGAGGACAGGGGAGACGATGGCGTTCAATCTCAGGACCGGAGGAACGGACGTGAGAAGGGTCCAGTGGTAGAGTCGATTCTCGTTTTTCAGGGTAGTTGTATCCTGCACAGTCACCTCGAACACTGAGTTAGTGAACACTGAACCACCGTTCCCAGGGCAAATAAATGTACAGTTAGGTTCCTGTGAGCCTTTTCCCATCTTTGTTGACTGGTACGTAACCTTGGTTTACGTGTGTTTGCGTTTAAAGATACCTAATTTAATGTATTTTGTTGATTCACTAACATTGAACTCATGGCCAACAGCTGTATGACCCCAACACACCTAGAGCCTAACCCTGGCCTCCACAGCTTTCTCACGCTTGGGAGCACTGGGCGGCCTTTCCCCACTTCTTCCCACGGCCGCCATCTTAAACAGTGAAATCCCAACGCAAGGCACCAAAAATGCAAAAAACGTGGGACTAAAGAGCAAAAAGGAAACTTGTTTACACTATGAGAGCTGAGACAAGAAACAGAGCGTTGCCTTGGTCGACTTCTGCTGGGAACATGAGCGTGGGGCAACTCAGGCTGTTCACCACTTGGTGCCTGCCCACGAGTGACTGAATATTCACGCGGGGTTGGGAGGGGGTTACAAATCAATTCCAGGGAGTAGGCAAATGTGCAAATATGACATCTGCAAACAATGAGGACTGTGCTTGAGTTTGTAGTGAAGGGGAACAAAGGTCTAACGACGAAGGTCATGTGGGGGTGGAGGGGGGCACTAAATTTTCTTTTTGAAATAGAAGTCAGAGTCTTCTTCTGAGAGGGAGCAGGAGACCCGAGGAAGGGGACACAGCTGGAGAAGTTGCTGAGAAGGATGGGAGGAGGGCGGATGGGGATTGGCAGGCACAGCTGCTGCCTGGACTGGCGGAGCCGAGGAGCCAACTGCCTTCTGGCAACATCCCAGGAAGCTGATCACCTGGAGAAATTCACCAAAAGTTGCAGGGCTGGGTTTCCATGTAAAGATGCAGAGGCTTCTTTCTCTCCCCTTTCTTCACATGAAGCCCACAAAAGAGAACCAAACACAGACGCGTAAACAAACCAAACTCTATTTCCACTAAAAACAAGAAGGCTATAACCTCAAACCGCACACTATGAAGCATACTAACCAAATTCTGTGAAATCTGTATGAAAACAAGTTTAAGAATCTGACATTCTCACCTTTCTCCTCAGACCTTGAACATGGAACACATGTTGTTGTTGTTTTTTTTTTTCTAGAAGTATCAACCCAGATCTCAGAAATCTTAGCTGTTGGTTTTTCTGAAGAGAGCTGCATGGTTTAGGAAGTGGACCAGCCTCCCGAGCAGGAAACATGCCTCTAGAAACTTCAGGGGAGGTGGCTCTGAAGAAATACACAGACACCAATTCCATCCCTTCTTATCACCTCTGGGGGTGAGGCAGTCGCCAGAGGCCAGGGGAGGTAAATTAGGTGAGGAACACAGAATTCCTTTGTCAGAGGCCTATTATTCAAAGTGTGGTTCAGGACCTACACTGTCGGCTTCCCCTGAGAGCTCGTGAGAAATGCAGAATTTGAGGCCACACCTCAGACCTCTTGAATCAGAATTTGAATCTCTAGGTGATTTGCCTGCATTTTACACTTGGGGAAGAGTTGTCTAGACAGCTTTGACCGCTACCGCTTAAACACCAAAGGTATGGGAAGATACTCTCCGAAGGTAAGGACAATAAGAGATCCAGGAAACAGGTAGCAAGCCGAAGGCAAAACTGCTGATTGATTTAGCTCACTTTGTGTCCCACAAACTCCTCACCAGCAAGTGTCTGTCCATATTTAAAGGGGAAGGAGATGATGAAGGCGCCCGGCATCCAATCTGTGCACGGATACTACAAAGAACGACCTGGATATTGAAGCTCTGCAAGCTTCTGAGATACAAATACACTCTCTCCCCCCCAACCCCTCCAAAAAGGAAAGGGACACCTGAGAAGTCAGATGGGGAACATACATTACCTAAGGGAATGCGAATTCAAATAGTTCTCTAAAGTTTCAAAGGCATTATAGACCACATGAATTTTTATCATTACTTTAAAAACTCAAAGAAGAAACCCTAAGAATTCAATGGTTGAATTGAAATCAACGCAAGATTTCAAATAAGCTGGCAGAGCTCAAGAAAGAAATAGAAAACAAAATGATTGTAGACAAAAAATACAAAACACACACACAAAACCTAACAAACAAACCAACCAAAAACCTTGGAAGTAACCAAAAATTCGAATGAAAAGAACACCAAGACAGGGGACTCTTTCCCCGATAAGGAAAGAATTGACACATGTACGGGCTGTTCGGGGGACCCCAAGTGCTCTGTTTCCAGGGTTCCCATTCCCAAAGACCTAGCTCGAACTAGCACTCAGGCGACAAGTTTCCAGAAGGTTGGCCACCGAAGGTGCTAGGATAATCCACAAACGGAGAGACAAATGAACTGTTTGGGACATTTGTTATATACCAGATACTTTCCTCATTTTGTCTTCAAGACACAATGTAGGTGTTTGTACTAAGTTAGTGACTCAAAAAAAAAATCATAAGATGAGGGGCTCCTGGGCGGCTCAGTCGATTAAGAGAATGACTCTTGGGGCGCCTGGGTGGCGCAGTCAGTTAAGCGTCCGACTTCAGCCAGGTCACCATCTCGCGGTCCGTGAGTTCGAGCCCCGCGTCGGGCTCTGGGCTGATGGCTCAGAGCCTGGAGCCTGTTTCCGATTCTGTGTCTCCCTGTCTCTCTGCCCCTCCCCCGTTCATGCTCTGTCTCTCTCTGTCCCCCCAAAAAATAAATAAAAGGTTGAAAAAAAAAAAAAAGAGGATGACTCTTGATTTCAGCACAGGTCATGATCTAGCATTCATGGGTTCTGGCCCCAAGTCGGGCTCAGTGCTGACAGTGTGGGGCCTGCCTGGGATTTTGTCTCTCTGCCCCTGTCCAGTTTGCACTCTCTCTCTCTCTCAAAATAAATAAATATACTTTTAAAAAAAAATCAGGGGCGCCTGGGTGGCGCAGTCGGTTGAGCGTCCAACTTCAGCCAGGTCACGATCTCACGGTCCGTGAGTTCGAGCCCCGCGTCAGGCTCTGGGCTGATGGCTCGGAGCCCGGAGCCTGTTTCCGATTCTGTGTCTCCCTCTCTCTCAGCCTCTCCCCCGTTCATGCTCTGTCTCTCTCTGTCCCCAAAATAAATAAAAACGTTGAAAAAAAAATTTAAAAAAAAAATCATAAAATGACTCATGTTAGTAGAGAAAAAGTTGTAGGGAAAGAAAAGGAAGGAAAATTAAATAATCACGTCTTATCATCCAGCAATAACCTTTTTGAAAGTCTGTGGCATCTTTAGGGGTGCCTGGAAGGCACAGTCACTGGAGAACTTGTGCTCTCTCTCTCTCTCAAAATAAATAAACTTAAAAAAATTAAAAAAAAAAGAAAATCTGTCACGTATTTCCAAAATTTTATGAAATACATGTATATTTTTCCCCAGATGCGATATTAGCATGCTCTTTTCCAGTTAACAATGTATTGTGACTCCTTTTTTTCCCCGTCACGAAACATTTTCGTTTTCATGCTGTAGTGTATTTCATGACACTGACGTGCTTTGATTCACTTGGTCTATGGTGTCCATGGCCCACAGCTGACTGAGTGCTTAGTAAATATTTGATGGATGACTTACTTGAATGAATGCCGAATAGTCAGGTTGTATTTCTAAATATTTGCTGTTACAAACAGCACCGCAGCAAACATCCTTTAGCTAAATCATTAACATGTCTGCAATTATTTCCTTAAGATCAATCCTCAAAGGTGGAGTTGTTTGCTTAAAGAGTATGACCATCTTTAAAACTTTTGGATCGTCTCCAAAAAAATGATGCCAGTTTCTACTTCCCCCTACAGTATTAGGCTCTGAATGCTTTCTTTCATTTCAGCCAGCCCTGGATGCTTTCAAAAAGCCTTTTCGAATCTGATAGGTCAAACATGGAATTGTATTTTGACGTAATTTATAATTCTTTGGTATTTAGTGACGTTGAATACTTTCTCACAGGCTTATCGATCATTGATGTATCTTTTGTGAAGTATCTTTTTATGTCTGTTGTCCATTTAAAAATGGTCGCTGTTAGGGGCGCCTGGGTGGCTCGGCCGGTTAAAAATGGTCGCTGTGGACCATTTTTATCACTGACCTACAAAGCAATTTTCACGTTAAAAATATGAATCCACCAGGTACATGTGAAGTTGCAAATGTTTTTCTGATTTGGAATTTTCTATTAATTTCTTCATCACTTTTAGAGACTGCACTGTCTTCCATCTTCTGTTTTGTGTCTTAGGTTTTGTGTGTTGTGTGTGTTATGTTTCTGTGTTTCGATGCGTTGACTTTGTGCGTAGAAAGAGTCCCTTTCCACCTCTGAGGTTACAGCTTTTCAGTTACAGGGGTTTTATCCTTGTTTTGCAGGTAAGGAAAATGAGGTTCATTGAGTTTAAAGTCAGGCAGCTCATGAGTAAGATTTTATGTTTGACTTCAAAACCCCAGGCTTTTTCTGCCAAGTAAGGCTGCCTTCTTCATCCAGCAGCGTCCTGAATTACTCAGATCAGTTCTATTGAGCAGTCGGTCTACATAACTGTGGAGGCTGACAGGTCATACTTTCTGGAGTAGATTCCCAATGAGAGAGACTAAAAGTTAATCCCGCAAAGTCACACCTAATCTCTTCTCATCTCTGCTGTTTCGGCACCTCCTGTGTGGACCCTTCCTGCTCATAACTCAGCACGATTTCCTGCAAGGGTGTCCTTGGAAGAATATGCCTGGCCCCTGATGGGAGTAAGACATTTCACCTGCTAGTAAATTACTCTGATAACATGGACCCTGCAAGTGGATGGACAGCTGTGGCCTTGACCTTTAGATGCTCTGTGTAACCCCAGCCATGCTCTCGCTGCCTTTCTGGCTGGCATGCCCATCCACTATGCCAAGCTCCAGGTTTGGGGGAGAAGGAGCCACAGGGGTCGGGGATGATTTCCTTGCAATGCCTGCATTCCGAAAAAGACACCGTTTGGCCCTCAAGCTTTTTTGGACTTGGTTGCTAGAGTGGAAATAGCGTGGGGAAGGAATTGGGCTGCGAGAGGGGTTTTTGGAAACAAATACAACTTCAAGTGTTTGGCATCTGTGTTTTCTCTCGTGGTTTCCCATTCTTCCCTATAAATCGTTCTCACCTGATCCCAGGGTCTGAAAATTACATAATAAGCTAGCAACCTTAGAGGGAATTTTGTTTCATCTTCTTTTCATAAACTTCTTGAAAAAAAAATCGATAATAGCTATTGTACCCTCAGGAAGCACTAAATGAATAACAGTCTTTATGTTGTTGTGATTTATTTTCACCATTTCCCTTAAGAAGTAAAGGGGGGGTATCACCGAGTAACTAAACAATAGCTTCTCTGAACCCGTGTTTCTTGAAACAGAACATAGGACTTGTTTTTTGTTGTTTTTATTTTCTCTTAAAACTACACCACGATGGCACTTCTAAGAGACAATAAGAGGACAAAGTCAGATTTTTGGACTGATAATAGTATATATACATTTTGAATGTTTGTTCAGCCCCGTGACTTTTGAGAGAGGGGTGTTGGACAAAGATTCAGTGTCATTTCAGAATTAGTTACCAGAAATTGTGGAGATTTTCTACCCATCATAAACCACACACACTCCTCGAGCCTCAGACACCTCAGTCACATGGGCACAGGGACAGGCAGGGACTCAGCTGGGGGAGCCGTACATAGGTCTGGGTCATCGTTACCTGGAACGTCTTTAACGGTCACCCAACGTCCGTCCATTGAAAACCTGAGGGGTCCAGGGAAGCAGCATTTATCGCCAACCCGTGCTGGGCATCTGGGTATGTTAACAGCTGGGTTGTCCATCTGGGACATCCTGGCTGGGCAGGAGCCCTCACCGTGGGGGCTCCCAGCTGGGTGGGCAATCCTACAGATGACAATCTGTGGGACTGAGCTGGCATTCCTGCTCAGAGACTACCAGTTAGTAGACGCTGCAGCACGAAATCTGTTTTTAGATGCTCCCCGCCTCGCTTTTTGCAATCGCACAACTAATGTTAACTTAATGCAGTGTCAAAGGCAAGAAACACGAATGAAGAGAATAGAGTGAAAGCCCCGTGTGTCCCCTTTCCTCCTGCACAGAGGTCGGTGTGGGAGAGGAGTCCTGAGGCCCTGGGACTTCCTGGGTGATTCGGGACCGTCCGTGTTCCCATCTGTGTGGAAGTCCCCCCGAGCCTGCCGCCCGAGGGCTTCAGGACCTGTGACCCGGTGAATCCCAGGTGGGCAGGAGGGGACTTCCATTCTCCTCCAAGTTCATTTTTATTCCTCGGGTAACTAAGAATTTGAGGAATGTGAGGTGATTTGGGTGCTTAAACAGGCAGGTGAAATAGATGTCAGGTCAACTTCATGAAACTCGGAGCTCCTCTTTTTTCTCCACCAGCCGCCCTGGCTTTGGAACATAGCAATGCCCTGGAAAGTGACAAATGGATCCTCATTTGTGGATTTCCGTGTCGGTGACACCACCTATCTCAGTTTCTTCTAGTCAGTTTCCGCTCAGTTCAGCTATGTCTGTTATTTTGTTGTTAAGCCGACATTTGTGGAAAGGGACAGAAGTGCCACGCCTCATGGAAAAGCTGTTCAGCAAGGAGGTCCCATTCCGCTGTGATGAAACAAAGAGACAGAAATCAAAGGATGACCCCAGATTGCCCTTTCCCCTGCCCCCGCTGCAGACACCATATTTTTGCCCCCAAACTGCCTCCACTAATAATTTTACTGACTTTCCGGTAGAATCTTCCTGACCAGGCGCTCCCAGCGCTGGAGCTGACTTTCTACCAGTATCTGGGCAACCTTGGCATGCCTGCCTCCGAAACGAGTACCTTTGCCAACTATATGTTTGGTTCGGATCTTGCATATGGCGTGCACAGCATGCTCCCGACAGAGCCTGTGAAGGCCGAGGCTGGGCACTCACGGCTCCGCCGGGCAGTTTGGTTTGGAACAGAGCTGGTTTCCCTCCAAGATGTCTCAATCAGCAGGGCCTCCAGAAACTTTCTTTTTTTTTTTCAACGCTGTCCTCTCATTGCCCACGTTCGAAGGATCAGACATGTGAGTGATTCTTTCATCCCTTCCAGGGAATTTGTGGGGATCTGAACCAGGACTACAGGATTTGGAACCTGGGAGGGGTTTCCATTGTCTGCAGTGGCCTATCACCAGTCAAATCCAGTGTGTAGGTTAATAAGGCTTAAACTTTAAAGGAAGGTTGAACATCTGATTGACAAGCTAGTGAATAAGAGTCCAGGGGGAAGTTCTGTGCTTGGAAAGTTACCCATTTCCTGAGATGCAGTGAATTTCAAAGAGCATGAGTTATGAGTTAGGTGGAGGCAGACACTTCCAAGAGTTTCACTTGCATTGAAATACCAAATTGTTTTGCTAGATCTTAGTTTCCAGTTGGTTCAAAGACTGGCAAGTCAATTGCCTCAGTTAATTGCTATTTATTGTTCTCGAATCAAAGAGTGGCTAGAACCCCGTCCTCAAGTCAGACTGCTGAGATTCCTGCTCAGAGGTGGCCCAAACCAGCCTTGCACTGGCACCAAAACGTTAATGAGTGTTTTGTTCTCCAGGGGACAAGTAATGTATCAAAGTCTGTTACCTTGAGTGCTGATAAAATCGAAAATAAGATTATTTGGCGTTTATTTTCTGTTTCAAGGAGTTGAAAACACTACTTATCCTGAAACTGGAAATGTTGCAACCTTTGGGCTTTGCTTCAAAGTGGTCTGGATGTTGCTCAGAGGTGGCCGATCCAGGTGTCCTGCGTTCACATGCACAAAGGCCTGATCCCTAGCTTCCTGGATAGAAATTCCCATGGGGAGTACTCAGAATCCTCCTGTAGACAGGAAAGAGTCTATAGCAACATTAAGTAGGGATAGCTGGCTTTTTTTGGCTTTAGAAAACGAAAAAATATGAAAGATAAGAGATAAGTGGTTTTTTCTTTCCCACCTTTTCTTTTCCTTTATTTACCTTTTCTTCTTCTCCTCTCCTTCCCTGTTCCTCCTCTTTGTTTCTAACTTTCTTTGCTTTTTCCCTCTCTCCCTGTCTCCTTTCCTTCCTTCCTTTTTCTTTCTTTTCTTTTTTCTTTTCTTTTTCCTCTTTCTTTCTCTTTCTTTCTTTCTTTCTTTCTTTCACAGTATAGTGATTCAACAATTCTATACATTATTCAGTGCTCATAGTGATAAGTGTACTCTTTGAAAGATAAGTTTTTTAAACAGAAAGAGCCCATCCTGTTCTCTAACACAATTTTTAAAAACTTTTTCTGCGTGAACTGTCCATCTCTGTCCACATGTGTATGGACCTTTACAAAACTCTAACCATGGTAAAAACAACGTGTGGTATCTTGATTTTTTTATTCTTAATATTATGAAAGAAATATTTGAAGAGTATCACAGTTATCATTTTTGATGGCTGCAAATATTCAAATATATGGATGACTATCTTCTGTTTAAGGATTATTTAGAATTTAGAAAGAATTTTTATTAAATGCTTATCTTTAATATATATCTTCAGAAAAGAAAAGCAATGATATGAAGGGCATGAATGCTTTTATGACTTTTGCTACATCTTGCTATATAATTCCCTGTAATTTATAACGTAATCAGAATACGAATATAGTAGTTACACCTAACTTTGTCAGCGTTGAGGATTATAAAATTTTAAAAGTTAACTGGGGATTGCTAAGGTGTAAATTTCAGGTGCTGTCACCACACACACACACACACACACACACACACACACACATAACTATGTGAGGAGATGGTGTGTTAACCAGCTTGACTGTATAATCATTTCACTGTATATAGATGTATATATAAAATCATCATGTCATATACCTTAAATACATCTAATTTTTATTAAAAAGTAAATAACTGGGGCGCCTGGGTGGCGCAGTCGGTTAAGCGTCCGACTTCAGCCAGGTCACGATCTCGCGGTCCGTGAGTTCGAGCCCCGCGTCGGGCTCTGGGCTGATGGCCCGGAGCCTGGAGCCTGTTTCCGATTCTGTGTCTCCCTCTCTCTCTGCCCCTCCCCCGTTCATGCTGTGTCTCTCTCTGTCTCAAAAATAAATAAAACGTTAAAAAAAAAATAAAAAATAAAAAGTAAATAACAATTTTTAAAAGAAAAAAAAGGGATTTCAGGTAAAAACTCTGGTTATCGTTTGCTTTAAAGAGTTTAGCACAAGACAGAATGTGAGAAGTAAATGCTTAACAGAAGTCACCAAACCCACCAAGGAGCTAAAACCAGGCATTTGAAGAAACAGATGTTCAGGGGTCAGGGAGTGAAGTCGGGGAATTAATGGCTATTGAATTGAACGGGATGGAAATAGTTTCAGATTGAGCTGAACCGTTACCGCTGCTCTAGGGGAACCATGCAGAGTCAAAAGCCTCCCCCCTCAGAGAAGCAACCCAAGAGTCTGGCTTGATGAGGGAAATAATCAGTCCAGTGTAGTAGAGAGCACATTAGTATGTCACTTTTCTGTTATTTTTAGGGAACCAGACATAGCATATAAATGGAAGCAGATACCAAGACTGGAAATATTACCTGTGTTCTAAAATGTTTGCTGGAAGTCATCCTCAAAATCCACAACACGTATCCCGCCCAACTTGCCTCACTTCGTGGCTCTGTTACCCTGGGCGGGTTATTTAACCTCTCTCTGCAACACTTTCGCCCCCAGGAAAACATGACTGAATCAGATCCATCTCCAAGGGTGGTTTTGAAGATGAGATGATTAAAGATGAGTAGAGCCTGGCCCATAGCAAACACTTAACACATGTTACATATTACCACTTTTATCATTATTATACACAACCGGCCTAAGTTGTGTCTTATTAAACAGAATCTTCCCACTTCGAAAGATTTTACATTTGGCGGGGTAGGGGTGGGAATGAGAGTTTTTGGCTCTTCTTGGGTCTTAGTCTGTTCCTCTCAATTAGGAGAGTTTGGGCTTGCAGAACTCAAGTAACCTGTAACCTGGGCATTCCGTGAGCTGCACCTGCCCGCTAGTGGTCACAACATCCATTGTTTCATTGGGCTGCACGGTGGTATCTTGGTCAGGGCAGGGGTGGAGGCAGGGAGTGTGGGGACAGTTGTCCTGAGATTTGCTGCACCTCTTACCCTGGTACTCGATGGCCCCAGAGTGTTGTCAGGTGCCCTGACTTTCTTTGATTTTTACCCTTTCTATAGGGTATATATAGGGTATACAGTCACATGTAAGTTTACTAAATGATATATATATGTACAAGCATGCATTGACTTAGTGGGACCTTTAGAGATATATTCAAGGAAGTGGAAGCTCTCTGGATGCAAGGGGTCTCAGCCCTATAGAAAGGTAAGGGATTAAGGATGGGATAACTTGGTGAGAATCAAAGGTGAAGGTCTCATAGGACTGTACCATACCAGAGGTGAATTTAAAACCTACGGAGAACAAGTGACAAACTTGAGATCAGAATCATGAGGAGACAGTCAGAGTTCTTGAATCTTTGGGATGTCTTCACGTTGGTTCCTTTTGTTAGTTATGGTCGGTCTAGTGAGGCTTAATTACTTAGTAAGTATTTTAAATTGTTGAAATTTAAGTTATTAAGAGAATTCTTATTACTTTAGCGGTAGCTGTTTGGGCACCCACCATACGTGAGACCTTTTGCTAAAAGCCCTACCTGCATCACAGCCAATCATTGCAGCGGCTATATGAGAAAGACGTGAGTAGCACTCCTGCCCTCTCATGTTACATTCAAGGAAACTGAGAGCATTGAGTTGCCTGCCCAACATTGCTTCAGTTGGAATGCAAGCTCAGGTCCGACTAACAATGAAGCTAATACTTCTCACTATACCGAGCATCCTTTAATGTTCCCCAAATGACAAGGGTCCCAAGTGTTTGTCCGGAGACAGTGAGAACCATGAAGTTGGTGAGGTGGCCTATGTTTTATCCATTCTTGGGGATAAATGGGTATGAATGCCAGGCATTCAAGCGGGAGAGAGTAGAGATAGCCCTCAATAAAAGAAAAATGAATAAGGATGTATCCTTAAGGAAGTTGCATTGGGTGCTAACCAACAAGAATTTTCTGGGGGCGCCCAAACATTTCAAAGCCCACGGACTGTGGGGAGAATGCCAGAGGCTTACAAGACGTCGGGTACGACAGTCTTGTGACCACTGCTCCATTGGCCATCAGGATGTTGTGTGTTCCCTTCTGCATTGGTGGCTGTGCTCAGCACGGGCAGTTGACCAGGAACCTGAAGGCTTGATAAGTGATGCCAGTTGTGTCCATGTGGCATTATTTCAAAAGGCAGAAATCTGCATGTGCACAAGTAACATAATAGAATCCAGCCTGGTTCTGTTGGAACCCCTCACGAGGCACCCGGTGCCAGGTGAGTCCGGAAGGTACATGCTCCAGATACCTGATGCCAGGAGGAGCCAAGAGGGCTCCTCAAGCCAAAAGGCTTCAGAGCTTAATCTTTACTTTTCTTCTAGCTCATATTTTGCTCTCCCCTTTCCTCCTTTTGGTTGCCTTCCTCCCCCTTCCGTTTCCTTCTCCTCCCCAAATATTCATTGAGCACCTTCTCTGTCCCAGGCCCTGCATTTGTGATATAAAACTGAATAACGCAAGGTCCTTGTCCTTGAGGATCTTACACTCTTCGTGGGAAGAGGTAGAAAGAATTCTCAGTTAGTACCATTAGAACTGCACAGGGGCGCCTGGGTGGCGCAGTCGGTTAAGCGTCCGACTTCAGCCAGGTCACGATCTCGCGGTCCGTGAGTTCGAGCCCCGCGTCGGGCTCTGGGCTGATGGCTCGGAGCCCGGAGCCTGTTTCCGATTCTGTGTCTCCCTCTGTCTCTGCCCCTCCCCCGTTCATGCTCTGTCTCTCTCTGTCCTAAAAATAAATAAACGTTGAAAAAAAAATTTATAAAAAAGAACTGCACAAAAGGGGCCAGAGCGTCCTGTGTGAAGACCAAGAAAACATTTCTAATCCACTCCAGCAGCTGTACTGAGCCTAGTTAAAAGATATTGGTTGGATTTAGCAAGAAGCAGATGGAGGGAGGAGCGTGTCCAGACAAAAGGAAGAGTGTGGGCCAATGCACAGAGGCAGCAAAGCACGAAATCTGAAGCAACTCCAGAAGTTCATGATGACTGGTTGGTCCAAGGGGTTGAGTGCCATATTGGTGAGAGAGGGGGGGCCAGACCATGGAAGGAGCTGGATCTCATTTCCTGGAAAGATCACTAGAGCTGCTCGCTTGGCAGCTACACTGGAGGAAGGGAAAGCAGTTTGTAGGTGGGAGCATTCCAGTGCGTCTCTTGGTCTGGTGCGTCCTTTTGAGTAGATTGAGGCACTTTCTGGAGTAATTACGGAACCCAGGAAGTGACCAAAATGGCCTAGAGCATCAAAATCCTTTTGAGACTTTACTTCTAAATGCAAGAAATCCATTTGCAATGGCAGAGCAGGCATCCCGGCAAAACATATGACCTCAGTGAATGTCAACAGCCAAGGTTTTTAAGACTGGGCTGTTGCAAAGGTTAACTTCAAGTTACAAAGAGTGGTTTTAAAAATGCCTGGCCTTTCTTTGTACCCCGTTCATGCTCTGTCTCTCTCTGTCCCAAAAATAAATAAACATTGAAAAAAAAATTTAAAAATGCCTGGCCTTTCTTTGTGAATCGAAATGCCTCACGAGTTCCTTAGAGAACCCAGCAGGTTAGAGATACCTGATCATACCAAGCTAGACTGGTAGGTATGTGCCGACCTTGGTTTTCCCAGGACTTCTGCCTTTATAATTAGTACCCTTCTGACTAAAGTAATTACTCACTTACGTGCTCCAATGAGGTACCAGACTGTTGTCAGCTCCCGGGATGTGAGGTCCTTCACTTCCCTCTGTGAATTGTAAGTATGCCTGTCCTGTGTTCACACTTTTCCTATTTGCTGCGTGCCTATGATGTGTCCGGGTACTCTGCACACTTTCATTTCCATCTTGTATGAAGTCCCTCAAGATAGTATTCTTATCCCTATCTGACATTTGAGGAAACAGATCACTCGGGTTGAGTTTCAAGTTCACAGGGGTAGCGAGTTGTGGAACAGGACCCGAACCCAGGGTATGAAACGGCAGCCACAGGCTACACTCAGTGTAGCGTACTCACCCGGAGGGGCAGAAACAACCCGGAAGTTAAGAGTCTGATTTTGGAAGTTACATTTTCCTGCACTGAATTCTGTCTTTGCCAGGCACTCGATGTAGAATTTGCCCAAGGGTTCAAAGGTTGAAGATTAAATAAAATGAAATGATGTAGGTAAAGCATTGAACATGGGGCCTGGCCAAAGTGAGTCATCAACACATCTTAACATTATTAGTAAGAATCACCAGAAGGCCCAGCCTGGATTTTTCCCCCCTTGATCATAATATGTCAGGTGAGTGTGCCGGGATCCTTGGAATAGGAGGACAATTTCTCGCATAGATTTGGAGAGGAAGGACTTGTCACATACCACACACTGTTCCAGCGTATTAATTTATTTAACCCTCGGCTAGGAAGTGTTCAAGTCAAGATTCTACCTTAGGCAGTTGCCTCCAGAGCCAATGTGTTTTCCCTGCCGCACTATGCTGTTTGCCCTTGCTTTTGTGTTTGCAGGCCGGTTTGGGGCAAGAATAACCTTAGTGATTAGAAATCTAACTTGGACAGAGAAAACTTGCGTCTCAGTAATTTGAAGTTAGCTCTGAAAGTGCTGGGCTCTTAAGGGATGGCTCTCCCTGTAAGATTTCAAATGACACACATTTGTGCTGAACGGTTCACTTTGCAGAGCATGGATAAAAGATTATTTGTGGTAATATAAACAAAAGAAAGATGCTAATGAAATAGTTACTTTTAAGAGCTGTGGTCTCCTAATGGCTTAAAAACAAAAAACACAACACACCTGCCAGCTGCATTATTCTATTACCACCAACTCAAAAATTTCCACGGAGAAACATTGAAAGGAACAATTGCATTGAGTGCCCAGATGTATATGAACTCACCATCGAACTTGCTGTTTAGTATCCTTATGCTGCATAACCCTCGCCACAAACGCATGGCTGTTATTATTGTTTCCACAGGTAAGGACGGGGAGGCTGGGACATATCCTGCAGCTGCCCAAGACCCCAGAGCCAGAAACAGAGATGGGAGACCACGGAGCCAGAATTGCCTGCATTCCGTGACCGGTAGTGGTTTTTCCTACTTTACCGTGTTCTGATTTGAGCGGACAACGGGCTGTTGAGATTAAAATGAGTAGACCCTCCTGGCGGGGATCTGGAGTTTCCAAACTTTCATATTGGACGCTGAGCCCGTGACCGATCAGCCAGAGGCCAGAAAGACATCAAGAATATGCCTCAAAGGTGGAGTGTTTCTCAAAGAGCTGCAGCGCAGAGTTATCTGACATCAGAGCCGACAGGGTTACTTCCGGACATGCAGGTAGGTAAGGGACCCAAACGCATCCGAGGACACAAGGGATGAGATGTGCAAAAACATTAATGGGATGAGGCACCAATAATTAGACTGTTGGCGCTTGAGCCTGGTTCTGCGTTACTGACTGCCTGAAGCAGGAATCTCTCCTATGTTTCCTACAGGGTGGAGGACCGTGTCGGGGAGGCTGGAGCTTATGAGCCCAGGTCGGGAAGAAGCTGCATCTGCTGGGCAGGGATGGGAAGTTGCAGTCAAGGTGGATTCTCATAGCAGGGGTGTGGGCTGGGAGAGGTAAGGTCGTGGAATAAATCTCTATGACCAGGACTTGCGGAGAGGTTACACTTCTAAAATGGGGCTAAGCAATAGAACTTTCTGTGATAAGGGGCCCTTTCTATGTGTTATCCAGTATGGTAGCCACAAGGTACAGGGGCCCGGGAAATGCTTAATATGCGGTTAGCATGAATCCACCACATGTTTTACTGAAATACGGGACTGAGCTTTTTACTTTACTTATTTTTAAAAGATAGATGTATTTTGGGGCGCCTGGGTGGCGCAGTCGGTTAAGCGTCCGACTTCAGCCAGGTCACGATCTCGCGGTCCGTGAGTTCGAGCCCCGCGTCAGGCTCTGGGCTGATGGCTCGGAGCCTGGAGCCTGTTTCCGATTCTGTGTCTCCCTCTCTCTCTGCCCCTCCCCCGTTCATGCTCTGTCTCTCTCTGTCCCAAAAATAAATTAAAAAACGTTGAAAAAAAATAAAAAAAAAAAAGGTAGATGTATTTTTATTTTTAAATAATCTCTATACCCAACTTGGGGCTCAAACGTACCACCCTAAAGTCAAGAGTTGCATGCTCTACTAATGGAGCCAGCCAGGTGCCCCTACTTTACTTATTTTTAATGATGTCAAACGATTTTTTTAATGTTTATTTATTTTTGAGAGACAGAGAGAGACAGAGCGTGAGTGGGGGAGGGGCAGAGAGAGAGGGAGACGCAGAACCCGAAGCAGGCCCCAGGCTCTGAGCTGTCAGCACAGAGCCCGATGCGGGGCTCGAGCCCACGAACCGTGAGATCATGACCTGAGCCGAAGTTGGATGCTTAACTGACCGAGCCACCCAGGCGCCTCAATGATGTAAAATTTAAACTTGAATTGTCACGTCTGGCCAGTGACGCCCATATTGGATGCCACAGCTCTAAAATGAAATTATGATGCTTCCTTGAGAAACTTAAAATACTATAAATCTCTTTGTTCAGGAGCTACTTAAAAACTGTGAAGACGATGAAGCCAGGAGGTGGCAGAAACATTTTTCATAGATTAGCAAAAACACCGACTGGGTCAAGTGAGAGTTTATTTTATGATGGATGAGACAACAGAAGAAAATACATATTATGCAAGTAGAAAAGATGTATATTTACCCCAAATAAATTCTATAAAGGTGCTTTTACTCCAAAGCTCTACTGGAAAATACTGTCTGCTAGGTTGGGATTTTGTTGTCATTTCGGGGGTGAGGAGAAAGCTTTTCTTAAGGAAGATAAAGATAAATTAATGGCTACTCTATATTTTGGAAAATTCATCTCAAGAGAGTGGCCGAGTATTGTCATCGCATCATATGAGAATAATTTGTCACATGGTTAACTCTGAATTTTCAAGTCATTTTGATCCTGAGCTTCAAAAGAAGTGGGCCAAATGACACAAAGATCTGCCAAATGCTGAAGTTCAATTCTGGTCGGTTCGCCGGTGGTGGGCTGGGAACAACGCGGTGGTCAGGCTCACATCACAGCCACTGTCCCGCCAACCGACCCTCCTGGACACAGTGGCTGGCGATGGCCGGGTGAGGGAGGGTGTGGGAGCAGGGCCTCCCTTTGCCTTCCAGGGCGGGGGACTCGGTCTTGTTCCCTTCATTAACAACCCAGAACTCCACAGACGAGAGAACGGAGACCGCTGTGTGGCCTGTTGGCAGGCTTTTCGTAATTCTTGCCTCTTCTGAAGCTCCCTCTGTCCTTGAGGCATTCGTGAGCCCGCTTTGCAACGGAAGCTCTTCCAGACTCTGTGGATAGAGCAGATCTTCCCTCTCAGGAGACAGAGTAAGTGGCTTAATAAGCCTATCACATCTTAATTTTTTTTTATGATTTTATATCCCGAGGTAAGAGTGGGGAAGGCATGATTTTATTATTATTAATTATTATTATATTATTACAGTTTTCCAGTCTGGCTCTTTGATGTTTACAAGTTCAGACAACATGTGGTTTTCCAAGCCAGGTTTCATAACCTTAAACTACCTTTCCATTTGGCTCCCGTCCATCCTATTCTGTTTTAGGTCTTGTTTATGTTTGGCTTAAATAATGATTTGGCTGTGGTGTTTATTTTGCCACACGGCTTTAAGGCATCGGGAGGAGACAGCGTTTGGATGGAGTCTACATGGAAGCACAGCTGCAAAAGCTTGGGTGTCGATCCTTGTCAGCACCTGCAGGGGGGCCGGGACTTAGATTGCCCGTTGAATTCCGCCTCATCCTTATCACTATTCTCATAAGGGCACGAGCTTCCTACCTACAGTCTGGATTCTCTGTGCCAACCAGAAAGTCTCTGTTCTACAAGGATGTTTGGCTTTGGTAGTCACAAGGACTAGGTGTGTGTGTGTGTGTGTGTGTGTGTGTGTGTGTGTGACATCACTTGTATAAGATGGAGAAACCATGCTGTTTATGGATTGTCAACGATCCTGAGTGCCGGGCTAGGGCTTTTACATCTTAGAGTGTAAGGCAGTGTTACGAAAGCGTGGTCCCTGGACAGCTTGCAGCAGCCTTATCTGGAGAGTCCCTCCAAATGCAAATTCCCAGGCCCCATCCTGAGGCTATTGTATCAGAAACTCTGGGTGTGGGCTTAATAATGTGTGTTTTTTTCAAGCCCTCGAGGTGACTCAGATGCCCGTTCAAGTTTGAGAACCACTAGCGAACGGGGAGTTAATTGTAAAGTATCGGGTAGGAGACTAACACAGGCATTCCTATTTGTATTTTAGAAAGAACGCGCCTGAAACAGGAGAGTCGGGGGAGCCGGTGGAGAACAGTAAACCAATTTTATTGCAAAATTCTGAGCAAGGAAATGATGGGTGTCTGAGCCAGGAGGTGGCAATGGGGCTAAACTGCATTCGACTCATCTGAAAGGTGTCACGGAGGTAGAACGTATAGCCCTTGGCTACTGGTTCATTATTGAGTATGAGGACAAGAAGTCTGGGATGACTCCCAGCTTCTGTTTTAGGTGATATTGATGCTATTAAACGAGATAGAAAACAAGGAGAAAGCCTTTTTTCCTAGTGAGGAGAAGCCACAGAGCAAAAATTCAACATCTAGTTGAACTTGCATGGTTTCGGCCACTTGGCCAGAACTCTGGAGCAAAGATTCTGTTGACAGGCGGACAATAAAGTATCGACCGCGATGTCACGAGCACAATGGGACATATTGAAACCACATGCCTCATGCATCTGAATGTATATTATGATGGGTCTGTCATCACTTCTGTCGGGCACCTGTATTTTTAGTGGGGAGAGAGTCAGCAGTGAAGATCCAGACTGAGACTGAACATAACCGTAGACAGAAGTGTTCCATTAGCACACCAGTGGCTCGTGGGTAACATTGCACCCTCGCCACGTTGTGTCAGACATTTGACGTTGGCAGCTTTGGTATTACTAAGAACGTGGCTTTGGCCGTGGTCTGCATAAATGTAGGAAGTAGGAAGCCGTGTAAGAAGAGTGGCTTATTCTGTGTGGTCGTAGGCTTCAAAAAGCCGGAGCATGACAGAGTCAGGGCATTTTATAGCAGAGAGATGTCAGTGATAAGTAATGAACCCACTTATTTCACGAATGGGAAAATTAAGGCCCAAGGAAAGAAATAATCTGCCCAAGGCCAGGGATCCCATGGAGGGCAGAGTTTGGGATGCTTTTCTTTATTATCACTTCCTGGCAGGCCATTCTTTCATTTCACATGTCACTCAATAAAAATGATGAAAGTGAACATTCATTGAGTGCTTTTCTATGCCAGCAGGCACAGGGCTATGCATTTCCCATGAATTATCCCATTCAGCCCCCCATATCAGTGTTATACATTGGCGATTGATTTATTCCCATTGTAGCAGATGGGGAAACAGAGGCTTCGAAAGACTGAGTTCTTGCTCAAGTCAACTCAAAGAGCTAGTAAGTGTCAGTCCTGGTATGGCAAGCCAGGTGCTTGAGTCTAGAACGCGTGGTTTTAACAACAGTGGTACATTGTTTCTCTTATCGGTGAAGCCTTCCCTAGCCCCCTAACAAGAGCTGTGTTCCAGCAGTGTCCACGCCACTCTTTCTCACAACACTTATCTCCCTTTGTTGTCACTAACCTGTTGTCTCATCTACACATCCGTGAAGCCTGGCACTCTCTCCTCATCATGGTTGTCATTCTTTGCTTACATGCTGTCTCCCAGTTGACTGTAAGCTCCAGGGGAAAGACACTCAACCCATCTTGCTACACACATGCCCAGCTCAATAGGTGCTCAATAAATGCTTTTGGAAAGAATGAATGCTTTAGAGGAGTGGAGACTTTTCGAGGACCAGGACCATGCATCAGTCATCTCTATGCCTTTTTCAAACCCTGCCTAGCTATTATGATGCAGTGGGGACACCATAAATGGTTTCTGAAAGCATAATCAAGAGGAGGATTCTTCTCAGAACTAACATGGGTCACAAGTGTCTTCAAGAAGTGTCTGGACCTTCAGGAATAGAGAAGTCAGTTAGCACAGAGTTCAGAAGGGTTTACAGAAGTCTAAGCACAAACTATGGTAACCTTACTAACGTGCCCGCATATGGAACGCTGCAAATCGTAGATGTGTTCTTGACAGGCATGAGGGAGAAGGGCAGTATGAGGTCTGTCTTTACTCAGCATCTACTGTGACAGCCTCCCCTCCTCCTCTGTCACACAGCCTGTGGGAGGTCACAGCGCCTCCCCTGTGGCTGGAGAATCTCTACTGTACCTGCGCATAGTAGGTACACTGCAAACAACAATTAAATGCAAGTTAAAAACACTGATAATCTTAGTTAACCTTACTAAGTACTGTTTACAAACCAGTCCCTGTATTTCATATGGGCTGTATTTGTATAGACATGCCCAGACTTACGTGGTTCAACTTAAGATTTTTTGACATTACCATGGTGTGAAAGCAACACACAATCAGTAGAAACCATACTTTGAATTTTGAATTTGGCTCTTTTCCTGGGCTAGCGATATTGCAGTTTATTACTCCCTCATGACCCTGGGCGAAGGAGGCGATGATTTTACCCAACGGCAAATTTAAGGCAGCGTGGGCTGAGCTATGATGTTCGGTAGGTTTGGTGTGTTAAATGCATTGGATGACTTCTGATATTTCCAGCTTTGGATAGATTTATTGGGACATAACCCCACTGGAAGTCAAGGAAGATCTGGAAAGGTAATATCCTCACCCCACGCTTTCTGTGGAGGAACCACAGTCCCTGGGGATGGAATTACCTGCCCACAGCGACACAGCTGGCAGATGGGAAGAAAGGATTAGGGCTTGGCGATCCAACTTGGGACATGTCACCGCCTCCATATTCAGCCAGCTATGGGTGAAATGTTGCAGCCGCCCAGAGAAGAGTCTCACACAGGCTCGTCGTCAGGGAGCTGGTATTTCTCGGACTACATAATAGGGGCAAAGCTGGGTGCTTAATGAGCAGTATATCATTTATCAGCCAATTGTAACAGCAGGAATATTGAGTGAGTGCTCTTGGTAAAAACCTCCGCAGAATCCTGGAACTTTATGAACCGGAGTGGTGGCGGCTGGGTGGGAAGGGACGGGACTCAGTTTTCCCCCCTCTCGTAGGTGCCCTCTGTCGCCTGCTCACCTGGTGTCCTTAAAAGATGGCCCAGAAACTCCTGCCTTTCTAAAACGTATTCTATCTAGTTTAGATAATGGCGCATTAGAGAGATCCTGAGGGCATCTTTCCTCAGAAGAGGCGAAGGGACCGGTTAGAATGAATCCAGAAGCCAGAGGGTCATAGAGCTGGGAGTGACCTCGGCGGGATCTGTTCTGCCTCCTCATCTCTCGGCCCAGCACTGAGGCTCAGTCGTAGTGGGGAGCTATTCTTGGAACCAGGAGGAGAAACCGGGTGGAGCCTGGGCCCTGTCCACTGGCCGTGGGCCTCACCTTACGCAGTGGGCCGCCTTCCTGTGTGGTCCCAAGGAGGCCCTTTAAAAGCTTCGGCCTTTTGTCTGTGGAGAGGATGGTGATAATGCTTCCCGGCTCCTGCAGGCCCTGAATGAGAGTCAGGGACTGAAAAGAGCAAGTCAGCCGCTCGGGTGGGAAGGCAGTTATAATGTGGTTCCCTGCGGGATCTGAGCCCGCCATGAAAGCCTCGCTCTCCTGGGCCGGCGCTCCGATGACCACATCATGCTCTCCGCGCAGCCCTGTGTGAGTGTGTGCGCACACACGTGCGCTGTGCACGCGTGCGTGCAGATGCCTGTAGACGTTTGGTGGTTCTTGGCCAGGGAAGTATTTCTCTACGGATGAGCTTTCAACAGGAGACAGGAAGGCTTGGCAACCCTGTCAGTGTCTCTCTCTCCGCTGATCCCGCAGGACGGACTCTGCCCTTCCCTCCTCCTCTTCCTGCCATCCATCCTGCGACCCCGCCCTGCCGTGTCTGGGGTCCCTGGCAATGAGCCACGTCAAAAGAGCAGAGCCGTCCTCTCCAGCCCCCTCTGGGTGGGCATTTCCGATCCATGTTTGTGATACTTCCCAGGGGAATGTTCCTTGAGGTATAGTTCAGAAGAGAAGGGAAATTTCTATCATGAGAACTTACTCTATCCCAGGCATTAAGCGGGACACTTTCCATTAGGATCTTTGATTCTCAAAAGTGATTCTGAGTGGGAGATGTTTTTATGCCACCTTACGGGCGAAGATATCCAGGCTCTGAGATGTTGAGTGAAACATCTATCACACAGCCAGCGACCGAGTGGCCGAGCTTTATTTTGTTTTACCGTCCAGACTCGCCAGGAGGAGCAGTGTTGCTACCCGGGAGACTGGACCCTCTGTAATCTCCTCTCTGCTCTGGGGCGGGGCGTCTCCATGATCCCTCCCCCAGGGAGGGACTGTGGGTCCTTCCCCGTTGCTGGAGAGTCAGTTCCTAAACCTGGTTTCTCTATGGCAAGCCAATCCCTGTTTTTATTTTCTGATCTCATCTCTGCCAAAAAGCAGGCAGCCTTTTGTAGAGCACACGGGGCTGATAGATTGTGAGTTCTACCTCCTGGTCTGTACGATTGTGGACCAATCTTGGTCCCTCTCTAGGCCTCAGTTTCCCCATCAGTGACACGGGATTATTCTAAAAGGATCTTTTAGGCTCTTTCCAGCCAGCTCTGACTTTATTTTATTTCGTTTCTTCTCTAGACAGACTCCCAGCTCTGAAATCCCATGGTCTGTCTGTCTCCTGGAGGCTTCACCCCTTCTGGCTAGTCTGTCTTAAGGTGTAGCGCCACCTTCTGGAGACTGGTGTACTCCCCCTTTTTTCCTTTGGCTTGCTTGGAACTGTGGTTCCTCCCTTCTCTGGAAACCGGACTGAAGGTTTGAGGACTAGTGACATCTCCCCGCAAAGCTTGCAGGCGGGATCGGGGTGGGTGGTGGCTGGACTCGACTCCCTCCCCCTCGGAATGGCGCCGGTGGCTTTTCTGGAGCTGAGGCCACACCGTGAGCCTGGAGAGCTCAGAGACCAGAGGGCCTTGGGTCGCAGGCGGCAAAAGTACATAATTCATGAGGGATTCGTTCCACGAAGAACAAGGGCCTGAGGAGATGAGGGCCATGGCACCTTTTTTTTTTTTTTTTTTCTCTCCTTTCCTTATTCTTTTTGGTTTTGTTTTTACTTTGAGGCAAAGAAACACGTTTCAGAAAAATAAAGGGGTGGCCAAATTTAAGAGGGTCTTGAATCTGGGGACTCTTTCTGGTTTTATTTTGGTTGAAAAAGAGGAAGGGGTAGGTGTGGGTTAGAGCTTTTTTTCCTGAAGGAAATACGAAAGGTTTCTCTGAGTATGGGGCCTTGGTCTTTCTGCTGCATGTCTCGTGAGCAGGTCCTGTGTGGCCTGTTCTTACCTGCTTTGCACTCACGAGGGTCTAGGGACTCAGCTGCCAGGGTCTCTCCCCCCAGGGCCCGTGGGCTCGCTGTTGACGAGGACTGCCTCTTGCCTGGAGGAACCCACCCGCCCCCAGATCTGACAGGCTAGGTAAGGGTGGCTTCGAATTCCTGGAAGCACACTTACTATGTCTTGGAGGATGTTTGCTGAATGAACGCTGGGTTGGCAGGAAGGGGGCCTGACTCCAGCATTGCCAGGAACGGACGACTCTACCCATTCTTTTTTTAAATTTTTTTTTTCAACGTTTATTTATTTTTGGGACAGAGAGAGACAGAGCATGGACGGGGGAGGGGCAGAGAGAGAGGGAGACACAGAATCGGAAACAGGCTCCAGGCTCCGAGCCATCAGCCCAGAGCCCGACGCGGGGCTCGAACTCACGGACCGCGAGATCGTGACCTGAGCTGAAGTCGGACGCTCAACCGACTGCGCCACCCAGGCGCCTCTACCCATTCTTAAACAAGCACTTTCCCTTGAAGCCCACAGTTTCTTCCTCTATAAGGAGAAAGCAGGAAGTGAAGATTTTTACGATTTCTACCCCCATTCCGTGCCACTATTCTAGGGAACTAGAGGTCAGGGGATAAGGGTTTTCGTTCGGACTTTGCCACATGCCTGGTGAGCCAGGTAACCTCTCTGGCTCTTAAAGTATCGGTCAGTTCAGGGAGTGGCATCCGAGAGAGCCACGCATTGGAGGATGGCAGGGGACAGGGGTGTACAGGAGCCTTACACCATCCCATTCTTGTAGATTCCCCCCGCATCAGGACGTGAGCTACTGGGTGAGGCATCCCTGTTATGGATGAGATGGGTCAGCACCCGTACACAGGTGCCTGAGCCTGAGTCCTCCTGGGGATGTGCGGGGGAAAAACAGACAGACCCGACGGGATGTACAGGATCCCGTGCCGAGGGTCACCACATGGCCACAATTAAGGCTCGTGCTTCAATTAAAATACAGGAACCAATAACAACTTCAACAGAAATAGAAACAAGGTTGCAAATTGCACGTCCGTCCGTTTATCTCCACCTGGGCTGGCAGTCCACGTTTGCTTTGTGCCGTGAGGCACACGCGCGTACCTGCCCAGGCACACGTGTGTGCATAGGCGCTCAGTGGGGAGGGCTGCTTTGAACCAGGCCAGAAAGGTGATGCCCAGCCGCCAGGTCTCGGCCCTGTGGGAACTGGCAAGAAACTGTTGGTAAATCGCTTGGGATTCTGCGGGTACAGGCGCTGTGTTCGTTGAAAATATCATTAACGCCTTTTGTCAGGAGCCAGAAGCCCGCAGTGGAGTTCACAGATGCCTGACTTAGCTTGTCCGGTAGTGAAATTAACATAATAAAACTCAGTTAACAGAGATGCCATGGGTTTAATTAGTTCCTTAACAATTAAAGAAGAATTACGAGATCTTGAGCATTCCATCTTCAAAAGCAATTTGGGGGGATTGATGTCACCGTCTGACATCTCCACCGAAATTCTGGGTTGCCAGAGTCGATTTGGGAAATTGCTCATATTATCTGCTTCCAGGCAAGTACGTACACTTTCCTGCTGCCTTGAAAGGAAGCACCTTCAGGTAGCCTCCCAACGGACTGCTCCGGGGCCTGAGGCTACGTGGACAGGGGGTAAGTTCCGTCTTCGGGGTTCTGGGGTTTCCCCTTTGGAGGGTCTAGCCTTCCTTGCCTCTGCTCACAACCCAGTGACCCCCTCCTGACCCTTTACGTTCCGCAGGCCCCGAGCAGGCAAGGGTGTTGTAACACATACCATTCTTCTAACTTCCTGTTTCCGGTGTGATCCTCTCAACCCGTGTTCGATGCTCTACAGGAGAACATGGCCATCAGGTTCTTCGTTTGGCCCTGTCTGACTTGGCGGTGTCTACACCCCGTGGTCGGTGACTGCGAGTTGGGACGGCGAGGGAGGTCCCGGGAAGCTCAGTCAGGGGGCCCTTTGCCGGCTTGGGCTCTCAGTGCGTTCTGGATATCTCCGTCAGTAAGGGGATCTCATTTGCAAAGCGGCCTCTTAGTAAGAGGCTGTCTGTGGGAAGGGCGTCACCTGGGAGCTTATTAGGAATGCAGAGTCACGGACCCCACCCCGGACCCAGCAACTGGAATCCTCGCTTGAACAAGGTTCCCAGAAATGTGTAAGCATCCGCGTGTTTGAGAAGCACTGCTTTATAGCGCTCTGTGGCCATCTCTTGGGCCAGAGAGGTGCCTGACCTGGTGATGGAGCCTGCTATGGAGGCCAGGTTCTTCCTGCACTTATTACTATTATCTCCAGTTTACAGATGAGGAAAACAGATCTCCGGGATGTGATTCCGGGTCCCCAGGTCTTGTTCCTGCAAGTGAGGGCCCAGCAGCCCAAGCCCTGGCTCGCTTGGGTCCCGAGGAGCCTCCCTCCCCACCAGGGCTCGCTGATGGCAGCGTTGTCTTTGAAGCTTCCTTGGTGGTCCGATTTCAGCATCTTGCCGGTCCAGGGAAGGCACCATGCCACAGTGACAGATGGCCGAAAGTAGGACAGACAGAAGAAATGTACGTTTATCAAATTTGGGTTGAAAAGACCGCGTTCCCCCAGCAAAGGCTGTCAAACAGCTGTCATTGAGGAGCATATGGCCCAGCGGTGAGAGGGCAAGGACACGGCTAATCCCACTCTTACAGAGATTAGCTCTGACGAGTAATAAGTCAAGAAGGTTGCTGCCGTCACCAGGGCGCTGCCTGGGAGGAGGTGGCGAGGGGCCTGCCCTGCAGTGACTTCCTTGAATTACCTCTCTGACGATCCAGGCTCCCGTCTCCGAGTGAAACACCAAAGTAGAACGATGTGGACGGAAGGAATAATGACAATCGCAGTGATAGGAACGGCTCTCCCATTTATCGAACACTTGCCATGTGTTAGGTAACACACTTGGCTGTTGATTTCTGCCACCTTATTTATTCTGCGCATCGCCCCTTTCAGGCACTTATTATTATCTCCAGTTTACAGGTGAGGAAACCAGGTCTCTGGGATGTGATTCCGGGTCCCCAGATGGTGCGGGCCAGATTGCACCCCTGCACACGTGTATCGGAAGGCCCCACGGCGGAGAGATTCTGTCACATACTGCAGAAGGAGGGGTGGTATGCAAAGCATGCCTAGAGGGGTGAGGCCTCCACACAGTGGCCTCAGTGGGAGCTTGCTTGGTGACACTGCTGAGAGCCTGGGACCGCGGAAATGGGACAGGCAGGCCTCACACGGTGCGATGCTCTCCGGGTCAGCTGGAGTCCTGCAGCGCCTGAAGCCAAAGCACGAGAGATGTGATTCCTGAGGCCTTCCTCCCTGGGTGAAATCCACACCTCAGTGTGCCCTCTGAGGTGAGGGGGACCAAATAAGCTGCGATTTTGAGGCCAGGAGCACGTACTTAACTGAGCGCCTTCTAAGAGCCAGGCCCTCCTCCAGACGCATCATGTAGCCTTGGCTAGAGCGTTGAACCCGCGCTCCCTCTGCAGGTGGGGGCTTTGAGGCTGCAGGGCTGAGGAGAGACGGGCGGCTCTGACCAAGCTGAGGTGACGGTGACGGCGACGCAGCCTTTGCTGCAAGCCCAAGATGGCTCCAGATGGCAGGTGCTCCCGAGCCTTGCGGGTCCTCTGCTGGGGCTGTTATTGTAATTGCCACGTGCAGTCGTCGCCCTGCCCAGGAGCGGAAGCTGAAGGGTTGAAACAGGGACCCATTTAGCAGGCAGGGTAAGAGACTCTGGTCTGATCACAACCAGGGAGGGAGTGCTAAATATGGTGTAGAAACGAAAGCATATCTAATTGTGTTTAGTGCTAGGAAAGGGATCACATAGGTCATTCCTTAGCCAAATTTTGGAGTTTCCCCAAATGAACTTGTAGGGCTCTTGTTCCCAGTAAAGGTAAGAATCTCATCTCAATGAACATTCATAGAACACATCTGTGAGCCAGGAATGCAGATGTGACGAAGACATGGGCCTTGCCCTCTAGGTGCCCGTTACTGAGAGGGGCAAGAGATATCCTTCCTGAAGTCTTGGTTTTATCACTAGTGGTTTCAATTATTACTGGAAAACCCAAAGGCTCATAATATAAACTTTCTTGCAACGTATTGGGGCATGTGGTAGACAGTGTAACGGCCCCCTCGATGACCACACACTAATTCCTGGATTCTGAGAACATTTTACCCGACATGGCAAAAGGCGCTTTGCATATGGCACTAAGTTAAAGATCTCAAGATAGGGGGGTGATTCTAGATAATCTGAGTCAGCTCAGTGCAATCACAAAGGTCCTTGTAAATGAAAGGGGAAGAGAAGAGGGTCCAAGTCAGAACAGGAGACATGATTGTGGAAGAGGTCAGAGTGATGAAAGACCAAGTGATGTAAGAAGTTTCTGGAAGCTGGAAAAGCCAAGGAAATGGATTTTCACCTTGAGTCTCCAGAAGGAACACAGCCCTACACTTTCATTTTAGTCCAGTGGCTCCCATGTTGGGTCTCTGACCTCCAGAACTGTGAGTTCCTACTTTTGTGGCATTTTAAGCCACTAAGTTTATGATAATTTGTGACAGCAGTAAAAGGAACCCACTATAGGATACAGCCTGAATCACGCATGTGTGAATGGCAAAAGGGAATGTCAGCAGGCTGGCAAGTGACCAGGTCACCTGTCAAACATCTGTCCTCCAATAAGTGAGACAATCATCACTTGTCATCATGTATGTGATAACAAGTACAGGGTCATTTTTACAGCATTTTGTGTGTGGGGGGAAACGGTATGCTACAATGGTATTCAGAAATTTGGGAGGTTATGATGGTCTCAGACTCCAGTCCTTGGGAATGTCCGGGCTGTGTGTCCAGGTGAGCACAGCGCTGTCTGGGAGCCCAAAGGAGGGATCTCACCATGCTCAGTGAGCCAGAGAAGACCTCTTATAGGAAAAGACACCTGTGCTCAGTTCTGAGGGACCACTAGGACTCCGCAAGATGGCTGACAGCAAGGACCAAGGAAACCACATGAACCACCACAGAGAAGTGAGATCGGCTCTCAGCTATGGGGGACATTTTATGCCTTGGTAAGGGATTTGGATTTGACCTATTTTGTCAATAATAATAAGCCATCAAAATATTTTAAGGAAGGGTTAAAATGATCAGTCCATGCTTCAGAAAGATCCTATTGATCTTTGAAAGTTGGATTGGAGGGAGAAGAACTAAGTCTAATTATGAGAATTCCAGATGACAAGGTGAGTGTTTCCCTGGAGAAAAATCCCCGGATGTTCCCTTTTCCCTCTAAGACTAGCAAATTTCAAAGGGCTATTCCCTTCTTCTTACTTTTGTTTGCGTGAGTGGACCCGTCCTGGAGCCTTTACCTGTCCAGAATAATGAGACCCATATATTTTTCTAGTTCTGGTCTTTGGAACTGGCCCTGATAACAAGCACTCACAGTCACTGTGAATGATTTCAAGAATCCAGGCTCAAGTGCCTTCTGTTCTGTCGGGTTACAAAGATGCTAGAGATTTTGTTCTGAGCCCCTGTTGTCATCTGTCTCAAATTCCAAGAGCTGGAGTTTTGTTTAAACACTGGGAAATAGTCAATACTGTAATTTTCTCACAATGTACAAAATCCGGATTCTGGAAGCTGTAGACGGGGGAGACTTGAGTTGATTTGCTGCAGATTTCTAGGACAGGTTACAAAGCAGATTGTCAGTATTTTAAGATGAGTTCCATGATTATAAGTATCGATGCATCAATTCATTGAGAATAAGATTCTCCCTTCCACCCCTCAAAACTCCAACGAGACCAGAGCTAAGGATAAAAATCCAAACAACCCACCTTCATAGCTTGCAACAGCAAGAACAAATGAATGAGTACCTGTTGTGAGCCTAGTGTGTGTTGGGAAGGGAGTACCTGCCAACTCTGAGAGGCACTGGGAGTGGTTCTCAGATCGCACAGCTAACAGGGGCCTTCCTAGGAGGGAAATTCCTTGCTTGCTCCACATGGGTGGCTGAAAGATGATGGATAACTTTGCTTTGGAAGCAAAGCCGGGGAATCAGAGAGAAGGGAGAGCAGCAAGGAGATTTTAAATAGGATGTGAAGACTAGAAATGTTGAAAAAACTGGAAAACACTTTATTTCGTGATCATGTTATTTCAGAATATTAGAGCTGGATCCTCTGTATGGTCCATTCACTTGTGTATTTAATGATATGTTTATGAGTGACTTTGGTGCACCAAGCACTGTGTGGAGCTTAGAGGATACAGAGCAGCCTTCTCTAACGGGTGTTTCCCTGGCAACTGGTCTCAAGGTAGAACAAGAAACAATGATAAACAGTAATTTTGTACCCAGCCCCTTTTCATACCAGTCAGATGGATGTTTCTGGTAGGCTCGATGTTGCAACTTGCCAAGGATTTAACAGCTCTTTGGTAGTATTTAGCTTCGAAAGGTATTTATTCCAATGATATTGCATGAAGATGCAGTTTTAAAATATCGCAGCATCCGTTTCTCAGAGAAGTAAAGAAAATCATGAAGAAATCCTTCAAAGTTGCACCCAGACCCAGCCTTATTAGGAAATCTTGTATCTTATTCCCAACACAGACACAGACACGTGCATGCATGATATCCTGACCCAGAAGTGATAGGTCTAAGAGTTGAAAATATTGCCAAGATATAACTCACTTGAGGAAGCTCTTTGGACTAATGGAAGTTATCTTGTATTATCTGTGTTGTGCAGACACATCTTAATAAGATCACTGATTTCAAAGCTTGAATGAGTACCTCTTTCCTACATAGCCAGATTCTTACTAAGCATGAGAAAGCAGACTGACCACAGTTTCACCGTCTCCTCAAATCTTGACTCAAGGTCAGGAGACGTACTCCTGACCTCCAGCTTTGGACAAATTATGGCTGAGTTGACACTCAGGTGTAAACTTTTATTTTTATCTGACCGTGCCATTTCTTGTGGCACCTGTGGTTAGTTCTTTGCGGGCTGGATCTCTGTATCACAGTCCACAAAGCAATCGTTACCAACAAGAAAAAAACAAAAACAAAAACAAGCTTTTGTCTGGTAGCATGGTTTTCAGCCACAAATACACGAAGTCACTGGGCAGTTTCCCCTTGTCCCTGTGCTACGTGTATGCGAAGAGGCTCATTCATCACCTTTCTCTCAACAGTGATAACAATTATTCTTCCACTTTGTTTGCTACTGATATTATCTACCATCCAACAGTTTAGGATCCTACAGGAAGTCTGCTACTCTCTTTTGTTTCTGTCTCTGAGCACAATATTTGCCGTTAACGTTGTGGGTGTTTTTACAAGCTCCTTGGCAACAGTATAATTGTACTTGTTTTTGTGCTGTGACAATTGCTCTTTGAAAAATGCTCCTTTGATTTTTTTTTTCTTGAATTTAGTGGTGCAATTCACTAATTCACTACTGGGAGGTATTTTTATCTATCTGTTCTGAAATGTTCAGATTGGCACTTTGATCAAATATGACTTCATGACACTCTATCACTAATATCTTGTTTACAAACGGTGTGCCGGTACGAAGGATGAGTGGATTCCCTAACTGAAAACTCCGATTTCTGTTTTTCTTTTTCTTTTCTCTGATCTTTCTTTTGGTTTTTTGGCTGCTTGAGCAAACTCATCAATGGCAGCCTCTGTGCTCTACCATATACGGAATCATGTTCTACATTTGACCTGTGTCCTGTTCACTCCTTCATTTATGACCTTGCTCTGGGTTGCAATACTTACTATTAACGTCACAACTTCTGCACATCTCTAAACTACTTTTCAGCCACTGATTCATACTTTTTTAGAATTTGGAGATGAATACAGAGAAACAATCATATATATATAGTATATAAATAGATATATTTATATTATCTATATTAATCTATATCTCTATCTATCTATCTATCTATCTATATAAAATATGCAGGGAGATGAAGAATAATTCTGTTAGTGTGGCATCTTAGGTGACCTGATGACATCATCCTCACACTACGTGCAAAACCATGGAGCATTTGTAGATTATGGAAAACCACAGAATTTCAAATTTGCAAAATGTACGTGAGCATGGTTGTTTTAACAGGTTTTTGGCTGAAACCATCACGCCACCAGTAGACCATTTGCAAGACCACTGAGGAACATTAGAAACCTATAGACCACTCTCGGAGAGACTCTGAGTTCCTTGGAACTACATCCTTCCCATATGGCGTCCTCGAGCTCGGATGTGGAGTCCTTGGGTTCCCCCCAACCAGCAGGGTTTGTCTTCCACATCCACCTGTGGCCTTTCCACAACTGTGGAAATTACTGTGATGATTGTCCCCAAACTCTTCAAACATGTCTGGGCATTTTTGTGCATGTTTTTTCTTCACATGACACTTTTTTTCTTTTAGACACCTTTCCATATTCTTTTATTCGATCTTCTTTTTATTCTACTGATTTATAGTAAAACACAACAAAATAGTTTACCTGTTTCTATCACCCTCTACCTCCTTTCTCTGGCAACCACCAATCTGTTCTCTATATCTGTGAGCTTAGTGTCTGTCTATCTATCTATAGATTCCACATGTAAGTGAGATCATATGGTATTTTTCTTTCTTTATCTGATTCATTTCCTTTAGCATAACACCCTTGAGGTTCATTCATGTTATCACAAATGGCAAGGTTCTGTTATTTTTTTGTAACTAGTTCTTCCTTTCTGTCTTTCTTTCTAGTCACAGTTTCACTTTCCATTCATTTATCAATGGACACTTAGGTTGTTTCTATATCTTGGTTATTGTAAATAGCGCTTCAGTTAATATGAGAGTGCATATATCTTTTTGAGTTTGTGTTTTTGTGTTCTTCGGATAAATACCAAGAAGTGAAATTGCTCGATCTACTTTTAATTTTTTGAGGAGCTTCCATACTGTTTTCTTATTTATTTATTCATTTATTTTGGAGAGAAACAGAGATAGTGTGAGTGGGGGAGGGGCAGAGAGAGAGAGAGAGAGAGGATCCCAAGCAGGCTCCATGCTGTCAGCACAGAGCCTGATGCGGGGCTCAAACTCACAAAACCAAGAGATCATGCATGACCTGAGCCAAAACCAAGAATTGGGAACTTCAACCAACTGAGCCACCCAGGCGCCCTTCCATAGTGTTTTCTATAGTGGCTGCACCAATTTACATTCCCACCCACAGTGCCCGAAGGTTCTCTTTTCTCCACATTCTTGCCAACACTTGTTATTTTTTGTCTTTTTGATAAACCATTCTAACAGGTGTGAGATGGTATCTCACTCTTGATTGATTTGCATTTCCCTGATGATTAATGATATTGAGTTATCTTTTCATGTACCTGTTGGCCATCTGTATGTCTTCTTTGGAAAAAAGTATCTTTAGATCTTATGTCCATTTTTGATTTGGATTTTATTTCTTTTAGCTATTGATTTGTATGAGTTCTTTATACATTTGGATATGAGCCCCTTATCAAATATGTGCTCTGCAAATATTTTCTCCCATTCAGTAGTTTGCCTTTTGATTTTGCTGATGGTTTCCTTTGTTGTGCAGATTTTTGTTTTAAATTTGATATAGTTCTACTTGTTTATTTTTGCTTTTGGTGCCAGATTTAAAAAAAAAAAATCATTACAAAGACCAGTGTCAAAGGGCTTATCACCTGTGTGTTTTTTTAGGAGTTTTATGTTTTCAGGTCTTACATTCAAGTCTTTAATCCATTTTGAGTTAATTTCTGTGCATTGTGTAAGATAACGGTCCAATTTGGGGTGCCTGGATGGCTCAGTTGGTTAAACATCCAACTCTTGGTTTCCGTTCAGGTCATGATCTCGTGGTTCATGTGATTGAACCCCGTGTCAGGCTCTGTGTTGTCAGCATGGAGCCCACTTAGGATTTTTTCTCTCTCTTTCTCTACTCCACCCTTGCAATTTCTCTCTCTCTCTCAAAATAAATAAATAAGCTTAAAAAAATGAAAATTAAAAAAAAAGATAGTGGTCTAGCTTTATGCTTTTGCATGTGGCTGTCCAATTTCCCCAACATCATTTGTTGAAGATACTCTCCTTTCACCATTGTATATTCTTGGCTCCTTCATTATAAATTAATTGACTGGGGCTCCTGGGTGGCGCAGTCGGTTAAGCGTCCGACTTCAGCCAGGTCACGATCTCGCGGTCCGTGCGTTCGAGCCCCGCATCAGGCTCTGGGCTGATGGCTCAGAGCCTGGAGCCTGTTTCCGATTCTGTGTCTCCCTCTCTCTCTGCCCCTCCCCCGTTCATGCTCTGTCTCTCTCTGTCCCAAAAATAAATAAACGTTGAAAAAAAAATTTTAATAAAAAAAAATTAATTAATTAATTAATTGACTATATATATGTGGGTTTATTTTTGAGTTGTATTTTGTTCCAATAGTCTACATGTATGTTGTTATGCCAATACAATACATATTGTCTTATTATAGCTTAATAGTATAGTTTGAAATCAGAAAGCACAATGCTTTCGGCTATGTCCTTAAGATTGCTTTGGGTATACAGGTTCTTTGATGGTTCTATACAAATTTTAGGATTGTTAGTTCTATTTCTATGAAAAATGACATTGGATTTCTATGAAAAATGATAAGGATTGCATTGAATCTGTATTTTGCTTTGAGTAATATGGACATCTTAACAATATTAATTTTTCCAATCCATAAGCACAGAATATCTTTCCATTTATTTGTGTTTTCTTCAATGTCTTTATTTAATGTCTTGAATTTTTTTAAATACAGATCTGTTGCCTCCTTTGTTAAGTTTATTTCTAGTTATTTTACTCTTTTCAGTGCAATTGTAGATGGGATTGTTTTTGTTTTAATTTCTCTTTCCTCTAGCTCATTATTAGTGGACAGAAATGTAGTAGATTTTTACATGTTGAGTTTATATCCTGTGACTTTATTGAATTTATTTATTCTAAAATTTTTTGATAGAGTCTGATAATATGTAATATCATTACATTTGCAAATAGTGGCTGTTTGACTTCTTCCTTTCCAATCTGGATATCTTTTTTTTTTTTTCTTGTCTAATCGCCATGGCTAGGACTTTCAATATTATGTTGGATAAAAGTGATGAGAGTGGGCATCTTTGTCTTGCTCCTGATCTCAGAGGAAAAGCTTTCAGTTTTTCACCGTTGGGTATGATGTTAGCTGTGGGTTCATGATACATGGCCTTTATTATTTTGAGATATGTTCCTTCTATATTCAGTTTGTTGAGAGTTTTTATCATAAACAGTTGTTAGATTTTGTCAAATGCTTTCTCTGCATCTATTGAGACGGTCATATGTTTTTTATCCATCAGTTTGTTACTGTGGGTTATCACATTGACTGATTTGCAGATGTTGAACCATCTTTGCATCTCTGGAGTAAATCCCACTTGATCATGGTGTATGACCCTTCTAATGTATTGTTTAATTAGGTCTGCTCATATGTTGACGAGTTTTGCATCTATGTTCATCAAAAATATTGGCCTGTAATCTTTTCTTGTGGCATCTTTGTCTGCTTTTCATATTAGGGTAATGCTGGCTTCATAAAATGAGTTGGAAAGAGTTCTCTTCTGTTTTTGGGAAGAATTTGATAAGGATTGGTATTAATTCTTCTTTGAATGTTTGGTAGAATTTACAAGTGAAGCTACCTGGTCCTTGACTTTTGTTTATTTGGAGGTTTTTGAATACTGATTCAATCTCATTACTAGTAATTGGTCTGTTCAGATTTTCTCTTTTTTATCATGATTCATTCTTGGTAGTCTGTATGTTTCTAGGAATGTATCCATTTTTTTCCCTAGGTTGTCCAGTTTTTTTTTTTGGTGTATAATTATTCATAGTAGTTATGATCCTTTGTATTTCTGTGGTATTAGTTGTAACATGTCCTCTTTAATTTTTTATGTATTTGCGTTCTCTCTTTCTCTCTTTTGAGTCTAGCTAAAGTTTTGTCAATTTTGTTGATCTTCACAGAGAACCAGCTCTTGGTTTCAGTTGGGTATTCAGTAGCATGTTGTTTAATTTCACATATTTGTGAATTTTCCAGTTTTCTTTGATTCTTAGTTTCATACCATTGTGGTCAGAAAAGACACTAGATATTATTTCAGCCCTCTTAAATTTATTAAGACTTGCTTTGCAACCTAACATGTGATCTCTTCTAGAGAATATTCTGCGTAGTCTTGAGAAGAATGTGCATTCCATTGCTTTTGAATGGAATGTTCTGTAAATATCTAATTCCATCTGGTCTAAAGTATTGTTTAAAGCTGATATTTTGGGGCGCCTGGGTGGCACAGTCGGTTAAGCGTCCGACTTCAGCCAGGTCACGATCTCGCGGTCCGTGAGTTCGAGCCCCGCATCAGGCTCTGGGCTGATGGCTCAGAGCCTGGAGCCTGTTTCTGATTCTGTGTCTCCCTCTCTCTCTGCTCCTCCCCCGTTCATGCTCTGTCTCTCTCTGTCCCAAAAATAAATAAACGTTGAAAAAAAAAATAAAGCTGATATTTTGTTATTGATTTGCCGTCTAGATGACCTATCTGTTGATATAAGTGGGGTATAAAGTCTCCAACTGTTATTGTTATTCTGTTATTTTATTGCTTGCTTTTGGTCTGTTAATAGTTGCTTTATATATTTAGGTGGTCCTATGCATAAATATTTGTAAGTGTTATATCTCCTTTTTGGATTGACCCTTTCACTATTGTATGACACCCATCTTTGTCTCTTCTTACAGGCTTTGTTTTAAAGTCCATTTTGTCTTATGCAAATATAGCTACTCCAGCTTGTTTGCATGGGGTATCTTTTTCTACCCTTTCACTTTCAGTCTGTGTGTGTCCTTACATCTAAAGTAAGTCTCTTCCTTTAGGCAGCATTTAGATGGGTCTTGTTTTTGTTTTTTAATCCATTCAGCTACTCTATGTCTTTTTATTGAAGAATTTAGTGCATTTATATTTAAAGTAATTCTTGATAGGTATGTGCTTCCTGCCATTTTCTTAATTGTTTTCTGGCTGTTTTTGTACTTCTTCTCTGTTCCTTTCTTTTTCTCTTGCTCTGTCCCTTTGTGGTTTGATGATTTTCTTTAGTGATATGCTTATATTCCTTTCTCTATACCTTTTGTATTTATTATAGGTTTTGGCTTTGTGGTTACTATGAAGCTTACATATAACAGCTTATATCTATAACAGTTAATTTTAGTTTTATAACATTGTAAGTGTAAGTTTGATTCCATTTTACATGAATAGTTTTGCTCCTCTCATGTGAAAAAAAAATTTTTTTTTTTAGTTAATTTATTTTGAGAGAGAGAGAGAGAGCACGCACAGGGGAGGAGCAGAGAGAGGAGAGAGAATCCCATGCAGGCTCCGTGCTGTCAGCATAGCGCCCGACGTGGGGCTTGATCCCACAAACCATGAGATCATGACCTGAGCCGAAACCAAGAGTTGGATGTTTAACCAACTGAGTACCCCTCCCATGTTTTGTTTTGTTTGGTTTGGTTTTTAATGTCACATTTTCCATCTTTTTACCTTGTGTATCCCATAAGTAATTATTGTAACAATACTTACTTTAACTACTTTTGTCTTTTAACCTTCATACTCACTTTATAAGTGATTGACCCGCTACCTTTACTATATATATACCTTTCCAGTGAGATTTATTTTTTCTTTTATGTTCTTGTTATTAATTAGCACCCTTTCTTTTTCAGGTTAAAGAACTCCCTTTAACATTTCTTGTAAGGTCAGTTTGGTGGTGAGGAACTCCTTTAACTTTTGCTTGTCTAGAAAATTCTCTATCTCTCCTTCACTTCTGAATGATATCCTTGCCAGGTAGAGTATTCTTGGTTGGAAACTTTTTTTTCAGCCCTTTAAATATAAAGTGCCACTCCTTCTGGACTGCAAAGTTTCTGCTGAAAGATCTGATGATAATTTAATGGGGTGTCCCTTTTTTGTAACAAGTTGTGTTTCTCTTGACACTTTTAATATTCTCTGGTTGTCTTTAACTTTTGGCATTTTAATTATAGTCTGTCTTGGTGGGGGTAGTTTTTGGGCACCCTCTTATCCAGAACTCACTGGGATTTCTGAATCTGTTGTCTCTTTCCTTCTCTGGGTTAGAGAAGTTTTCAGCCATCATTTCTTCAAATAAGGTTCTCTCCTTTTTCTATCTCTTCTCCTTCTGGGACCCCTATAATGTGAATGTTAGGCCATTTGATGTTTTCCCATGAGCTCCTTAAGCCATCTTCATTTTTGTAATTGTTTTTGCTTTGTTGTTCTAATTAGGTAAGTGACCCCACTTTGTCTTCTGCTTCACCTAGTCTGCTGTTGAACCCCTCTAGTTTTCAGTTCAGTGATTGTATTCTTCAGCTCTGTGGTTTCTATTTGGCACTTTCTTATATTTTCTATCTCTTTGTTTAGGTTCTCAGTGTGTTCATTCTTCTCCCCACTTTCGTAAGCATCTTTATGACCTTTGACCTCTTTGTCGGGCAAATAACTTCTCTCCATCTCATTAAGGTCTTCTTCCTGAGGTATTATCTTGTTCTTTCATTGGGAACATATTCCTCTGTCTCTTCATTTTTCTTGGTTCTCTGTGGTGGTTCCTATATAGTAGGTAAAACAACCACCTCTCCCAGTCTTGAAGGAATGGCCTTGTGTAGGACGTTAACCTTCCTCTTCAACCTTGCCTCAGCTCTTGGATTTTTCTTTCAAACTTTTGTGTTTCTCCAAACAACCTATTACATTTTTAATAGCTCCCAGGGGTTGAAGAGTGCCAAGACCTATCAGTGTCCCACTGGGGAGGATGTTGGCACCTAAATTCAGGCTGACTAGAAGCCAGATCCATAGGCATCAGCTTTTAAAGGTATACAAATATATACAGTCCTGTGGGAGTACAAGTGTGAGCCCCAGGTGATCTAGATGCATTTCCTGGGTAGAGGTTGCAAAAATCAGGGTTCTGGATAAGGGCATGAGGTATTTTCTGGGTGACACCAGCAAACTGGAGCAAGGCAGAGGGAGAGCACCAAGATGGTACCCACAGCATACATTCTTTGAGAGCAGTTCTTCCATAGACCACTAAGTGTGTGCCAAGCCTAATGTGTGCCCCACAAGCTGAGGCTCTAGGACAAGCAAAGAGGCATCCTTCACAGAAAGACTGGTGGGTGTATCTCCATCCATTGCACATGACACGTTTTCTGCTTCCCACTCCTACAGGCCCACACGAGAATAGATGATGAACGTATGCGTTCCACCTGGAAGGTACAATTATAAGGCCAAGAGCAACCTGGCCTCCTGCTTTCACATTTACAGGAAGACTCTGGTATCCCAGGTGTGACAGCCCCTGGCCTTTATCACAGCCTCCTCCCAAAGGCTGATTTTAGCCCAGGAGTCTGGACCAGAAGAAATTTTAGACATTAGCACTTTGTGATGTGCTTAATGGCCCTTCCCTCTAATCCTGAGCTTTCTTTCCATCTGAGCGATGTGCCTGCCTCATCTGTCCCCAGGTAGGGGTCCTTGTCCAGCGCCACACACTGCTAGGGGACTAGCAGGTTTTCTTCCTTATGGTCAAAGGCTGAGGGGTCAGCTTCCAAGGGTTTCCTCCTTGTCCATCGCAGGAGGTTGTTGGGTCCCACCTGCACAAAGACCTCTCTGAGTCTATCAGATCAGCTGTCCACATATCCCTGGACCTGGTTGAGTTTGCAACAAGGATCTAACTTAGTCCTGGGCTCTGAGATTCCATTGTAGTTAGTCCCCAGTGCTCACAGAATCAAGCCCAAAGTCCTCAGTGTAACATTCATACTTCCACAACGTGTGGCCTCCAGTGTCTTGCCATCAGGCCTCTACACTCTCTGGCCTTGAGCCTATTTCCAGCGCACTTGATCTCTGACTCTTCCTCAGGTGTGATGTGCTCTCACATCTCCAGACCTTGTCTCCACATTCATCTGGCCCTTCCTCCTGGAACAAATTTGTTTTTGCTGGCTGCCCTGGCTCAAATGCCATATTCTGCGTATGTTCTCCATAGATTCCCAGCAGCATGGGTTTTGAAGTCAGAGTTCAAATTCCAGATCTGCTGCTTATTTATTGTGTGACGTTGCCTTTTTCGCTTAACTTTCCTGTGGTTGAAGTTTTCCATCTGATAAACAGGGCCAACGATTCCCAAATTGGAAGAGAATTGTCAAAAACAAAGGCAACAGTGTCTTTAAAGTAAAGTGCCCTTCACAGATATTATGGCTGATGGGTCCCTTCCTGCTCTTTCCCTTCTCTGATTTCTTTAGCATGTTGATTTTGCTTCTGTTTTGCTTCCTATTTAATTTTCTTTATACTTATTTATCCACAAATTTGTCTTCTGCATTAATCGGTGAAATTTATAAAGCTAGGAAACATTACTTTGTTCCCAATTCTCCTCTGTGCCTAGTTTAGAGTAAGTATTCAGTAAATATCTATCTAAAGGAAATGGAATTTCTGTTAAGTTATATATGTATTTATACATGTGTGTGATTTTTGAATTCACCTTGGAAAGCAATAACAAATGTGTACAGAATAGAGGGCTGCTGTTTTCGCTAAAGGCATGATATATCTAGTACTATAGGCCCTTAACTTTTTAGGTTTGCATGGCACTGAGCAAAGGAAAGGGAGGAAGCCAGCTTCCTGCCCCACAAAGCCAAAGAAAAAATGAGGCGACAAGATGGCAGGCACATTGTCGGAAAAAGAGCATGCTATTCAAAAACCCCTTGCCCCCAAATGTCTCTGCAAAACGTCAGTGGTTCTCTGGTCAAGGAAAGGACAAAGGTGCCACGTAAAAACACCTCTCTTCAAAGTTTGTCTCAGACACTAGGGTTAAAGGAAAACATGTGTGCGCGCGCGCACACACACACACACACACACACACACACAGCTGTTTTCCCTTCCAAGATTAGCAGCGATTTTACCCACTGTCTGATTTCCTCAACCATGTTCCGATGCGATGATCCTTTGCCACACACAAGACTGTCATTGTATATTCATTCATTAGAGATAATGATTTTGAGTTTTTGTCCCCACTGACCTGTGGACAGATGGTTAGCATGAATGCCACGTTTATCTGGACACCAGATCAGCTCAAGCAGCCCTCTGATGGGTTGGATCACCCAGTGGCCACTGCGTCGCAGACCTCGTCTTTTCTTCTCTCCTCCTGGGGGCGGCCGACTGGGTGCCCTGAGCAGTGAGCTTCTGCAGAAATGGGCCTTTTGGTCATGACCGATTTTTGCTTTCTTTTCATAACCACCCATAAATGTCAGGACTGCTTAGAGCTAATCATTTCAGATTGGAATAAAAACAGTTTGAAGTTCTAGAATGTTCGAAGCATTATTCGCTTCTGAATAACAGTTGCTCCCGTGTCTACCCTCCCCCCCCTCCATTTGTCTGTCTTAGTACACGAGTGTTCAGACAAAGCATACAAGCTGAATAGAAGGGCTGCATTTGTGAATCATACTTGCCAAACTCCTGTGTATATTAAAGATATGCTTTCAGTGATGTGAATAAGGGGCCCTTCCCGGGGGAATAACTTACGGAGGGTCCATTTAGTGAAACAGGCAAACCACTAATTTGATCATATTAGACAGATTTTTTTTCCTGTGGCAATTACTTTCTTTTAACAAAAATTATTTCTCTTCCCCAAAAGGCTTACAATAAGGTTGTTTTAATGTACCATTTCTTCCATTGCCTTTAAAAAGATACTTCACTCTACTAAACTTTTAGAATCAGATTTCTGTAGATGAGTAAAGCAGATCAACTTACTTAACCACTGATTGCAAAGCCTCTTTCAAGGATAGTTGCACTTAGGATTTCTGACAATTGCTATCGTTTCATTAATTCATTCAATAAACAGTTTCCGCTTCTAAAACTTGACCTCTGTGTCAAGACAGTTTTCCCTCTTCCAGGAAAGACTATTTCTCAAACTTTACTAGTAAGAAAAAAAGGGTAATCTGGGTTCAGAAATCCCCAAGAGAGATTTTAGAATTCATTCCCACTAGCTTGCTACTAGCAATGATCTCGTCTACGATATTAGTATTTTAATAGTAGATCCTGAATGTGTTGAAAACTTTGTTGGATGATATCTTCTCTTCCTGCTACTGTACCTCCTCCTCCTTTCCATCACACTGGTACCGAAAATGTTGGCCCCGAGTTTAATTCAGTGTTAAACACCCCTTAAAGCACAACTAAGCTACAGATCCTTCTAGTCAGATGGCACTTTTTTTTGTTTTTTTGAGACCTTCCATCATTTGTGTTTTTCTAAGTTCCTGGGTGGACTCCCTCCTTCTCCACCTGTCCAAATCCTTTGCATGCTTTTTAAAAATTAAGTGTATTTATTTATTTTGAGAGATACAGAGCAGGGGGAGGAGGGGCAGATAGAGGAATCTATAGATTCCTCTCCGCAGAGCCTGACACGGAGCTTGAACCCACAAAACTGTGAGATCGTGACCTGAGCCGAAACCTGGAGTCAGATGCTTAACCGACTGAGCCACCCCGGAGTCCCCTTTTGCATGCTTGAAGGCTCATCTCAAAAATACCATTTCCTCCACCTCCTTCCTCCCTAACTCCCAGTTTTCTTTTGGCAATGGGCCCTCCCTCCTCACTGGTCCTGCATCTGTCCCTTTTCCCTTCTGGCACACTCTTTCCTTCCAGCTAGCAAACTCATTCCGCACCTTCCCTTTATCTTGCTGCGCCCCCCCCCCCCCTACAGGTCCACAGGGCTTCAGGTTCACAGACTGACCTGGTTAGATCTTCTGGCTCATTTTTTTTTTAAATTAACATGCTTTATTTTTAAGAACAGTTTAGGTTTACAGAAAAGTGGAGACATTGCCATAGGGTTCGCTATCCCCTGCACACAATGTCCTCTACATGAACGTCTTACGTGAGGACAGTACATTTGTTACCATTAATTAACTAATACTGATATTACTATTGATATTGATATTATGATATTGTTGATACTGATAGTATATTATGGACATGATTATTAGCGCAAGTCCACAGTTTCTTCACATTTCCGTTGTTTTTACCTAATGACTTTTTCTCCCCCAGGATGCCACATTACATTTAGTTGTCGCATCTCCTTAGGCTCTTCTTGGCTGTGACAGTTTCTCAGACTTTCTTTGTTGTCGATGATCTTGGCAGTTTTTGAAACGTTGGTCAGAAATTTTATAGAAGGTCTCTGTTGGGACTTGTCTGATGTTTTTTTCCCCTCATGATTGAATGAGGGTTGTGGGCTCTCGGGAGGAAGACCAAAGGCGAAAGTTCCATCTTCATCACATCATGTCAAGGACATGGACCGTCAACATGATTTGTCACCATTGACATTGACCGTGATCACCTGGCTGAGGTAGTGTTTGTCAGTTTTCTCAACTTTATTCTTTGTGTCCCAACCCCCTCTCCCTCCCATACTGTCTTCTTTGGAAGGTAGTCACTCTGTCGGCCCACACCTAAGGAGTGGGGAGTTATGTTTCAGCTCCTTGAAGGTAGAGTGTCTACATCAACAATTTGTGTGAATGACTGGTACCAGTTAACCCTTCTGCATGGGATATTTGCCTTTTCTCCTGGCTTGGCATGCTCCAGGGACATCCTCAGCCTGATTCCCTCCCAAATCAATCAAGAGGCTAGTTCTGTGTCAGCACCCCATCCCCCTTGGGCGTCTCCGTCCTCCCACACACCTCTCATGATAATTTAGCATCAGCCGCAAAGCAAAGCCAATGCCTCTGCATGCAGGCAAAGCCACTCTTGGCCATTTCTACCTTCCCATTCTTAGCTCTGCTCACTGCCTTCCTCATGCCCCTATTATTTATTGTTGAGACAGAGAGAGACAGGGCATGAGCAGGGGAAGGGCAGAGAGAGAGGGAGACACAGAATCGGAAGCAGGTTCCAGGCTCTGAGCTGTCAGCACAGAGCCCGACGCGGGGCTCGAACCCACGGACCGTGAGATCATGACCTGACCCGAAGTTGGGCACTCAACCGACTGAGCCACCCAGGCGCCCCTCATGCCCTATCTTTGATCCAAACCACATGAATTATTGTTCCTCCCAGAGCTCCACACTCTTTCAAGCCTCCACATCTTTCCACACACTCTTCTTTCTGCCTAGAACACTTTGCTCCTTGTCCGTCTTCCAACCCATAGGGATAGCCCAATCTTCTCATCCTCCAGGAAGTTCCCCCAAACGAGTCGGAGTCAATCTGTCCTTTGTGCCGCAAGTCTTCTTGGTGGATTCCTGGAGCACTACACCCACCAGTTGGTATTTAAATCATTTGCTCCTACGTCTGCCTCCCTATAGGATTCTGACATGCTCATCACTTTGCTATCAGCGTCCAGCGCAGTATCTGACATTTGACATCTGGGAATGAATGATTGGAACATTACGTGACTTTGCACACACATGCCTCGATGTGTAATTCTCCCACTGGCATGGTGAACTTCTTGATGGCAGCCACCACTGCTCGGTGTTCTTGGCGTCCCTGCACGTGACGGAAGGTCCACCTACACTACACATAGCAGGTCACGAACACCTGCCATCTGTTGTAGACTGAGAGCTGGAGAGAAGTCCTGGGGTGGTCTCTTCCTCAGAGGCAAGGATGTTCCACGTACCCGAAGAGCTGCTGATTATAAACAAGCTATTGAAATAAGTGGCTCCTTCATCTGAAAGTCGGTTTTGGTTGCAGGAAAGTGCTGGCCATCCTTTAATACTGAGACAGGAAAGAGGCACTGCAATCAAACATAATTGGAAGATTACAGGAGCTCAGAATTACCCTATAGCAGAAAATTCTCTTTCATGCTAGGCAGAGGAACCTGTGCATTGATTTTTTTTTTACCCCCCGTCTTTATGTGAGGAAATCTCTTGAAGATAATCAGATTTCATTGAGAAGATACGATTGCACATTTTCCCATCAGACGAGTACCTCGGTGGACCTTCAGAAAGATTGTCTGCAGTGGTGTCGGAGATGATACAGAAACCCCTCATCAGGGTAATTCAGATGTGTGTAAATCTGAGTTCGCAAGAATTTCATGCTGCCCTTCATTTATTCCTTGATGGTTTCCCTGCCGTTCAGGTACACGGCCTCCAGGTATATGGTTACAACTGGGCCAGGATATCCCAGAGTAGCCCGATTGTCTTTCCTAAAAGCATGGAGAGCTGACAAATAAATACACATTCCTATGGCTGCTTAAGCACGATATATTCTCTCAAATATATTATATCCTCGGTTCTCTTATACACCACAGCTGGGGCTACACGTTGCTATAACCTCGTGGAAAACAATTTGACAATACATTTTAAATGGCTTGGAAACACTCATAGCCAGTAATTTTATTCTGGGTGCATATTATTTATTTTGGGGAAAAAAACCCCAAATTTGTCATTGGGGGGAATTTCTAACTAATACAAGAATAGAAGAGAATAATGAATGTCATGTACCCAATCCAATAATTCTCAATTTGTGGCCAGCCCTGTTTTAACTATATCTCACCACCCTTCTCCCACTGGATGACTCAGAAGCAAATCCAAGACATGTCATTCGTATCATTTCTTCTGGAGAGATTTCAGTGTATATCTTTAAAAAAGGTGGGGTTTAGAAAATAGCCACAATATCATTACCACCCTCCCTGCAAAAATAACAATTCCTTAATATTGAGTATTTTATCAGCATTCAAAATTCTCTCATTATCTCATCAATAACTTTTTTTAATGTTTATTTATTTTTGAGACAGAGACAGAGCATGAATGGGGGAGGGTCAGAGAGAGAGAGAGACAGACAGACAGACAGACAGAAAGAATCCAAAGCAGGCTCCGGGCTCTGAGCTGTTAGCACAGAGCCCGACACGGGGCGCGAACTCATAAACCGAGAGATCATGACCTGTGCCAAAGTCAGACAGACGCGTCACAGACTGAGCCACCCGGACGCCCCATCTCGTTGATAATTTTTATGCTAGGTTTGCTCAATATGAATTCAAACAAGATGCACCCATTTCACTGGTTTAATGTGCCTGTTAAGCCCCTTAACCTTTTGGCTGTCCTCTCTGTGTTTTCGTTTTCTTTGCAATCTATTTGTGAAAGAAATTGGGGGTATGTGCTGTAAATTTCCCTCATTCTGTATTTTGCTGCTTTAATGTCTTCCGCTCTTGTTTGACCTGACTCCACTCTTCCCCCGTAATACGTATACTCTGATGGTTAGATCTGGGGGCCTTATCAGATACAGGTTGGACTTTTTGGAAAGGACACCTCAAAAGTAATGTTGTAGACTTCCACCATCTCTCCTTCCATAATGTTCAAATTAGTCAGTGTACCTAGGTGACTAAGTCGTTATAAAGTTAGTTTACCAAGTGAGTGGCTCTGGTGGTCACTGATGCTCAGTGCCCAGGGCCGTCACTTCACTGGTGGCGATGTTCTCGTCTGCCCTTTCTTTCATAATTTGTTTGCTGGACAACTGCCTTAAAAAGAGACTTTCTGTCATCAACTGTGTGACTACTCTGAGGTACAGTTTGTAGAGGAAAGACAGGATAAATACTTCATCCTTAGTTGCCAGTTTTCTTAATAATGAGTTGGTTCCCTGGTGCCTTGTGAGTCTGGCCCCCAATGACGTCCACGCCCTAACTCCCCGGAACTGTGAATATGCTACCTTATGTGGCAGAAGGGACTTTGCCTATGCGATTAAGCCAGAGAGATTATTCTAGAAGATCTTGCTGGGCCCAGTGTAATCACAAGGGATAGCGTAAGAACTAGGCGGGAGAGCCAGAGTCAAATTAAAAGATAGGATGACAGAAACAGAGGTCACAGTGATGCAAGGCCATGAGCCAAGGAACGTGGGCAGCTGGAAACAATAGGAGATGAGTTCTCCTTCCAGAAAGAATGGAACCCTATGGACCCATTTTGAGCCTCTGACCTCCAGAACTGTATGATAATCAATCTGTGTGTTTTTTTAAGCCACCAAGTGTGACCATTTGTTACAGCAAGAATAAGAAACTAATCAATGATCGTGTTTTCCACGTTACTATGATGTCAATGATCAGCAACTACAGATTTATTGATTACCTACATTGTGGTAGGTAGTTTACATATATATTAAAAACAAACAAGAAAATAAAGCAATACAAAACAACCACACTCTTCATATCTTACCAAGGATTGAAGACCTGCCCTCTTCCCCTTTCTGAAAGCTGTGACCCTTGCCTTTGTGTTCAGGTATTTGCTCTGCTCACTTCCAGGAGCCAGCAAGCCCAGATGTGTATGAACAGTTTCTTAGCCAGATCTGCTGTTCTAAGAGCCCTCCCACCACCCCTCTAGACCTCCCCTGTCCTTGGCTGCAGCTATTCAAGGTCCCCCACTTGGATAGATAAAAGGCGTCAAGCTGTAAGGAGTGCAGAGACAGAAATCGGAGGTGAAAGGAGGATATTCTGGATAAAGAAGTGATATGGGGGGATGGGGAGTGCAGAAGAAGGGAAAGAAAGAAGAAACTCATCAAGCACAACTTTACTGTAGTTTAAGTGAGATCTTTGTATTGATCTCCTACCCTTCGATTATTACAGTCCTGTTTTCACCTCCATTTTCAGATAAGAAAACTAAGGCCAAGACAGGTTATGGCCTTGCCCAGTGGCTAAGTGGCAGGGCAGAGACTCTAGTTCAGCCCACGGATTCTAAATGTGGAATCTTTTCCTTTCCACCATGCTGCTTCCTACCCCCAAACAGGAGTACAGATATAAATATATCAGCATCCTTCCAGAAGCTCAGACTTAGGGGTCAGGATTGGAAAATAAGGAGGGGATTTCAACCACTTAACATTCTGTGAACAGAAAAGGGGTTTCCATTGAAACAGATAACCAGGTTTCCTATTGGAAACACGGGGATTATTCACGAGAAGTTAGGAAACGTTTGGAGATACGCACACTTCTTATGACTTGAATGTCTCTGTTGAGTTATTTACACACTGTCTTGCCCCTCTCCCTTTTGTCTCTCTTATGAGTCCCAATTGCCATGGGGCTGAGAGTCCATGCAAAGGAAGGAAAATCATTGGCTCTTCTAAGGTAATGGGACTCCCAAAACAGATGGTCACCAAATATCAGATATGAGGCATGGCTTGAGATGAGAGAATGGGCTTGTACAGATTTCACAAGTGAAGAAGCTGAGAGTCCAAACAGCGATAGTCATTTATCTACCTACCCACTTGTGTATCCATCCATTTGCCATTCGTTTATTTATTCATTCTTTCAAAAAATTCACCAAGTGTCTGCTATGTTCCAGAGATGGAGTGAGGTACTAGGAATACTGAGATATAGAATAAGACTAAGACTGTCCTGGATTCTATGGTCAGCAGGAAATAAAAGAATCCAGTGGTTTGTCACAAAACAATGGGAGAGGTGTTCTAATAGAAATTGTGTTAAGCGTTGTGAGAATACATGGGAAGGAACCAATTTTCCCGTGGAGAGTTTGGCAAGTTTTTACAAAAGAAAGAACATATGATTTTGGTCTTTTAAGGATGAGCAGGTGTTTGCCAGGCAGATGCATTTGCAAAGGGTGTAGATGCCTGGCAGTGAGCAGTGAGAACAGCAGGCATAGAAGCCCAGAAATCGTAATGGCCTTAGTGCTGTAGCTGGATCAAAAATTATCTTTGTGTGAGGGTAGAGGGAAGGTGGGCCTTGAGTGGGGAGGGAAGGAAGCTTGACCACTTTGTTGGAACAGGCTTATGAATGGATATGAATACCAGGCCAAAAAATACATGCCGCCCCATACACAATGGGGGAGATTCTGTGGTTCCACTCAGGTGTTGATCTCTACACTGGCATCATTTACTAAGCTCCTCAATTCTGATTGAGGTTTCTCTGGAATTTGTTCCCTCGATCTGGGAGCTTGTGTGATTAATGCATATTAGTGAAAAGAGAGTGGGGATTGTGTTTAGGAAGCATGAACCGTTGATAGCTCTTTGCCAATAAATACAATCAATTTATCAGAACTGATTATCCCATTCAATCCCATCAAAACACCCTGATTACTCTTAGGAACAATTAAACGTATCATTCTTGGGAGGTAAACCAGAGGCCAGCTCCACTGTTGGGTCACATTGACTGAATTTGGTCATTTGAGTTCCAATGACTCACTGACAGCATGAGATATGCTGGGTCTTTACATGTATTACATATTGTATGTTGTAATCCTGATATCATCCTATATACAAGTTTTTTTGTCCTCTGTATCCAGGAGAAAAAAATTGAGGTTCAGGGACCTGAAGTACCCAGTTCAAGGTCATGCAGCGAGAAAGTGTTAATACTGAGGTGTAAGGTCAAGGCTGTCTGCTTTCTAATCTGGTGTAATCAGGAGTGTGATCAAGAGGTCTTCTTACCCTTGTCTGATGAAAAGGGGTTCACAATGATTTTAGACAACAACATTTGGATTCATGACTCTATTCAGTATATGTTGCTGAGCACCTTCTATGAGTTAGACACTGTTCTAAATCCAGAAAAACAAATGCAAAAAAAAAAAATGCAAATCTCAGAACAGGAAGGAACGTTTGCAAACCTCTAGTACCTCAAGATGGAATCTAGAATATATAATGAACTCTTATAACTAGAAAATGAGACAACAACAAAAAAATGGACAAAAGGTTTGAGGAGATGCTTCACAAAAGAAGAGATTTCAAGAAAAAACACATGCCTAGGTGTTTAACATCATTAGCCATCAGGAAATTGAAAATGAAATACAGGGAGATACCTCTCCACACACTCCATGTTGGATAAAAATGAAAAAGACTGACAATAACAAATGTTGGTGAGGGCGTGGAATGCTCAGACACCCCTGGTGGGAAATTAAAGTTGTGTGACATTGTGGAAAATAGGTGAGCAGTTTTCCAAAAAGTTAAACATACCATACATCCACTTGGAGGTCTTCACCCAAGAGAAATGAAAACATGTCTACAAAAACACTTATATTCAGATGTTGACAACAGCTTTGATTGTAATAGCTGACAGTTGGAAACAATCCAAATAGCCATCAATAAGGGAATGAAAAACAAACAGTGGTATATCCATACAATAGAATGCTTCTCCCCGATAAAAAGAAATAAACTACTGATCGACACAACAGCTTGGGTGAATCTCAAAACAATTATGCTGAATAAAAAATGTCAGGCAAAAAAGCACCTGTAGGATGTCATCTACATAAAACTCTAGAAAATGTAAATTAATTTATAGTGACAAAAATCCAATCAGCCGTTTTCTATGACCAGGAGTGAAGGGAGGGATGGACTGCAAAGGAAGCAAGAGGAAATTTCAAGGGATGATGAAACTATTCTGTATCTTGATTATGGCAGGTGCAAAATCAAAGTCATTGAACATTCAAAGTAGTTGAACTGTGCCCATTATACATTAGCAGTTTATTGTGCATGATTATACCTCAATACAGTAGATTAAAATGAAATTGAGGGGTGGGTGGGTAGAGACAGGCAGATACCCGCACTGTACCATGTGAGGCCTGAGAACTCAGAGGAGCGAGGCGTCAATCCCATCACACAATTCCCCACTCAGCCCGGGGCTGGGGGACTGACGAGGCTCTGAAGAGGGACCATCCTGTCCTAGATCTGAACAGCAGACAATTCTTATTGTTGTTGTTGTTTTTTTTTTTTTTTTTTAAAACCCCTGTGTCAGATATTTCCTGCCTTTCAGAGATTATCACCTAGAGTGGAAAGGAATTTTGGACTGGGAGTCAGCTGATAGGGGCTCTCTCCGTAGCTTCTTACATGGCCTTGTCCTTGATCTTGATCCTTCCTTCTCTGAGCCTCAAATTTCAAACCTGCAAACTGAGGGAGTTGCCCTGGAGCCCAAGACGACCAGGAACGTTTTCTACACTCTTGACATCAAAAAGTTTTCTTAAGCTTCCTTGCTTTTTTTTTTTTTTCTCCTCAAATAAAGTGATTTCCCCCTCCCTCCCCCCGGAACATATTTTTCAAGATAATGAGGGAATTCCAAGTCCTTGATAGAAACCTAATGTACTCAGAACCTGTGCAAGCTTCCTCTCTGGCCGGCCTCCCGCCTCTCTCTTGGGCTTCTCTCTACCTCTCTGCTCACCATTTGCTCCCTATGCTCCAGGCACATGGAGTTCTTTGCCATTGCTCACACCCGGCTGGCCCTCTCGGACTTCTTTACTTTTACATGTGCTCCTCCTGCTTCTGCTTGGTTCCCGTCGTGTCACAGGAGCGGGAAGACGCTGAGTGATGTGCACGTCTTCTCACGGGTGGCCAGAGGCATCCGCCCCGCAGACATTTTCTGGCACTCCTTGGCTTGTGGCCACACCCCTCTTCTCTGTGCCTCAATCTTCAAACCACCTTCTCCTCTGTGTCTTCTGTTCTGTGTCTTCTAAGGACGCTTGTCACTGGGTTTAAGGGCATAAGTTTACCTTCACAGAGACTGAGGATCAGGACATAGACATGTCTTTTTTTTTTTTTTTTTGAGGTGACCATTCAGCTCACTACACATGGTAAAGAATTACAGCCTGTTTTGTGAGGAAAGTCTGCCGTAGGGTAAGGATGGAGGCAGGGAGACCAGTGAGGAGGCTCATGCAATTGTCTGGGTGAGAGACCCTGTGGCCTGGGCCAGGCGAAATGGGGGGCAGGTTGGTAGAAGTGAACACACATTTTATAGGCATAGAGCAAGTCTGAATGAGGCTTGTGAGCGAGGGAGAGGTGACAAGGATTTCTCCAAAGATGGAAGGAAGTTGGCACTAATGGAGATGAATAGAATTGGGCGGGACACACTCTGGGGGTGGGAAGCAATGAAGAGTGTAGCTTTGGACACATGTACGTATTTTTTTTCCTGTTAGACATCAAAGTGGTGATATTAAACACGTGTTGAGCATATTAGTCTGAGTTCACCGGAGAGTTTGGTGCTTTAGATGTAAATCGGTACGGCATCGGTGGGGAGGGGATCAGATCACCTATGGAGTAAGCGTACAAGGAAAAGAGAAAGCCAGAGACTGGAGCGCAGGCTCTTGGGCATCGGGCAGTCAGGAGAAGTAAGGAGAAAGCAGCAAGACACAGAGTAGGAGCAGCCAGTGGTTGGAGAACCAAGAGTCGGCATTTGGGTGGAAATCTATCTGAATCCAAACCCAAGACCACCTGAGGGGAAGGACTGGATTATAAATCTCTCTGTCTCCATTGACTACCATAGGGCCAACACAAAGCAGATGCCATCCACGTACCTGGTTTATAATGAAAAAAAAAAAAAAAATCCCAGATATGGTACTATGTAGGCTGGAGCTTCCCCAATGGCAGCACCCAATGTGGTTAGTGGGGTTGGTGGAAAGGGAGCAGGAAATAAGGCAGGACCTTGACTTTCTCCATCAGTTGAAGTGACCCACAAGTTGACATTTCAGGAAGCCCTCAGCCATCCCAGGCAGTCCCAGGCAGGAAGGCTAAAAGAGAAGCCAGTTAGGCAGAGGAAATGGCTGTTGGTATTTAGTGGGTTAGGAACCAAAAGGCAGAAGAGGCAGGACCAGAAAGGGAAGAAGATGTGGCCATCCTGAAGAGCAGGGCAGGGCTCAGGAGGGTGGAGAAGGACTGAAGAAGACAGTCGTCACCTTGGGTGATAAAGGGGTGGCCTGACGTGGCATAGCCAGGCTGCTGGACTCATTTTAGTCCAGGTTCTACACCTTTCTGCACCTAGGTCTTTTCATCTGTGAGTGCAGCTGGAGCCTGCTCTCCTTGTAACTTTGTGTCGAGGATCAGATGAGATTGTGCAAGTGGAAGTGTCTTGCAAAAGAAAGCCGCTGAGCCCAGGAAGAGGGTTGGTTTTGAAGGAGGGATCATTTGCGACAGGCTTGGAAAGTGATCAACTACCATGACAAGAACGTTAGCTTACTGTGTCTGTCCAATCTTGTACAGAAGATGTATACAGAGTTCGTAATCTGTGCCAAGCTCTGTGCCCAGCTTTAGAAGAACCAAGAAGGACCAGACAAGATCCTGACTCTCAAGGGCTTCTTGACCAGTGGTAGTGGGGTTGGGGGAGGCCAGCTCAGCTTACCCATAATGAGTGTCTTACATCCTTCTATTTACCAAGGGCTTCCTCTGCCAGTGGTTATACTGCCGTAGGCTCAGAGGCTATGGTGGTGAAGAATAGAGTTTACTTGTGTATCCCAGGTTGTTGGTGGGCGTTGGACGGTGTGTTTATAGAGCTGAAGGAACCCAAGCTATGGAATATTGGCAGTTTAGGCATTACCTAGGAGTTTATAGAAATACAAATTCTTGGGGTTCTCCCTAGACCGACTCTATCAGAATCTGCATTCTAACACAACTGCAGGTGATTTATAGGCACATAAAATTGCAGAGGCACTGACACTATCGACATTTTGGACCAGATAATTCTTCGATTTGGGGAAATGGTCTGTGCATTATAGGATGTTTAGGGGCACCCCTGGCTTTTACCCACTAGAAGCCAGTAGCAGCCCCCTCCCCCAAGATGTGAAAAGCAGAACAATCTCCAGACATCCTCCAAATGTCCCCTAGAGGGCAAAATAGCTTATCACTGAGACCACTGGTCTAGAGCAGAGCTTCTCAAAATGTGGTCCTCGACCCACAGCATCCGCAGCACCTGGGAACCTGTTAGGAATGCGGATTCCCAGACTTCACACAGACCCACGGACTCAGAAACTCCAGAGGTGCGGCCGAGCAGCTTGTGTTTTAACGATCTTTCCCGGTGCTTCTGATGGAACGCTGAAATGTGTTGCAACAGTGGTTTTTGTCCCCGGAGGCACAAAAGTTTTGAAACCATATAATATCTGGGCCCCACTCCAACCCAATTACATCAGATCTCCAGAAGTAAGTGACCCAGATGATTCAGATGCATAGCCCAAATTGAGAACCAATCAAGACAAAGGCAGGAAAAGGGATTCAGCCAAACTCACAGAGGTAGCCAATAAGAAAAGACCAGAACCCAAGTCTCCTGACTCTCTGGTCCGGGGGCCTGTTTTTCACTAGGAAGATGACAAGGTGACAGACAGCCTCTTGAACTGGCTCCTGAGGAATTCTACACCCACAGGGCATGTTCAGACACATCTTTGATCAAGTGGCTCAGTGTGTGCAAATGCTCTCATTTATGAGATGTTCTGTGACACAAATTGCCCGGTGGGCTTCACAGAGAGGTTGGAAGGAGTTCACTGTGTTCATAGTTTTGTGGACACCAGCTAAGAGTTCCGGACCCGAATCTTCCTCTCTCTGTGTGCTGTCTCCGCCCCTAACACCCTGAGGTTGGAACGTTTGCTGACTTCTTTCCACAAGGCTCCGTAGGTGATGTTGGCCTATCTGGAAACACCAGAAACGTCAACACTCACATAAAAATGTTTGTCACAGGTGATAACCCACATAGTCACTCAAGCACCACAGGACAAAAATAGGCAGAAGAAGCCTTTGAAATTCTTTAGGGGAAGATAGGCAGTAAGTGGGCTTTGTACTCTTTCCTCAACATCCTCACACGCTATTAAAAACAAGCCCAGAATATGGCTCCTGGTGAAACCAGACATTGTCCATGGAGGGCTCTCACGTTCCGTCACGACCCGAGTCCAAGCAGCTCGTGGGCCACTCACGTCCATCATCTTGGCAATCATCGCGAAAATTCTGTGGGGAGGAATTCGGCTCCACTTGGCCGCTGCGGGAGCTGAGGCTCCGAGAGCTCCTGCCCGTCCTATTCGATTGGCCCATCAACACTTACCAAGTGCCAACGGGTGACGTTGGCACCAGGCTCTGGGCTGTGGGATGGTTTGGGCCAAACTTCATAGAGCCCTAGTCAAATGCAAAGGTCAATAGATCCACAATGTGGGGTGGGTTTATGCCAGTTATTTCCTTTGGTCTCTTGGCCACAGCCATCCCCCAATCCACTCTATGGATGTGGAGCCCAGTCCACTCCAGCCACATTTCCCAGATGCCCTTGCCGGAGGGCTTCCTCTGGGCTTCTCGCAGCAGGAGGGAGTCAAGGAAACTCTCTTCCCATTTTGTGCAGATCCTGCAGCGGCAGGGAGAGCTCCTGTCCCTTACAGCTTGTGGCACCACAAGCCCCAGTTATGCCCTTTCCCAGCTCTCTGCACCCGAGCACCAGCCGTCCAGGCATTGGAGGCTGAGGCCTCAGTGCCACCTACAACGCTGTCCTTCCCCCAACCGTGGGGCACCCTCTCAGAGGTTCCCCCCCCCCAGACGTGTGGTGTTCAGAACACTAGCCCCAAAGGCCCCGCCTCTGAACTTCTAGATCCTTGTAACTCCACCTCTTCCCCTTTCCTCTCCTCATGATGGGGCTAGAAATGGCCGTCCAAAGTCATGACTCTCTGGGCTAACTCAGCATCGATTCTCAAAAGCCTTTTCAGCCTCTCAACCCCTATGTAACAAATCCCCTGTATTAAATCCCATCTGTCTGGAATGACCCATGATGGCTTCTAGGCCCTGGCTGGACCCTGGTTGATTCAGGTAAACCACATTGGGTTTACCAAATTTACCTTCTTGAAAAGGTGGCAATGGCAAGAAGTGGAAAATGGATAGGAGGTAGCAGGGGAAGAGAGGAAGGAAGGTTGTGTCCAGAAGAGGGAAAAGCATGTGCAGAGGCCCAGGAGATGGAGAGAAGACGGGCAGAGGTGGAAGGTATGAAAATGCATAATGCGGAGGCCTCATAAGCAAGGTACTGGCCTCCTCTGGGGGATCCCTGGTGTGGACAGCCTCTCCCAGAGGCATGAAATGTGGTGCCCTGGTTTGGAGATTGGGTGGAAGGTGTTGGCTCATATCTCAGGGGTAATGGAGAATCACAGAAGGATTTTAAGCAGGAGAGGTACCTGATGTGATCTGCGTTTGAAAAAGGCTACTTTATCTTGGTGAGAGAATATGTGGGGGAGAGGCTCAGTGGTAATGGGAGGTTAGTTAAGAGATAGTTCTAGCAGTTTCTCTGGGAAGAGGTGGATGAATGGGGCTTTAGTGCGAGATCACTCACTTTGTGATCTGGAGTTGGTCATTCCCTCTTTCTGATCAAACATCTATAAAATGAGGAGGTTAGATCAGAGCCGGGATTCTTAGCGGGGGCAGGAGCCCTACGTGGGGGTCCCTGGATGGGGGTCAGAGAATTGCAGAGCCTCTGGGGTGGCTCACAAATGCTTGGATGTATGTTCACACGTACCTTTGTCCCACAGGAAAAAGGGTCCCCGGCTTTCCAAACATTCCCTGAGAGGTTAATTGTTCCAAAGTTTAAAATCACTCCTTTAGGGGGCCCTGGGTGGCTCAGTCGGTTAAGCGACTGACTCAAGTTCGGGTCATGATCTCAAGGGTTGTGAGTTAAAGCCCCGTGTCAGGCTCTGTGCTGACAGCTCAGAGCCTCGAGCCTGCTTCGGATTCTGTGTCTCCCTCTCTCTCTGCCCCTCCCCCACTCTTTCTCTCTATCTCTCAGAGAATAAGTAAACATTAAAAAACTGAACAAAAAATTAATAAAACCACTCCTTTAAATGGCAATCTCACAATGCACTTGGGGCTCAACTGTCAAGGATTCCAAACCCTGTGCCTTTCCAGGGATTAGGGAGGAATGCATTGTTTCCTGCTGGCTGTGAGAAAGTGACTGCGGAAGTGGAGGATGTCCCGACACCATCCTGGAGGCTGAGTGTTGTCACTTGTGAGCTGTGCCAAGCACAGGTGGGGAGAAGATGCCTATCGTTGTGCATTTTCTGAGCAGGAGGCTGGAGGGTGTCACAGCTCAGCTGACAGATGAGGGGACAGCCGTTGACACTGCTTTGTCAACCATCCAGAGACTCCCTGAGGCCACCGCACCATCTTGCCGTCCTGCCTCAGAATGCAGAGAAGCCGTGGGGGCCCTGGGACCTCCTCGCATTTCGCTTCCACGGCCACCGCCCACCCTTGACTGCGCCTCGTCCCCCGCCCCTGCGGCCAGTGCTCTCTCTACCCATTCCAATTCCCCTCCTCCAACACAACTGCGTTTTCTCTTGGAAAGACAAAATCTAAAATCAGACTTCATCCTCAGTCTTAGGAATTGAGGTCACTGGGTCCCATCTCCAAAGGGAAATGCAGCGTCGTGCTGCAGCGAGACTGGAAATGTCGTTCCTTCCCGCGAAAGTAGGTCAGGAACCAGAACGCTGCAGGGGCGGAGGTCTTTCTCGTGGTGCCCTTGCAGTCCCAACAGGCAGGCCAGCAGCTGGCTCCCTGAGCACGCGCCCACCGTGTCCTGCCTGTCCAGCCCGAGGGCGGCATCCTTCAACGGAGGCTCCCGGCGACGGTTCAGATGCTTTTCCTATGACTCCCGCATGCCCCATCTTGCTGGGATTTCTTAAATTTCTCTGTGGAAGCTCTTTACGGTCTGTGACCCTGGCCACTGCAGAGCCGAAAAGACAACAGATTTATGGGGGGCCAGGAGAGCCACAGTCGAAGGATGAGTTTTCCCTGCCTTCAGTCGGTAATTTATTTTTAAATGATCTTTCCGTTATTTATGGGTCTCGGCGACTCTGATGGCTGGAGTGAATTGCATCTTATCAGACGAGCAAAAACTAACTGCATTAAAGGGAAGCCCTCACGTTTCATCAAAAGGAGGATCCAGAGGGCTTCTTAGAAGTGCCGCTGGACTGGGCTGTCTCCTTTTGTCCTTGAACAGCAATGTGGCTCAGGGCAAAGCCTTTGGGCCTCAGAGCCAAACACACTGGGGTCAGGACCTCATTCCGTCCTCAGTGAAGGTTGCGCATAAGGCAAGACCCCGAGCCGCCTTCCCGCCTTGCCAAGCGGGTCTCGAGGCACCCCCTGTAGATGCTTATGGTGATGACCAGGGGAGACCATATAAAGTGCCTATCCCGGCCACACTATGTGATCTCTATTCCCTTCCTCAACCTGGTTCTCGGCTCCCCTCTGGGAACGCACGAGTCAAAACCCAGGATGTGAACACAATCGCCTTTATATGGGTTTTTGACAATTTCAAAATGTAAGTTCGCTCAATCGACTCGCTTGGAATCCCAACCCTGGTGTTCAAATAACATCTGAAGACAACCAGGCTAGGCTGGCAGTTTATTTCCTGCACCAAAATGAAGATCGCTTCTACTCCGGCATAATTACAGTTTAGCGGGCCTTGTCTGAGGCTGATGATTTTCGCAACTACACAACTGTCTATTGTTCTCCTGTAGCTCGTTACCATGGCGATCTAATTAAAGCAGCATCCGATGCCGCCAGCCCATAGGCAGGGGCCGCGTGCGCAGCTCCTGGTGGCCGGGGGGCGCGTGGCCTGCCCTCCCGAGGCCCTTCCCCAAATTCCGAAACGAGCACCGGTTGTCCGGGATAGGACCGGGCAAGTGTCTTCAGTTTCTGAAACGAGCTTCGAGGTAAATGCCACTCCCTCTGTATTCTGAAGAGACGCGGACTAGGAAGGTATGGCAGGCTTGCTTTGTGACCTTGGGGAAGTTGCCAGATACGGCTCATTCTCAGGCTCCTCATGTATAACCCGGCGATGATACCTGCTTTGCGGAGAAAAGAACGTCTGTGAAGGCGCCGAGAATGAAAATGCCTGGGGCCGATCACCGTTTCCCCCCTTCCTTGTCATCTCTTCCCAACGGTGGGAATGGCGGCGTGGGGACAGAGAGCGTGGCCCTTCCGTCTAGCAGCCTCACTCACGTCCAGAGCAGAGCCCGAGGCAGAGAGTGGGAGACCTCTCGGGACCTGTCACCTGATCTGTCAAGTGGGGACAACAGGAGCCGGCTCACACAGTGATGATGATGCCGTGAGATTTTGTAACGTGCCTGGCACATGTCTGGCCTGCGGGAGGTCCTCAACAAATGCCAGGCCTTGGGAAGGACAGTTCAGTGCTCCCCCACGCAGGGGCCAATGGCTAGCATTTTATGCACGGGTAAGCCTTGTAAGTGGCCAAGAACGTGGGCTCTGGAGGAACTATTTAGGCTGCAAATCCTAGTGGGTATGACCCTGGCAAGTCACTTAATTTTTTTGTATCGCTAGTCTCGTCTGTAAACGGAGAATAATAAAGAATGGAGCTGGGGCTGCGCGGATGGCAAAAATGGTATGCGCCCGCGAGGCACTTGACGCTGAGTCGGAGGTTAATTATCATCCTCCGGCTCTGTTGGTGCCCGGAGTACCATGAGCCTCTCTCTCTTTGAATACAATGCTTAGCATCTTCCTATCAAGAGCACATGCCCATTTAATGAGCTCTTTCGAGGTGCCAACATATGCAGGTGTCATCTTCTTTAATCCTAACATCATCCTACGACGGGAGTGCCACTGTGACCCCAGTTCTCAGAAGGATCGACGCAGACATGACGTGTCCTGGTGCAGCGCTTGCGAGTCACGGAACAGGGATTTGAGCACCCCAGGCTCGCGCTTTTTCTCAACCACTATTCTCTGCTGCCGCTCGCTGGATTGTCGTTGCACACCTGTGTGGTTGGCACTGGCGTTCCCGTTCAAGGGGATGAGTGAACAGATCTAAAGAAAGGCAAGGTTCTGCACGGGACCCGCGACTTCTGCGTCGCCCTGCTCCCCAATTCGAGGGCAGGTGCCCTCCTATCTCATTGCCTGATGCCAGCCCTGTTGACCATCACTGATCCGGCACCTGCCGATGTCTTCCCCCTTGCCTCCTCTCGCTGCCTCCCCTAGCATTCCCCCAGCACTGTGTGTGTGAGGCTGTGCAGTGTGGACATGTGCTACTGATTATTTACAGGGTTCATCAAAGGCCCGGGCTCTTGCCTTGTAGCCAGAAAGGCTCAACACCTCGTCCGCCCACCACAGCCCTCATTTCCTTTTTATGAAGATTGGAGAGCAAAAACATTTCAAAGGCTACCAATTAAATGAACCCCGCCGTGCCCATAACCGCAGAGCACCTTTGGAGAACTGGGGAGTTGTAGAGTCAGTAACTGACAGGCCAGCACATGTGTTCTTTACAATCCCGTACTTCTCCCGAGACGTTGGCTGCTTTCCCTCCGTTCTTGATGCCCTTTATTCTTCCCAGTCAGTCCAAGGGACAGAGCTATGGCTCTGCCTGGCACATTTCCAACTGGTTTCTGCTAACCCAGCGTGCCCACCTACAGGGCCCTACCACCTGATGGGCCAGGGCAAGCTCATGGCCCTGAACGGGCCTCTTGACTGAGGAAGGCTAAGTTCCGCCCGTCTAACTGCTCACCTACTCCTGATTGTCCTATATCGCTGAATATCTCCCGAACCCTCCCTTTCCTTCCATCCCGTTTCCGCTGCCCTCAGTGCAGACTTAGCATCTTCCTTCTGGGATGTTACAGTAGTCTTGCGAGGATTTCCTTTCCCCGACCAACTCTCACTTCAATCCACCCCAGACATGGTCACCTAAGGAATTGTCCCAAGACACAGAAGTCTTTGCTACCATATTTAAAATCGTCTAATGACTCCCCGTTGCCACAGGGTGGAGTCAGATCTCCCTAGGCTGGCGGACCAAACCTCTGTGACGGGGTCTCTATTTTGCCAAACCTGCCACTCCCAAACCTAGACTCTTGGTCCCAGCAACACTGAAAGTGGGGCTCCCTGTGGTCACCAGACCTTTTTTTCACCTCAGGACCTTGGTTCACGTGTTATGCTCTGCCTGTGATGCCTTTCCGAGTTCTGCTTTCCACCGCTATTTCTGTTTGCTCTTCAGCACACAGCTCAGGCATCACCCAATGGATGATGACCTCATGATCACCCAAGTTCACGGCATCCTCCCTTTCCACGCTTCTATACCCTTGTGGGCCCCTTACACAGCACGCGTCGTTTTGCACGCGATGATCTGATTTCTCCCTTTTCTCCTCCGGTAGGCTGACAGACTTCTGAGAGTAGGGACTCTACCTTATCCATTTTTGTCGTTCTAGCATCTCACTCAGTTACTGGCTCAGAGTAGACACTCACTAAGTCTGTTGCATTCAGCCAAGGCTGAGTTGGCTCAGGGAAAAAGGAACAGCTGGCAGTCTAAGGAGAAGATCCTTATCATTTCAGGCTCAACTATGTGTTTCATTGATCTTGAATAAGAAACCAGTAAAAGAGTTCACACGTTCCTGCTCCCCGGGAGGCTGGTGTTTGACAAAACAGCAGAGCGTGTATGTGTGCGATTTTTATCATCCAAACCTCATCCAACCAAGAATGGGCTGAGTCTTGCAGGATTTGGATCACATTCCTTAATGTGTGTCTCAGGGTCGGAAGCATATTCTTCAACACTCCCGTCACTTACCAGAGGAATGCTAAGTGGAAGAGACAGCATTCCCTGGGGTGGCAAATTTGGATCTCAGCTTAATAAAACCAACGTATAATGAACATGTGCTTTGAGCTAGGCATGGGGGAAAGTCCTGGGGAGACAGGAGTGAATCATCCTGATCCCTGCCCACAATAGTTCATGGTTGAGGTGCAGGTGCTACAATCAAGGGAAATCCAAGAGGCTGCAGGAAGCCTTCAGGTCAGACTGTGTGGTTTAGAGGAGGCTGCATATGCCCTGGTTTCCAAAGGGCCACTTGAAATAAGCTGTGTACTATGCGCCATTTTTTTTGATGTTTACTATTTGAGAGAGAGAGAGAGAGAGAGAGAGAGAGAGAGAGAATGAGAATGATCGGGGGCGGGGCAGAGAGAGAGAGAGAGAGAGGGAGACACAGAATCTGAAGCAGGCTCTAGGCTCTGAGCTGTCAGCACAGAGCCCGATGCGGGGCTCAAACCCACGGACCGTGAGATCATGACCTGAGCCGAGGTCAGACACTTAGCTGACTAGGCCCCCCAGGCGCCCTGCGCCATGTGTTTTGAGAGGTGACAGGCAGCCCAGGCTGCTCCAGGCACACACAGAGGGGTTCACACTGCATCTTCCAGTGGTCTCTGAGCTTCCCTTAGAATCTGACCTCCAGGCTGCTCTGTTCAACCGAGTCTTTGGTGATGCTACTCCAGGCATCACCCTTCAAAATGTGTCTTATGGATCATTGCTCTTAAAGCAAATGGAAGCATTTTGCAGATGAAGCTTGTGAAGTAGAATGATGATGGGGGGCGGATCCAGGGTTCTAGCATTAACTTTATTGTATATGAGCCGAATGACTTTGAATTAGTCTTTCTTACCTCTCTGAGTCTCAGTTTTCCCAAATGCACAGCATAGTCTGACTTCTATGGCCTTTGGGGAGATTTAATTGGAACTTCTTCTAGCCAGGTTCTCTGCAGGAAAGACCCTGCCAGGCTGGGCATCGAGTTCCAGCTTGGGATAAGAGGAGAGCCTGAAATTTTGGATGGTGTGGCCGAGGACGGGGGGGTGGGCGTGGTCATTGCTGGATTCCTGCACGAGGCAAGCAGGTCTGTGGGTCAGTGGGAGCCGCCGCAGTTCGGATACTCACGGCAGACACAAAGCCTCAGAATTACCCTGCAATGCACACAGGTCATGAAGCAATAAAACGCCTTTTAAAATGTCATCTGCTGAACTGCAGATTCCAACTAATAAATCCCAGTGACCTGGAGGTACCTGGGGGTCAAACATTTGCAAAATGGCCCCTGGAGCTGCCCTGCTTTCTGGAAGATGAGCCTGCTTTATGAGATTGCTGTTTGATGGTTGCTGTAGAGGCCAGCACATCCACACTGGGTAGGGGGCATGGGGAGGGGGACAGACAGACTCAGAAACATCTTGTAATTAGCCCGATGTCCCAGTGAATCACTTGTCACAACCCACCGTTTTGGAGGGATTGGGAGCTGTGGCCCTCCAAAGGACCAGCTCTGTAATCTGGAAAACCACGTGATCACCACCGGAGCCAGGGGATGTGGAGACGGGCTGGCTCGATTTTCAGAGACTAAGGGAAAGGAAGAGAAAAAGAGATCATGATCAAAAGCCACAGGGAGGAAGCCAAGATGAAGGGTCACCACTGACCCTCCAGGAATGGAGTTGAGTCAATTCACCTGTCGTATCTCCCCTCACCTGCCAGGAGCTCTTGCAATAAGCACCCTAGCCCCACCCCCGGCGCCCCCGCCCTTGCTCTTGCCAGATGGTGAAAGTGAGGCTAGAAGAGCAGCTTTTTGCCCTCTGAGGGCCCTCTTGGGAAGAGGTAGAGCCGGTATTCCTGTCTGGGTCTTTCTGGCTCTTTCCTGGTACGGGCCACTTTTTGTTCCTGCTCAGAACAGCCGTCTCACCCAGGGGAGAGAGGAAGGGCATTCCTTCCGCTGTACAGTTGAGGAAGTAGAAGTTTGGGGAGGTGACGGGAATCACAGAAGGTTTCGTGCAAGGAGAATCACTTGAGCCAGCCTTGGAAAGTGGCACGGGGAGTGTCACAAGCGGGCAGAGCAGTGAGCACAGGCCTGGGCAGCAGGTGCCTGAGGTGTGCTGGCTCCAGAGAAATAGATCTTTGGCTAGAGGGTAACTTTCCATGGTCTCTCCGCGGGAGTGATGCTCTTGCGCCTGCGGTACCACAACGGAGAATTGTAGGCAGTCGTGAAGTAGCCTTGGTGGCGCCCTCCCAGATGCATCCTTGAAAGACAGGTGCCTCCACCCCTCTGATGCTGAAGAATGGGCCGCTGTCTGGCCAAAGCTTCTGTCTCCAGACACTCACGTTGCTTGAGCCCTTTGGCCAGGTCTCATTGCCATAGTACATGTCACCTCATTCCTTCTGCTGTACCTTGAGACCCCCTCTTTCTCCCATCCTTCCCACTTTCCATGACCTGGTGAATCCTGCCTCACCTTCAGGGGCTGCTCCAAGCCCTAACACCTCCAAGAAGCCCATCTGGACTGCCAAATTTCTGAATCCCCTCCACTGCCCCCCTCCCACAATCAGCTACCAAATGAAAACAAGCCGTCCTCTTTTTCTGATAGGAACCGAGCCTCATAACAAGAATTCTATCCCGATTTATATACAACATATATAATTTATATAGAAGCTGCTTTCTTCTCATGCCTTCATAGTCCTTGTCTACTAAATTTGCAATCTCTGGTATATTCACGCTGTGTTGACCATGTCTAGATGGGTGGACGTTGCTGTGAAGAACCAGGAGAAAAAGAACAAGGAAGGTTGATCGCATCTCAGTGTTTGGGGATGTGGTATCATTGTAATGCTTTGTGTTGACTATGGAAGACGATGAAATCGGTCCTCGAACTGGAGCCTGAGTGTCATCTCATGGAACCCAGAGTTGGAGGCCCTAGTTTATCTGAACACTCAGGGCCCATGGAATACTAGGAAATGTTAATGTCCGCATCTCTAACACAGAGAAGCATCCACTGTGTGACTCGTCGGCTTTCTGCCTTTGTCCTGGTCATTGCTGGTTAGACTGATGACTCTTGGGGCTGGAGGGTCAGCCTACACAGGAGCTGTCTCCCCTCTAATCCAAGGGTCCTCCATATGCTCTGGGTGGATTTCTCCTTCACTGCTGCTCCAAAAAGGGACTGCGAGCAATGATCACAGTGGCCCTTCTTAGTGGAAGTGAGGAAGGTCGTAGGGATGCATTGCAATTTGTATGTAAATGCGTATGGCTGACTTTGCCCCAGGGGGATATTGAGGGGGCCTTAAAAATAATGACCCAGCTCATTAATAGTGAATTATAATGGGGTTTCTGGAGCAGTCCTGAGGACCTTTGCATTCAGAGCATAAATAAGAAATTATGGGGAGTGGTGGACCAACCCGGTGCCAGGCTCTTGGCTTCTGTTCCAGGAGGTAGAAACACAGGAGATTTTTCCCTCCATCACCTGTCTATGACTTGAGGCTTTGAGGTCATCAGGTACAGGGTCTGGAGGTATGGACCCCAGACAGAGCACCATTTTTAAGTTCAGAAGTAAAATAAACGGAATGGAAAGAGTCCACGATTTGTAGCCAGAGAGATGTATGTCTTAGACTAAGGATTTGACTTCAGGCTTTAGTTTCCTCATCTGGAAAATGAACATAAAGATGGCTACCGCCCTGGGTTGGGTGAAGACGAATACAGAGAGTTTGTGTAAAAGTTCCTAGCCGGTAACATGTACGTAATAAATGTGGGTCCACACTCTGCAGCCACTATTGTCATCGACGTACCTGTGATATAATTTCCACAATTTTGCAGGTAACTCAAATATTTGTAAAGGCAAACTGGATTCTAAAGACATCACTGGCTGTCTCTCCTTAGATCTGGGCATTTAATGGCTTAGTCGCAGGGCCTTCAAAAGCCAATGGACTCCGATGTGGAGAAGACCCCAAGCGAGGCCCCTCTCTTCCAGGAAGGTTTCTCTTACAAGTTGGGCCCATCCTGAGCTCTGTCTCCCTCTGTTTGCTCATCTGTTTGCATTGCTTTTGTGTTTTCAGCAAGACCACAGATCGTTCCATGAGTCTGGGTCTGATGTTAGAAGACCTAGATCCTAGGAACCCCTTCCACTTACCGTGATCTTGGCAAGCCGCTCAAACTCTCTTAGCCTCTGTTTCCACGTGTGTGAGTTGGGGGTAGCAATATTTGCTTCTCTGCACTGTTGTAAGGATCAGACTGGATCATGAGTGTACCGTAAAAGCCCAATTTACAAGCATAGTAGTTACTCCTGAAGCACCTTGGCACGACACTCAAAGGTCTCCCTACGAGAGTTCTGCCCTAGCTGTATGGTCTCTCCTTCCCTTCATCCTATGTTCTAGACAAACCGTCCTCTTCCACTGGCCTCTAAATGTCTCCTGTATGTTTCAGACTCCTCTTCTGTGCTATCGCTCCTCTCCCTACCACGCGCTTCCCTATTTTACTAGGCTTCACCTGAACTTCTTGGAGCCACCTTGTTCCGCCCTCCGCGTAGAAGGTCCTCCTTCATCCTTCTGTCGCTGGAGACCGCTCTCTTCATGGTCTCCCACCAGACACTCACTCTGTAATGAATTGGGGTTGGGCTTGGGGGATGTTAAGCTTGGCGAAGGGGAACCTCATGGGTCATAACAGGTGGTAGGGAATGTGAATGTCTCATTAAGGACCAACTGTATGCCAGATGCTCTGATAGGCGCTTTATAAACATTGTTTCTCATCCTCAAAAGTCAATGCAAAAAACCCAATTTGCCAAGGAGGAAGCAGAAGCTTCAAATCAAAGCGACTTGTTCTGTGGAAACATGGAGCCGGCTTTTGAGTCCAGGTCCATCTGGCTCTAGAGATCCTACCGTTTGTTCAGCTGCGTGAAGCAGAACAGAGTTTGTTGGGTGCGTGTTCAAGAAGGGGGTGCCTGGCTGGCTTGGTTGGAAGCGCTCGCGACTCTTGATCTCACAGTTGTGGGTTCGAGTCCCTCATCGGGGGTAAAGATGGGGCTAAAAATAAATAAATAAATGAGCTTAAAAAAAGAAAGAAGGAATCTTCCAACTCCATGGAAGGGCGCTCTTCCTAATGATGACAGCCACTCCCCCCCCAGGGGTGGATACAGCCTTTCAGGATGGTGAGTTGCCCACCGCTGGAATATGCAAGCGGAAGTTGAAAGCCACCGGCGGGAGCTGCCGTGGTGTAGATTTGGGTCTTTTGCAATCACTAAGCTAAATCCAATCAAAAGAAATGCTTTGATTTCTCTCCTGGCCCTGGCTGCTTACAGAATTGCACTCTCGCTCTGCTTGACGCCCAGAGCTGGCTCGCTGAGTGGCTGAGAATCACTCCTGCCCTCACACAGCCACTGTGTCTACACAGCAAACCTCTGAAACGAATGCACAGGCACCTAATGTGGTTGTTTTTCCCAACACCTTGACTCCTGGATCTCAGGTCTGGACTCTGAAGAAAAAGCTGCCTCCAGACCGATGGCCCTGGTGCCCCCTGTACCCGCCAGAATAGGACCTGGGGGGCCCCGACTGCCCGAGAGCTCTGTCTCCAGAATGGTCCCCCAAAGACAGGCCCCACAAGGGGAGGCTTTGGCGGGCCTGATTGCATGACAAACACCACACATATTGAAACAGTCTGGCAGTTTCCCGGTGCCCCCAGTCAGAGCCTGACCCCGGTGACCTCCAACATCTTATTAAAGCCCCTAGAGCCCCACGTCTCTGCGAGGGAGAGAAGGAAGCAGCTCCCGGACTCATTCTCTTCCCTAATTCATTCAAGTAAGCCCGGCTGAGTGGGGCCTGGGCCTTTGATGTTCAAGGCCCCTAATTGGAAGGAAGTGAAGTGTTAGCCTGTCAGCCTTTTAGTCTCTCATCAAATACTTTAAGAGGTATCCGCACACTGCAGTTCTCACACTGGTGCCAAGCAAGCCTGGAGTGGACTGCTTTTTGTTAAAATGTTTAAACTTTGCATCTGTCTAACAGAAAGTTCCGTACAGATGTCACAGTGCCCGGTGGGCTCTCGCCCTCCCTCTCCCCTGCTCCCCCGATCCTCCGGTCTGGGGAGGACTCTGTTGCTGGGCTCACAGTGCTCGCCCACCTGCCCGCCGCCCGGAGCACGGAGCGGGGAGAGGAAGGTGGCGGCAGGAGCTAATTACTGACCCCAGACGCAGGCCTGTGAGCTCCCGGTTGGGGCCTCCCTCTGCAGAGCCCCTTTGATCTCCCCGTTTGGAATTGTGTCACTCCCCAGGAATGCTGCTCCCCCAGCCCCCATCTCTGAATCCCAGAGTGTTCCAGCCAGAAAAGACTTGGAGTAACCCTTTAGTCTCACCTCTTTGTGTTACAGCCAGCCAGCGACCAAGCCCAGAAAGGGAAAGTGACCGGCCCAACATCATTTCTCTTTCTCAGGGAACTTGCGCACCGCGGGGTCCATAACCCCAGGCTTCTGGCCCCCAGGACAGTCGGATTCTGCACACACCTCCGTGCTTCTCTTCAGGAAGGGGGCAAGGACTGGCACTGTGGGATCTGAGAGACTGAATTTCCATGTAATGCCTACCGTAGTGGACCACAGCCTCAGCGGAGGCCAGCCAGTGCTCAGACGCTGGGTGCCTGAGGGTGCACAGAGAGAAGAGGGTCTTTCCCCTACTGGGAGACACCCCCCCCCCCCCCCCCGACTTGGCTACACCAGAGAGAGAAAGAAATAGGGAAGGGGGAGAGATAGAGGAGGGGAGAGAGAGTGCCTGGTGGGGGATGTCCTGTGCACGCACAGTTGGGGCCGCGGGCCAGACAGAGGGCAAGAAACAAAAGTGCTGGCAGAGAGAGGGGCAGCAGGAGAGCAGGGTATGCCTGGGTCTCAAAATTGAAAGCGGCTCCCTTTCTGCAGGGTGCACAGGGGAGGGTGGGAGCGATGAGGCGGGCTTTTACCGTCTCTGAAGCGTTGCCCACTTAGGACTTTGAAGGACACTCACACCAGCCTCCTGTGGGCCAGCGCTCCTGGGTTCAGGTGCGGACGGAAAGGAGATGTTCCAGACCAAGAGGGGAATGAATGAATGCAGAGGGATCCTGAGAATTGGTTTCATGGACATAGGAAGTGTCTACTGATCTCTCGTTGTTGATGGAGAGGGTAGCAAAATCCCCACCCGGGTGGCTTTTGGGGGCCTCCACCTGGACATTGTGACTTAGTAGAAAGCACCCAATATCTCATAAACACCAAGTAAATGTAATTTCTGAAACCTTCTTCTTCTTTTTTTTTTTTTTTTTTTTTAATTCTCTGGAGTTAGTAGACACCAGTCTCTGGTAAGACCCCAGTCAGAAGTCTAAATTAAAATGTAAAACATTGGGACACTCGGGTGGCTCCGTCTGTTAAGCACATTAAGTGTCCGACTCTTGATTCCTGCTCAGGTCATGATCTCATGGTTCGTGGGATTGAGGCCCCTTTCAGGCTTTAGGCTGACAGCATGGAGCCTGCTTCAGATTCTCTCTCTGTCTCTGTCGCACTCTCATGCGCTCCCTCTCTCAAAATAAATAAATAAATAAGCATAAAAAAATAAAATGTAGGGGCGCCGGGGTGGTTCAGGTCGTGAGCTCGCGTTTCGTGGGTTCGAGCCCTGCATTGGGCTCTGTGCTGACAGCATGAAGCCTGGAGCCTGGAACCTGCTTCAGATTCTGTGTCTCCCTTTCTCTCTGCCCTTCCCCTGCTCACACTCTGTCTTTCTCTGTTTCTCAAAAATGAACATTAAAAGAAATTTAAAAAATAAGGTAAACATTAAAATCTGAAACAACGCAAGTTCATCTGGTCTCCTCTTGTTCCTAAAGTCCCCCAACGTAGGGTGACCTTTCAATGTATAAATGTAAATGTGGCTTGATTACGGGCTTTCAGGGAATTCACTTATATAAAACATACTCATCACACTCCTGTTACAGGCCAGAATGGTGTAGGCTGTATACCATTTTCTCTTCAGTGAGTTTTTTGTGTCATTAGTGTCTCCATCACAGAGAAAGGGAAGAGCTAATGTTCTCAGTTTTGAGCGTGGGAATCAGGAGTAGGAAGGCAGGATTGTCATCTTCTCCGGGGACCTTTGATAGATGCCGGTCATGCCTGCCTGCCTCCACTTGACTGAATACAGTTTCTATTTTGGGCGCCATCTCTGCTCTGCTTCATGAGGGCTTTGCTCACATGTAGTTAAGTCATGTACTCAACCCCATTCCAGGCTCCAGCAGAGTAGCAGACAGGCTAAAATAGAACACTGAAGTCAATGTCAGCTCATACCAGGAAAGCCCTTAAGTCAACTCACTTCAGGGGAAAACCCAAGCTTGAGAGCAGACCCCAAATCTACGATTTTTGTTTTTGAAATCTTGACAGACTAAGGGTTTGAGAAGAAGCCAGAGAAGGCCAAGTATCCATTGGGCCAGGGACTCAGGCAGGCATCTTTGGCCTGACCAGGAAACAAGTCCCAAACCAGTACAGGAGATCTTTCAATCTGATCTATATTCACCTCTGGCGAACCATGACATCTCCATGGAGAGGTTCCCAGAGCAAAGTCCCTGTTAGTGAAGCTTTCCTGGGCACAGATGGGTTTGGGGAAGGTCTAGTGCAGCAGCCTGAACCCTGGCTGAGGGCTCAGAGGCTGGTGCTAGAGTCCTAACATACCAAATGTGTGTTTCCAAGTTCTTTAAATCCTCTGAGCATTTGAAAAATGAAGCTATTAGACCAGATTGGCTTTAAGATCTGTTCCAGACTGCATGTTTCATGATATTATGAGAACAGCAGAACACACGGAATAGTTTCATTATCATTACTAAATATAATAGTCCCCAGGTTGCCAAGTATTTGAATAAAAACAGAAAAGGGAGGGCCCTGTTGCCTAAGCCTGTTTTTATAAAGTTCCATGTCATTTTCAGATTATTCAAATTTATTTGACTATTCCAGGCCAGTCTAACCTAACCTTTATGTGAGATTCCGGTGACGCCCCTGTGAAGTTGACCTAATCACCACCTTTCACAGGTAGGAAATCAGAGCTGGGGAGAAAGGGCTCAACTTCCAATCTCCCAGCCTGACCCCTGTACCACGCTACCAGATGGAACCCCCCACAACTCGACTCTAGCCCCGGGGGCTGCTTTCGGGTGGGAGCTAACAAGGACTTCCTCTTGCCTCATTGGCCTGAACTTTTCTCTTCCTGTGGCTGTTTGCTTGCTGGAAGCCAAGCTGCAAGCTTCTCCCTTTGCTTCAAGGTGGCACATGATAACTGTGGGGAGGGTCAGATCCTTTTCTTGGAGTTCTGATTCCATGGAAATACTTTCATCTCATTGAATCAATTCATTAGTAGCTTCTGAGACTTTAATCAAGTAAAATTGTTGTGTTAAGGCAAAACCAAACACTATTTTAAAATGAGAGAGAGCCATTTCTAATCAACTTGACTCCCACTTAAAGCACTTTAGCTGGGAATCTTCTTTGGCCTTCTCTAATTGTCTCATTAATGCAATATTAAATTGACACCCAGCAAATGGGAGTTGAATTGTGTGCTAACAGTTTGGGCAAGCTGCGAAGAAGTGTAATTTCTGCGAATGAGCCAGATGGGAGGAGAGAACAGGAAGGAATGTGTGCATGCTAATTTGCAGTTTGACGGACCCTCTTTGTAAAAATAAACACTTTTGCAGAAGTCTAAGGAAAGCAAATGTCATCCGTTTCATATCACACAATGCCTACTGCTAGATATCGAAAACGTGCTCATTTCCAACCGCATTGCACAATAGGAGTCACTTCTAATTAACGCAGAGAAGTTCGCCTCTTCATGCTATCCTTACAGTGTTCGCTGTTAGATGCAAAGACACTTGAGCTGAACCAAGAGACGCACCCAGAATTGTGTTGGAAGGAAATGCTTCAAGTTCCTTGTTCTGGAACTGGCCAGTGGCCCAGGGGATTGAACGGTGTGCCAACCTACCGTGCGTGGAGATGTACAGTGCTCACTGGAGACATCTTCTCGGAGGGAGCGTCATTCCGGCCTGCCTCCTCCATCACGTCTGGGATACCTAGCCCGAGGGAGCGGGCAGATGGGAAGATTTTCTGTACCCTATCCCTGGACACTCAACAGAAGCTTTAGTGGAATCAACAGTCATAGCTGAGGGGCAGTGAGTATCACAGCACTGTGAGTCTACACCCTTACCTACCAAAGGTGGACCTAGAGATGCACCGCCCGGGTCCCCCTTCAAGGAAGGACTTGTTGCCCTAGGCATTGGGAGTGAGGTCAACAGACAACCTCCAGCTCCTTTAGAGTCAGCTGCAGCCGCAGGGACTTCTTTCCGCACGGCTTCCGGGGCAGCCTGTATCGGGTGACTGAACAACGTAAGAGGGGCACAGAGACCCATCCATGTCACCCCAATGTGGGATGCTCTGAGGGACAATACTTTTTTCAGATATACTCTATCAGATGACAGTGGCTTTGCCTGGCCCACATCACACACCCAGGCTGCAAGACTGCCCTTTCCTGCACAGGCATCCCCATTCCTAACAAACATCTTGCTCTACAAACTCCCTCTGAGCTGCTTCTGGAGGGTCTGCTTCTGGAGCATCCAGCCTGGGACACTATTTCCTTCTTTTGCCCCTATTTTTTGTAGGGGTTGGTAATAATATTCTATAAAACAGATGTCTGTTGACTTTCAAGGATATTGGGAAAAGCTGTGAGTCAATTGTTCTGTTGGGACTCTGAGGGACTTGAGGACTTTGGGGTTAGGAACCCTAGTGGATGACCCTGAGGAGCCCTTCAGCAATAAGAACCATGGCTTTGTGAGGTTGCACCTGTGTGCAGACCTGACTACTGATGTGTCAAGGAGCGAGTGTGGGGCTGTCAGCAGGAGCCCTAATCCTCAGGAGTTAAGTAGATTGCTCTAAGCAGAAACCTCAGGGGACAGAATCAGATTAATTTAGATAGTCCAAGCAATAATTTCTGAGTGTAGTGAGTTAAACTCAATGGCCAATTCAGGGCTAAAAATCAGCCTGGGTATTTGTGTTTTCAGAGACAAACAAAATGCATTTCCCTTTGAAGGCAACAGATCCTCAAGATGAGATTGAGCCTGATGACCACATAGCAAACAGTTTAATAGACGTAGCTACAGACTGTGGCGCCATGTTGCACAAATGCTGACCTAGAGAAAGAACTCCCACAACCACAAAATTCCCAACACCAGTGGTCCAGGGATAGCAGCCCCCAAACTGACCTTGCGTGAGTCCTCAAGGGTCCCAGGGAACCCACTTTGGGGGCCCTTGTTAGGATGTAAGATTCAACAATCCATAAGAAAGAAAAGCCATCCTACCTGGACATTTTACCAGGACAAGCTCTAGAACATTAGAAGGAAATGCTGGGGCTCAGTATTTACATGAACATAATTGCTATTTTGGCTTTATTTGTGGCTTAGAAACATAGCTCACAATGAAGGCTCAAGTGTTTCTGCTACCGCTGCTGTGGCTTCAGACCCAGGGGCGGGGGAAGCACATTCACTCAAAACCTGGCAAAATGAGAATTATTAGAAAACATACTGGCATGCAGTGATTAGAAGAGAGTGGACCCTAAATTGAAACCAGGACATGAAACCACCGTGGACTTTTTCTGCAAACCACAGGGTAGGATGCAATTTCAGCTGAACTGAAAAGAACAGGACTTCAGAATGGGGGAAGATTAAAGATAACTCATTCAGGGACGTTCCAATGGTCCTCATTTGGTACTTGATGGTCCATTAGAATTCTTGGAAAGTATAAAAGGAGAAATGCATTGTTGCCAATTTCCAAAGGGTCATCAGGCAAACACCTTCTGGCCTGCCTTCCTGGTGGCCATTCTGTGCACATAGCTCAGCTGTCTCAAGGACAGAAAGAAGGGAGACTTCAAGATGACCTCGTGCTGCAGATGAGGAGACTGGCATCTATAGGGGATGGGACTTGCCCGAGTCCACAAACTCTCTGGTACCACTTTGGGGGGCAAGCTCTTTACCTTCTAACCCGTATTGCCTATATTCTTGTGGAGTTATGCTGACTTGCAATACTTGTGCTTAAGATTTTCCAGAAGCCAAACAGAGAGAATCCCATTCTACACCTGTGCCTTCTGTCGAGTCACAACAGGCTATCCCAAAGTTCGGGCCCTGTTGAGCTTCTGAAATAGATCTGTCCACGCTTGGAGACCATGCCAAGCCTCTTCTGAGAAGACCTCCAGCTGGAGAGGACGTTTGCAGAACATGACTTGTTCTAATTTGGATATTGATGAAACAAGTCTGGTTGGTTATTTGAGGAAAGCACGATACGAGAGAAGAAGCGAGAGCCTCTCTGTATACTCAAGGGCAAACTGGGATGGCGGGGTGGTGGGGTGGATAAGACATCAGTAATGGCTTAGCGGCCCTCCTGTTGGCTTTACTGCCCTCTTTCAGGGACCTCTGTCTCATCCTGTTGGGGAGTCTTCAAGATGCTTGAGTAGCAGCAGGGGCTCATCATCGCTTTGGGATTATTCCTAATCGACATCCCATCAGACACAAGGGAACCAGTGCATGGAATCCTGTGTTAGCTCATTTGCTTCCCTTCTTATAAAGTTTTATTGTCTCTTTATATCACACTGTGTGTGTGTGTATGAGTGTGTGTAATGCCCAATAGAATATATGTGTATTTACATAATAAATGATAGTACATATGCATAATATACCATATTGTATACACACACACACACACACACACACACACATATTCTTTTTAGTTGTTTTTATTTTATTTTTTAAGTTTTTCTTCATGTTTATTTTTGAAGGAGAGAGAGAGTGTGAGTGGGGGAGGAGCAGAGAGAGAGGGAGACACAGAATCTGAAACAGGATCCAGGCTCCCAGCTCTCAGCACAGAGCCGGATGCGGGGCTCGAAATCAGTCTTGAGATCATGACCACAGCCAGTCGATGCTCAACCGGCTGAGCCACCCAGGTGCCCCCCGTTGTTTTTATTTTTTATTTTTTTATTTTTTTAAATTTTTTTTCAACGTTTTTTTATTTATTTTTGGGACAGAGAGAGACAGAGCATGAACGGGGGAGGGGCAGAGAGAGAGGGAGACACAGAATCAGAAACAGGCTCCAGGCTCCGAGCCATCAGCCCAGAGCCTGACGCGGGGCTCGAACTCACGGACACGCGAGATCGTGACCTGGCTGAAGTCGGACGCTTAACCGACTGCGCCACCCAGGCGCCCCTGTTTTTATTTTTAAAAAAGAGTATCATACTGTATACAATCTTTCGAGATTTACTATTTTCACTTAATATTGCATTGTTAAGATTGCTTCATGTTGTTATATGTCACTGTATTTCTTATGTAACTGCTGTATAACATAGAAATGTGAGAATATATCATACTATATTTACTCCCCCTCTGATGGGCATTTAGGTTGTTTCCAGTTATTTTTGCTAGAACAGTGCCGCAATGGATATTTTTGTACATGTATCCCACTGTCTATGTATATGTACAAAATTTTTTTATGATATATACTTAGGAATGGAATACTGGATCAGAGGATATGTGAATATTCAATATTAGGAGTTATATAGGAGTTAGTACTTACTGTTTTCCAAAGTGATTGCATCAATTTACGCTTCCACGAGCAATAGATAAGAGGCTTTAAAGATTTATATACTCTTTCATGCTTGGAATTTTCAGACTTCTCACTTGCACTAATAAGAAGATTATAAATCATGATTTTATTTTCTGTTATCACCAAAAATGTTAAACGTATATACCTATGTTTATTAGCTATAAATATTTTCTTTTCTGTGAAATGCTTATGTTCATGTGTCTTGTCTATTAAAGAGTCCCATAGATCTGCTTGTATTCTTCTCATTGATTTGTAACAGCTCTTTACATATTTATAATAATATTTTGTCAGATTGTATAATGCACATTTCTTCTTCCAACTTGTCTTCTATATGTTGTTTAAGAGATCTTTTTCTACTCCAAGTTATAAAATATATTAATGATATTTTTTACTATGAGTTTTAAGGTTTTGGTTTTAATATTTTAGTAGTTAATCCAGTTGGAGTTGAATTTTATATTTGGTGTAAGAAAAAAATCCATTTCATCTTCCAATAGTCTCTCTTTTTTTTTTTAACAGTTTATTTATTTATCTTGAGAGAGTAAGAGAGAGAGCAGGGAGGGGAAGAGAGAGAAAGAGAGAGAATCCCAAGCATGCTCCATGCTATTAGCGTGATACAAATCTGGACATGGGACTCAAACTCACAAAGTGTGAGATCATAACCTAAGCTGAAATCAGGAGTTGGATTAACCCAATGAGCCACCTAGGCACCCCTCTCTTGTCCCTGCTGAGATGACATATTGCCTCTGTCATATAATAAATTTATTTACATAGATTTATTTGTTCCTGAGTTCTCTGTTCTACTAGTCAGTGTGTCTGTCCTTGCATCAACACCAGACTGACAAAATTACTATAGCTTCATAATCAGTCTTAATGTTTGATAAAGCAAATTCCTTACCTTTGTCTTTTTTTCAGATGTTTCTTGTCTACTTTTAGTCCTTAACTCTTTCCTATATATCAGCTTACCAAAATTCATTTAAAAGCACCCCAGTTGCCATTTTGATTGTATCTATGGATTGAGTGGGGGAGAACTGAGTGTTCAAACTGTGCTTAGGAGTATATTTCTCCATTTATATATGTTTCTTTTAATATCTCTTTGTGAATATTTGAACTGTTCCTTATAGACATCCTGAACTTCTTTTGATAGTTGTAGCTTAAATAATGCCTTTTCCTTTTCAGCTTGTGTTTGGATTAGCAGTTGAAATTTTTCAATATGTTTCAGCTTGTGTTTGGATTAGCAGTTGAAATTTTTATGTTAATCTTGTACCCAGTCAAGGTTCTAAATTCTCTTATTACTTCTCATCATCTATAGGTGGATTATTTTGGTTTTCCAAGAAAAAAAATGTTATCATCTGCAAGTGTTGACAGTTTGATTCCAACTTTCTAAATTAAAAAAAAAAAAAAAATATATTCTTTTTTTTTTTTTTTTTTTTTTTTTTTCTGGTCTTATTACATTGGCTAAACTCTTCCATTCTGGGTTGCCTAGATGTGCTGACAGAATAAAATTTTTCTGTTATTCTTAACTTTAAAAGAAATACTTCGAATAGTTCCCTATTTAGAGTGATGTCTGTTGTAAGTTTTTAATAGACGTTGTTTATTGAATTACATTTTTCTTCTGTTGCTAATTTACCAAGAGTTTTATTGTGAATGGGTGTTGAATTTTACCAAATGTTTTCCTTAACCCATCAAAATGCTCATCTAGAGCTTTTCTCTTTTAATTAGTTTTAATCAATTTATGTGATGAATTATTACTTCTGGATTTTCTAATATTAAACCATCTTTTCATGCCTAGGTAAAAGTCACTTTAGTTGTGATTTATTATATTTTTAATACACTGCTAATTATGGTTGTTAATACTTTAGTAGTTTGATTGCATGTTCATGAATGAAATGTCTCTGTAATACTTTCACTTTGTAGAATGCTGATTTGGGTATGAAGGTTGTCCTGGCTTCCTAGGGTAAATTGGGTCATTTGTGGGCATATTCTCTCCTTTTATGCCATCTAAAAGAAACATGGTATTTCTTTTTTTTTTTAATGTTTATTTATTTTTGAGACAGAGAGAGACAGAGCATGAATGGGGGAGGGTCAGAGAGAGAGGGAGACACAGAATCTGAAGCAGGCTCCAGGCTCTGAGCTGTCAGCACAGAGCCCAACGTGGGGCTCGAACTTATGGACTGTGAGATCATGACCTGAGCTGAAGTCTGACGCTTAACTGACTGAGCCACCCAGGCACCCCAAAACAGTATATTTCTTGAACATTTGGTGTAATTAGCCCGTAAAATCATCTGGGCCTTGGTGTTTCCTTTGTGGAAAGATAATAATTGCTGCGTTGATTTATTTAATAGTTACAAGATTATTCAACTTATTTTTTCTTGATTTCATTCTGATAATTTATATATTTCTGAGTATTTGCTCATTTCATTGAAGTTTTCCAAGTTAGAAGCAAATAGTTGTTACAGTGTTTATCCATTTTTTTCTAATCTCTATGTGTATCGTGTCCCACTTTCCAACTATTACTTAATTTGTGCCTTGTTTTGATCAATCTTGTCAGACATTTGCTTATTTTTTCCCCAACTTCTGGATTTATTCATCTTTTCTACTATATCTGTTCTATTTTAGTTTGTTGATTTCTGCTTTTAATTTTACTATTTCCTCCTGCTTTCTATGGTTTTATTCTGTGTTTCTTATTTTTTAAGATAGGTACTTAACTTCTTAATTTTGACGCTTTCTTCCCTTCTGATGTTATTTATAGCTTGTATTAGAAAATATAAGTTGCTACATTTCACACAGATTTTGACATGTTTTCCTTATTGATGCATTCTAAGTATTTAAAAATACTAATTATGATTTCTTCAATACCAGGGATTTTAGCATTCATAGTAACTTTTCAAAAAATTAAAACTCTTTTTAAACTTATAATTATTTTGTGTTCAGAGGTCATGGCTTTATAATTCTCTTTGAGATGTAATTTATAAAAGCTTTCTTCTTTCCTTCATAGCTGATCAGTTTTTCCAAATGACCAGCGCATCATTGAAAAGTTTCTATTCTCTAATTATTAGAAGAAGAACTTTATCTTTGCTCGTTAGTCCAGATTCTTAACTAAGTTCTTCAGATCTTTTGTATCATTCCTATTTTTTCTGTTTGTATTACCAATAATCAAGAGGGATATGTTGAAATTTCCAGCATGATGAGGGATTTGCCTACCTACCTTAATGTATTTTGCTTCACATATGTCATGTCTGTTGTATTAAGTTCAAAGATTTTTACGTTGCTACAGGTCCTAAATTAATTGAAATTTTTATCATTATCTAAGGCCTTCTCCATAAATAAAATTTACTCTCAAATGAATTTTTATCTCAAAATCTATTTTTTCTTATTAATGTAGCTAAACCAGATTTTAAAGTATTTTTTAAAATATTTATCCATTTATTTTGAGAGAGAGAGAAAGCAGTAGCAGGGGAGAGACAGAGAGAGAGGGAGAGAGAGAGAGAGAGAGAGAGGGAGAGAGAGAGAGAATCCCAAGCAGGCTCCACACTCAGCGTGAAGCCCAATGGGGGACTCGATCTCATGACTGCGAGATTGTGACCTGAGCCGAAATCAAGAGTTGGACACTTAACCAACTGAGTCACCTAGGCACTCCTAAACCAGATTTTTAAAGTTAACATCCACGTGATACTTTCTCCATCATTTCACTGGCAACCTTATGTTTTAGGTGTGTCTTTTGTAAACGGCATGCACATAGATTTATAAAATTGAATCTAACAGTGTCTTTCTATTAGAGAATTTCATCCATTTACTTTTATGTGAATTATTCACATGCGTAGGCTAGTTTGTGCCATTCAGGTAGATTATCTAGTGTTTCCCACCTTTCATGAGTAAATAAAAAAGCCTTTATTACGTTTTTTAAATAGATCTGTCAACCTATATAAGATGTGAAGCTAGCAGTCCCTCACGTTCCCCGTCTGTGACCCACCACGTTGATATTGTAACAATTTTGAAACTCTGATAAAGTATGGATTATTATAGTTATGTGTCTCTTTTTCTTTAGTCTTAACTTTTTTTAGATAACCACAAGTTTTACCAAAAAATTTGATCCTTTTTCAATGTGTGCCTTTGTGAGGAAACATTTCTGAAGCATTGTATGCCAAAGAGTATTTTTATCATGGCTTCATATATGAATGACAGTTTGGCTAGAAATTAAACTTTGGATTCTGAGTTCTTTTTCTTCAATACTCTAAAAATACTGCTTCGTTATCTTGCATCCGTGTTGCTACTGGAAAATCAGATGTCATCTGATTCTTGTTCCTTTGTATCTGATCTGTACTTCTCCTTTGGAAATTTTAGAGTCTTCTCTTTGAATCTCGTTATAATATATCCAGATATAATCTCCACTCTTTGTCTCTTCTCCTTTAGGATGATGTCTCTCATCTTTCTTTAACTCTGGGAAATTTACTTCCGTTACGTTTTTAAATATTTCTTGTTGGTGATTTGAGTCTCCACCGGGAAAAAACACACTTTTCTAGGTGGGCTCCAGAAAATGAAGATGGACGGACCGATAGTAATCTTGAGTGGTACTTGTGCTGATAAGCTTAAGGTTCAAATAATTGAGGCCTTTTCTTTCCCTGCCTTGAAAATCTATCGGCTGTGAATACTTCTACTACTAAATGGCCACACTTAAACTTCTTAAATTCATTTCTGCCCTTTCACTTTCCTGTCTCATCCCTCACGGTCAGCTCTTGTTTCTAACGTTCTGCTTCCCCTGGGGTGATCTTGTGTGTAGGAAGTATGTATAAAGAAGGTATCAGTAAGCTCCATGTGGGACCCTGGCGTATTTCCAGTGAACAATGAACGTGGATTTAATGAAACTTTTTCTTGCTCAGAGACCATCTTGCTTTTTCCCGGTATAACACATAAAGGATTTAATTTGTGCACTTCACTGAAGGAAAATGAATTTTAAGACCTCCTTCCATTTGTATACAGAGATCATCATCAAAGGGGATCTTTGGGATGTCACAGAATATTGGGACAGCCTTGGACGAGGGATCAGAACATAGAAGCTATCTGGGGTGAGGAGCAGGGTGGTTACTAAGTGATCCTTAGGCTCATGCTAATGCTGATTCTCTAACTCTATGAAATCAATTTGACTTTCAGTTCTAGCTTCCCCGTTAACTCATCATGTGAGTTTGCGCAAGGGAATTATCTTTACTGGGTCTCCGCTTCCCCATCTGGCTGGGGAGATCATTTCAAAAACCTCTACGGCCGCTTCCAGCTCTGAAAACCAAATTTTCCTAATCAGAAGGAAGATGAATTTCTTATAGTTCAATAACACGATAGTTCAGCAAACTATTTACAAGAAGCTACAAAGAAAGATAGAGCCGGGGCAATTGTGGTTAGCCCCACGTTTTGTGTTCACGTTCTAAATTGCTTGGCTTCTCGTTTTCCAGGGGCGTCAAACAAGGTCTTGCTGTCATACTGCACAACTGAATCTTGAAAACCAGACTTAAGACACACGATAACAGATCTGATTGCTGATGTGGTGCTAACCATACAGTTTCTGTGTGTCATACCAGTGTTTGCCCTCCTACAATAAATAGCAAACCGGTAAAACATAAGCATTTTAGTGTGTATTGTTAAATTTTTATAGGTCTAGCCTATGGTAGCAAAATTAAAAAAATCATTTTACCTATTTGGATTCATATTATTCATGGGATAAAACACAAATCATATTAAGCACATTGAATTTGCCACCAAGAGTTAGTTTTTCTAATACAATTTTTTGTAGGAAAATTTCTCAGGCTTGTGAAGATTATTGATAATTTGTGGGTGGTTATGAGAAACGCCGTTCAATAATGTCAAATAAAGTTTTCATATGTTCTGGGTCAAAATTCTTTCTCTGATCATGCTTCAGTGAAAGAAATATTCCTCCTGTATGAAATTTCCTGGTGAGTTGAAAACTGTTTATGCAATACAGCTTGTGAAAAAAACAGCTGCAAAGAACAATTTCTCCTGGCTTAATAAATAATTTAACTTTCACATTTTGGTAACATAAACATTTTAAAAAATCTTTTTTTTTTTTTTTTTTTTTTGAGAAAGACAGAGAGAGTGCAAGCAGGGGAGAGGCAGAGAGAGAGGGAGAATGTTAAGCAGGTTCTGAGCTCAGTGCAGAGCCTGATATGGGGCTCAAACTCACCAAACCGTGAGATCATGACCTGATCTGAAACCAAGAGTCACGTGCTCAATCCACTGAGCTACCCAGGAGCCCCAACATTTTAGAAACTCTTTGAATTTAGGTACAGAGATAATTACAAGTGTGGATCTGGGGAGGATAGATATTTATGGATAGAAAAGACAGATATTTCATCAACTATCAGAAAGAAAGACAGCTGTGAATTAAGAAAAGTATCAGGGACAGTTAACTGACAAACCACAAGACATTTTCGTAAGTTACAGTTAAAATTTCTAGCCAATATGTTTTTTTCCCCGTTTATTTATTTTTGAGAGAGAGAGAGAGAGAGAGAGAGAGAGAGACAGAGTGCGAGCAGAGGAGAGGCGGAGAGGGAGACACAGAACCTGAAGCAGGCCCAGGCTTTGAGCTGTCAGCACAGAGCCCAATGCGGGGCTCGAACCCACAAACCGTGAAATCATGACCTGAAGCGGAGTCAGACGCTTAACCGACTGAGTCATCCAGGCGCCCCATCATGTCTTTTAGAATTTTTTTAAAGTTCATTTATTTATTTTGAGAGAGAGAGAGAGCACGAGTAGGGAAGGGACAGAGAGAAGGAGAGACAGAATCCCAAGCAGGCTCTGCGCTGTCAATGCAGAGCTCGATGTGGGGCTCAAACTCATGAATTGTGAGATCATGTCCTGAGCCGAGATCCAGAGTTGGATGCTTGGACGCTTAACCAACTGTGCCATCCAGGCACCCCTCTAATCAACATATTTTGAGATGTCTGGCTTGGTAGCCTAATGACAAGAAGGGTAATGTTTATGTGGGGAAAAAGGACCAAGGCCCAACTTACATAGCCCATCTTTGATGTTGCCTCAGGAATGAATGCTCATGATTGACAGAAGAGGGGACACTTACAGGTTCTGACTCACTCTAAAGAGGCCTGGGCCACCATAGCATGAACATAGATGCCCAAAAGGATTGGCATTTTTGTCTCCCCTTTTGATTATATATATATAATATGTATTATATATATGTATGTATGTATGTACATATATATTATATATTATATATTATATATTATATATATATATATATATTCTTCTAAAAAGAAACACTGTTGGCATTTTGTAAGTACAATTCTTCCATGTGCTGGACTGGTCTGTGTAGTGTAAGATATTTACCGTCTCCAGCTCCCTGCCCACAAAATGCCAGCAACTTCACTTCAGTTGTTAGAACTCAAAATAACTCAGTATGTTTTGGAATGCCCCCTAGAGGGCGGTACTTCCTCTGGTTGATTACCATTGGCACCTGATGATCTCTCCAGTCTATTTCATGTCTGAGAAGTGTGATTTTTCTCTCTGTGTTATGCATTTTCCCCGTATGGAAAAATACGCTGAGTGGAAAGAACCCATTATATTTTGGAAGGCTTCTAAAATACCAGTTATTTTCGGGGCGCCTGGGTGGCGCAGTCGGTTAAGCGTCCGACTTCAGCCAGGTCACGATCTCGCGGTCTGTGAGTTCGAGCCCCGCGTCAGGCTCTGGGCTGATGGCTCGGAGCCTGGAGCCTGTTTCTGATTCTGTGTCTCCCTCTCTCTCTGCCCCTCCCCCGTTCATGCTCTGTCTCTCTCTGTCCCAAAAATTAAAAAAAAAAAAAAATACCAGTTATTTTCATGATCTGGATTTACCATCCCTGCCATCTGTAAGATTTCTTTGATCTCATCAAAAGTAGGTGATTCCTCCTCTGGGCTACCCTAGACCCAACTCATCACTCTATTAATAGCAGCCGTCATACTGCGTCATTACCTGATTTTGTCCTCCCCCTCGACCTCAGGCTGTGAGCTCTTTGAGAACCCACACCGTGCCTTATTTATTCTCTATCTCCAGTGAACAACATAATTCTGGCACATCATGGGCACTTTATAAAACGTTGCCAAATGGATAAATGGATGAGGACATAGCTAAGTTGAATCTATTGCATTTCCACATGAACATTGTCTCTCCAAAGGGATTTTTATTATATTTCCAGCTTAATGAACAGAGAAGGAGAGCTGTGAGATTAAGTCAGCTTGATGATAACAATAAAGTGACAAGAATAATAATAAATAACAGTAAGAGTACGTCAGAGTCATACTAATAAATCCCAGTACCTAAGATCTTACTTTATGCCAGGCACAGTTGAAGAACTTTATTTACCTTTTTTCATTTACTCTTCACAGCGGGGCTGGGCCTAGGGTCATAAAGGGAGGCACCTAGAATGCGGAATTTAAGGCTTCACTCTCCACTGCTAGGTAAACACTGACCCGGCATCGCCTCACCCTAGTCCCAGCCTTGCCCCACAATAATTCTCTTACCTATTTTAATTCTCATGTTGTCGGTGAAGAAAGTAAACTCAGAGGGGGTATAAAACAAGCTATCCATGCAAACAGGCAGTGAGTGATGGGGCTGGGAATTCAAACCCAAGGTACTGAAGCACATGCTTGGAGCCATTAGGGACAGAGCTGGTGCCAGGATGTTACAGGTGCACACTAGACTAGCTCATAACAAGAGAGGAAACATTTGGAAACTTTACAGCGATTTGACTTTGCCCCTACCACCACGCCAATGATCAATATACCCGCCACCTTGTCTCAGTATCGTGTATGACGATCTTTTATTTCTTGCTATGATAGGATAATATGAGGAACACCCATGAATTGCCACCTGTCAGCACAGAGCCCGACGTGGGGCTCGAACTCGCAGACTGCGAGATCATGAACTGAGCCAAGTCGGAAGCTTAACCGACTGAGCCACCCAGGTGCCCTGGACCTTATAAACATTTGATCTTCATCAGTAATGGGCAGTGGGGGGACACAGGGCTTTTCTCCGACTTCCTGCGTGCTCCTCTTGGAGGGCTTTGGCCACACGTGTGACTTCTCCGGTGCTGGCCTCCTGTGGCGCCCAGTAGGCGCCAGCACCTGGGGGGCCAGCAGCATATGGAACCTCTCTGTGGGAAACTTCCCATGGTGCTCTTTAGGCGACTTTAGAGCGAGCTCTGAGGCATACCACATCCCTACGGACAGTTTCCACTAGCATCCCAAAGGGTGAATTTCCATTGAGTTTGCTGACATGGCACCCGAGTGGATTTCTTTACCACTGTAAGTCATAATGTGCCTTCTCCAGTACAGTCTATGTCTCAGCCTAGGGTGAGAGGCCCTCTTCCAGATGTGTTCCTTCCTCCAGTCTCTAACTCAGCCCTGCCAATCGTGGCTGGCACCTCGTATCTGAAATCCTGCATTCTTTAGTTTACCTTTTAATAGCCAATCCCCTCTTATTCCAGTCCCCTGTTACAGTCGTATTTTATTAATGTTTACCATTCTCTGTTCCAATCCCTGTGTGATTTTTGCCTCTTGATTGGACCCTGCATTTTTTTCCTTTTGCTATAATATACAATCCTTCTATGAGTATTTCTGTATATGTCTCCTTTGTCCATGTGTAAACATTTCCTTTGGTATAGGAATGTCACCACACTACCATAAAGTGTGCAGCCGTTAAGCTTTATAACTTTCTAAGATAGCCCTAAATTGTAATCATTACTAGAGTTATATGAGGGAGCCTACTGGGTCCTAGTCTCTCCACCACTTTTTGTTGTCTAACATCTCAGTTTCTGTCAGCCAGGGGGGTGAGAAACAGCATGTCACTGTGGTTTTGATTTGCATTTTCCAAACTAAGAATGAATTTGAACATGTCTTTGTATTTTTGCTGGCCACATGGTTTTCTTCTCCTCTGACTTGTCTGATGATGTCTTTGCTTTTTTTTAATTTGACTTCTTTGTCTTTTTGCACTTTGATTTTTAAAAGTTCTTTATGGACATTTTGCCCATCGTCTGCTATGCTATGGCAAAAGTCTTCGTCCAGTTTGCTGACCTTCAAAACATGCTTTTCCCCCCTATCTTTATTAAGATGTAATTGACAAACAACATTGTGAAAATTTAGGGTGCATAATGTGATGATGTGATACACATATATGTTGCAAAAAGATTACCACAATGAGGCTAGTCAACACATTCATCACCTCAGGTAATTACTTTTTTATTAACAATGAAGATATTTAAGATTTACCATCTTTGCAACTTCCAAGGATATAATACAGTAGGGTTAACTACAGTCACTATCCTGCACATTAGATGCCCAGAACTTATTCATCTTATAACTGAAAGTTTGTGGCTGAATAATATCCCATTATATATGGTTCCCTTCTCTCCACAGCCTCACCAACCTTTGTTATCTCTTGTGCTTTTGATGCTAGCCATTCTAACAGGTGTGAAGTGATAGCTCATTGATTTGGCACATTCATGCCTTGGGTAAGATCATGCCATCTATAAATGGAGAAAATTTTACTTCTCTCTTTCCAATTCAGATGCCTTTTATTTCTTTTTCTTGTCTAATTGCTCTGGCTATGATTTCCAGCACTACGCTGAAGAGGAGTGCTGAGAGCAGACACCTTCGTCTTGTTCATGATCTTAGAGAACGAGCTTGTAACTTTTCACCACTGAGTGTGATGTTAGATGTGAGCTTGTCATATGCCATGTGTTGAGAGAATTCCTTTTATACCCAATTTGTTGCGAGTTTTTATCAGGAAAGGGTGTTGATATTCTGCATCTATTGAGATGACCATAGACTTGTTTTTCTCTGTCTTTCTGTTACTCCGGTTTATTGATTTACCGATTTGTCTATGTTGAACCATCCATGAGTCCCAGGGGTAAATCCCACTTGATTGTAGTTTATGATTCTTTCATGTGCTGTTGAGTTTGTTTGCTAATATCTTGTTTAAAAGTTTATATTTATATTTATCAGGGTTACCAGCCTGTAGTTTTGTTTGCTTGCTTGTTTTTCTTGTAGTGTCCTTATCTGGCTTCGGTGTCAGAGTAAAACTGGTCTCATGAAATGAAACTGGGAGTATTTCTTCCTCTTCAATTCTTTGGAAGAGTCTGAGAAGGATTGGTAATCCTTGGTAATTTAACGCTTCTTTAAATATTTGGTGGAATTTATCTATTTCATCGAGGTTGTCCAATTTGTTGGTGTATAACTGTTCACGATAGTCTTTTATAATCCTTTGTATTTCTGTGGTGTCTGCTGTAACATGTCTTTCATTTGTGATTTTGTTTATTTGGGGCCTCTTTGTTTCTTGTTTAGTCTAGCTAAAGGTTTCTCAGTTTTGTTTATCTTTTTTTTTTTTTTTTTAAGTTCTTCATTTCATTGATCTTTTCCATTGTCTTCCTAGTTTATTTCATTTATTTCTTCTCTGGCCTTCCTTATTTCTTTCTACCAACTTTAGGCTTAGCTCTTTCCACCCCCCTCCTCCTCCTCCTTCTTCATCGTAGTCTTTTCTCTCTCTCTTTTCTTTTTCTAGTTTTTGACATGTAATGTTAGGTTGCTTACTTGAGATCTTTCATTTTTCCCCTAATGTTGGCATTTATGGCTATAAACTCCCTTCTTAGAACTACTTTTGTTAAATCGCATAAATTTTAGTAGGTCGTGTTTACCTTTTCATTTCTCCCAAGATTTTTTTTAACTAATTTTGATTTCTCCTTTGACTGATTGGTTGTTCAGGAACATGTTGCTTACTTAATCTCCACATATTTGTGAATTTCCACTTTTCGTCTTTTAACTGATTTCGAGTTTTACACCATTGTGACCAGAAAAATATGCTTGATAGATTTTAAACTTCCTGAATTTGTTAAGACACTTCTTGTGGCTGAATGTGTGATCTAGTCTAGAGAATGTTCCATGTGTGCTTGAGAAGAGTGTGCATTCTGTGGCTGCTGGATGAAATGTTCTGGAAAGGTCTGGTAGGTCCATCTGGTCTAATGTGCCGCTTATGTCCAATGTTTCCTTATTGAAATTTATTTTCTGTCCGGATGATTTATCCATTGTTGAAAGTATGGTACTCAAGTCACCTACTATTACTGTTTGGCTGTTTATTTTTACTTTAGGATCTATTAATATTTGCTTTATATATTTAGGTGCTCCAAGGTTAGGTGAGAATTCTGGTGGTAATTCTTAAGAATTGTATGCCTTTTCTTGATCCGGAAAAACCAGGCCGGGTGCTGACAGCCTCCTGTTTGCTTTCCTTAGGGTGGTGCTGAACGCTTCAGTTTGTGTGCTGTCCCTCAGTCCTGCACGGTCAGTCTAGCTTTCTTTGCATGCTCACCAGCTGTCTGCAAAAGCTCATCTTCCCCGGGTACCTTTACAGGGATCCAGGGGTAAAGGGTTTGTGTCCCTCTGACACCCTCCGAGAGCTCTGGCTGCTGTTCCTTCGGCTGCTTCCCAACCGCCAGTCGTGCGGCACGCCTCACCATTCTGGGTGGGGTGAGAAAGAAGTGGTTTCTCTAGCACAGTTGGGGAAGCCATGTGATCATTCACACACTCTCGCTTTCCTCTCTGGGTGAAATCACAGCCGAGAAGGTTTCTCTTTGCACTAAACCGTGCCACGTTAGGGGAGGGTTGATGGAGGTAAGTAAAACTGCTTCTCTTACTCCCTTCGATGTGTCCGATCCTAGGTATCTTTGGACTCCAGCGGTGTGCTAGAACATCTCCAATGAACCCCCAGCCTTCCAAAAGGCACTCTCATCCATGCATGATTGTCTAAATCAGTGTCCTTTGTCAGGAAGGTGGTAGGAAACTCTTATTGTCGTGTTGGTGACGCCGCCCTTGAAAACATTTTAAAGGGAGATTTGTATTAACAGAATTTTTACATTTTAATGTAGTCAAATTGATCCAACTTATTTTATAGTTAACATTGTGTTGTCTTGCTTGATAAGTTCTTATTATGCTAAGGTCATGCTAAGTATGTTTTCTCTTACATTTTCCTCCAAATTTTCAAATAATTTTGTTATTGACACTTAGGCCCCCAGAGAGCTGATATTTATGTACAGTGGGAGGCAGCAATCCCATTTAATTTTCTTATGCGAAAAATAATTTTTCAGTCCCATTTTCCCTCCTTTCCACTCTCATCCCCCATGCCTCTTTTGTCATAGGTAAAAATTTCATATGTGAATAGGTCTGTGCCTGTGCTCTCAATTTAGCTCCCCCGTGGACCTTATTTTCTACACAAGCCTTATAGTCAGGATGATGAAAAGCTAGCATCTGGTATAAAACAGGCATTTATAGTTATTAAGAATTGATCAAGCATTATATTGGGCAACTTACATGCATCTTACCCTTTAATCCTGGCAATGTTCCCTGAATTATACATCATTATCCATACATCACATATGAGGAAACTGAAGCTCAGGGAGATGGTGTGACTTCCTTTATCTCAACCAGCTTGGGAGTGGTAGAGGCCAGGATATGAATCCAAATTCTGTGTCTTTTTATTATACTATATTGTTTTCCTAAATCATCCAAATTAAATTAATTCACGACTTTAAGCATTGGAGTGGGACTAAGATCAATGTACGAATAATTCTATAATTCAATTTAGGCTTTTCTTCTAGTTGGAAGACAGACTTTGGAACACAAAGTAAAGATGAAATATGCAAGCATCTGGAGGCTTGTCCTTGGCATTCACATAATGGGCTGTGGGCCATAGACTCATTCTGTCACCTACCAGCTGATGGGGTTGGGGAGTCGCATACGACCAGGCCTTGTTCTCATTGGCCGAGGGGATGGGTAAGGTGGAGCCCACGGCAGCACGCTGGAAAGAAAAGAGCCGAATCCAGAAAGGTTTCAGTTCACTGGGATGCAGCCATTTGCTTGCGTATGCTTGCAAGATGACATTCCCTCTCTGAGCCTTAGTTCCATATGTATAGAATGGGGGAAGTGACCGTCGTCTTGTGTGGCTGTTGTCAGAACTGGAAATATCTGTTAAATGCCCCACACTGTGGCGGGCACACCTTGGACCGTTCATAGATAGATGCTATTTTCTTCTCCTTACTCTTGAGCTCCATCCCACCGCTACCAGTTTTCCACAAGTACTCTTCTCTGTAGGGATATTTGTTTGGCCAGTGGAACGTCAGCTCTCCTGGGGACCTTGACCACTAAGCGCAGCCCTCACCGGGGTGACCGCAAGAAAAGGTGAGACATTTATGGACTTCCCCGTAGAATCGCAGACGAGAAGCCATCCCTGGCAGGACACAGAGAACGTTGCAGCTTCTTAGCATGGTCCTTGGCTGTATCACATTTGCTTTCATCCCTTAATCTTGTCTATTTCGGAGAAAGTTAAGCTCTAAGACACCCCGGGGGAGAAAAGGACCTCTGAGGTCCACTGACTCAGTGCACTTACTGCGCTGATAGAGAAGACCCAGAGAGGGCAAGGGAGTCGCCCGGGCAGCACCGCACAGTGATCCATGGTGGGTCTCTCACCTACCCAGCTGTTCTGCTACCACAAGCCATCTCGCAGCACCCTCGTTAAATATGCGACGATCCCTTCCTGTTCAGAATCAGATCTTCCTACCCATTTGCTGTCAGGACTCTATCTCGTCTTCTAGCTTCAACTGAAAAATGGTTACCAAAAGGTTCAACAGACTTACAACAGCAACTACACGCCCTGAACCATAGTCAGAATATGCAAAGTACTTACTATTTATGGGCTACTATTTACATGCTTCGTGAGCCCTAGCTCCCTTCGTCCTCACCGCAAGGCTGTGAAGCAGGCACTGTCACCATCCCTGTCTTGGTTTCCATTTTTATATTTGAACCACTTGGATACAGCACCTTGTTTTCTCTGATACAACAGAACAGACAGTATAATCACACAAAAAGGCACAAAGAATGTACTGTCCAAAAATGAAAATTAGGTTCTGAGACAGCTAGGAAACTAGTTAGATGCGAGACATACCGCATCGCTGTGCTTACTTTGTATTTCTCTCCCCGGACTGATTTCCCTGGGTGGGATTTCCCAAACAAGTGGCTCAATTACCACAAAGGACTGTTTTTCAAAGAAGTTTGGGGGGGGCTTTCTCTGGTAAATGTGATGACATAAAAGTGTTCAAAAGGTGTCTGAAGTGGCTCTAGGAACGTCCAATAACGGCAAATATCAGAAATAGGCAGTCTCAGATGATTTCATTAGTAAACATATATGCATATAATTAAGTCAATGTCACATGCATACTATAGCTGTGTTGTATAAGTAAAAGCCCCTCCTTGCCAGATCAGAATACATTAGCTGAGTCTCATAGTTATGAGGTCTCAAAAGGAAGCAACATCCTTTCAAACAGTAATGATTGTTTATAAAATTAGTGTCTAAACACTCTTCTCAACTGAACAGTAGCATCTATCCTTACAGATTACCTCAATGCCTGTTGGTCTCTACCCATTGCTTAGATATCTATTGGCCTTCGTCTATTTTTTAGATATTAATTATGTGTTAGAAACTGCCAACTCTACCATCCGAATCAATTTCAAAGTGAGATTAGTCATTTTGTAAAGTGTGTGAAATTGTCTGAACTTCACGGAAGTAATACTAGGTACTGTTTGGGTCACATACAAAGCCGTCGACAAGTCAGTAATTGGCAGAGACTGTCCAGTTCGACATAGAAGAGAAATAAAGAGAAAAATAAGGATAAGATAGGTGTTTAAAGGAGATTGATTTAAATATCAAAGCGCGTTGGAGAAATCGATAAAGTTTTTGACTTTTGCTCTTGCTAAAAATATATGATCTTTATTATGATGCAGTAAAATCCAAATGTGAATTGGAAAATGTATACCACAGTTTTGCCTAGAAAACACAACGCTCCCCTCAAATTCTGAGATTTGTCTCATTTTTGCAACTATAACCTTTTGTTAAACATAAGATTAAAAACTTATTCTAGTATTTTTCATTTTTGATACAATTTGCAACCCAAACTTACTTCCCCCAGATATAGACCATAAAATGATGTCCCTATATTTTAAGTTTAAATCACTTTAAATTTATCTTTTCACAAACCCATCATTCTTGGTTAGTCAATTTCCTTGTACATTTAAATGTAAGCATAAATATAGATTAGATGAGTTACACTTGAATCAGAATTCTTAACAAAGAGAAAAATGCAAGCATCAATTCAGTTAATAAAGAAGTACTTTTCGAAAGTCTATAGCAACACCACGATCTGAAACTGAATCATCTGATTAAACAGAGGGTCCATATTCAGAACATAACTCCAGTAAACTCCCTGATCTGTGTACAGACAACAAACAAGAAATAAACAAAAATGTTTCCAGTCGATCCAAACGAACAATAGAAGCTCTTAGTTGTGTATGTCTCTTGGTCTTAATGCTGTGACAAAGTACCATAAATTGGATGACTTATAATAAACAACAGACGTTTCATAACTGATCTTGGAGACTTTTTTTACTCCTGGGAAGATGCAGTTTTGAATTTTGACTGTCAGATTACCTTGATCATGAAATTCTAGTGAAGACACCTTTGTTCAATAAGAATGGAAAAGCCAAGGCCCCAGTAAAGAACAAGTCTCCCATCTGGGCAGGCGTCCCCTAAAGGGAGATTAAACACATTTACTAAGTGGTACTTCCTTCTTCCTTTGTCATTCAGATCCACATCCTTGCCAGTCTATTTCTTTCCTTCCCTTGCCTCTCTTAACTCCTTTTTCCCCATTTTTGTTTCCTTCTCCCTCCTTCCTCGCGTCCTTCCCTCTCTTCCTTCTCACTCTCTCTTAATTCCTCTCTCTCTGTTCCTCTCTCCCTCCTTCCTTCTCTTTTCCCTTCCTCTTTCATTATCTCCTTCTCACATTTCTTAAATCTCTTCCCCCCTTTTCAGACTTGAGTTCAAAGGTTGGCTCTACTCATTAGCTTGATGGTTTTAAGGGTTATCTACTCCATGAGCTGCACTGTCTTTATACTGAAATGTGGCTAATAACACCTACACTGAAGAGCTTTTGCGACACTTGTAAAAAGCCGTAAACTATTTAGCACAACACCTAACATATATAGTAGGTGTTCGAAAAATGGCGGGCATTATTATAGCTGGTTTTTTTTTTTTTTATTCCTTTCAAATCTTTCTCTCTGACTCTCTTTTTCTCCTACTTGTTCTTGGTGGATGGAAAGCCACACAACAGAGAAGGTGTTCTACAGCTCACATAAGGCCTTAGGTGCTTGTATTCCTCCAGGGAGAGGGGTGATTTTTTTCACCACTGCAAAACCAGGCAGGTGGAGCTCAGAGGATTGCAGCAGCTGAGGTCTGCATCTGTGTCCAGCATCCCTGGATGATTAAAGATTGAAATGGAGATCCAGCTAAGAGGTTGCTTGGACTAGTCGGCTATGATTCAACATACTGTAATGCAGTCCGGGTTCTAGAAGGTGCTTGAAGACACTTAAAAAACCATGAAAAATACCTTGCTTGGTACTAGATAATGTTGGTACCGTTAATAGCTCATATCCTATCATTTGTAAAATTATACCATTATTTTATTTGATGCACTGTGGAGTAGCTATTACACCCATGTACATGAGAAAACTGAAATTCAAAGAGAGAAGGTGGTTGTATGACCCAGCTTTTGGGCGTATTTCCAGATTTCCTCCGCTGCCTCCTTCACTGGATTGGTCAGTGTCATTCCCACATAGTTGCCCCTTCACTTCCAGACTTGGATGAAATACCATACAATGGGCTATACGATGTGGCTTTGAGCAATCACCCAGAAGTTAAATGATGCAAGTCCAAAGTATAGGGGCATTAGCTCCCTGTGGAATGAAGCTTGACCAACGAGGTGGGAGATGGAAGGAAATAGGTAGATAACTTTTCCATCCCTTCTCCCCTTTGGGCTTTAGGGTGCAGATTTTCTAGCAAACTGTATTAGCTTGTTAGGGCTACCATAACAAAATACCGCCGATGAGGAGGCTGAAACAACAAAAATTTATTTTTCCGTAGTTCTGGAGGTTAGAAGTACACGATCCATGTGCTATGGTCTTTCTTCTGCCTACAAATCCCTGGTGTCCCTTTTTGTGTCCAAATTTTCTCTTATAATGACACCAGTCAGATTGCATTAAGACCCTCTGTAATGACCTCACTTTAAGTTAATTACCTCTCTAGAGACCCCATCTCTAAATACAGTGACACTCTGAGGTACTGGGGGCAAAGGCTTCAGCATGAATTTGGGGGAGCACAATTTACCCCATACCGCAGACCCTCCGGAGAAGCCTCGCAGGGCAGCCGGGCGCACCTTCTGAGTGAGCGGCTGTGTGTTAGCAGCTGGTGGTGATGCCTGACCAGCAGCGGGTGGTTAAGGATCTCATCACATTATTCTAGATCTTCCTTCTTTTCCTTCCACCTTTTTTTCTTAGTCTCGTTGCACTGGCCTTGCAACTCCAAATAAAGCATCAACACTTTCATCCTTGCTGTAGGTTCTCCTTTCTAGAGAAACTGGGCAATCACAGTGGTTCATCCAAGGTGACAGCCGAGATTGGACTCAAGCCCTTAAACTCCACATCTCATGATCTTTTCATTACCTCCAACTTGTCATTCATTCATCAATGTTTTATGGAGCCCATGACATGCGAGGCATTGCCAGGCACTGAGAAGATCCTGCGATGAACAAAAATAGCATGAAATCAGGGTCCCAAAATTGAGTGGGGTGACATAATCACATACAACGTAAGTGGAAAGAAACATGAAAGCATACTTACTTACTGAGCAAAAGCAGCCCTTTGTCTCTTAGAACAATTTTATATTATTATTCCTAGAAGCCAAGTTCTAGCACATTTAATTTGGTGGATAGAGAAAACATTACATATAAATACAACTCAAGTAGCTAGAAATGATACACTAACAGGGCTGATATAATACCTAAGCTGAATAGTCATGTTAAAGACCAAAGGCGTATGATACGTGCTCATAATACAAACCTTCCAGAGAGGTCCCACGCGGTGGCTGAGCACAGTTCTTGAGTGAGCTATGTTTACTCACATAGGGTAGTAAAGTAAACATGACAAAAGATTAATACAATTTTTAGTATATAAATAACTGGTACCTTGTTAGAAAAATTGGCAAAGAGTATGGGCAAAAAATTAATGGAAAAAAATAAGACAAATGACCAATAAATACATAAAAGTATATTTAAATATTTTCAATAAATATGCAGAAATATATGAAAAATTCTATGTTGGAAACGATCAAAGCAACATTAATAGTTTTCACACAGTAATTTGGCAAAGATGAAAAATGGTAACACTACCTGAATTGGCAAGGGTGTAATGAGGTTGCTATCTACACATGTTTACTACAGTTAAGAATTAAAGGGGCACCTGGATGGCTCAGTCAGTTAAGTGTTCGGCTTCAGCTCAGGTCATGATACTGCGGTTCATGGGTTTGAGCCCTACATCGGGCTCTGTGCTGACAGCTCAGAGCCTGGAGCTTGCTTTGGATTCTGTCTCTGTCTCTCTCTGCCCCTCCCCAGCTCATGTTCTCTCTCTCTCTCTCTCTCTCTCTCTCTCAAAAATAAATAAACATTAAAAAAAAAATTGGTCACACTTTCTGGAAAGTGATTTGAAAGTAAGTTTCATGTTCAGTTTAAATTCATCGAGCTGGTATTATAATACTATTTCACTTATATACTTAGGGAAATAAATGGTTGTGCACCAGGAAGCTCAGTATGGAATTTTTCTCTGTATTTTTAACCAATATTTTTTAAATATAGAGAAATACAAAGCATAAAATGAGAATCAATAAGGTACTTATCACTAAAAATTTGAAGAAAATGTTAATATTTTGTCGCATTTGTTTCAGGTTTTTAAAATAGAAAATTCTCATGTAAAACTTAGGTCCTCTTTTTTCTCATCCTGAGACCCATTCTCTTCTCTCCCCAAAAGCAACCATTGAAATGCATTTGGTATATATCTTTCTACGTTTTTATACTTTTAGATAGCTGTATTTACTTCTGTATCTCCATATCTGCTATGTGTACTTTTTTTAATTTAAAGAACTACATAATTTCATAAATTGTCATATTTCCCCGCTTGGTTTCGAGTTTTGTTTTTTACACTAGGTCTTTAATTCATTTATTTAACAAACATTTATTGACCACCTACTGTGTGCAGATACTATTCTAGAACTTAGGCTGTATCAACTAACAAAACAATGATCCATGACTTCAAGGAACTTCCTGTCTAGTGGAAGGAGACAGAACTTATATAAATTTGCAATAAGAACATTATATATTATTTAGAAGGTGATCATGGCCATAAACAAAGGTAAAGTAGAGCTGAATAAGGGGAATCAAGAGAGCTGGGATTGCAGGGTGAGCAGGTTTTCACTTTAAATGGGATGCTCTGGGGGCGCCTGGGTGGCGCAATCGGTTAAGCGTCCGACTTCAGCCAGGTCACGATCTCGCGGTCTGTGAGTTCGAGCCCCGCGTCAGGCTCTGGGCTGATGGCTCAGAGCCTGGAGCCTGTTTCCGATTCTCTGTCTCCCTCTCTCTCTGACCCTCCCCCGTTCATGCTCTGTCTCTCCCTGTCCCAAAAATAAATAAACGTTGAAAATTAAAAAAAAAAAAATGTCTTAAATGGGATGCTCTGGACGGGCCTCTTAGAGAAGGCGATGTTTGAGCAAAGGCTTGAAGAAGGTGAATGCATGTGTCAAGTGGTTACCTGTCAAATGGTTTTTCAGGAAGAGGGAACACCATGCGCAAAGGTCCTGAATCAGGGAGTATGGCTGGTGGTTGATGTGTTTAAGAAACAGCAAGGAAGCCAGCGGAGTTAGAGCTGAGTGGGGGTCAGAGACGTTACAGGATCCAGGTGGTGGGGTTCTTTGGTAGGCTCATACAAGGACTTGGCCTTATATTCAGACCAATGGGCAGTCATTGAAGGAAGTTCTGAACCAATGAATAATTTGCTCTGACAGAGGTGGGAAGATTGCTTCGGCTGCTCTGTTGAGAACAGAATGTAGAGAGTGGTTCTGGAAGCAGAGACGCTACTATATTTATTCAGGCAAGAGATGATGGTGGGTTGGGCCAGGGTAGTATGAGTAGGAGTGGTGAGATGTAGTTAGATTTTGGAGACATTTTTAAGATTGAGCCAACAGGATTTTCTGACAGATTACCTGTATAAAGTGAGAGAAAGAATCAAGATCAGTTCTGAGCATTTTAGCCCGAGCACTTGAACTAGATGCATAAGCTGCCATCACTTGCACTGGGGAAGGCTGTGGTTAGTTCAGAAATTTAAATCTTGTGAAGTATGAGATATCTATTAGTCACTCAAATGGAGACGAATCCATCCGGAATTAATTTTGGGGTTTGGTTTGTGTAAGAATCTATTTTTTCCTCTACAAGGGAAATCAATGATCCTTACATCATATATTGAGACATCTACCTTTTCTTTTTTTTTTTTTACCACTGATTTACAATTTACAATGCAGCTAGGATCTCCCCAAATTCCATTTATGTTTGGATCTTATCTGGGACACCTTTTTTTTTTTATTACACTGGTCTATATATCTTAATTAACAATGCTGTCTTAATTATCTTCTATTACTTTAAGTCTTGACAGAGGAGAGGATGAATCTTTCTCTTGTCTTCATTTTCTTAATTGCCTTGACCAGAATTTCTCAACATTTCTTGGATCATGACACATTTAGAGTCTTTCTTTTGGGATGTTTTTCTTTTTCCTATGTAAATTTCCAAATGACCACTTCTATTTGTTTTTATGTCTTGATTTTGTATTCAACAGTAATGGGAAACTTCCTGATCAGTTTTATTATTTTGTGGATTCTTTTAGATTATCTATGGAGACGACTATATTATTTTTTTTTATTTTTTTTAACTTTTTTTAAAATTTATTTTTGAGACAGAGACAGAGCATGAACAGGGAAGGGGCAGAGAGAGAGGGAGACACAGAATCGGAAGCAGGCTCCAGGCTCTGAGCCATCAGCCCAGAGCCCGACGCGGGGCCCGAACTCACGGACTGCGAGATCGTCACCTGAGCTGAAGTCGATGCTTAACCGACTGAGCCACCCAGGCGCCCCGACTACTATATTGTTATTATTATTATTATTATTTAACATTTTATTTATTTTTGAGAGAGACAGAGACAGAGTGCAAGTGGGGGAGGGGCAGAGAGAGAGGGAGTCACAGAATCTGAAGCAGGCTCCAGGCTCTGAGCCATCAGCACAGAGTCTGATGCGGGGCTCGGACTCACGAACCGTGAGATCGTGACCTGGGCCAAAGTCCGAGGCTTAACTGACAAAGCCACCCAGGCGCCCCAAGAGACTACTATATTATTTAAAAAGAAAGAAAGTTTGGCTCTTTTCTCATCCTATGTCTTTTTCTTCTTTGTCCTTTCCTTTTCCCTTTGTTCCTTTCCCTCCCTTGCTTAGGACCTTTTATGTAACTGGGACCAGTGGATAACAGAGGGTCATAGCCAACATCCTTGCGATATAATGCCGCTCTAGTTTTTCATAGTATTCAGGTTAAAGAAGGTTAAAGAAGTTCCTTTTCATTGCTTGTTTGGTTACAGATAGTTTATTTGTTTTAGCATTAATAATTATGGAATTTTGTCAAATGTTTCCTTCCTACAAGTACTGAGATGGTCATATAGTTTTGCATCCATTGCGAGATAAATTTAACTAATAACTTTTCTGACTGTAATCATCTTTATTTCTCAAGATAAACTTGATTTAATCTGCTGTATTGTTTAAAAATTTGTTTCTGGATTCAATTTGCTAATACCTGGATTTTTACATCTATCTATATTTTTTAAAGTTTATTTATTTACTTAGAGAGAGAGAGAGAGAGAGAGAGAGAGAAAGGGGTGGGCAGAGAAAGAGGGAGGGAGAGAATCCCAAGCAGGAGCTCAATCTCATGAACCGTGAGATCATGACCTGAGCTGAAATCATAAGTCAGCTGCCCAACCAACTGGGCCACTCAGGCACCCCTACATTTATATTACTAGTGAGTGTAGCACATAATCTTCTTTTTTTTTTCTTTTTAATTTTTTTTAATGGTTTTATTTTTGAAAGGGAGGGAGACAGACTATGAGCGGGGGAGGAGCAGAGAGACAGGGAGACACAGAATTTGAAGCAGGATCCAGGCTCTAAGCTGTCAGCACAGAGCCTGGTGCGGGGCTCGAACTCACGAACTGTGAGATCATGACCTGAGCCGAAGTCGGACGCTTAACCGACTGAGCCACTCAGGTGCCCCAATCTTACTTTCTTACAACACACTTGTTCTGTCTTTAGACAAAGTAAGCTAATTACATAAAATGGATAGTGAGGCTTTTCCTAATGATGTTGAATTTCATCAAATATGTATTTTTTTTCATATATTGAGATGATTGTATTGTTCTTATTTGTTCGAGTGGTGAATTATGTTATTCCTTTATAATTATGATCATCTTTCATAATGTTAGTCTTCTCACGTATTTTGGGAATTTTGGTTGCAAACTCATCTTGTGTGTGGATTTCATTTCTTCTTTTCTCTATAGGTTCTGACAGGTTTTTTTTAAGCTTATTTATTTATTTTGAGAGAGACAAAGACAGCATGAGTCGGGGACAGGCAGAGAGAGAGGGAGACAGAGAATCCCAAGCAGGCACTGCACTGTCAGCCCAGAGCCCGATGTGGGGCTCAAACCCAGGAAACCATGAGTTCATGACCTGAGCTGAAACCAAGAGTCAGACGCTTAACCAACAGAGCCACCCAGGTGCCCCTGTTCTGACAGTTTAATAGTGTCCTCTCCCTGGTGCACTTAGTGTTCTTGGTTCAGAATTCGGTTATATATTAGCAACTTTCTTTGTGACTTTTCATTCCAAAAAGATGCTATCAATAGGTTTTCAGAAACAATGGGCACCTAGGGCAAGCAGATACCTCTGCTCTTTCTCAATCCTTTGGCAACAATTTATTTTCTGTTGCACTTTTGGGTACCATTTGTAGCTCTTTGTACCTCCTATTCACAGGTAATGGATTCCATCTCTGTTTTTGTTTTTTTTTTTTCCACGTATGGAAACTTTCTTAGCACAACTTCTTGCATGGGGTCATGGAGGTGGATACTATTTGCTTATACCGCGCTGTGAATGGCATCTCTAGGAGTTTGACAGTGCACGACCTGCCCAACCACACATGGTAGTCATTATTCTGGTCTTCCACATTTACACTGAACATGTGTAGTTCTTGGCTGCTTCTACCTGTTTCTGGTTCTGGAGCGCAGTAAGATTACATTTTAGCTTTCTGCTGATCGATTTTCACTGTTTATGGCTGACGGAGTTGATAGCACTGTTTTGAAGCACTACTGTTGTTTGATGTATTTGTAATCATTATCCACTAGTAAATGTGTGAAGTGCAAGATGGGGATGAGGTGGTTTATTTGGGGACTCAAAATCCCATCTCGAATGGAAGCCAGCATTAATTTAAATAATAAAAAATTTTGAACAAGCTAAGTATCCAAAATAGTCAGCATGGTTAACTAGATTACATGACTTTCATAGTATGGAATTTATGCAGCCTTGCAAAGTTATGTTTTTGAAATAATTTTAATGGCGTTTGAAAATACTAATGTTACAATGGTAACTGGAAAAGCAGGTTTTTCCACTGTATGTGTACTATAATCTCAACTAAGTTAGAAGAGGTATATAAAAAGCCTGTCAATACCTATTTGTAAACTAACACCTACTGTTCTCTGGATGGTGTTGCTATGCATGCTTAAGTTGCTAAATCAATACTTTTATAAACGTTAAGTTGTCTTACAGTGAATATACACCCCACCGATCGGCAGAAAACCATGACTAGAATAATAAAAGCAACAGTCCGCCCATCGCATTGGGTTTTGCTTGAGAAGGCACGCGGTCAGTTCTGTGTCTTTCCTTTCTGTAACCACATCTAGGGATTTTCAGGCTCAAATGATGCTTCCAGTTGGCTGGGATGACACACAGCCCCCTTACAACTTCCAAGGTCATAGTTACTTTCTACACTGGTCTGTCTCTTCTTGAACAGCGTTTGTGCATGCGTGTGCTCCACACTCAGATCATCTCTCCTTGGTAAGGAACCCCGATGGCATTTATGTCGTCTCAACCACTGCATGACAGAGTGCATGCGGTCTGACATTGGCATACACCACATGGACCCAGGAGCCACTGCATACAACAGGTGCTTAATAGATCTTTGCGGAAATCATCCTCACTGGCACAGTGATAACTTTCTGCATCGGCCCAGGACGAAAGGAGGACAGAAAATAAAAACAAGTGGTTAATAAGGCAGTTGGATTCTGTGGTTTTTTTTTTTTAATCAAAATGTCTATTTTTGCTGTTGGCATGTTTTGGGCAACACAATAAGATTTAGCACGAGTGTTTAATTCTTTTGATTCCCCCACAGTCGGGGCTGTGGTTAAGAGTCCATGTTCCTAGAGACCTAAGTTCCAATGTTGGCCCCTTCAGCCCCAGTGTGGCCTCAGCAAGACACTTTCTCTCCCCAAGTCCCACATCCTTTGCTGCAAAAGGATGTTACGAAGTTCAGCCAAAGTCACTTATGTAAAGCCTCTTGTGCGCGACGGTTAATGAGTGAGAAAGCTCTCTCCTCCCACCCCCCAGTATAAATCCAGGTGGGTTTATGGAGTAGGCCCACTTTGGGTTCACTCAGGGGGGGTCTTCGCTGCAACTGAAGGGCTTCCAGCCTGAATTCCAGAATGCCTCTATCTATATGGGCAGACACTCTTCTTGTTAACGTGGCCTCCACTGAGGATACACACTTGAGAGGACTCAAGAGCTTGGACTGTGGATTGCTCTGTTCTGAGGGAATTTCCTCGGGACTATGCAGGGCACCTTTTTTATTTCTCGAACACCTTTGTCACTGCCTTTCATCCCAGGGCCCAGTAGAAGAGAGTTTGATTGGACCTGTCAGCATCTCTAAGGAGGCCACTTAAGAGTCATTTGAAGAATTCCCACACCCGAGAGCATCTCCGAGTGGCTGAGAAGATGCAGGCAACCTTGAACCTAAAGTCCATGTCTTGTCCCAGACTACTAGATTTTTAATCAAAAAGGGCCTGGTCTGTGTGGGATGGTGAAAGGGGTTCTCCGTGTATGAGCCAGTGGTTTTGCAACTTATGACAGTAGCAGAAAATGCCACAGAGACTGATCAGACGGGGAGTTTTTTTTCCGAGTAAAACATTATCATCAATGATGATAATATTAACAAATACGTAGCATGCAGAAAATAAAACATCAAGTAACAAACTCTTGTTATGCTCCGGGCGGTGTGCTAGAAGCATTACCTACATCACAGCTGACCCTTTACGTGATACACATCACCACCCCGCGAGACTACGGTCTCCATTTATAGATGAGATAACTGAGGTTCACAGAGAAAAAATGACTTTCCAAAAGGTCGCTTATTGGAGGAGTCTTGATTAAAATTTACATCTGTGTTTTTGAAAATCAAACCTAACTGTGTCTCAATAAACACAAAGATAGTTTGAAGAGGGAGAAATATGGGCAGTCCCTAATATTGAGAGCCAAGATATGGGGAAAAAAAGCCAATTTCCCTGGGCTGATGTTTGAGTTAAAAGGTTCTTGCTCGTATGAGCCACAGCTAAACCGGCACCAATTAGAGTCAAGTGTAATGAAAAATAAATACAGCTGAGCTGTTAGACTAGCTGCTATGGTCCAGCATCTGTCAGCACTTCTATTATACATTGAGTTTTTTCAAGGAATTATAAGGGCTGTAAAAATGTATGCTATGGTGGAACTTGGCAGGAAAAAAAAAGTTTCCATTTAAAGAGCTTTTCAAATGTATTTTCTAAAGTTTCAAAAAATTAGGTTTGACACTTTAGTCATGAAGTTAGCAACCATTTAAATAGCCCAACACCTTTTAATCAACTGCTGGAGTGAGAAAGTGCTCGGCACCGGGACATATGCCTGCGTGGGGCTTCCCTCACCTCTGTCAGGGGCTTCTGCCTGGGGCTTTCTCCCCGAAAGTGCTCGTGTTGGAGTCCAGGGCAGCCGGAAATAGCAGCAACAGGCCCCACGTTCCAGGGACTTGAAGGGAAGGCCAGGGGCACCCAGCAACGGCCCTGGTTGCTCATGCTGGGGAGGAATCAAATCTGATGCCCCACGATGTTCCTCAGAAACCCGATCCAGACCAGAGCTCAGCTTTGTTGGAATGATCTCCAGGCTGGAGGCTAACAGTCCTTGTGGCGGCAAGGGAAAGGGCCCGAAGCCGAGGAGGTGAGGGCCGGGGAAGCTTGAGAGAAAGAAAGCAGGGGCTTCCTCATCTGGTTGCAGAAAAAGGAGTGCCAGAACATCTTGTTCTGGTTTTAGTCGGCGAGAAGAACTCCAGACTTGAAGGTAGGAGATCGTGGTGCTATGGTCTGAGTGTTTGTGTTCCCCTGAAATTCACGTTGAGGTCCTAATCCCCAAAGATCAGATGATATGGGGGGGAGGGGAGGGACTTTGGGAGGCGGTTAGGTCGTGAGGGTGGAGCCCTCATGAATAGGATTAATGCTTCTTTTTTTAATGTTTATTCTGTTGAGAGACACAGAAAGAGTGCGAGTGGGGGAGGAGCAGAGAGAGAAGGAGAGAGAATCCCCGGCGCCGGCGGCGCTCAGCGCAGAACCCCACGCGGGGCTTGAGCCCACAGCCGACTGAGGGATCCTGACCTGAGCCCAGATCAAAAGTCAGAGGCTTAACAGACTGAGCCACCCCAGGAGCCCCAGGATCAGTGCTTTTAGAAGAGGTTCCGCGAAGCCCCCCAGCCCCTGGTGCCCTGTACAGAGGCCACCCCAAGCCTGGGACCCAGAAGAGGGCCCTCAGTGGACCATGCTGGCATCCTGACTTTGGACTTCCAGCCTCCAGGTCTGTGAAAATAAAATTTCTGGTGTTTGTAAGCCCCCCGGCCTGTGGTATTTTGTTACAGCAGCCCAAACGCACGGAGACTAAGATGTGTGACCCCACCCCCATCTCTGCCGCAGTCCTGTGTTTGGAGAGCATTCCTCTGCCTACTCGTTTTGGGCCTTATATAATTCTGAAGGGAAATGATCATTTTTATACAAATCACAGATTTGCGGATAAGAAGATAATGTGTGTGGAGATACTCTGTAAACTTAAAAGAGCTCTGCAGATAATGAACGATAATCATACTGTAGTATTTGTTGCTCTTTTCGTCAGGATCCTCTCCAAATAGCCAGGGACTGTGAAGGGCAGAAACATGAGTGGGACAAGTTGTCTGCACACAAAACCCTAAATAGCAGTTGGACCAAAGGCTATATTAACAAATGCCCACATCCAAGGCAGATGGGATAAAGCCAGCACTCGGTGGGCTGAACACAAGCAGCCTGCCCTCGAATTTCACCAGAGACGTTTGCGGGGGAAAAAACAGTGAACGCTAAATCTCATCGGGGAGCCTCACTTATCCAGAATCCAATCATTGCTCATAGATACAGCCACGCAGGGTCTCGGTGTTTCTTGCCGCAAATTCACAACTAATGCCATAGTCAGAACTCAAATAACGTTTCTGTGGAAGCCAGACAGGGACTGGGTGTATATGGCTCCAACTTGACTCTGTATAGGGTACCTGGGGAGCTTATTAAAATGCAGACTTTGAACCTTCCCATAAGGAACCCCCTTTGGTAGGCAGACCTGGAATCTGCATTTCTAAGAAACTCTCCAGAATGTTCCGTCAGAAGTGGGCCACATGGCCACATTTGGAAAAAACACTGACTTAGACTTCTCTGAAGTTGCCACATGAACCCCACACATCAAAGCTGGAGATCACTAATATAACTTCTTCATTTTATTGCTGAGAAAACCCTATAGGGGAGCAGATCCGTGTTCACTGGGCACAGAGTCTGTGCCAATGCTGTGCCCCGTTCAACGCAGGCTCTCTCTCTCTCTCTTTTAATCTTCATGGTGTGTCTGAATCTTTCCACTGGATGTATCTAGTATCTTTTTTGGATGTATCTTTTTTGGATGTATTCCAACTTGGGATCAATGCGTTAACCTACTTCTCTGTCCTAACACCTGGTAGCTGGAGGAATATAAAGTACAAATAGGGATGCCTGGGTGGCTCAGTTGGTTAAACGTCTGATTTCGGCTCAGGTCACGGTCTCAGGGTTTGTGAGTTCGAGCCCCGCATTGGGCTCTGTGCTGACAGCCCTGAGCCTGGGGCCTGTTTCAGATTTTGTGTCTCTCTCTCTCTGTCCTCCCTAGCTCTCTCTCTCTCTCTCTCTCTCAAAAATAAATAAACATTAGAAAATATATTTTAAAAAAGTAAAAATAAGGACTCTAGAGTCACTGTATGTCCATGGGTTCCATTATCAATTGGGGCTCTAAGAAATACCTACCAGTCACTTAATTTGGGGGATTGCTTCCTCGCTCATCCTTCAGGAAATACTCTAACATCTACTTCTCTCTTCAAGCACCTTATCTTACTTCAGCTCTTCATTCTCAAAAAATAAAATAAAAATAAAACAAACCAAAAACCCCTCTGCTCTATTCCTGTTCCTCATTCCATTTCTTTACTAAGAACATTGGCACCTTAAGCCACAATCTTGCTCAAATTCCCAACCATCACCACCAATTTATCTAAAACCATCCCCTCTCCCTGTCCTTTTCTCTGGACTCTAAAAGGGGACCCTTTTCCTCCTGTTTGAGGACATCTTTCCCTAAGCCTTTGACGTGAGTATTCCCACCATATTGGGTTTGTTGATTTCCCACCATGCCCACCTGTGTCTTGTTATCTTGTCATCTTTCTTTGGTTCTGCCCTCAGAATAGACACATTTTTTGAGCCTCTGCTATACTGCAGTGTAACCTCTCCTGGTATCGTGTTCCCTTTTGGTCGCTGTGTTATCTCTCTTCTGTCATCAGACCTCCTTGAAAGAATATTCTTTTCTTTCTCCGTTCCTACCTCCCCATTCACTACTCAACCTGTTTCAATCCGGCCTCTAGTCACTTCCCTTCAGTGAAATTCATTTTGCAATGGTTACCACAGATGCCCTTTTGGCCAAATCCGGTGATATTTTCCAGACCTTCTTCGTTTGTAATGTAGAGACAGAAATACTTCTCTCATAAGGTTGCTTTAAGAATGAGCATACGTGTGTAAGGGAAGAACTGCCTAGTACAGGGCCTGACACAGAACAAGCATTTAGTGATTGATTCCCTTTCCTTTTCTCCTCCTCCTCCTCCTCCTCCTCGTTATCATTCTTGTTGTTATCATTAGTTCGGGGCCTTGCATGGGACACCATCAGCCATTCCTGTCATTTGGGGACCTCGTGAATCTCATGAGACCATGAATCTCGTCAGGCGTCCCTGTCTTCCTCCTTCCTCAAAGATCGGTGTCCCCAGAGCTCTCCCTTTAGCTCCTCTCTCAGCTTCCTCCTCATGCTCTCCCTGGGGCGCCCTCCTGCATTTTCGTCCCTTCAGCTGCCATCCGGGTGCCAATAAATCCGACATTTTCCTTCCAGCTCAGACCTGTTCGGGGCCATGTATTCAGTCTGCCTATACTTCAGGGGCTGGCACATCGGAGATGCTCGAAACTTCACTGATGCTCGAAACACAAGCCTCAGCCAGTTCCCTTTCACTGTAGTAAAGCTGGGGTACAGCGGCCATGAGTTCAATGGGACTGTGTGTGTGTGTGTGTGTGTGTGTGTGTAGGCGAAGCTCCGGGCGCTGCGAGACGGGGCACATTTGGCAAAGCGGCTCCTCGAGCACAGCTGCCAGATGGCACCGAGCCACCTGGGGAGAAAGGAGAGAATGAAGGAGAGGGAGCTGGGCAAGAGCCTGAGCCAGCAGCAGGCAGAGGCGATTAAGAAAGCTTTCCCAGTGATATGAAGGGCCTTGGACCCGATGTGTCAGAAATCATCACGGCGACAAAATGGAATTTAAAAGCCTGGAAGACTAAAGCGAAAGTCTGTTTTGAAGTTCGATTCACAATGCACATTTCTTATATGCTTAGCTTTCAATTTCCCACAAATGTGGGCAGAATGTTGGCCCTCAAAAATGCCACATCCCTGAATCCGACATAGGACAAACATGTAAGTTCTTGGATTCTGGATTTAGACAGATCTAGGTCCAAAATGTTGGTTTTTTTTTTTTTTTTTTTTTTCTAACTGCCTGACTTTGGTGACAGTATTTAGCTTCTCTAAGCCTCGGTCATCTGCCACCCATGACACCATTCATCTCAAAGAATTCATCAGCCATTAATTTAACATTTATTGAGATCCTGGCACCGCACTAGGTGCTAACATGCCCAGATGACGCAGACATATCCTTGCCCTCGAGGACTTCACGGAAGAGGACACTGGTGCGTGCAGGAAGGAGGTGCCGGTGGGCTCCAAGGAATGGGGGAAAGCAGAGGTCAAGGAGAATGCCCAGGCTTCTGGCTTTGAAGGTGAGAAAGAAGTGGTCATTCAGAGAAAGAACCAGGCTTAAGGTGGGGAGTATATAAGCCCGGCTGTGGCGTAGCCACATAGAGATGCCAGCAGGCGAGTGGGACAGTGCACCAGAATGCCGGGAGAAACTCCGGATTTAGAAAACAATGTTTGGGGTTTCCAGCACAAACATGGTCAGTGGAGCCCCAGAATGGTCGGCAATGCTCAGAAAGAGCATGTTGAAAAAGGTAACCTGAATCCCCCCGAACACCTCCATCTAAACAAAGGCAAAATGATGAAGAGTCGAGAGGGAGCCTGCACACATGTTGGAGAGCGTGGGAGTATAGAAACTGAGAGACATGAGAGTGTCAGGAGTTTTGCACCCATTCAAGCAAGAAGCTGATGATGGAACATATCCAATGACTCTGCAATGGAGAAGTTCTTGGTGACCCTGGCAGGAGCAGATTCAAGGGAGTAATGGCCTGGCCTGAGGCAAGAGAGCTCTCCCGTCTTCTAACAGGACCTGAGGGAGAGGGAAGGACTAGAGATGTAGGTAACCTGTAGGTGATTTGGCAAGACATTGTAGGATTTTCTTTCCAGTGCCTTCTAATAGCCCGGGTAAGCTCATGAGCTGGAGGTACGGAAGAGTGCGAGGCATTTAATATGGGCTCTGGGGGGTGGGCATGAGCCAGGCGCAGGGAGTGTGGGAGGATTCCAGGCAGCACGGCAGACTGATGGTAACCTGTGTGCCCGGTATTTTCTGTGCTAGCACAATGCATTCTGGCTGTGGGTGCATAGACTCTGGCTGGCTGGCCGTACCCAGGATTTTGATGTTTCTAGACGAGTTTGAAGAAAGAACAACTGGGACCGGGACAAGCTTGCGGAGAGGGAGCATTTCAAGATGTCCCAGTGAAGTCAGAGTAATGGAATGGTGGGAAGTCATTCCCATCTTAGTCTTCTTAGTGGGAAGACTAAGAAAGAGCTGGAAGGAATGAGGAGATTCTGGTCCGAGGTCTACATTCACAGTTTCAGAGCTGGCTCAGTTCCAGATAAGGGTGAGTTGCCAGGTGAAGTCATGAGAATTTGGGCAGGGGGTGTAAATTGGGTTAGAAGGCCATGTGGCAGGAACTGAGCTGATCCAGGAACTAAGAGATCATGTGTAGTTGAGGTCATTCCTAATGAGAGATGCACTTGGGGTGGAGAGCAACCCTGGGATCCAGGAGGAAGCACAGGGAGCATTTCCTCACATAGAGAAGCTACTCATTAATATCTGGAGGGCGCCTGGGTGGCTCAGTCGGTGAAGCGTCCGAGTTCAGCTCAGGTCATGGTCTCGCGGTCTGTGAGTTCGAGCCCTGAATCCGGCTCTGTGCTGACAGCTCAGAGCCTGGAGCCTGCCTTGGATTCTGTGTCTCCCTCTCTCTCTGCCCCTTCTCTGCTCACACACACCCTCTCTCTCTCACTCTGTCTCTCTCTCAAAAATAAATAAACATTAAAAAAATGTTTCACGACTCATCTCTGGAGACACTGGGGCAACAGAAAAAAAGAGTATTTCAAAGGCTTCAGAAGGAATCTCAGGGCCCGGCCCCACCCTCGAAGTCTGTAGGCAGGTATGACGTTCCCCTGTGCAGGCCGCGTGTCTGAGCCTGATAAATGGGTGAATGCTGACGGCAGCCTCAGTCACTCACAAATGGAGCTCGGTTTAAAGTTCAAGCAATAACTGGATGGTGACCATTTGTCTCTGACCAACACTCAGCATTAAAAAGGTTGCACTTTTTTTCCCAAAAGGCAGCAAATGTGGACAAATATTAGCTCTCGGAAATAAAGGGGGAAGTTATTCATTCACTCAGCAGCCTTTCCCAAGCCATCAATCTTCCTGGGTTTCTATTGCTTTAATCATCAAGGTTGTTTATTTGGAGCAATTTCTGAGAGAATAAAGGTACCTTTGGCCTTTATCTGCTGTCATCAAAGCATCCATTAGGGGGCTGGAGCCCTGTGGGGAGGCTCAAGGGATTACTCAGGGAGGTTTTCTGAAATGCACAGGAATTCTGCTATTTCCCCTCCCTGGTGCGGTGGTGGGGTTTACACTGTAATCTGAAAGGTTGGGTTTATCGTCAGGTTTAGACCATTTGAACAGGATTGTTGTTCAAGGCAAACCTACAGATAAAAGCATTCTGAGTGGCCTGGAACAAAGGACTGCCTGCCCAGAGAAGTGTGGCTCCTCGAAGTCCCTGAGCAGGGTGTAGTCGGTCTGGCAGGCTGTGGGGTCAGGCTGTCATCTCCTGGGCGGAGGGGCCCTGGGACACGCTGGTAAGGCCTGACCCTGCCCCGCCCCGTTGGAAGCTGAATGTTGGCTCGGCTGGGTGAGCTGTGGTGGGATGGGGGAGACTCAAAAGCGTGTGGACCCTGTGGGTGAGCGGGCAGGGGTTGCACCCCCACCCCGTGTGCATTCACACCTGCTCACATGGCACTTGAACACACACTCGCACACGTGCATGCATACACCCAACACGTGCACCGGACTCATGCACACACTGGCACGCCCTTCTGGGGGGAGGGGCTCCGTTCTACCGCCTTCTAGCTCCAGCCCTGCAGGAGCACCTGCCTTCCTCCCCCCGCTCCCTGCGGTTCTCCATCTTCCCATCTTCCGGGACTCTTAGACCAGCCCTGCCATCAGCCAGTGATGGACGGCTCAGAATGACAATGGGACCCCTGGCCTTGAGTGCCCTGGGCTATCCCTTGACCCTCCTCCCCCAGAGGTGCTGTCCGGTGGGCAAGGGCTGGGCAACCTCACTGACCCGAGTGCGCATGAGTAGCTGCTCTATGTGAGGAAACGCTCCCTGTGCTTCCTCCTGAGGCTTTTCTCTCAGTGTTTTGCTAAGTCAGCTGAGTTCTTGATGCTCGTGAAAAAGCTAGGTCAGCAGTAATCTGCACAGAAGCACATGCACACACACACACACACACACACACACACACAAATCACAGGGGCATTTACACCCAGACATGCACGCCACAGTGACATCCACACACACAGCAGGAATATCTAACACATTCACACATCGCAGAGAATAGCACACTCACAAACCACAGGGACATGCACATGCATACACCGTGCGTGCACAGCAAAGATATCTGCGCACGTTATCTCAGAGAAATCGACATATGCTAAACACAGGACAGAATGTGCACACACACACACACACACACACACACGCACACACATCCACACTCTATGTTACAAAGAGAAGAAATATCCCAGTGCCTGACTGTGCACGTAAATAAGGTCACACAGACACATCTAACCATTTGCATGCCCCCTCGGGGGCCCCTCATGAGTAGACATATCACACGCACATACTCAAATATGTAAACTCCCACAGATCCCCCAGCCCAGCTTGTGTCAGAAGTATTTCTGGAATGGTCCAGAAAGAAGAGAGAAGGGCAGGTCTGTACCTGCCAGCTCAGCAGGAGAGGCAGATGGTGTAGGAGGTTGTCTCGCAACCCTGGAGATCATAAGACACCAGAACAGCAGGCTCCAGATCAGAAGGGAATCAGAAATCCCCTCCTGCGACGGCCAGGTGGCCCAGACCAGAGAGGGAGGAGCGCCAGGCACTTCACAGTGTGGGGCTCCGCTCAGGCCCCATGGCTGACTTTCCATGTGGCCTCGAGCAACAATCTCCCTGTTGTGAGCCTCAGAGTTCCCATCTGTAAAATGGGGCTAATGTGAAAAGCAAATGAAGGAAACAGGGGTAGAGGTGTTTGCTAACATCACAGGGGTAAGGTTCTTGGTGTCTTTGTTCCTTTCATGGCTGTGTTGGTGGGGCTGGGAAAGGCTCTGAATCCAATGCCCTGCCCTCCTCTTTTCTCCATGGGGCCCTGACTTTTTTCCAGCAGTGTTTTTAGGATGCATGGGATATCTTGCTTTCTGTCTTCTACCCTGAGAAGCCGTGGCTGTTTCTGGATGTTCTGACTTAATCGTTGTCACATGTAGCGTCCTAAAGACTGGCCCCAGCTCAAAGTGGACTGGATGCTTCTCCTTATGGATGTTTTATACTTAGGTAGGCAGCTTTTGGGAAGCCCACACTCTGCTTTAGATATAGCACTGTGACAAGCCCTTGTCACACCGCAGTAGTGACATTCACTTATTTGTCTGTTTCTGCCTCTGGATTGTGGTCAGTCACCTTCATTCCCCTTGATGCCTGGCCCCCAGTGGATAGTAGGTCTCCAGGGAACACTTGCTAATGGTTGAAGGAAGGAACAACACACGATAGGCTAGCTGGAGACTGGTGGCTCAGAGATCCCTAGATGGATGGTGAGTGTTTTCAGATCCCCTGTTCTCCCTCACAACTGATTTCTGCACTCAGGGTGGTGGGAGATAAGACCTCTGAGTTAAAGCTGGTTAGGAAAACAGAATTTTGGAAAGCAGGCTTTTGTTTCCAAATGAAATGTTCACACCATTAAAAGCAAAAAGGGTTTGCTTTTCTTCTTTTGGCAATAGTGCAAAACAGATATTTAAAAACAGAGCTCGGGGCGCCTGGGTGGCGCAGTCGGTTGAGCGTCCGACTTCAGCCAGGTCACGATCTCGCGGTCCGGGAGTT
>NW_024412419.1:12643786-12676017 GCF_014898765.1 Herpailurus yagouaroundi
AAAAATAAATAAACGTTGAAAAAAAAAAAAACAAAACAGAGCTCAGTCTTGGGGCACCTGAGTGGCTCAGTCAGTTGAGCGTCCGATTTCGGCTCAGGTCATGAACTCAAGGTTCATGAGTTTGAGCCCTACGTCAGGCTCTGTGCTGACAGTGTGGAGCCTGGAACCTGCTTCAGATTCTATATCTCCCTCTCTGCCCCTTCCCTGCTGGTGCTCTGTCTCTGTCTTTCAAAAATGAATAAACATTAAAAAAATTTAAAAAGTAGAGCTCAGTCTCACAAAATCTTGACCGCTTGGAAAATGTGTTCTAATGGATTTTTAAAATCAGTATTTAAATGAAAGAGCATTTTCCTAAACAAAATGTGTGACTATGACAAGAAGGTTTAGATATTACGTTTCATTTTCTCCCCACCCCATTCTGACGCTTTTCTGGAAATATGGGGATTACTCATAAGATGATTCAACCCGCGGAAGCACTGGAGTCCTGCTCGAGGCATCACTGTCCTGTGTGCTGGCTGGCAACCTCAGAGACATAGAATAGGTAGTGACAGGCAACAGGGGAGCAGTGGTCAGTGTTTTGTCTAGTCAGTTTCCACTTGCGTGGCTGGTGGGGGTTTGTAGCACAGGGAGAAGAACGAGATCTCTGCTACGAGAGAGACCTCAGACTGAATCTTGACTGTGTGTTGGACCGGCTGTGTTCTTCTCTGACCTTCCCTAAATTTATGTCATAATCTGGAAAATGGGAATTCTAGTAGCTGAAAGAGTCTAATTGTAGCTAGGATTAAACAGATAGTATCTGTAACGTACCTAGTATTGTACAGGCATGTAGTAGATGTTTAATATAGCTGCTGTTATTATCACTAATTTTATTTGGGTGAACAGTAGGTTTTAGAGACTAATGACATCTGGTTCCCAGGACTTGTAAAAAATGAAAATATCATTTTAAGAAGGCGGGATCTGTTTCATCCCCATGAAAGTCACTGCAGACCATTACCATTTCTTAAAAGGATTGAAAACTTCTATTACAATGGTCTATTACACCAATTTTTTTTTTTTAACAAATACACTGATTAGATCAATTTCAACTTTAAACCAAATGTGACTTCAGATTCTAATGAGATCTAAGGTTATTGGTCTGTATTTATGTACTGAGATGTGTACATTTGTATACCTGATATACACGTATCTGTAAATATACATATCACAACTGTTTATGACCCCATAATCATGCTAGCAACTATAGATACTGGAATAGTCTTAACTAATGTTTGTGCCCACTTACTTTGCCTTCCAACCTACTGTCCAATGCCAATCGAATTTAATATAGTATAAAATCGTATCTAAAGACATTTGTCTTTAATCATTAGTCATTAATATAGTCGACTGATGAATGGATAAAGAAGTTGTGATTGGTATATATATACATACACACACACACACACACACACACACAATGGAATATAACTCGGCAATCAAAAAGAATGAAATCTTGCCATTTGCAACAAGGTGGTTGGAACTAGACTGGATCATGCTAAGCGAAATAAGCCATTTGGAGAAAGACAAATACCATATGATTTCAGTCAAATGTGGAATTTGAGACACAAAACAGATGAACATGGGAGAAGGGAAGGAACATTAAGAGAAAAACAGAGAGGGAGGCAAACCATAAGAGACTCTTAAATGCAGAGAACAAACTAAGGGTTGCTGGAGGGGAGGTGGGTGGGGGGGTGGGCTAAATGGGTGATGGGCATTAAGGCGGGAGTTTGTTGGGATGAGCACTCGGTGTCGTACGTAAGTGCCGAATCTCTAAATTCTACTCCTGAAACCATTATTACATTATATGACAATATGTCAACTAACTTGAATTTAAATTTAAAAAAAGTAAAATAAATAGAAATTAAAGACATTAATACATATGCACATACTACACAGATATATGTGATTATAAAAATAGTAATATGTGTTTATATCAGGCGTCCAATGATTTTCAGATGTCCATGTCCTAGGAGAGCCCACTGTGGGAAAAAAACTAAAATATTTGCCCTTGTTCCCGGTTGCTGGGGGCCAAGCACATCTGAAGGACATGCAGAGGCAGTGGCATAAAGCCCAGGAGAGACACGAGGCTGAAGATTCCAGAGGGCCAGAGGCCTAAATTGTCTCACACATATTTGATCCACCCGGGCATAGTTTGTCAGAGTATGCTTAGGTCCTGTGACCCCGGGGGACCAGAAGCACTTGACCGGTTGGACAAGATACAGGCCAGCCTCTCAGAGTGGCTGGGAGCTTGCTTCATTTGACTTCAAATCTCTCTCTTTAATTCCTGGCCATTTCCTTTTCTTCTCCCCTCCAGGAGACTAGAAGAGCAGGCCATGACCTTTCTTATACTTGGGCTCAGCCCAGCAGAAGCCATAAAGATAACCACCAGCTCTTCAAAGCCACTCAGATCCCTGATAATTCCACCAAGGATTTTCCCAGCGCTAAGGGGGAATGAGGTTTGGGGAAGCTGCCGCTTCTCCATATGGGGGGCTACTGTAAGGACTGGATGCCAGTGAGACTTGAGGGCACCGCTTGCTTCGGGGGATGAAAAGGCACTTCACAGGGACACCTCTGCTGGGGATGCCTCAAGGCACCGAGGGGAGCCGGTCTGTGCAGAGACCGTGAGCACACCTCCGTGGAGCCCGTCGCTGGGAAGCCAACTGCGCTGATGAGAAAGCTTGTTTCCAGTGGTTTTAGGAAGTTTTCCAAAGTTCATTTTTGGTTTGGGATGATGGAGGTGGGTGGGGAATGAAATGAGGGTTAGACTCTAACACATACCTGAGAACTTGCTTGCAAGGACTCTCAGTCCATCGGTATTTAAGTTAATATACAGCACTTTATATAAGTCTATGTATGTATATATACATATGTGTTTGTATCAGGCATCCAGTGATTTTCAGATGCCCATGTCCCAGGAGAGCCAACTGTGGGAAACAAACTAAAATATTTGTATACATATATGTATACATATATACATACATAGACTTATATGAAGTACAGTATATTAACTGCACATATATGTATGTATACATGTGTAGGCATACACATCTAACATACAGATATAAATATCTGTATCTTTAGCACCTACTAGGTACTAAGCATTTTAATACAGTAAAACCTTGGATCGCGAGGAACTTGTTCTGTGAGTGTTCCACAAGACAAGCAAACATTTCTAATAAATTTTAACTTGATAAAAGAGAGATGTCTTGCCATACGAGGAGTACGTGACACCGAACATCACACGATCGCAAGTGAACCAATGGTTTTTGAAATTCATTTCGATAGACAAGTGCTTTGGACTACACACACGTTTCAGGAATGAATTCTGCTCACAAACCAAGGTTTTACTGTATTTGTCATCTAATTGAATCCTCCAAAAAACTGTGCTATAAATCGTCACACCCATTTTACGGATGCGGGAACTGAGAAGCTGAGAGTCTAATTTGCCAAAGGCAAAGCTGGGTTTCAGTCTCGGGGCCTTCTGATTCCCGTGCCCGCTGTTTTTACGGCTATGATCAGCAATATATGATCAGTTGTGGAGAGATTGAGTTTCAAATTACAGGCCACTGTTACATTCCTGCAAATGCTGTTCTGAATTGTTTTTAAAACTTTTTTTTAATGTTTTATTTATTTATTTTTTTTTCAACGTTTTATTTATTTTTGGGACAGAGAGAGACAGAGCATGAACGGGGGAGGGGCAGAGAGGGAGGGAGACACAGAATCGGAAACAGGCTCCAGGCTCTGAGCCATCAGCCCAGAGCCCGACGCGGGGCTCGAACTCCCGGACCACGAGATCGTGACCTGGCTGAAGTCGGATGCTTAACCGACTGCGCCACCCAGGCGCCCCTGTTTTATTTATTTTTGAGAGAGAGAGAGAGAGAGAGGGAATGGGGGAGGGGCAAAGAGAAAGGGAGACACAGAATCCGAAGCAGTCTCCTGGCTCTGAGCTGTCAGCACAGAGCCTGACACGTGGGCTCGAACCCACGAACGTGAGATCATTACCTGAGCTGAAGTCGGACGCTTAACCGACTGAGTCACCCAGGTGCCCCTGAATTATTTGTTTTTAAATGACACTATATCGCGTTATGAAAATGTATGAGCTTTGTGTGGAAATAGGAAGACTTCCAGAAGGATATTGCCTTTCTCTAAAAGCTTCCTAATTCTGCTTGCTTATAATTAGAGCTCTTTACACACCAGTGCTTATTATAAATGTAATAATATAATGATGTATTGAACAAATGTTTATTGTGAGCCTGCTATGTGCAGTCCCAGGGACACAGCAGTGGAGGAATTTGTAAGTGTCCCTGTCTTCCTGTAATGCACAATGAAGTGGTAAGTGATGATTTATCAGTGACCCCATTTCCCTGTAGATGTTTTGCTTGTGGGTTGAGAGAACTCAGCTTGACTTCACTTGGACAGGGACACATGTTGCCTCACCTATCCAGGCGGAGAAAAGTAGAATGGCTTGGCCTTAGGGACATCTGGAGCCAGAGACTTGGGCACTAACAGCCAGACTGAACTTCCTTCCCCTCTCATCTTGGCCTCTCTTGATAAATGTGCTCTACCTGTCTAGACCAGCCTTCTCCTTTCTGCCAAAACTCATCCTCCCAGGCCTCACATTGCTCAATGTCATTGTCAGAGTGGGAAAGAGTCTCTCTGTCTCTCTCTCTCTCTCTGTGTCTCCTGGGTTTGAAAAACCTGAGCAAAGGCACTGTTTGGTCCAGCTTGGATCACAAGTCCATCCCCGTATCCTCTGATGGTGGAGAGTAGCAGAATCTGTAAGACGATGCTCTCCAGCGAGCAGTTGGACCGCGCTGGGGGAGAGAGCAACAGTTTCCAGGAGGGAACCGTGATGGGCGAACAATACATGTCCACTACAACGATCGTCCCTGTAATGCTGTATCACATACAATGAGACTTTATGGATGTTCCCCTACTCAAACTAACCCCATCACCTTTGCAGGACAGAAAGGATGACCCTCATTTGACAGATGAGGAAAGTAACGTCAAAGACGTGAGGCTGGGCCAGGGGTCTCACAGCCAAGAAACTGAGTGAGAATTCAAATGCTGATTTTCTGGATTCAAATTTCAAATCATGAAAGACACCGGGAGGCCTTCTGAATCAATCGTGCTTTGTGTAATTTCACGGCTATATATTTTATTGTGTGTGGGTGCCCGCAATGCTAGAAATTCCAGCACAGCTTAACAGCTCTCGATTGACAAATGCGTTGGGTCAGTACCAAGCATGGTTTCCTGGGCAAGGTAGACGACTGATATCTTGTATTTGGAGGGCAATGCTAGGTGGTGTGTGGGCAGAAGCATTAACTGGATTTTTCTGAGCCATCCACTTTGTTACTGTGCGAAATTCTATAGCATCCATCATGGCTGTATGTCAAAAGCTTTTTGTTTGTTTGTTTTCTTACTGAATCTCCTTCTAAAGCAAGGATAGAATCGGGATTCCAGTGGCATTTACTCCCCCATCCATCTATTCATCTATGCTCTCATCCATTCAAACATCCCTCCGCTGACACCTCCATCCATGATTCCGTCTATTCATTCAAAAGTGGGTTTATCATGTGTGTTACGCCAGGCACTGAGCTGACTGATGAATGGGATAGAGATAATGGAACAAGCCTTTTCTTCATGGGGCTCTCAGTCAAGGTTGCGTGATGTCATCTACTGTCTAACACCAAAGGTAACTCTACGGAGTCCACCTGAAACTCAGAGTGATTAAATATCTACTCAGTCCATCGTAGGAAGCAGATTGTTACCAAGCCATTTAGACCTGGTACTTGGTTACAATTTCAGAAGGCATTAATTCTTTAAAGGAAAAGGTACCATTAGAGAGGCCATGGACATATAAAAGCAGGGTTAAGAGAGACGAGTGTCTGAATCCGTGTAACACTCTTCACGTGATTTGCATCTGGGCCCTCAACTGATGCCCTACGAAAACCACCCTTCAGAGGGCTAGCACAATTACCTCCCGAAATTCAGGAGCAATGTCCTTCCCGAGTCATTCTACTTCTCTACCGCGTGTAGGCTAACCAAACAACATGTGTGCAAATAACTTAAAAAAATTTTTTAAACATTTATTTGTTTTTGAGAGACAGAGAAAGGCAGAGCATGAGCAGGGGAGAGAGAGAGAGAGAGAGAGAGAGAGAGAGAGAGAGAGAGATACAGACTCTGAAGCATGCTGCAAGCTCTGAGCTGTTTTTAGCACAGAGCCTGACACGGGGCTCGAACTCATGAACTGCAAGACATGACCTGAGCTGAAGTTGGACGTTCAACCCACTGAGCCACCCAGGTGCCCCAATGTGCAAATAATTTTAAATCTAAGCTATCAGGATTCCAGGATGAGGCAAGGGGTGTGGTACCACAAACAGGGTTTTCAAGTACTTTAGCATCTGTGTGTCACTGATTTTCATATTATCGTTGAATGGGTTAACATTCTGATTTATTTATCAATCCTTTGTACTTTTCATTAATTTGACTCAGTCACTGGGATTCTGCCAGAGGCAAGTACCCAACAGATCAGGGTCGAAACTCTGGAACAGAAACACTCAACTGAGGTGCTGTCCTTAGAGAGTCCTGCATGGAACCAGGTAGCCCATGTGGAAGGCATTTCCATAGGCATGACACATGCTCACCTTTGTCTCCTTCACCCTGCGCCCTCTCGGCCCCATCAAAACATGGCTGCTGCCAGGGTGAATGGAATAATTCAGACAAGCGGAGAAGGAGACATAAGCTCTTGACGAGATTGGAATGGATTGTAGATGGGAAGTGGAATTTGAGCTGAGCCTTCAATGTGAGCATGATTTTGACAGGCAGGGAATGTAGGTAACTGTGCTCCTGGCTGAGGGAAGCACACGAACAATTGCATGGAGGTCAAGGGCAAGGCATGTTCAGAGAAATGTGCATGGGGAGGCGATGAAAGCCTGGAGAGTTAGCAGATGAGGCTGGGAATGTTGATTGGCTCAATATTGTGGAAATTTGCAATGCTTCGTTAAGAAGTTTGGTTCTTCTCTGAGGGAAACAGGAACGTTAAGCAGGGCGAATGATGTGATCGGATGTGTGTTTTTGCATGATCACCCCAGAAGTAGGGGGAAGGACAGACTGGAGCCTGGAGGCTGACAGCACAGGTGTGGGATTGTTGCCATGGGCCAGGATAATCAATTTCTAATCTTTGAGGCAGGATTAAACTTTCCAGGGACCCTGTGATGTTTTTTTCTAAAAGAGGTCAGATTTGCTTCTGAATAATTATGAGTGTGTCCACACTTTTCAACTACTTAGTGTGTTTTGATTTATTTAGCCAGTTCTGCCAATCAAACTGAAAATGCCAGGAAGCTGTTTCACATGTATATGCAAACTTAGGAGAAATGAAACTCAGCTCGCAAATATTTACTGCGAGCTGATTCCCCACACAGCACACTGCCAGACTCCTGTGGATGATAAAGGAAAGGCTTAGGATTTGGGTGTGTTTCCATTTGATGGGTGGGAGAAAGCCTGGTTGGTCCAGACCACAGGGCATTTGCCTCTCTGCCAGGCTGAGTGACAGGGTCCGTGGCCTTCAAAGAACCAAGAACCCTAAGGTGGAGAAAAGTTGAGAAAAGGGGCTTTTAGGAGCAGGAACCCTGGGATGAGATTCTTTAGAAACCCTGAGATCCATTCCTGAGTGAGACCTTCAGTGAAACCAGTGTCTGGGTTCTGACATTCTGCTGCATCACAGTGGAACATTCCAGAACAGACAGTCTACTTATGACAGGTTGGATCACAGTCACACTGAGGGGATGCTGTCACCAGTGCCAGACTGTATTCCTCTCCTGGAGGTAGAAGGGGTCACCCTTGGGGCACGGCGGGATGCCAGACCCAGCTAGAGTAGGGTAGGGCCTGTCAGGGTCTTGTCCAGGAGCAACAATCGATGGCCAGAGTCCCAGATGCTTTGCAATTCTCCTGGGCTTTTTCCCTTTCCTGAAACCTGAGCAGACAGCAGGTGGAGGTGGCTTACTTGGGCCCTGATGGTTCGAAGCTGCTCTCAGGCAGTGACAAGTTTTGCTTCCTACGTGGGCATGAGATGCGTCGAGAAGAGAAGCCAGGATGGGAGGCCAGGTGGTGGTCCACCACTTCTCATCTGGGATGTCCTGGGAGCGACGGCAAATGTCCGAGAGCTGTTTCTCTGTTACAAGACACTTTTCATGAGTCCTTCTGACGTTCTAGCCGAGAGAACCGACACTCAGAGAGGAAGTTGCGGCCGCTCCAAAGACCGTAGGGTAATGCCGAGAACTTCTATCTGCAATCCTCGTGTCCTTTTGGCCCAAAGAGAAAAGCCCCTTAAGCCTGAAAAAACTCTCAGGGCTAGGATTTGTAAACCAAAGATAAGAACATAGTAGATGCTTGTATGGCTTGGCTGGGGCTGCCATACCAAAGTGCCGCAGACCGGGCGGCTTAAGCAGCAGAAACGTGTTTGCTCGCGATTCCGAGATCAAGGTGTCCGCCGGGTCGGGTTCTTCTGAGGCCTCTCTCCTTGGCTTGAAGACGGTCGCCTTCTCCCTGTGTCCTCACATGGTCTTCCCTCTTTGCGCCTTTGTGTCCTAATCTCCTCTTCGTATGGAGATACCAGTCATATTTTATTAGGGCTCACCCTAACGCCTTCACTGTAACTTTGTCGCCTCTTTACTTTTAAAAAATTTTTTAAAGTTGTAAAAAATGTTTATTTATTTTTGAGGGCCAGAGTGAGCAGGCGAGGGCCAGAGAGGGAGGGAGACACAGAATCTGAAGCGGGCTCCAGGCTCCGAGCCGTCAGCACGGAGCCCGATGCGGGGAACTCACGAGCCGAGAGAGCATAACCTGAGCCGAAGCCAGAGGCCCCACCAACTGAGCCACCCAGGCGCCCCATTAGTAGCCTCTTTAAATGCTCCATCTGAGAATACACTCATATCTTAGCTACCAGGGGTAGGACTTGGGACACATAAATTTGTGGGGGAGGCGGGGGATCCAGTTCAGCCCTCAACAATGTTTCACGAACGCTTATGGCCTGAAAAGTATCTGCTCCATAGAGTTCAGGGAGTTTGCCCAAGCTCACTGGAGACAACGCATCCATTTATTCAACCACTGAGTTCCTCTTCTTTAGCTATTTTGACTACTTCAGACACAGGACAGCATCCAGCAGCCCCCGAGTTGCACATACAGCGAATGGTGCGGTGGGGGTTCGAACTTGCGTCGTGGCAGCCAACCTCATTCTTAGTAAAAAAAAAAAGTGGTTCGGGTTTAACAGCAGACGTGCCCTGTTCCTTTCCCAGTTGCCCAGCTTTTGCTTGCCCTGAAATTATTAAGCCGACCAGGGGGGGGTGGGGGCGGGCGCTGGGCGGAATGCAGATACTATTGCTTTCAGAAAATGAGGCTCCATTGGGCGACTCTTTCTTACTGTCTCAGCCGGGGGAAGGAGCCCCTAGCCAGAGGGAATCAAATACTTTTCAAATGTCTCATTAAAATAAAAAGGTGATTCTTGCATTGGTACCATGATAAAGACTACAAAGCAGCAACATGAAAACTCCCTGGTTTACCCCTCTGAATAGGCCTCCGCTCCAGCCGCAGAATGAATTAGCGGCCACCCCATTATCTGTAAGCCTCAGAGAGTGCAACCCAGGCTTTGATCTGCCAGTGTCGAGGAAACTGATAAAAACTCGTTCTGTTTCTAAGCTTTCCCGGCCTGAAATTCTCTTTTCCCTTCAGCACGCTGTAAATGACCCTCTGAAGTGGCTGGGCATTCTTTCACAGCCTTGTGTCCAATCTATTCATAACCACGGTTATCAATTATTATACCAGCTGGAATTTCTGAGGGCCAGGAGGCTGTCAGGAGCTCTAATTGTGGTTCGGGGATAAAAGCAAAAACACACAAATTTTAACCAATCATAATTAACTTATTCTCCAAGTGCAAGGAAAAAAAAAAAAGAAACCCCCCAAAACAAAACAACACAAAACCAAGGCTTATGAATCCCTCCCAGCTAATCACTCTTGAAAGCAGTCATGGACAGGGAGAGGGGCGCTTTTATTGCAACGGTGGCTCCCGATTGGCCTGTGGCGCCAGGTTCCCCAGGAAGGAGCCGGGCCAACTGGCAACCAGAGAAGTTCTCAAATCATTGGGCTTTTTTTTTTTAATCTTAAAAAAACCCTCATTTTTCAAAGTAGCGTGATGTTTTCCAAGCTCCTGACAGAGCTTTGAATAAAGAGGCATCAATTTCTCATTGAGCCCAAACAACTGATCGAGTGGTCCAAAATATTTCAGTAAAAAGAAGTTCGGCGGCAACTATCACATTAATAAAGGAGGCGCGTGTGACCTGGAAAAGGGCCTGAGGGATCTGATCTCCAGGAGCAAGGTCAGGCAGCAGTGGGAGCTGGGAAAAGCCTCCGCACAGGACCTGGCACTTAGTAGGTGCTCAAGAGGCTAGCTCCAGTCCCTGCCCTGCTCCCTCTTAGACTGGCCAACAGCCAAATGTCTTGCAGGCATCTGGCTCGTGGCAGTGGCATCTGAATGGAGGGCCCATGATGTCATGGAAAAAGCATGGCTTTGGAGTGTGACAGGTCTCAGTTTTTAAGCCTCTCTGAGCCTCGGTGTCCTTTATTTTATAATGGTGATTGCGTGGCCAATTTGTGGAGTTGCTGTGGAGGTTAGGAAAGAAAGCTCCTAGTGACATGCCCGACACAAGATAGGTGCTAAATAAATGCCTGCTGTGGTTTCTGGTGGTACTCTGGGGATGTGGTCTTAGTGAATGCATTTCTGGCAAGGGGCTGCAAAAAATCACTTCCTCCCTCTAGCTTGTTATTTTGCATCTGCACAGAATCCTTCATTATCCTCGTTGGGCCGGCAGATCCGAAGAAGGGCTACAGTCTTCATATAGCACAGACGCTGGGGAAGCACATCAAAAGAAGAGACATCACCGAACGCTTTCCAGAACAAAGGCAATAAAGCGCTGGTGCAACAATTAAACAATATCTTTATCGCCACACAGAGTAACTGACTACAGAAAAGGAGATTTGTGTTTTTGTCTTCGGTGTCGAGCATGGCGAAAGCAGCTTAACCAGATCTCACCACTGTGGGCTTATATCATTCTGTGAGATCAAGAACCCAACTTTATTTGTGACATTTGTTGATCTAGTTGTAACCTAGAAGTGTGAAACGTTGATTCATAAAAGATGTGAAAACAGGGGTTCCCGGGTGGCTCAGTTGGTTAAGTGTGCGACTCTTGATTTCGGCTCAGGTCATGATCTCATGGTTTGTGGGATGGAGTCCTCAGTTGGGATTCTCTCTCCCTCTCTCTGCCCCTCTGCAGCTCATGCGGTCTCTCTCTCTCTCTCTCTCTCTCTCTCTCTCTCTCTTAAAATAAATAAATAAACATTTGAACAAATAAAAAAAAAAGATGTGAAAGTATTCTCTTGGTAGTTCTTACAGAAGCAGACATAATTGTCCTAAATTTTTTCAAAGGAGGATTTTCTGAAAACATTTGCATACGTGGGAAGAGGCTGCATTTGAAGACTGGCTTCTCACTGAGTCCAAGTTGGAAGATGCATGGCTCAGATGAATAATTAGGAGTTATCCCAAGAGTCAGACTCTGAAGCTGTAATGGTCTAACATAATAAGGATTATTTCCTACTCAGGTGACATCGGATGAGGGTGGGCACCCTTGTTGAGGGGGCTGTTGCATCCAAGGGTCTTACAGCCTGGCAAGAGAGGAGGAGGAGAATCACATGAGCTTGAAACAACTTCATCCCAGAGGTCATACAAATTACTACTTCTGCTCACTCTGATCTGAGCTATCACAATGACCCCACACCAACGGAGAGGGAATGTGGAAAATGTAGGGAAGAGCATGATGTGTTTGCTGAGCAGAGGTTGTCTCTGCCGTAAGGATGATTGGAGATGGTAATCGGGGCCGAACCCATGACATAGCGAATGTTCCCAGGAGGGAAGGGGAATGAGATGAGGCTGCTGGGACATAATTTTCTGAATAGAGTAGTCTGAGGCATGAGGTTGGCTCCCTTCAGGAAGAGCATATAGTCTCCAAAGAGCATGGGAGCCTTAGCGTGGGGCAGTACCAACGGGTTGATACTTGGGGCTGGGCAATGCATGCATTTTTCAGCTTTAGGTGAGGATGTGGTTGTTCAGCATAAATTAGGAAGGTCCATTAGTGTTCATGAAAAGGACTGTAGATGAGGAGCTGTCAGTACTTCGATTGGGGGTAGGGTTGCCGCTGACCTGCCTGATTCCCAGAGCTTGGATTCAGCCGCAGATGGAAACTGGTGAGAAGTGACCACCTGGTTAGAAGCCTGAGCAAGCAGACAGGACAAGAAAGGTAGGATAGGGAGGCTGTCGTCTTCTGCCATTGCAGGTGTCACTGTAATAAAGTTCACCCCAGTAGACATTAGCTAGAGTAGCAGCAGAGTATTTCCAGACTCTGCTCAAGGCGGGTTGGGGACAGTACCAAAAAATTCATCAAAGCCAGGTAGGCTGAGCCTGTAGGTATCTTTACTGGTTGCTTAAAAGGGCCCAGGGCATCCTGGATATAACAGCACATATCATCTGCTCCTACACAGCAATACCTGAGCTGAGAATAATTCCCACTACTGTATTTTTAAAACTATTCTTCTTTTAAGATTATTTATTATTATTATTACTATTATTATTATTATTTTGAGAAAGAGCAAACAAGGGAGGGGCAGAGACAGAAGGATAGAGAAGATCCCAAGTAGGCTCTGCACTGTCAGAGTGGAGCCCGATGTGGGGCTCAAACTCACAAGAACCTCAAGATCATGACCAGAGCCAAAATTAAGAGTCAGACGCTTAACCGACTGAGCCACCCAGGTGCCCCCTCACAACTGTATTTTAATAAAGTAATTTTTGGTCAGCTTCTCTTTGTCGAAGATAAAAGTCACGAGGAGGGGACAAGATCCTACAAAAGACACAACGAAGGGTGTCTGAGAGGGCAGAGATTGATGCTGTTTGTGATCCTGGCACATCAAGTGTCTTCCATTGTCACCCATGAACTCATTTCTTCCTCCCTACGAAGCCGTTAGGTATGAGAGGATTGTATATTTTTCCCATTATGTTAATGAGGAAGTTGGGATCTTTTGGGAAAGCCTAAGTGATTAGCTCAGAGGAGCAGCTAATACGTTGGCGGGGGTGGGGGTGGGGTGGCTGGAATTCAAATCCAAACCTGAGTGTCTTGTGCAAGGCTGCGTCTCGGCAGGAGGGAATCACTGCTTGCAGAAGCTCCATCTTCTCCAACATCATATTCCCCTCCTAAAGGTCATCCACCGCTCTGCCATGAACAACCTCTCTCCTCTGATCTGCCTCCCAGGGAACTGAGTTTGTACAGATTCCTTCACAGCCTTTCACCACTTCCTAACTAATCAACACCAAAGAGTAACCATGCAGTGCGAGAAAGGATCCACGTTACTTCATTTGGCTTCATATCTTCTCTTTGGGCCCCCTCCGGGGGCAGTAGAGAGGGCCTATTTTAGTTGAGAAGCCAGGGGGAAATGAGTGTGGGAGGCGGGCAGGCATTTGGTGATTTGGTCTGTCAATAAACAACCACTGAGCACCTACTATCCCCTGCGCTGGCCTGGGGCTAGCTGGTGGTGTGACAGAGGTGAGTGAGTTCATTCCCTGCCATCAGCGTCTACCGTTGAGTTTTCGCTACACTTCGCTGGATCTCCGTAGGAGTAAGTTCTTGGTTCTTATTTCAACTCCACAAAGCGTATGAGGCCTATTGTTTCAGTGTGAGCCCCAACTTCCAGCTCGCTGACAGTTTGAATTTGGAAGTAGTGAACAGACATGAGGATAGCCTAGACCACGGGTCAGCTGACTATGGCCCACCCAAACCATCTGTATTTGGAAATAAAGTTGTGTTGGAACATGGCCATGCCTACTTGTTTACATATAGTCTATGGCCACTTTAGAGCTATATCAGCAGAGCAGAGTAGTTGTAACAGAAAACATATGGCCTGCAAAGCCTAAAATAGTTGCTGTCTGGCCTGATGGAGGAAAACTTACTTACTCCAGCCCTAGGTTCTTAGGGCCTCTTATTATAGATGAAGTGCTGTGCTGCTGTTCACTAGAGCCCATCCACTCCTGTCTACTCGAGGCCATGGCTCCAAAGATTTCTCCACCATCAATACTGTACTCTCTAATAGATCTTCCCACCAGGATACACGCATGCTGTTATTCCTCCCATCTTCGAAAACAAAACCCAACAGAGCCTCCTCCTGACTCCTTTGACTCCACCAGTCACCGCCCATCTCTTCGTGCTTCTTGGAAACGTTTCCAAAGCATTGTCAACTGTAATTTTGCTTCTGTCCTTCTTTCGTAAACTTGTCCTAACACCAAAACTGCTCTTGTGAAGTCACTGATACTCTCCGGGTGGGCGAATCTGATGGTCAGTTCCAGGCCCTCACCATGCTCGACCTCCCAGCAGCAGCTGACATGTTCGGTCACCTCCACTTTCTCCCTCATTTCCTTCACTTGACTCCAGAGTGGGTGCCTTGCATGTCGTCTCCCACGTCACCTGTGGCTCCTTCTCTACCGCTTTCACAATCCTTCTGCTTCTCCTGAAGTCTTACGTTGGCAAGTCCAGGCTTCAGTCATTGACCCCTCCTGCCCTCTTTCCACTCACTTCTCTGATACTCTCAACAATCTCATGACTTTAAATGCAACCTGGACGCTAAAGACTCCCAGATTTTAATCTTTGCCCCAGATCTTTCTCAACTGAGTGCATGCCCATCAATTAGCTCAAAATCAACAGAACCAAAGCAGAAGTCTTAATAACACTCCCTCTGCCCCACAGGAGATGGGGCGCCACCATCAGTGGCCTAAGCCTCAGACTTCAGAGTCACTCATGACTCTTTTTCCACAGTCTCTATCCAGTCCTCTAGAAGGGTGCTCCCACCACGGGACTTCAGGTACTGCTTCTCATCCAGGTTCCTGTAATAGTCCCCTAACTCATTTCTCTGCCTCTGCTTTTGCTTCCTTCATGTTTTCAGTCTATTTTTTTTTCTTTTTTTTTATGTTTATTTATTTCTTATTGAGAGAGAGAGAGAGAGAGAGAATTCCAAGCAGGCTCTGCATTTTCGGCACAGAGCCCGATGTGGGGCTTGATCCCACAAACAGTGAGATGACCTGAGCCAAAATCAAAAGCTGGACGCTCAGTTGACTGAACCACCCAGGCGCCCCTTCAGCCTATTCTTGAAAGAGTAGTCAGTTACTCCTTTTAAAATAGGTCAGATTATATTTGTCCTTTCTTTAGTCCTCTCCAGTAGCTCTTTACTTCTCTTAGATTAAAAGCTGAAGTCTTTAGTAGGTTTGGTAGAGCTGTATGTGATCCGATCCTACACAACCTGGCCCTGCCTCTCTGACCCCGTGTCCTAATCCTCTGCACCCCTCAAACTCTGCTCCAGCCACACCAGCCTTCTTCAATGCGTCGAACATGCCATGCATTCTGTTACTACAGGGCTTTTGCACTGGCTGTCTCCTCTGCCTAGAATGCTCTTTCCCTAGATAGCGCCTGCTCAACTACCTTATTTAAAATTGCAAACCGGGGGGGGCGGGGGCGGCGTTTCCCGGCGGCGCGTTTTTTTTTTTTTTCATAGCTCGACCCCTTTGTACTAGAATATATTCTGCACTTATTTGTTATGTCTGCTGTTAATTGTCCATTTCCCTCTGCTGGAATGGAAGTTTGGCCAGGACAGGGGTTACAGTCTCTTCTGCTCACTGACTTATCCCGTGTGCCATGAACAAAGTCTGGCTCAGTGCAAGCACTCCACAAATATTTGTCCAAGGAATGAATCATTAACTGTGAGGTAGCGATCGATTCAGATGATTAATAATGTTCTCTACTCTTAAAAAGAAAACACTGGTAGCAAGAGATAGACTTGGGAGAACGTCAGGAAGAGGCAGCCCCAGAACAACCCAGGATGTTTTGGCTTCTGCGCCGCTGACCAGCGGTCAGAGGTTCAGAGGGCATGTGGCTGAGTGGGGCTCCCTGCATGTCCCAGATAAGGGGTATCATGTGCGGTGGTGCTGGCTGTAACGAGTGAAAGGACTATTTTTACATAACAGAGGGGAAGATAATCCTACAGACGTGATGTAAAGGTCTGAAACATGTTGTACCATCTCAGGGACGCTGGCAAGTTATGTTGTTTATCCCAGGGGCACCTCATTCCCAGACACTCTTAGAGAGGCTTAGGAAGGAATTTGTAGGTTGCTTCTGACCAGGGAAGATTTTCCTGTACTCTCATGCTGTTCCATGACCTATGCAAGAATTTGGAAGCTCTCCTCGAGCGGGCAAAGCATGAATTTGGAGTCAGAAGAAAGGATTTTGATTTATGTCTCCATCATTGTAATGTCTACACCTTGGGCAAGTTACTTAACCCCTTGGCCCCTTGATTTTTTTTTTTCTGTACAGTGGGGATAAAGGTGTCTCCTCTTTCAATATTGAGCTTAGGAGTAAATGAAATCACACACATGCATGCTATTATTAATTGAAGGAACCATATAAGGGAGTTCCTACAGTCATGCACACGCACACAAAAAAAACAGGGAATGAGTGAAAAGCTCATGCAGATTTCCACAATGTCATCTTACTAGTAAACTCCAAAACAACTACAAACAATTTACTAGCCACTTTTATGTTAAACCCTACATGTGTCCTGCATTGTGAGGGTTAGAAGGTCTGGAGCAACGTCATTACCCCTGATGACCAGGCTTGTACAAAGGGGCAGGTACTGAGCAAGGCCAGATAGCAGGTGCTGAGATTCCTAAGTGTACCTGAGTCATCTCCCAATCGTCTTCAGTCAAACTCATATGTACTGACTCATTATTATGTTCCGGACCTTCTCAGATAAATGACTTCATGAGCGACAACAACCGAGGGAGGAGGTGTTTATAGATCTAGTTTGCAGATGAGGAACTGTAGTCTCTGTCAGGTAGAGCGATTTTTCTGGTATTATATCGTTAACAAGTGGCAGAATGAAGAAATAGACCATAAAAAAGCATGCATTGCCCTGCAATAGAAATACAGGTGCTCACAAGTTTAAGTTAGATGTCTGGAGCCTCTGGCCTTTTAATTTTGTGAACACAATCCATACCCAAGGCTGACATTGTCTTTGAGGCAGCTGTGCTGCGTGGACATCTCATCCTGGCTTGATGTGCGTCTTGCCACAGCATCACAGAGTATAGACCGACGTTCAAAATTAAGTGGGTTACCTTTCACTGAGCTCAAATGTGTCTTCCTCTAACTTACGCCCTTGGGAACTAGTTTTTTTTTTTTTGTTTTTGTTTGTGTTTTTCTATGAACCGAGGTTAATGGAACCTTGATTCTCTTCCTTCTGGACCACAGCTGGGCTCTGTTGCCCAGTGTCCTCTGCAGTTACTTGGGGACACGTACCTGAGTTATGGCTGAGGAAATGAAGACGAATGGTTGTGTGTCACTGCCGGCCTAGCCCAGGCACTTTGCTGACATTAGTGCCTTCATACTTTTTTCCCCCCTTCTTCCAGCTGAATGTGGGTGAGAAGGAGGTCCTGGCATAGTAGAGCCACAATGGGGAAGGAGTTTGGGGCCCCAGGATGACCAAGTGAAAGATAAAAACCCCATGGACATATTCACTGTCCCAAGATTATCAACATGAGCTAGAAGCAGCCTTTGACTTTGGTAGGCCACTACCTGTTAGTGCTTCATTCAATAGCTGTGTTGAGCTAACTTGTGCTTATGTTTAATTTCATAGCAGAGAGTTCTAGCTCCCATGACTAATATACCTGGGACAGAAAAGTGTATCTCCCAAGCATGCCCATGGCTTTCAAAACCTCTACATCATGCTGCGTAGATTGTATCTGCAAACACGTCCTACCATCTACAGTTAATTTATATAAAACCTGTAGGGCTCCAAAAGACAAAATGAGGAAAAATACAAACACATATACCATGTTTTCTAAATCTTTATTTACAGCTTAGAGCACATAAACCGGCATTTGGTAGGGGGTCAACTATACTCTGATGACTTTATCTACCCAATGGATAGAGAGTGGAATTCTTTTTGTAATAGATATTTTTTTTTATTTTTTAAATTTTCGTTAACATGCAGTGCAATATTGGTTTCAAGAGTAGAATTCAGTGATTCATCTCTTACATACAACACCCAGTGCTGATCATAGCAAGTGCCCTCCTTAGTACCCATCACCCATCTAGCCCATCCCCAGCCCACCTCCCTCCATCAACCCATAGTTTATTCTCTATCATTAAGAATCTCTTGTGGTTTCTCTCTCTTCTCTTTTTGCCTCCCTCGTCCCATACATTCATATGTTTTGTTTCTTATATTCCACATATGAGTGAAATCATATACTATTTCTCTTTCTCTGATTGACTTATTTTGCTTAGCATCATGCATTCCATCCACATCGTTGCAAATGGGAAGATTTCATTCTTTTTGATGGCTGAGTAATATTCCATTGTATATATACATACCGCACTTTCTTTATCCTTTCATCAGTCAGTGACGAAATTTGGCTGTTGTTGATAATGCTGCTATAAACACTGGGGTGCATGTGCCCCTTCGAATCTGTATTTTTGTATCCTTTGGGTAAATACCTACTAGTGTAATTGCTAGATCGTAGGATAGTTCTATTTTTAGTTTCTGAGATTGGTGTTCTTTGGCAGGTTTCTCATTTGTGCACATTTATGGGCCAATGTCCATGGATGGCTGCACTCACCACAGAGAGACCTTGAACATTACATTTTGCCAAAGGAATACACTGTCTTATTTCTGGCTAAAGGAAGACAGGAGAATAGATACTAAAAATGGTTTTCCCCACCTGTTCTATTTTCCTGGAGATTTGAATTCTAAAATTTAAATTCTGTATCCTTTAAAAAAAAGGATTTTCTAGATAAAACTTCCAAAATTCTTTTAGAATGAGCGTCCTAGCATGGCCCATCTGTTCACCCTGTGTTATTAGGTGTTGCCTTCCTTTCAAAAGGGCCTGGGTGTGCAGACTTGAGCTCTGATGTGGAGAGGACTCTTTTGCTTTCAAAATTTACCAGGTCTTTACTCCTATATGTCAGACATGGGTCTATGCTCTTCACACACACACACACACACACACACACACACAAACACTAAGCAAACAAACTGCAGTCTTCGATCTCTGAGCTGGTCATTTGGAAGTGACGAGCGTCATGCCAGTAGGGGTGTTTGGACAAACCTGCACATCCATGAGTCTGTATGTTTTCAGATGTTCTCTTTCCTTTTCATAAAGTTGTTTCTGGGCATCGACTAAGTTCCAGTTATAGTTGAGGTTGTATTGTGGAGGCCTACAAATGTGACAATTCTTATTATTTATATTTGACCCTTTCCCAAAAGATCTATGGTAGTTTACAAAGATGAAATAATAGAACAAGTTAAAAAAAAATAAGACACCATTAGAGGCACATGATTGTTAACACAACAAACCTTGCAGAGGTAGAAGAGTAATCTTAATATCCAGTTGCAAATTCTAATGCCCTGCATGGTCACTTATGTTGACCTGCAGTTCAGCCTCTGAATTGCCTTATAGCAGTGGAACGAAACGTGTGATCACTTATACCATTCAGTCACACCTGATGAACATACATCAGTTGCTCAGGAAAAGTGCTAGAAATGAGACCAGGATAAATTCCCCCCCAGAGGGCCCCATGAGACAATTCACTGTTGTTCTTTTTTTCTTTTTTCTTTTTCAAACGTTTATTTATTTTTGGGACAGAGAGAGACAGAGCATGAACGGGGGAGGGGCAGAGAGAGAGGGAGACACAGAATCGGAAACAGGCTCCAGGCTCTGAGCCGTCAGCCCAGAGCCCGACGCGGGGCTCGAACTCACGGACCGCGAGATCGTGACCTGGCTGAAGTCGGACGCTTAACCGACTGCACCACCCAGGCGCCCCGACAAGTCACTGTTGTTCTGAATCAAGTCGACCATAAAGTTTTTGCAGTACATATAATGGGAAGAATATAACATCTCTTTGTGTCTGGCCCTGTTATAACGCCCAAGCACTCTTTGTAGGACAGAAGGGGATGAGGGCCAACATGGTATTATCTAGGGACATAGCTTTATAATGATCGGATGCTGCAAGAGTTTTGATGAAATAGATGTTCTGTCTCACAACCAAGTCTGTGTATTTACTGTCTGTAAAGGAGCTTCTGGTAGGTCTCAGAGAACAGTAGGGGTTATACTCTAGTCCCTGACTGGAAGAATCCCAGAGCTTAATATATGTTTGGGATGCCAGTCTCCTTGTCATCCCTTCCCACGTTCAAGCCCCAGGTTTCTAGAGATTTCATTCTTTCCTTTGTCTGTCATCAATGCCTGCTGTTTGGAGAACATCTACTGGTTATTTGAGAACCAATCTCTGTATAACTCCCCCTCCAGTGCCCACGTAAGGGGTCCACTCATGGTTCCAGAAATCATTTTAAAATTTCTGCTCAAAATGCCACCTAATAGTATCTCACATAGTCTTTCATAATCTCACATTGAAAGGGCTGTGGAACTCCTGTGAGACTCTGGAAAGAAATTCCAGCAGCTACAACACTAGCAGATACATTGAGGATCTTGGTTTGTAGTTGGCAGGCGTTGCCCTTGAAAGAGATCAATGTGACTATCCTGGAGAGAAGATGGGGAACCACCATGCTTCTCCCCATGGGCTGCATCCATGAGGGTTTGAACCCTCAACGGCTGCACCCTGAAATTCTACACACCTGTTCTCATGCTGTCTTTTGAGGTAACCCACTTCCAAAAAAAAGACACGTCTTTTTTTTTTTTTTTTCAGCATTACTGCTCTCTACTTTCCTCATCAGAAGCTTCCATTTACTATCTGGAAAGAGAGTCTGATTCTTAGAAAATGAAAGACAAGTGGCAGAAGGGACTTCGCCAAAGAAGGCTGCCCCCTGAGTGGTGTAAATGTCCAAAGCAAAACATGGTGAATGCAGACAGAAAAGACCTGGAGTGGTGGTCCAAGAAGGAGCTTCAACTTGTGCTCATGGGGAGAGACAATGATTTAGGAACTGAAGAAAAGTTCCTTCACATGAAAAAGCAAATGTTAAAATCAGCAGCCAATTGCAAACTGCTTGAATTCACAACCCCGAGATCAAGAGCAGCATGGTCTACCGACTGATCCAGCCAGGTGCCCTGTTTCAAGATGTTTTTGAGTAAAAGAACGTGGGGGACTTTTTTTTCCAAATATTAAACCTTCCAAAGCTACAATCATTAAAAACATTAAATATGTGATACCAGTATAAGATTCAACGAACATTTTAATGGGCACAAGATACCGCCTTGGAGCAGATGGCAGCATACAATAAAAGTACCATCACAACCCCACGGAGAAGCAGGGGTGCACGTAACAAATGGGGTTAGATTTAACATTATGGTTTTAGGAAAGTCTCCCAGAGGGGTCTTGTTTTGAGCCATGGCCGTTGGTCGAAATTATCACAGTAAGAACAAAATATTCATGAATTTCCTAAGTTCTGAATTGTGCACTCGAGACTCAAACTCATCAAACTCTTTCATGAACCCTTACCAGTAATAAAGTTTAATCCTTACCCCCAACACTTTTCTTTGAGAATAGAAGGTAAGAAACACCATAATAGAAAGAGGTTTTGTAATATTCCTTCTCAGCTGTAGGTATTACCCAATTTGGTTATAAAGTGTGATGAGTCTATAAATTGAATACATACTTTATCTCCACGGGGCCCCCAGATATTTTTGTCCAGTATGTTCTTAATAGTTTTTTATTCTTTAGATTTTTTTAAGTGGTCCCCTGAACAACTGATTCAGAAGTATGCTGGCAGACACACATATTTAAGGATCTTCGGTGTATTTAAATATTACTCAATGGGAAGAAACACTAACATCTTTTCTCTCTTCTCTCTCAGCCTGCAGTGACTAATTCACTCCTGTAAAGCATTCACAGTAATATAGCTAAAAAGAAATATCTCCAGTTTATGAATATTTCAGAATGTTTCTAATTTTGTTTCCATTTCTTATGAGATCTCCCATTCCTAAATTCATTAAACTTAGTGATTAAACAGTAAACGTCACACTGGCCTTGTGAAGGGAAAATGCAGCTCAGAGCCACAACAGTTTAATTCACAAGGCTTTCCTGAGAATGTGTGGCCAGGCACCCAGAAATATGTGGTGTAGAGTCTGTGAAAAACCACACTCAAGGCTCAAGCGAGTCTCCACACTCTTGTCCAAGCCTCCTTGGCCAATGTAATGCCTGGTCTTCTCTGATTATGGGTTGCTTGTTCAACCTCAAGCCAAAACTTTTCTTTTTTCTTTTTTTTTTTTCTGTGAGAAATGCCAAGATCTTGTGGGAATCAAACCAAAACTCCAGTCTTGGTCTCTGACACGTCATTCCCAACCATAATCCATAGACACAGTTCTTTCCACTTTAAAACTGGGTAATCATTAACCTGTTTTTGGTGGAGGAGAGGGAAGAAAGTGGGGAACACTGGTCACAGGAGTGAATTCAATGCCAACACTAATTTCTAATTTTAATTTAGACCAAAAAAAAAAAAAAAAAAAGGAGGTTTCCAAGGGTTCTCACTCTTTTGAAACTTTAAAGATGGAGAAAATGCACCACTTATGGTTAACAGTGATGAGTTTCATCTGACTAGGGCCATTCTCTTGACTTCCCTTGCTCAAGGAAATTTCTACTTGGGAAAAGAAAAAGTACAAACCAGCCTTGGGAAAGTCATTGCTTTCAGCCATAGGAAAACAGTGACATATTTTCATTCTGGCCTTTATATAGAAGAGAAAGTTTGATCTCTAAGTTATAGGCATTTTATTATATTACCTGATCATAACAGGATAAAACCTCCACTTAGAAGTATGAAGAATCAGGACAATGACACATGTCAGCCTTTCATGTCTGCTATTAAAGCTTTGGTCACTCTGCATAATTAATCTCTGTTCTTAGCAAAGGCCTGGATAACTCATTGCTTAGTAGTAATCCCTTTGAACCGGTTCTCCTTTTCAATTGATTTGGCTAGATTTGGCCTATGTGTACCATTCAGGTGCCATCCATTCTGTAGAACCCCTGCTATTCATTGATCTCTGACTATATGCCATGCATTGAGCTAGGGCTTTGTATACATTCTTTTGTTCAATTCTCACCACGTTTGAGTAGGTTTTATAATTTCCAGTTCACATATTTAAGAACAAATAACCAATCGTGGTTTTGAAAAGAAAGTAAGTGGTTTTGTCTACTGGATTCACCCATTCATAATGAGGTGATGGATAGGCGGGAGAAGATTTAAAAGTGCTAGCTACTTCCCTAAATAGGTGCAGATGACAATATCTTAGAACAAATGTTACTTATGTGACGAATCACCGGCATGCCTTCCTAAGTTATAGAACAGTAAGGCCAGTAGGTACCATTGGCTTAGGGGATGATTCAACAGAAACTTCTGGGCTTGATTGAATCCACTCACTTGTAGGATGAGTGCTGGCATAGGAAACACAGACAATAACCTCCACACTCTAAGACTCTCAGTGTGGCCGATGGTAATGGTGAGTGGGGGTATAATGCTGAATAAGTGGTTGGTGGCGTGGAACTCTGAGTCCAATGATGACCAATGGAGCTGCCTGCCCAGGCAGTGGCACTGAAACTCTTAAGATGAGAAAAGCTATGAAGAGAGGACACATCAATAAAGGCATCTTGGAAGAGGTGGGGTTTGCCCTGGCCCTGAAGCCTGCTTTATCTGGAGCAAGACATCCTGACTCTAACTGCCTTTGACAGCAAAGCAACTATCCTAATAAAGATGCCTCAAAAGAGCGGGCTCATTGTGCCTTGGTGCCCCGGCTCCAGCTCTGCCTCTCTGTGGTTTCTCTCAGCTGTGTCTTCCTCTGAGCTTTGGATGGCAGCATGATGACACAGTAGTTCTAGGAGCCAAATCCAGGCGGGACAAAACCCCCAAGAAAAACAGGACTTTCTCTTTTTCTGCCTCCTTTTTAGGAGCAAGGAGAAAATTCCCAGAATTCCACCCAGCAGAGGTTTCCTTATAACTCATTGACCATAATTACATCACATGCCCAATACTACACCCACCCTTGGCAATAGGAGGGAAATTACCCTGAATGGCTTGTACCAATTAGGATTTATTCTTGAAGTGGGGTTAAGGTGGGCTTAGGAGGGGGCCACTTTTTGAAAATAATGTGGGTTCCTTTAGAGAGACAGACCAGAATGACACTGTGCTGTAGGCAACTAACTGAGTATATCATACACATAATTTGTTTTACATAATTAGTGTAGGGAGAAGACATTCTAACAAGGAACAAAAGTGAGGTTGCCTCATTTGAGGGGGAATGGTTAATCTGGCTGGAGTCTGAAGGCATGATGGAGAGCTACATCCACAGAAAAGGGTGGAACCTGGGTTGATAGTATCCTCAGCCTGGAGCGTTCCTCAGAGCTTTGACGTGAATGCTTCATGTGCCTCTTGAGTGCATATATCGGGTGCTAATGTACCTCTAGTTAATTGACATTCTGCTTGAAGCTGGGATGGGTATTTTGGATAATGGCGAGTTAACAAACTGAAGACAGCCCATATCAAATAGGCTAAGGAAACTGTCAGAGTTAAGAGACCAGTCAGCTTTTGCCTTCCTTCCAACGATCACTGCCAACTTGCATGAGGCCAGGTGACTTTTCTGCATCTTCTTCCTCTTCACGGGAAATGTGTGGTCATCTCGTTCTCTGGCAGTCTGGTGACAGCAGTCTTCCCAGTTGGAGTCAATGTGGTACCTTCCTAGTTAAGTTTTGTTTTGAACATGGCACTACTTTGGTGCTCCCAGGCGTGGACAAGACATGGCATCTGATGAAGGAAAGGGGACGCTGTCGCTGCCTTGTGTTCATGTGGTGTGTGGTTTGAGACTGTGTTGAGAGAATGGATGGGACGGACTGTTTTGAGAAGCTGAAAACCTGAATGACAAAAAGGTAGTTATGATACCAGAAAACTTCTGATTTCCCACAAATACTTCATCTGACGCTCTTACCAACTGCGAGAGAAAAGGAGGGAAAGTTTTCTCAAAGGAATCCGAAGCTCATAGCAGACAGGTAGATTTTCCATGGTCACACAATTTGTAAATCATGAAGCAGACAGTAGAATTCAGGTCCCCTGACTCTGCCCTGTGATCTTTCAGCGACTTCTCAGCAATGAGCTGAGGCAGGTGTATTAGTTATCTGTTGTGATGTGCCTAATTTTCCTCAATAATGACTTAAACAGTATTTGTTATCTCACAGTATCTGTAGGTCAGGAATCCGGGAGCAGATCAGATGAGGGGTCTGGTTCAGATGAGGTCATAGTCCAGCTGTAGACTAGGATAGGTCTGGCCCAAGGCTTAACCAAAGCTGTAGGATCTGTGTCTATGCTTAGTCACATGGCTTTTGACAGAAGGCCTTGGTTCTTTCCTGGCCATTGACAGGCAGCCTCAGTTTCTCACCACATGAACCTCTCCATAGAGCTTCTTGAGTCTCCTCATGACATGGCAGCTGGCTTCCACCTGAGCAAGCGATACAGGAGAAAGACCAAGAAAAGTAGCTGCAATGACTTTTATGACGTACACTTGGAAGTCACGCTCCATCATTTCAGCCACATTCTGTTTGTTAGGCAGTTAATAAGCATGGCCCACACTCAAGGCAAGGGGATTTAATCTCTGGCTCGTGATGGGAGGAACATCAAAGAATCTGTGGCTATATTTTAAAACCACCATAGCAGTGAAAGTGCAGCCTGTATCCTGACATCTGAGATGAGTTCACTGTAGAGAAATTATTAAGTCTGAAGGCATTAGAATACAAAAGTGACAATTCTCACCCATAGTAAACTCAGATGGTTCAGTAGGAAATATGGTGTTGGGAGGAGGGGTTGGAATTTGACTAAGGCTTATCAGTAAAAAATTTCAATGATGTTGATTCCATAGCTATGGATGAGTGAGGAGGGAAAGCATCTCTCCTATGTGGGATGGTGGGGAGTGGGTGAAATTCCCTGCAGCCCTGGTAACACCCCATAAATACTTACTATTATAATCAGAATAACACTTCATTCCTATTTCCGCTGGCCGTGTGGCCATCGAGCACTTAGGTTTCTGTCTCAGTAGAGACACTTTCCATGATCAGAAAATACAAGATTTATAAGATTTCTTCTCTTCTCTTCTCTTCTCTTTTTTCTTTTTATTTGAGTTTTTAGTTTAATTCCAGTTAGTTAACATACGGTATTATATTGGCTTCAGGTATACACTATAGTGATTCAACAGTTCCAAGATCTTTTTCTAGTGCAGCTGACCTTTGAACCAGGGGAGATGGGGAGGGGCGCTGACCTCTCACACAGTCAGAAATTCACGTATAACTTTTGGTTCCCCAAAAGCTTAACTACTAATAGCCTGTATTGACAGGAAGCCTGACGGATAACATGAACAGTTGATCAACAAGTATTTTGTGTGTTATGTGTGTTAGAGGCTGCATTCTTACAATAAAGTAAGCTAGAGAAAAGAAAATGGTATTCAGAAAAACATAAGAGAAAATACATTTACAGTACCAGACTGTATTCATAAAAAAAAAAAAATTGACTCATAAGTGGACCCAGGCAGATCCAACGTGTGTTGTTTCAGGGTCATCTGAGCTCTCTTAGCCGTTTCCAAAGTTCTGGAGAGAGCCTGGCGTTCTGGGACCTGAAAGGCAGACACAGAGTGGTACCCTCACCTTCCCCCACAGAAGCCCCAGTGAGGGCTTTCAATCCAACGGCTTCATCCTGGGGAACTTGGAGAGAGAGCTGGCAAATACTCTGAACAGATAAAAGATAATTGAACAAGGAGCGAGTAGTAAACGGTGACAAAGTGCTATTTCCATAATAAGCTTATCTGAGTAAACTTTCTCAGAGCCCCAGAGTTCCCGAGCAGGGTGTGGATTTGGCAATAGTAAAGAAACAGGCCACGCCAGGAATGTCTGGGGGGCTAATGAATGCCCCTGAAGTGGTTGACGTTCCTATCTCTGCTTTGGATCCCGGCCACCTTGACGCTAATGTCAGCCGGTGTTTAATTGGCAAACAGGGCTTCAAAGGGTTGCAGGGCCCTGCTCCCAGGGCCCTGGGGCCTGTTAATGTTTAATTGTCATGTGCAAGGGCCCACTAGCTCTCGGTAGATTTGGGCGTTTTATTGCACTTTGAAAAAGCAGTATTATGAGTCTCCTTCTTGCTCCGTGGGCATTTTTACAGACATGCCTTAGGGTCACATGTTGCCTAATCTAAACTATTGAGTAGCAAAGGCACCCAGATATTCAGCAGGGGTAGTAAGTGAGTCACCTTCAAGCTGGAAATAAATACTCCAGATTTACTACATTTGCCCTAAAATCAAGAAGTATCCAGGGAACATCTGGAATGTCAACAGAAAAAATTAAATGGGTTAGGGATTTGAGGCGGGGGTGGGGAGAAGGAAAAGTCACAGATGCGCAGCTACTGAATGGCCAAAATCATACAATTCTGCCGCGGGGTGGGGGGAGCGTCTGCCCTCCTTGGAGCCGGCTCTGGTACTCATGACTCTGCTGGAAATGCAACGTTTCTGTGTGTTGTGTTGTGTTGTGCTTTTTGTTGTTTTTAAAATTTCTGCTCTTGAAAAAGGCTTATCTGCCGTAGAGTGCTCATATAATTTAAAAAGTCAAAAGAGACTGCCTTAATAAGTTTATATAACCTTCATCTAATTACAGAGGGAAGAAATAACAGGAGACAAATACATTTGCCCCCCCAACTACATGGAGACTGTGAATACAAGAGTAGCTTCCAACTCCCAACATTTGAAAAGCTCTACTTCGAATTGAATATGAGTGATTTCTTTGAATTGTCAACTCAATTCTATTTAATTGAACACATCTTCCTTGAGTGCTTACTAAGTGTTCATATGAAATAATTTCTTTAGTTTTGAATTAGTGGCTTTTCCGGAAATGGTTTCTTTTGCTGTACGGTGGAAATGTATCAGATTATTGTTTTAATTATCTTTTTGCTGATTGTGAATATCTCTCTAAGGAGGAATGTAAGGAAAAATCTCTAATTACACCATTGATATCAGAATGGCAAAGCATATATTTATGTCGTTTGTTAATTTTGTATGTCACAGCTAAAGACTGAACATCAGCTAAGGTCGACAGTAGCCAGAAGGTTCTGGTAAGCATCAGGAAGTAGGTGAATAATACATAAAAAATGATACAGCAAGTAGAAAGCATGTATATGCTTTATATGTTTAGATTGAATGAAAATCTCTTTGTTCTCCCTTTTTGCTCATTTCTGCTTCCAAAACGTAGTCAGGTTTTCATACCACGGTCTCTGAGAAGCATGGTGTACGTAACAGAATCACGCCTAGGATCGTGGGTCAGGGCTGATCAGCATGCGGTCAGGTTTTTTTTTAAGGCAACGACACTTCACGTCTTTCAAAGGATTTCATCTCTTTTCTCTAGTTGTCTTGTTTGCCTCAGTCCTGCGTCCTTCCCTCTCTACTGCTGACTTAGCAATTCCCCTCCTTTGCCAAGAGGAGAGCAGACAGCGCCCTCCATTCAGAGCCAGCACCCTGAAGTTCAGTCGCGTTCGGCGTTCCTGGCCCCTGGGCTCCAGCCTCTTCTGAATGCAGATTCAGGAATAACCTATTATGCATGTGCCCTCCAAATCCATATGCACAGTTAATTAGTTTAGAGCCCTAAAATGTTATGTGATTCCTTTCTTAATAGAAATGAGAAGTGGTAAAGACGGGAGGCCTTTATTCACACTTTATCAGCTCTTTTAAATTAAGGGGTATATTATTCTCTGGATAGATTTACAGGAACAACCATTATGCGCCTCACTCCTATTATCATTAATGGTGGTAAATGCATGCACGCACAAGCAAAGCACTCGGGGGTTTACACAAGAGGCCACTCTCTTCCTTCTATTATTAACAATTCCTGCTGCAGATTTCTTAAATATCTGCAAAATGAAACAAAACATTGTTCAGGATTTAAAGACTATCTGGGTCTATGTTTTTCAAAGGAAATTGGAATGGTACATTACAAAGGTTTGCAAATTTACTTTATGATAGCAAATGATTATGATGCCTGCTTACCCTCCAGGAACTGCTCCGGGGGGGGAAAAAACGCAGGGGTGGGGGACCCATCTGAGGTTTTCCATGTCAGCACAGTAGAAAGCTCTGCTAGGCGGGAATTAGCATCTTTAGCCTGTTGGCTATTTTCTTGCAGTGTTGACAAAGTCAGGATTAATGGCTGACAGAGACAGAAAACAGAAAAGTCGGAGAATAGACCATCTTTCCAACGACAGGGAAGAAGCTGTTATCTATCCGTCCATTCATTCATTTATTTATTCACTCATTCCTTTGCTCTATATACGTGTGAAACACCTACTGTGTGCCAAACCGTACTAGGCAAAGAGGATGGCAGAATGAGGAGGAGAGATTTCGTCTCTGCCCCCGGGAAACTCACAATTTTTGAAAAGGTAGAAATTAAACAATTGATTGCGCAGTTAGTTCTGTTAGTATTGCCATGAAAGAGAAGTGTAGGGAGCAATAAAGAACTTGAATGAGAGGAGGGGAGAAGCAGGACAGGCACCTGGAGGGGTAAATACATGAGCGTCACTTGAAGGAAGTGAAACAGTTATCCCTGTGATGGTAGGTAGCTGAGGAAGGCCAGGCAGGAGGAACAACATGTGCAAAGGCCCAGAGGCAGGTGGGATTCCAATGCTGGCTCCGCCACTCAGTAAATAGTAGTAACAATGGCTGGTGCCTCCTTCCCAAACACCCTATAGAAGGGTGCTTTTGCTTTTTTTCTCCCTGCTGAAATAAAAGGGACGTAATGAGGGCTGCCACTTGCCAAGAATCAGTTTGCCATGAATCCGAAGCTGGCCTCCAGCCAAGTAAACTCTTAAGGTTTGGATTATAAAACTAGAAGGATCCTTGCTAACTCTTCCTACCCCTCTCCACCCCAGACACAGAGGACAAATCACCTTTGTGCTCCTTCTGACAGGGGTCAACCTCTGAGAGGTGGGTCTCGTAGCTCTCTGTACCTGTGCTTCTCAACTTGTCTGTGATAAAGACCCGATTTTTAAAACTTCTGCTATGAACCAATATTTTTTTTTTCAACGTTTATTTATTTTTAGGACAGAGAGAGACAGAGCATGAACGGGGGAGGGGCAGAGAGAAAGGGAGACACAGAATCAGAAACAGGCTCCAGGCTCCGAGCCATCAGCCCAGAGCCCGACGCGGGGCTCGAACTCACGGACCGCGAGATCGTGACCTGGCTGAAGTCGGACGCGCAACCAACTGCGCCACCCAGGCGCCCCTATGAACCAATATTTTTATAAAATATGATAAAAGTGCATTCCTGGGGAAATGATCGTGTACTTTGATATCACAGCTGTATCATTTACTATAAAATTTTCTAGAAGCTTACGGTCAGTTTCTGTACTAATCTCCTTGTGCATCGACAACAGTTTGCAGAGCGGTCCTCCTCTTAAAGATTAGGACTCTCCCTAGCCTTCAAATATTGCCTCATGGATCCGGGTGAGCCTATCATCTGAGAATGTATCTACAACTCTTGAAATTATTGACATTTCCTGACTGAGTCACTTCTTGGGCAAGAGGTTTCCCTGCATGACTCCCCACAGCAAGAAGCAGGATTTCCTTTGATAAACTTGCATCTCTAAAACCCTAAGAGACACTTACCCTAACTTCTGGTATTTCCAGGGCCGGCAGGGTAGTCCCCGATGGCCCCAGTTCATGGCTTTTTTTCCAAAGACTTCGTTGTCAATGTGGGAACTAAGATTCAAAAACCAGTAGATGTGGAAGTCTGGAAAATCTGGGCTGGGGTGGCTCAGCATTCACTCAGGGGCTGAAGAACCTGAGTGTTTGGAACAGGAGGTATGGGTAGGTTTGCGGTGCTGTGGCTGGGCCTGAGAGAAAGACAAGTTAAGGCAAGCGATGGACAGCAAGGCAGAACTGTGGTGGGGTCCCTGGCAGAGCTCTCTGTAGGCAGACTGGCCATGGGCTCTGAGTGTGAGCAGTCAGGAGCCTAGTCACTGGGAAGTCGGGGCCCTGAGTAGAAAGCAGCCCCTGAGAAGTGTCAGAGGAAGAAACCCAACTCAACTCCTCGGCCCTCTTTGCTGGCTTCTCTTCCTCCTTGATCTTTATCAATGTAGGGGACCATAATGCTCGGCTGGCATGTCTTTAACTTTCTTACTCTACACTCTCCCTCTAGATTATCTTGCTTACCCACATGGCTTCCATTATTTCATCAAAACCCATGACTTCCAGAGGATATTTCTTACATACAGTCTCTTCCAGGCTCTAGATTACATATCGCATTAACCTCTGACCCTTCGTGATGGGCTGAGTAATGTTTTCCCCAAAGATGACCATGTCCTAATCTCTAAAACCTGTGAATGTGTTATCTTTACATGGCAGAAGAGACTTGGCAGAAGGAATACACCCTGACTTTAGCCGATGAGTCTCATTCCATACTTCCAATCTCCGGAGTTGTGGGGTAAATCTCTTATAAAGGGTTCAGCTCCGTGTGGCAAAAGGAGAGTGTGGGAAGGTGACAGAGAGACGAGGCAGCTGGGACCAGACCATAAAGCCTGAGAACACCATGCTAAGGACCCTGGTCAGGCCGCATTCTCCTCACTGACCTAGGAAGGCAGGACCCTTCCTTCTCCTGCCTGGACCACCATGGCATGTAATTCACTTAGCAATGAGTAGGCAGGGTATGAACTATGGCCAATCAGGTCAGATGCTGGCCATAAATAGCTGCATATCCTGGCTGCAGATTAGCTCAGCTCCTAGCCCTAGCACATGGTGCCCCTCACTCCAAGGCTGAAGGGACACCAGGAAGGAACTACATGTTGTCATATGGTAAGAACAGAAGTATGGGAACACTCGTCTTCTGCAGTTACCTTCATCCATTAAAGGATTTCCACATAAAGAAAGAAGGGAGACTGGCACAGGAAAGGAGTCAGGGACCTGGGTTCAAAATCTGACGTCTAACAGACCCTGGGGAATTGAGGGAATTAGTTTTCTGTCTTGGATGTCCCTTTCCTTGCCCGGAAACAGAGTTAATCACACCTATGCTACAAGATTGTTGTGAGGTTCAAATGAGAACAGGTCTGAA